>NC_040904.2:142268748-142905703 GCF_004126475.2 Phyllostomus discolor
AAAAGAGATAAACAACAAAATAGCTAGACTTATCAAAGGTGAATCAACACCCCCTATCCTCATTTTATTTCTCCACCAACTGTTTAGCAGTTGTACTAGAGAAGACAGAAGAGAGATCACCCTCATATGCACAAGACTTTTAACCCCATTGTGCACACGGCTCAACCAGTTAGCATAACTGCTAATAAAATTTCAAGACCTTGGTTCATAGTGATGACTGCTTTTTTTTTTTTTTTTGAGGCTGTACAAAAAGGATGGGATGGGCTGCTCCTCTCAAGTTGCCTTAACTGACTTAGATTCTCCACTTCCCCTTTACCTTCTGTGGGGACTGTAAATCTGCTTTGATCCTTGAAGTTTTGTTTTTTCTAGGGTGAGGCTCTGAATGGACAATTTAGGAAGGCATTGCTAAATTGTATAAAGCAGGGTCCTTGTAGCTCTCATAGAAGCAGAGAAGTCCAGGTTATAAAGTTATAAGGAGAACTTGAGGCTAAGCAGATAGTGACTGCCGTAAGCACAGTTAATCATTTAAGATTTGGGGTAGTTAATGAAAGGAGAATAGCCTGGTCTTTGCACTACTGTGAGCTTGTCATTTCAGTCTTCTTGGTAATGAGATGATCTGAAGTTTCCTTGAGGAAAAAAGTCAACGTATCTTTTGGGATGTTAAGATATTTGGTAAATATTCGTAGTGATAACTCAAAAATATAGATTAATTATTTCAACCTCAACTCCAGTTTTTTTATTCTTGTTTATTCTACTACGTTGTCCCAATCCCCCTGTCTTTGACCTCCTCTGCCCAGCCCACCACATCCCCTACTCCCCAAGTCAGTCCCTACACTGCTGTCCATGTCCATGGGTCACTCATACATGTTCTTTGACTAGTCCCTTCCCCTTCTCTCCACCATTCTCCCTCTAATGTCCCCCCATCACAGAATCTGTTTCATGTTTCCATGCCTGTGTTCTGTTTTGCTTGCCTGTTAGTTTATTTTGTTCCTCAAATTCCTGTTAAGTGAGATCATATGGTATTTGTCTTTCACTCACTAGCCTATTTCACTTAGCATAATACTCTCCAGTTCCATCCATGCTGTTGCAAAAGATAGGAATTCCTTGTTTCTTTTTGCTGCATAGTATTCCATTGTGTAAATATACCACAGTTTTTTAACTCATTCATCTACTGATGGGCACTTATGCTATTTCCAACACTTGGCTATTATATACAGTGCTGCAACTCCATTCGTCTAAATCCTTCTTCCCATAGTTATGGAATGCAATGCCTCTGACTTTACTGAAACATTTTATTGGTTTTTAAGTTCTTAGCTCCCCAACCCCAATTTTTCAAAAAGAAATTATACCAGCATATCTTTTACCATTTAGGGAATTTTATAGGATTTTTTTTTTCCCTCTATTAGAAGTTTAGGGTATTTGCTAATAAAATCAGTAATATAAAATAAAGGAAAGAAAAGTATTTCACAAGGTCTAATATTAACTAACTTAACTCCTATTAGCTTTAAGTTTGCTGAGAAGTCAAGCAGCTGTGAGAGGTATGAGTAAAAGATTTAAGAGAAATCAAAGAAATATATTTTCAATACTAGATGAAAAATACTAGATTGCTTTTCTTCTAGCAAAAAGCAACTACCCAAGAACCCTTATATTCTCTCCAACATAGTTGACCTTTAAAAATTCATTTCTTGGAAATTAAAAATGAAAAACGTCGGTATGTAAATTAAAGAAATAAAGCAAACATTTGGGAATGTGTGGGAGGTGTGTGAAACATCAGGAATCTTCTTAGAAGCCTCAATGCACTGGGCTCCAAGCCCCATAAGGGAGCCAGCATAGATTCCCTCCTCCCTCCCACAATCTGGTTGGCTTCCTTGTGAAGTAGAGGGGAATAACTTATCCTTTGCACTTGACTAAAAGTAGAATTTGTTATAGAACATTACCTCTACTGGAGAACATTACCTACATGGAGAACATTACCTCTCCACGTTAAGGTGTGATGGAGATAGTTCCTTGGCTCTCCTGTGACATCACTTTCAAAGCAGAGGCCTGTAGGAGACCATTCTGCATGACGTGGGCCCAGCTTCCACTCAGAGATGCACAGGACACACACCCATGGATAGATTCTCCTGTGGGAAATCAGGTCTGCAATGTGCCCAGGCCACTTTGAGTCTTACTCTTGCTAAAAAACTCCCTCACTCTGAATTGAGGACATTTAATATAAAGTAACTTCCTAAAATCCATGCTAAAGCTTCCAAGGATGAGTGTAACTGGTTTAACTACTTTTGCCTTTCCATTTGCAAATATCCCTCTTCTGTGATGTGATTAGCAGCATTGGCTCCTTTGTTTTCTATAAAAGGTAACCACCTAAAGCGAACCTGTGCATAGTAAATGAGGACCATCATGTAATATGCTGAGAAACCCAATAAAAGCTGGTCATGGCAAGGGCCAAGGCTTTTGCTCCCCTTGAGAGAAAAGCCATGCTGTCCCTTTTCCTCCACTAGACTCAGTAGTCCATGAGAATGTCTCATTTCATCCATAATTATGCAGACACTGCAGGCTAGTGTCTGCATCAGGGACCCACTGAACATGGAGTAAATTGAATATTCCTAAGAGGACCAGTTGTGCTGGGAAGCTGAAGCTACCAGCACAGAGCAGAGTTCATGGGGATGTCTCAGAAATCTTGTAGCCACAGTACTTACAAGTACAGTTTTTGACATATGAAGAACTCATACAACTATGGGAGAAAAATCTAATTAAAATAATGGGCAGAGAATCTGAATAGACATTTCTCCAAAGAAAATATCCAGATGACAAGGGTTTGATCTCCAAAATATATAAAGAACTCACATAACTCCACTCCAGGAAGACAAACATTCCAATTAAAAAATGGGCAAAGGACTCACTTGAACAGGCACTTCTCCAAGGAGGACATACAGAGGGCCCAGAGATACATGAAAGGCTGCTCAGCATCACTAGCCATCAGAGAGATGCAAATTAAAACCACAATGAGGTACCACTTCACACCGGTGAGAATGGCCATCATAACCAAATCAACAAACAACAAAATGCTGGTGAGGTTGTGGAGAAAAGGGAACCCTAGTATACTGTTGGTGGGAATGCAGACTAGTGCAGTTACTATGGAAAACAGTATGGGATTTCATCAGAAAACTAAAAATGGAACTCCCTTTTAACCCAGCAATTACACTGCTGGGACTATATCCTAAAAACCCTGAAATACCAATTCAAAAAAGCCTAAGCACCTCAATATTCACAGCCATACAGTTTACAATAGCCAAGTGCTGGAAGCAACCTAAGTGCCCATCAGTAAATGAATGGATCAAAACACTATGGTGCATTTACACGATGGAATACTACACAGCAGAAAGAAAGAATGATCTTCTACCTTTTGTGACAGCATGGATGGAACTGGAAAGCATTATGCTCAGTGAAATAGGCCAGGTGGTGAAAGACAAATACCATATGATCTCACCTATAAGTGGAACCTAATCATCAAAACAAACAAGCAAGCAAAATATAACCAGAGACATTGAAATTAAGAACAAACTGACAGTAACCAGAGGGGAGGCGGCTGGGGATAATGGGGGCAAAAAGGGGAAGTGTTTTCAGGAACAGCTATAAATGACACATGGACAAAGGCAAAGGCAGGTAGGATCAAGGGTGGGAAGTAGGGATGGCTGGTGAGGGGAAGTGGTGGGAGGAAAGTGGAGATAACTATACTTGAACAATTAAAAAATATGAAAAAATAAGAATATATCCAGATGGCCAACAAATACATGAAAAGATGCTCAATAGCACTAATAATCAGGGAAATGCAAATCAAAATAATAATGAGATATGATGTTATACCTGTTTAGAACAACTTATCAAAAAGACAAGAAATAACAGGTTCTGGTAAGGATATGAACAAATGGGAACCCTCATACACTCTCTGTGTGAATGTAAATTGGTGCAACCATTATGAAAAACAGTATGGAAGTTGCTCAAAAACTTAAATATAGAATTACCATATGATCCAGTAATTCCATTTCTGGGTATTTGAAGAAAATAAAACCATTTAAAAATATATATGCATTATGCTGTACACCTGAAACTAATACAAAGTAATATTGAATGTAAACTGTAATTGGAAACATTTTTAAAAATGTAAAAAAAGAAAAATTAGTTACAATAAATGTGTTTGTATGAAAAAAAAATACATGCACCTGTGTGTTTATTGTAGCACTGTTTACAATAGCCAAGATATGGAAACAACCTAGGTATCCAGATGAACAGATAAAGAAAATCTTGTATATATATGTACAATGGGATGGTCTTTAGTGACAAAAAGTATAAAATTTTGCCATTTGTGACACCATAGATGGACCTTGAGGGCATTATGCTAAGTATAGTAAGTCAGACAGGAAGACAAAATATCACATGATCTCACTTACATGTGAAATGTAAAACACAAACAAACAATCTGAGCTCATGGATGCAGAGAGCAGATTGGTGGTTGCCAGAGGCATAGGGAAGGGGGCAGGTAAAATGGATAAAGGAGATCAAAGGTACAAACTTCTAGTTATAAAACAAATTAACTCATGGCAATGTAATGGTTCATAATACTGTGTTGCATATTTGAAAATCACTAAATGAATAAATCTTAAAAGTTCTTATCACAAGAAAAAAGCCTTTTAACTATGTTTGCTTATGGATGTTAACTGGATTTATTATGGTGATCATTTCTCGATGTATACAAACATCTACCATGTTGCATCCCTGAAAAGAATATGATATTATATGTAAATTATACCTCATTTAAAAAAAAAAAACAGTTTTTGCCCTGGCTAGTGTGGCTCAGTGGGTTGAGCAGAGGCCTGCAAACTGAGAGGTTGCTGGTTGGATTCTGGGTCACCACAAAAGCCTAGGTTGCAGGCCAGGTCCCAGGTTGGGGGCATACGAGAGGTAACTAATTGATATTTCTCTCACACATCAATGTTTCTCTCATTTTTTCTCCCTTCTTTACCCTCTCTCTAAAAAATAAATAAAATCTTAAAGAGTTTCTACCTCCAGGCATCTGTCACTTCACCTAACAATGAGAATAAATAGATGGGTTTTTGTTTTTGTTTCTCTTGTTTGTACTTTTGGCTGCTTTTCATTTTATATTCCACATATGAGTGAAATCATATGGTTCTTGTCTTTTTTCTGACTTATATCACTTAGCAGGATATTCTTAGGATCTAGCCACATTGTTGCAAACAAAACCCAGACACAGACAACAGTATGGTGGTTAGCCGAAGGAAGGGGCCTGGAGAGTAATAAGGGATGAAGAGGTTCAAAAACACGATGATGTTAGGAGTTTGACTTTGGGTGGTGGGCACACAATGTAACATACAGATTATGCATCATAGAATTGTACACTAGAAAACTATATAATTGTACTTAGCAATGCCACCCCAATAAATTTAAATAATGTAAATCTAAATTTTTTAAGTATAAAAGAAAACAAATAGATGGTTAGAGGTGTAATTAAAATCATTGATGAGGATTATTTTTGCCTTATTTCTCAAACATTTTTCAAATATGATCTTGCTATAGAAATTTTTAGTTTATGTTTCTATAATTTCTCTCAAAATATAGGGAATTATCTAATTTACTGAATCACCAGTGACTTGCATGTGTGGAAGCAAAAGAACTGAAATTAAATAGTGTATTGTATAGTTTGATAGTTGAAAGACAAATACACTGAAGGAGCTGGGTAGTTCTGGCATCATTATCATATTTGAATTGCAGTCTTCCAGGTTATTCTCTGCATTTTGTTTTAGGAAGAAAGGTGTTTATGAAGCACATCAACAGGAAGTCACAGGGTGAGAGAGCTTTGTTCAACATCTGTCTGTCAGCTCAGGGCACCACTGTGGGGAGACAGGCAGAGCCTTTTGGCATTTAAGCAGGAGTCTTTGTGCCTGTAGAAAGCAGCTTCCAGCCTAAGACAATTTGCCATACAACTGGGGATGAACATATGGCACAGTTCAAAAGAAAATTTTCTCTACATTTGTCTTTTTATACATTTATTATTTTAAAAACTTTGGCACATATTCTGAGTTGTGCAGTCTCTAGGTATGGAATTGACTTTTCCACTGTATTTTTTTTTGTTTTTTAAACACTCTAATCTTACAGTTTTTCAGTGTATTTCTTTTTTTAAAATGATACAGTCTTCTGTAAAATATAAGAAAGAAATAGACCAGAATGTCTATTCCATTAGAAAAGATCTAGGCATTTAATTTTCAGGGTTGGCATGAAAATGTGCATAGAGAAGATATTTCTGCTTGAGTTATCTTGGAAGTAACATATGCAGTTGTTTTTTGTTAAGTTTTTTAAAAAGGTATATTTGAGAGTTTATGAAATTCTACCACGCTCAAATACTAAGTGAAATCAACTATTTCATTGTCCCTGATTAAAATTATCAGCACATTCCCAGGAGCAGCTTTCAATTGGATATTAATTTGTGAGGATAAAATACTCATCAGTTCATCTAGAACAAAGGCACAGATGGAAAAATGGTGAAAATGATACTTTTTAAATAATCAGAATTTTTTTCAGATTAAAATAACATAGCTGCCATTTAATTTGATTTATATAGAAATTAAATTTACCAAATATTTGTAAATTATTTGGTAAAATTTGTATGTAATTGTAAACCATTTTACCGGAGATGTATTTTTTAATTAAGTTTATTGGGGTGACGATGATTAATAAAGTTATATAGGAAGAGATGAATTTAAGGATCATCATTGTTAACTTTTACCCATACAAATACACAAAATTAGTATGCAGTTTTGAAAGTAGATCACATATAATCATAGGAGAGTCCCATTCTCAAGCAGCAAACACACATGATAGGAAACCATCAGATTTTCTTTTTAAAATGATTGCCTTTGATTCCACTTTAAGATGGTGACATAGAAAGATCCCAAACTCACCTCTTCCCAAGGAAACACTGAATCTACCATTACATAAGAACAATTTCCTCATTGCGGGAGGGGGTGTGCAGGGCAAACACTATTAAAGCAGCTCATTTATATTGAACAAATGAGAATGAAACTACATCCAAGCAGCTAGAAAAGGCTGAGACACAGTCATGCCATTAACAGCCCCCTCCATCGCCAGCACAGTGATCCACGATTGAGAGAAAAGTCAACACCCACAACTTCTCCCTGAGAAGCTAAGGGTCTATATCCCACCCACATTAAGCACTCCAACTTTTAAGACCTGCTCCTAAGAGATAAGCTCCTAAAGTATCTAGGTTGAAACCAATGGGATCACACCCAACAGACCCGCGGGCTGTGAGGAACTGAGAAAAGGCTCTAAGATGCTTACTGGTAGACTCACTCAGTCCAGGGCCCAGGGCAGAAGCAGCCATTTGAAAAGTACCCAGATTTCATATGAAGAGGCTCATTTTCTATGAATGGTGATGGGTGTTAACTAGATTTACTGAGGTGATCATTTCACAACATATACAAACATTCAATTATTCTGTTATATACCTGAAATGAATATAATATGTCAATTATACCTCAATTTAAAAATACATTTTTCTTAGGATTTGGTTTTGAGCAACAGGGTAAGTGTTAGAGTCGTTAGCTGAGACAGAAACAACGTGGGAAGAAATAGGCAGAAGGCTGTAATTAAGACTTGTTTAAGATGTCCACTAGGCGTCTAAGTGGTAGTCAGTTAAATGAGTTCAGGCTTTATGATGGATGGTCAGAGACAGTTGTGAGTTTGAACCCATCATCTTACTGATAGCATTTTAGAGTCATGAAATTAGATGATGTTACCCAGCGAGCGAGCATGATAAAGTGGGTACAGACGGCTCTTCTAAGGAGTTTTGCTGTAAGAGAAGCTAGCAGAAGAGTAGCAGCCAACCCCACACTCACTGAAGGCCTGCGATGTGTGATGACTCGCCAAACGAAATAGACCTCAGGAGATGAGAAAAGCCATTTTTGAAATGTGGTAAAAGGCTTCTTTTTTTCTCTTAAGAAATAAAATATCAAAAGTCAGCATCCCCAATTCTAGTTTTTTATCGAGTCATGTCACACATTTTCTAAAAACATTAGGTTTCTAATTCAAAATGGTCTCTAACTAGAAGATCCTAATACAACTTCTCTCAATCTATTAGTAAGATATGGATCAAGAGAATTTGTTTTTAAATTTCACAACTTTGAAAACCAAGTCTGTCAGAAAACATTACAGTATGTGAGAGGAAATAACATTAATTTTTAAGTAGATAGAACTAAAGTAGAAAAAACTCACAGCACAGGCTTGACTTTGCTTCAAGATTTAAAATTAAATACAAAATGCAGACCACACTTGAGAATTCTCTGAGCAGATAAAACCATTTAAGCCATGTAAGCAAAACTAAATCAAGCTTATTCTATGAACATAACCATCACTTTTAACCAATCCCCTACTGTCATGAAATTGCCATTATAATAACCAACCATTTTCAATATTAAACAGCGTCCTCATTTTCACTTTACGATCCATTTTGTAACTTCATGCCCCTGGGTGTCATGTCAGTTTTTATTTTCCTAGATTCCCAGTTCACAAACTGCTGTTATATGCAATAAACCAAAATGCAAAATAAATAAATACTGTTTATTAATTTGGTGGCTTAAATGTTTCTATTTCTGGATTTTTGACATAAGATTCAGATAACTTGATAAATGACTCTTCTTCCAACTTCTGGATAAGGATACAAACAGGCATTTACTTTTGCTCCCTTCTGAATTCTTACTGAAACTACAGGATGGGTTTTATTTAAGACTGAAGGCCAAAAGGAAGACAAGAATACAACAGCAGCACAATTTAAAAACTGAAACGTAAATAGAAAAGAGCCAACTTACCAGACCTTAAGTCGCTGAATCACAAAGCAGTTGCAACTGCAGGGAAAACTCAGAAACAGCCCAATTCATAGACATGGACACCTGATGCTCGTAATTAAGTATTGGTAGCACCTGGTACCTGTGAGGTCGCAGTGAAGGTGAGGCTACAAAGAGGATCATTTGTTAAAAATTGCTCAAGGATCTGTTAGTGCCTCAAGCTCATCCCCTACTTCCTGCAGCTTGATGACTTTCCCTCTCCAATCCTGGTAGAGGCAGCAAAATTTCTCTAAAGGGAGCAAAACAGATACTCTTCAGTGAGGGAGAGTCAGGCACAGCTAAGGGTAGGAGTACGGTACTGGCAAGAGGTGAATTAAGTGAGTGCCTACATCCAGTATGTCAAGTCTACTTCAAATACTTAAGTATACCTGTCTATGTGTAAAAACTAAATATATAACACTCTTAGAGGGAAACTTAGGTGTAAATATCCATAACTTTGAATTAGACAATTTCTTAAATATGACACCAACTCCACAGCAATCAAAGAAAAAATGGATAAAATGTACTTAAGTAAAAAAACTTTGGGCTTCACAAAGACACTTAAGAATATGAGAGAACAACTCAGAGTGGAAGAAAGGGTCTAGTATGAAGACCATATAAAGAACTACTGCAATTCATCAATTAAAATAAAAACTCAATTTTAAAATGGGCAAAGTATTTGAAATAGACTTTTCCTCATAGATAAGCAAATGGCCAGTAAGCACATGAAAAAGATGTTCAATATCACTAGTCTTTAAGGAAATGCCAATCAAAATCCCAGTGAGATGCCCTCCAGGATGGCTATAATCAAAAAGCAAAGGTTTGGTGAGAAGGTGGAGAAATTGAAATCCTCAAACATTGCCAATAGGAATGTAAAATGGTTATTCCACTCTTAGGTACATAGACAAGAGAAATAAATACATATGTGCACAGCAAAACGTGTATGTGACTGTTCATAGCAGCATTATTCATAAATTTATTTATTTATTTTTTAATTTTTAAAAAAATATTGTATTTATTTATTTTTAGAGAGGGAAGCGGGGGAGAGAGACAGAGAGAAACATCAATGTGCAGTTGCTGGGGGCTGTGGCCTGCAACCCAGGCATGTGCCCTGACTGGGAATCCAACCTGCGACACTTTGGTTCGCAGCCCACGCTCAACCCACTGAGCTATGCCAGCCAGGGTACATAAATTTATTTTAAAATAAGTTTATTTAAAAGATCATATAATATGCTGTACCATAATTTACATAGTAATTTTCCAGTTGTTGGATTTCCAGTGGGTGGTTTCTAAGTTTTTACAATGATAGGTAATGACAATATTTGACAAAAACTTTTGTTTGAATTTCTATTTCTTTAGACTGGATTTCAAGAAGTGGATTGATTGCAATAATAAGAAAGTAAAGGTTTTTGATAAATATTGTAAGATCATTTTCCTCAGAGTTTTTCCAATGCCCATTTTCCAAAATGGGTAACAAATTTACTTTTTACCTTCAACTTTGTAAGCATTATGCATTCTCATATATATGAGTTTATTTTCTTCTTAAGTGCTGAGGAATATAAAAGCATAAAACCCCCAAATCCTTGCTTTCAAGATTAGTAGGAGAGACAAGTAAAGAGATATACATGAAACAAAGTGCAATGTCCAGAGGACTTTTTTAGTGATGTTTCTATTTTTTGAGCATCAGAATGCTCTGTCATCTCTTATTTCCATACAGTGGTGCATCTGACTGCAATACGTAAACTCTCCATGTCTAGACAGATTTGGGTTCCTTTGAAGCAAAGACTGGTAGATGACAATATATTTCATTATTTACCTTTAATTGATGTGATATATAACTGTGATTATTTTTGTTATATATTTCCTCTTTATAAATTGAAATATACTTTCCACATTTATAGAGTGAGACATTAAAATTTTCTCCTACATGTGTATCTGGTGATTTATAGTTCTTAAAACAAATCATTCTTTTTCTCAAGAAATTTAAATAGATTAGTATGTAACTTTGTTAATTGTATCATTATTCTTTTAAAAATGATCTCTATATGTTGAAATAATACATGTCTTTACATATGTTCTACTCATAAATCTTTATTCTTAATTGGATTTTTCAGTTTTGTGTTTTAAGTTTAAAGAATAATTATCTCAATTGTTCTAAATTTTAGTGTACTAATAAGTGTTTAACTATTGTTTGGGGCTTTCTTTTTCTTGTTCATGAGGCTCATTTTTTTTTAAATATGCACACTCAAGCTTCCTTAGTTGAATACCTTTTCTATTTTATTATGTCTTTGATGATCAGAATTTTTTTTTTTAAATCATGACATTTTCAACTTTGGAGGTAACACAGGGAAGAACATGACAACCTACATATAATTATCATTCAGTTTTATCAGTTTTAAAATTTTTGCAGTAATTACTGTAGATAATTTTAAGGAAAAACAAAAATGACTGAATTAGTTTGCAAGGGCTGCCTCACAAACAGCACAAACTGAGTGACTTAAACAATAGAAATTTGTCTTCTCACAGTTCTGGAGGACAGAATGTGTCAGCAGAGCCATACTCCCTTCTGAAGGTGCTAGGGGAGGAGTTGCTCCCAGCCTCCTACCTCCTGCTATTTCCTTGGCTCATGGCAGCACAACTGTGGTCTTTACAGCGTGTTCTTGTTGTGTGTCTGTCATTGTGTCCAATTCTTCCCTTTCGCCAAGGACTCTAGTTATATTGGATAAAGCACTACTCATCCAGTAAGACCTCATTTTAATTTAACCAATTACCTTTTCAGCAAGCCCATTTCCAAATAAAGTCACATTTGGGGGTACTAGGGGGTTAGGACTTCAACATATAAATTTGGGGGTAACAAAATGAAATCCATAACAATGACAAATATCCTTGAAAAGTTTTAATCTTTCTTGAATGATGTTTTCCCCTTCTACCTGAATTTTTTAAAATCTTCTCCAGCATTTTATATTATTTTACATATGAATGGATCCATAAACAAGATCTATTTCTTTGGCATATTCTTAATTTTCATATAGATGTTACATCATACTAATCATATTGTACCATCTGTCATTTGTTCTATGTTTTTAAAATATATTCAGGTGGTTATAATTTGTGTTCTATATTCATTCTGGATATTATTGTTTTACTAGCTTTTTGCATTTGAAATATCTTCTAACTTTTATGGCTTTTTAAATTCTTTATTCCTGTTTGTGTTTGTGTGCGTATGTGGTACAAAAGTCATTTTAATGAAGTAATGTGTACAGCTTTAAAAATTATGTGTACTATTGGAGTATTTTCTAAAAATAGAAAGCTTTGCATTGAAATCATAAATGTGTTTTTTTCCTAAAATGTTCAAGTTTTTCAAAGTTTTTAATTCAATTAGAAAGTGTGTGTTACAAGTTCTCAATCCATTTTAATGATTTTCCCATCTGGATAATCAATTAATGTGGTGCTGTTTTTGAGTGATCCATTCTTTCCAAACTGAACTGTATTTTATTCATGCTTTGAATTTTCATATATAGTATTTGGGAGTCTGTTTCAGGGCTCAATTTTGTGTTCCTTCATTATGTTTCTGTAAACCAAAATGTCCTAACAACTGTGACATGATGATAGTATTATTTGCTCTTTTCCAGAAATAGCAAATATTTTGTCATTTTTCAAAATAACCTTAGTTATTTTTTGTACATGTCTATGCGTTTTTTATGTCAGCTTGTCCTGTTCCATGAAAACCCTTAGAATTTTTATTAGAATTGCTATGAATGTATAGTTAATTGAGGGCAATTTGACATATTCAAGGTACCGAGTCTTTTACTTATAAATACTTTATTTATAATTTCTACTTACTAGGTAGTTTTTTAGTTCTATAATTTAAAAATTTTACCATTATGATCTTGCAAATATTATGAGATTTATTTCTACATATTTTGTGAACAGTATTTTTCAATTATATTTTCCAATTTGACCTTTGTTAACATATGGACAAAATCATTAATTTTTATGTTCTGTTATAATTTTTCCATCTAAAAATATCTTGCTAAGCTTTAATATACTTTTAATATTTATATAAATTCTGGATTTTGTATGAACACAATTTAAGTACAGCTGAATTTTAATTTAATCTAACAAATAGGTTTAATGCTACAATATTTTTGTTCCACAATTATTGCCCTTCACTCCTTTAATATAATGTTTCATTTTTGCCTCTGATGAGATACCTATTTACTGTCTAGTACTTCTTATTTGCTGGTAATTTAAACTTACTCTGTTACCTTTCTAAGCTTTGTCTCTGAACTGCTGACGTTCTCAGGGTTCAGTATGGCAGGGCTAGATGTGGTTTTATCTCTATCTTTACTTGTCCTGCTTGGTACTTACATACAGCAAATCTTTATATCTGAGAAACTGTATCTCATTTGGAAAAATTTACAGTATTTAGCCACTTAAATATTGCTTCTTTATTGTCCTCCATTCTTTGATTCAGGAATTCCTATTAACTATTTGTCTGAGCTTTTCAAGCTACTTTTTTTTTTTTAATATATTTTATTGATTATGCTATTACAGTTGTCCCATTTCCCCCCTTCTCTCCCCTCCCCCTGTACCCCCCTCCCACCCACATTTCCCCCTTTAGTTCATGTCCATGTGTCATACTTATGAGTTCTTTAGTTTCTACATTTCCCGTACTATTTTTGCCCTCCCCCTATCTATTTTCAACCTACATTCTATGCTACTTATTCTCTATACCTTTTCCCCCTCTCTCCTCCTCCCACCCCCCTGCTGCTAACCCTCCATGTGCCCTCCATTTCTGTGGTTCTGTTCCTGTTCTAATTGTTTACTTCATTTCTTTTGGTTTTGCTTTAGGTGTGGTTGTTGATATTTGTGAGTTTGCTGTCCTTTTACTATACATGTCTTTTCTTTATCTTCTTTTCTTAGATAAGTCCCTTTAGCATTTCATAAAATAAGGGCTTGGTGATGATGAACTCCTTTAACTTGACCTTATCTGAGAAGCACTTTATCTGCCCTTCCATTCTAAATGAGAGCTTTGCTGGATAGAGCAATCTGGGATGTAGGTCCTTGTCTTTTATGACTTGGAATATTTCTTTCCAGCCCCTTCTTGCCTGTAAGGTCTCTTTGGAGAAATCAGCTGACAGTCTGATGGGAACTCCTTTGTAGGTTACTGTCCCCTTACCTCTTGCTGCTTCTAGGATTCTCTCCTTCATTTTGACCTTGGCTAATGTAATTATGATGTGCCTTGGTGTGTTTCTTCTTGGGTCCAACTTCTTTGGGGCTCTCTGAGCTTCTTGGATTTCTTGGAAGACTGTTCCCTTTGCCAGATTGGGGAAGTTCTCCTTTATTATTTGTTCAAATACGTGCTCAATCTGTTGCTTTTCCCCTTCCGATTCTGGTACCCCTATAATTCGGATATTGGAACGTTTAAAGGTGTCTTGGATGCTCTTAATCTTTTCCTCAATTTTTTGAATTCTTATTTCATCATGCTTTCCTGCTTGGTTGATTCTATCTTCCTTCTGGTCCACTGTATTGTTTTGAGACTCAGATTCCTTCCTTTCACTATTGGCTCTCCTCCGTGTGTCTTCCTGCATCTGTTTTATGGTACTCTGCATTCTTTCATCTAAATTTCGTCCAAAATCCACCAGTTCCGTGAGCCTTCTGATCACCAGTGTTTTGAACTGCGCATCTGATAGATTGGCTAATTCTTGGTCGCTCAAAAGGATGAGTCCTGGGGGACTGATTTGCTCTGTTGAAAACATGGTTTTTTTTTTTCCCCCGTCTCTCCTTTTTTTTTTTTTTTTCCGGTCTGGTTGCTCTTGTTACGGTGGGGGGCGGAGCCTTAGGTGCTCACCGGGGCTGGGCACCCCGGTCGCTAGATTGTGACGTTATATGTGGGGGCGGGGTGGGAGCGGGAGCGGGGCGGGAGAAAACAATGGCGGTAGTTCCATTCCCCTGGACTCAGACCCTTGTCTGGGCTTCCGGGCCACGAGTTCTGCCCTGGTCCACAATCGCTGCCCCTCTGGGTCTGCCAGCCGCATCTTGCGTACTCAGGGATCACCGCTGCCTTCTTACGCGCCCGATGGCTTTTGCGCTGATTTCGCGCCAAACCTTCCCCCGACCTCTGCGCGCTGCGAGCCAGCCCTGCGCCCGCTGGCTCGTCTTCTCCTACCAGTCCGGATGAACGCGTCTACTTCAATTTCTTGGCTGCCCGACTTCCATTCAGATAAATCCTCTGCCGGATCTGGGTGTTATTCTGATAGTAAATTATTGTTGTAAATTATTGGTTTTCTAATCTTGGTTGTACGAGGAGGTACGGTACGTCCACCTATTCCTCCATCTTGGACTAGCATCTCAAGCTACTTTTCAAACCACTTCAGTTTTCTGTCCCTTTGGTACTACAACTCTTCACTAATTCTCTGGTACTGAGTCTGATGGAATATTTATTTCAGTGAATACAATTTTCATTTTCAATATCTTACTGCTTTTTCATATATACTTATTCTTGTTTCATTTCTATATACTTTTGTGTTGTAATTTCTTGTTGATCTTAATGACAACTATGACTTCATATGTGTCTTTCAGAATATTAAGCACACATTTGAAGCTGCTGTTAACTAGTCCATGAACTCAATCTCACCTGCGGTAGGATAGAGTGGGTTGTGGGAGCAGTCTGCCCTGAAGTGCCTGCAATAGAGGGTATATTGACTCTAGAGAATTTACTTGTTTATTTTTTGTTATTGTTGAAGTATAGTTGTCTCCATTTCTCCCCCCTCCCCACCCCCCATTCTCAAACCTACACCCCTTTGGCTTTGTCCATGTGTCCTTTATACATGTTCCTTGATGGCCCTTCCCCTATTTTCCCCCATTATCCCTCTCCCTTCCCACCCGTCAGTTTGTTCTTTATTTCAATGTCTCTGGTTCTATTTTAAAATCCATTTTTCAAAATGAACTTAAATGTAACTGTTTTTATCATCACTGTAGAGAATAGTCTTTCTAAACAACATCACTGAGAATGACCAAGAGGCCCTTAATGTTCCCCTCAGCTTGACTGAACTTTACACAAGTTTCCTCCTGGCTATAGGCCCCTGAACTCTATTTTTTTGGAGTTTCTCCTCTTTGAGGTATAAATCTTCTCTTAGCCACTTGTCATTTTTACAACCCAGAAATGTCTTTCTGGAGAACTTAGGAGTCATGACTTTCAAATGCAATCGTCAAGAAAGACAGGCTCGTATCTTCCAGTCTTGTAGGAAGGGAGGAGCCTAAACTTACTAAATGCCAATTGGCAAACACAGATGGCATAATCACATTGACCAAGCTCCTCTCAAATCAGTGCCTTCCAGTGCTTTCCCATTAGTTCATGCAGTGCTTAAAACCTGTTTCACCTTTTGTTTCAGCCAAGTTTCGTTCTATTTCTTCCTCCTACTGCAATTCTCCTGAATAAATTCTTTCTTGCCTGTTTGTATGGTATAATTATTCCTTGAAAGTTCAAAATACTCTACTCCCATAGTCACCTGGAGTACTGCACTGTTCTTAAATGAAATTTATATTCTAGTTCCTAGTTGTATTTGTCTTTCTTAATATGAGGTATTCTCTTACCATTAGTTTTCAGGATTCTTATTACTGGATTAGATATGTGATGAAGTGTGCTACTTTCCTACTATATGTATCCTTTATCTTTCTTCTTTACTATGTAGTTGGGTGTGGCCATATTTCCAGTTAAAAAAAATAATGCTTGCAGTAACACTGGCCAGGTGGCCGAATTCTGTACAATGGGAACTCTGATAATGAGAGTGAAACTCGAGAGGGTCTATTCCCCAACCTGTCTTTCCTGACCAAAAAAAAAAAATCCACCTTTTAAAGTCTGCTATATTTAGATTTTCTGTTACAGTCAGCTAGATTCAACAGATAAACTAACTGACACAGCTTCAATGGCACATATAACTTGCCACAAGGAATTACTCCTTTAAGGAAAAAGAATCACAGTTTGCAGAAGCTGTCCCATTCTGTTGCAAATGGTGACATGAGGGTAGTCCACTGACTGTGTCTCACAGTGATGCATTTCCTTATGACTTAGTCGATACTCTTTGCTGGAGTTTACAAAGCATTGATTTTTTCCTTACTTTTCAGATACCTGATACCAATTTAGACCAGCATTCACCAAGTTTTCTTCCTTCTAGAACAAATTAAACATACAAAGTAGTAGTGAATCTGCATGCTAACAGTAAAGAGGAGAGAAAATAGTACCAGAGTGGCATCTGGAGTGAGAGAAGAGGAATAGCAAACTGACCCCAGAGTGGTATTATGTACATAATGGAGTATTAGCTTGTAATCATATCAGCTCATTATCTTGCATTACCAGGTATTTTAAAATGCTATTTTCTTTTTGGATAGACAGTAGTGCTTTCACTCAGTTCCCTCAAGCAGTCACAGATGTGCAGGTGCATTACTCTGCATGCTTAAATTTCCAACCATAAGGGAGAGCCCTGAGAATAATTCACACTGACTGATCATCAGGCTTACTTGTTTTTCTTTCACATAATGGAAATTTTCTTCATTCCCAGCCTCAGTTTTCATATTTCATTGTTAACTAGCATTCTTTCGATGTCTAATATATGTTGTCTGCTCTCAAGTAAAGAAATACTCTTAAATATTAAGCTTTAATGCTGATTAATAGTAATATTAATTAAGTACCAGTTAAATATTTAGTAATCCAGATAAAAATTACATTTGTAGAAAAAATAATTATGGCTGACTGAAATTCAATTATTTCATTTTTATGTAAATATTTGGAGATACCAGTGCCCCTCCCATGCAAAATTTGGTTTCTGATAGGGAAAAAAAGCAATTAGAAATAATAGATGTCATTACTTCTAACTGATATTTCTGAACATGAATATTTTGGTGAAAATCTTGATTTAAAGAATATTATAAACCAGGAATTTGTAATGAAAATAACTGAAATAGCATATCCTAATAAAGATGATATGTATTATTTTTAAATTATGTCTCAAAAAGTCATATCCTTACAATGACCAATGTTTCCTATAACAAAATACTTGATAGGAGAGTGTAACATGGAAAAGATTTATGAATCAGCATTTGGGTTTACGAAGTCCTAGGGTAGGTGGTCGCCTCCTGATGTCCTGTGAGGACATCTTTGCACCCAAATGCTCTCCTAAATGCCCACATGATGTCATGTAAATGGAGGTGTCACTGCTGAAGTGTTCCTGCAGCTCCACCAAATCAACAGGAAGACTGGAGAAACATTCTCCACCAGAAACAAAACGAGTTAAGGCTCAACCAAGACTCAGCCATAGAACTGTGTGCTCAGTGTGGTGATTCTGGGGGTGAGGGTGGGAGGGTATAAGGGAACTAAATGGTAATGGAAAAAGTGCAATTAATGAATTAAAAAAATGTGCTTAGGTCATGTGGCAGACTGTATTATGCTCTCACTCTTCTATTCCCTCATAATTACATTGTACATTCACACACTTGCCATGGCCTCTTGGTTAAAAAAGAAAATATATTTCCTAAAATACACTTTGGGCTTAGCCATGTGACTTGCTGTGTCCAGTGGGATGTTAGTGGGCATGATATAGCAGAGGTTTGGAATGTGTGTAGGATGTGCATGTACCAGGTATCCCACTGTCCCAGAAAAATGTGAGCCACGTGGAAAAGACCTAAACATGACACATGGCCTGGGACCCAGACCAGATGAGTCCCAGTTAGCATGTAATGCATGAGTGAGAAACAAATGCTTTGCTTGGATGCCACTGAGATTATTGCTTGTTGTGCAGTAAAAGCTGAGTGACACAGGAAAACAGTGCCCCCAATACTACCGGACACTGCCAGTCATAGATGGTGCTAAGAAAGCATTGCAATAAAGAAAAGACTTTTATTATGGTAATAACCTACTCAGATTATATATTTTAGGAACCTCGTCCCAACAGTGTGGAGATTAAATTGGAGAGAGCTGGCACTGGCAGTAACACCCTACTTAAGGGACTATTGTAATACTGTAGGGGCAATAAAGCATGGGGAGCAGGAAACAGGAAATATAATAACCAAAAAAAACCCCACAATGATAAAATATAGAATAAATAAAAATATAAAATATGGAAGATAAAATATACAAGATAGGTTTATATAAATCTCTGATAAAATACAGAAAATGAAACAGAGGAATGAATCAAGAACAACTCCTATAGTGGAATCATTAATCAGGCTAGAGATTATAGAAGCAATTGGCTATAAGGGGAAGAAAATAAATTCAGTTCATTTGAATTTTCTTGAGTGTTAAAAAATAAGTAGAATCACACTTTGATATGACAGGCCTTGGTCACAACTAATTACTCTTGAATTTAATCTACTATCACTGTATAGTCTAAGAATAGATTAAGTCCTTTATTATATTTTTTACATTGTTGACTTACATTGAGTTTAGAGTCTACCAACATCCCTATTTTCTCCTCATATGCATATCAGGTAATGATTTTATCTCCTTGTTCCAGCTTATTAAAAGATTCTTCAAGCTTAGTAATTTTATCTACTACATTTCTGTCTACCTCAGCCTTCTTAGGTCATGAACTTATTTGATAGTTATGCCAACTACACTAACTTACTAATGAATTCATTTTGCTCCTAGCTATCACTACTTGCTTTTGGGGCTTCATAAACCATCTGTTTAATCATCTCTTCTAGTGTTTTACAGATAATTTATATGTTTGCCAGTGTGATTCTTTTAGAATTTGTCCCTTTCACCATGTTGAAAACAAAATTAAAAAAAAAACATTTCCCAACTTGATTTTTTGCATCACTTTTATTTTTTTCAAAACTTAACTATAGTTACTTTTACTTATTCTACAATTAAACATGAAATTCCTTACATATGGTAATCAATTAATTTGGGCTGGGGACTTGAATTCACTTAAAGTGTCTATTTCAAGTGTTATGTCAAAGACCATCTAATGTTCTCCCCAAACCAATTCCTCTTGCATACTGGAGGACATTTCCCAACCTCCTTTGCAGTTATGTTTGAACCATTGACTGAGTTTTGACCAGTAAGATGTAGAGGGATATCTATCTATCTATTTACCTACCTACCCACCTACCTACCTGTATCTTACAACTCTAGCCATAAAACCCTTGTATAATTCTCTTTTCCTTTCTGCAGTGAACTTAGGCACCAAGTAGTTAAGATATCATAGCATAAGGCAGAAAGATTCTATAAAACTGTCTCCTTCCAAGGAGAGCACCAGACCCACAGTGGACTACACAATTGTGGGCTTTGTTTTGACTCCGGCATAGGTTGGACTGTCCTGATTTGAAAAGATTATTTCCTTTTTAATATGTGCTTGTTCCCTTTTATTTGGGAAAGATTCCCATTATAGAAGAAGATGAATGTAAAGATAAATAGCGTGCTTTTATTCTGTTATCAGTTAAATTTATATCACATTCCCTAAGCAATGCATTTATTTCATCTTTGTTGTACTTAATCTATAATTCATTCATTCAACAAATGCTAGCACCTACCATGGGGCAAGAACTGGTCTTACTGCTTGACAGAAAAAAAATAAGAAGGGTAGTGAAATAGGGAGTGTGGGGATAAGGGTGGGAACTCAAAATCTTAAATCCGGTGGGAAGGAAAGGCCTTCCTGGGAAGGTGAGACTTGAACAATTACCTGTAGGATGTATGGTTACAGACCTTTTATTTTCTTTAAGATATTTTTCTAAACTTCACCATTTGGATGCTTTAATTTTCCTAATTTTATTCATGTTAAATTTTATATTTATCTTCTTTTGTTAACAGTTCTAGTTCTTTCTGATGAATCATGTGACGTCACAAAGATAAGGCAGATTTTTAAAAACTAAATATTGACTACTAAATTTTGAGATTTACCTATCTCAAAACCCTTTGAGATAGGTAAATATTCTTATTCCCATTTACAGATGAGGAAACAGATGTTAGATTGCTTACATAGCTTGCTCAATGTTACAGAGATGGTGAGAATGTTCAAACCGTTTGACCACTGCAGGTCTGAACCACTATTCTATATATACTAACTTGTTTGTACACATCTATTTGAAAATCTTAATTTATATGTGAATTTCATTTTAGTTTGTTGGGGTAATTGTCCAGTTCTTACTCATTGGAAATATTTGTAATTATAAGAGTCAAAATTTCATATTTTGATCATTTGATACTTCTTGAACTGTATTTCTTTTAGAATTATCCAGGCAAAAGAATTATGAAAACTGTTGTCAAGATATTTTATTGCTAAAGTTTAAGGCACATTTCTAGCTATCTTTTTGCTACTATAAATTTCAAAATGATGTAGTCACTTCCCCTGAGGGACCCAGAAGTATACAGCTAAGTGTTATGAACCTCTCTGCAGTGGCCCGGGTTGAGATCACAGTGAGCACTAAAACAGATGAGTTAGAAGCCTGGCGGAAACGGGAGTCTACAGTTCTGCGTATGTGCTTGTGAATGTTTTACCCAAATATTGCTTATAGGTTCAATGGGCAATTTTTAACTTTGAAATTTAACCATCAGGAAACAAGAGATCTAACAAGAAACAGCTGCTCTGGAGCTATGTCTCAGGTGTTCAGGACAAATCCTTCATCTCTAAGAAAACTGTCTGAAGGATGTGATGAAAGGAGCTGGAGAGGATGGTCACTACTTTGTGAAACAAGTAACAAAAGTAAATTAATGTAAAAAAAGCACAAAGGTGAGGAAGCAGATTTTTTGAGAAGATTAAGTCTGTAGTCTGGCAAAACTGTCTCCAACTGCTCAGGCACAATAAGCTCTGCATTTCCCATGCATACAATGTGGGTTGTGTATGTTTACAGAGTACCAAGAGCTGTAAATGCTTGAAAGTATACAATGTCATGCAAATTTTTAACACATTCCCTTCCTTTATTTTCAGTGACTCCATCTTGTGGTAAATTACTTCATCCCAGTATTCCCACTTAGATTATTCATTGTAGACTGTTGCCTTCATTGTTTCCACTAAAATATAAAGTAAAGTAAAGTAAATCAAGATGTATCAGATACACTCCTACTAGTGGAACAGTAATGTTTGAATGCCAAAACAGCTATTTTGAGCTGTTTTATTTTGTAATTGTTTTTCTTTTATTGATTTTAGAGAAAGGGGAAGGGAGGGGAAAATAGAGGCAGAGAAATATCGATGTGAGAGAGAAATTACCAATCAGTTGCCTCTTGCATGTGCCCCAACTGGGGTTGGAACCCACAAGCCAGGCATGTGTCCTGACCAGGATTCAAATTGGCAACCCTTTGGTTTGCAGGATGATGCCCAACCAACTGAGGATGAAACACTTGAGGATGAGCTTGGGCTTTGAAAGGGATTGAGAAGTACAGATTGGTAGTTACAAAATAGTCATGGGGATGTAAGGTACAGCATAGAGAATATATTTTTATATATGTATATTCAATAATAATTATAATAACTATGTGTGGTGCTAGGTGGGTGCTGGAAATATTAGGGGGAACTTTGCAAAGTATATGATTGTCTAACCATTATGATGTACACCTGAAACTAATACAAAATAATATTGATGTAAACTATAATATATTTTTTTAAAATTATAAAAGTAAATTCTCTTTTCATCAAAAAGGTAAGAAAAGATTTCTGATTTCTGGTTACACGGAAGTGTGGAAGTGGAAGTGGGAGAAGGAAGGGCCGACTGGCCAGCCTTATTTGCTGCTAAGAACTTGGCATGAGATGATGTGTGATCTACACTTGTTAACACCTGCACCGGATGCTTCTGCTATCCAAGAGCATGCATTGTGCCATATGGCAACATGTTTCTGTAACCTTTAAGAGTAAGATTCCCCACAACTTAGAGAGCATGTAATTATGCAGCAGCAATGGAACTCCCAGAGAAGTTTCATCATGTTAAGAACCAAGAAATGAATGAGTCAAAGTTTATAAGATGAATTTTGACAAAATGTAATCAATCTTACAGATTCATTTTGAACTGTCTCTACTTCTAGGGGAAATAAAGTGTTTCATTCTAAGAAAGACTGTGTGTTTATTCTGTATTTAATTTTTTCCAGGCTTTTCCATATGAATATTACTGAGATATGTAACAAGTATAGATAAATAGATATTATATATAGTACTGATAAATGCTATAGTACTGATAAAGACAAGTGCTTCATTTAAAATATTACCTTATTTAAATATGCACAGCTTACCAGCAAAGGCTGCATTTACCTCATATGTATCCAGATTTTACTTATGAAAGAAGCAGAGAGTAAAATGTGTTATTAAAAATTATATCACAAGTCCAGGAGGAAAGATGGAGGCTTTGCTCCAGGGAGAGTGATTCTCAGCTTCTGTGCAGGGGAGGGAAACTCGAGGATCCACAGAGGAACAGAGCAAGTGGCCTAGGTTACTGAAACATTTTTGAAAACAGGACATCAAACATTATAGCGGACATTGAAAAACCAGATGGTAAGGACCCAGGGATCAGCTCGGGGACCAGGGGGGTTGCAGTCCCCAGGCCTGGTGCTCCCAGGTCTTCCTCAGGGCACCTGGGAGAGTGGAGTCACTGCTCCCTCGCCGGACTACGGGGATTCAGCAACACCAGAGGAGACCTTGTGGCTTGAAGGCACAGAGAGGGGAGTTGGACTGGGAGATAATCACGCAGGAGCTGCAAGCACCCACCCATAGCCCTGGGAGAAGTGGGTGCCTCCAGCCAGCACGACCAGGGACGGCCTGGAAGTGCGCCTGCACCCCCATTCCGGTGGGATTGTGGATCAGTGGAAAACCCAGACCTCACAACCCAGAACAAGGAAAGGGCGTGGGCATTCTCAGGTTTCTGGAGCCTGCGGTGGTGAACTGTAGAAACGTACACCCCCTCGGGAATCCTGACTCTCACACTGTGAACCCAGAAGGGACGCAGGGCTTAGAGCGTTTCTAGAGCCTGAAACTGAAAAATTTGGTGGATGGGCATGCCCTTTTACGATCCCCAGAGATTGCACCATGAATCCAGAAAAGTCACAGGTGCTTCCCAAGAACAAAGTGCCTGCCACGGTGAAATTTGGGGAAAGGGTGCATCTCTTTGCGATCCCCAGAGCTTGCATCATGAAACTGAAAAGACACAGAAGCCCTGTGGGGCCCCGGAGCCTGGGAGACCATGGCAGTGAGCTCCGGAGAGTGTGCTCAGGAGCACCCAGGGTCCTGTAGGGGAAAGTCAGATTGGTTCTGGGGAGAGCACCCTGCTGGCCCTGGGGATAGTACCTGAGAGACTTACTGAGATTTGACTGGGAAGAGTGATAAGCATTTCAAACACCCCTCAGCCTGCTGAAGGCAGCAAGACCAGAAAAACTGGTCTGGCTAGTTAGAAACCAACAAGAGGTTGTTTTGTTTTGTTTTGGTTTGGTTTGGTTTGGTTTGGTTTTTTTGGCTGTTGTTAGTTGATTGATTTTATCTTGTGTTTTAAGTGACTTTTTATTTTTCAATTCTTATTTTTATATCTCTCATCTCTTATGTTTCTCTTCCATTCATCCTAGTATTATTCCTTCCACTCCAAATTTATCTCTCCTGCACTCCATCTTCTGCTTCCCCGCCCTTTTTTTTGAGCTTGCAAGTTACTGCAAATTTGTATTATCTTTTTCTCACTTTTCTGACATTTTTAATTTTAATAGTATTTTGGTATTCTTTTTCCGTCTGTATAATCTTCTTTGCTTGGCTGATTATACTGTCATTTGATACATTCCCCCTGTTATCTCAGTCACAGTGTGTTGATAATTTACTATCCTTCATCTGTGTTCCATTAGTACACCTCTCAAGGTTCTATACTCCTTATTCTTGTTATCTAGATCTTATAGATTCTGCCACAAGATTGTTGCTTTAATATTACTGTAAATAAGACCTAGTTCATACAATTGTAAATACTACTCAACACCCCTCCCTGATCTCAGCCCACTTCGCAATTTCCTGAACACTATTATTGTGGGGGTTGTCTCTATTCTTTTACACATTATTCCTATTTACCTTCTTTATTCCAACCCTACCTCAGAATCTGACCTCCCACAGCCTCACAGCTTTCTAGATCCAACTAACAATCCTTTCATCCCCAGTAAGAGTCTTACCTTCTTTCTGTCCTTTCTAAAATGTGGCTAGTGGGGTGGAGGATCACAGTTAGCACTATAAGTAACCAAAGGATATCCCATCTCTTCTTTACTGGCTGCTAATGTAAATATCGTAGTATACTGTCTGGCTGTTTTAAACCATTTTGCCTTACTCCTCCAACTGATCACAAAAAAGAGTAGGGGGAAGTTGTGAACACCAGGATACATGAAGGAGACTGCACCACTGAATCTCACAGGTATTCTACCACAGAAGTTCACAGCATAATCACAGGGAACCAAAAGAGATCAATTTAAGAATCAGAGGCTAACAAGAAGAATTCCACGAACAATGAGAAAACAAAGAAACAATCCCCAAATGAAGGGAAAAGAGGAAGCCTCAGAAAAAAATACTAAATGAAATAGAAGCAACTCAACTATCAGATATTGAGTTCAAAAAAATGATTATCAGGAAGCTCAATGAACTCACAATGAGCTACAAGAAACTAGAGGGAAGCTACAATGATCTCACTGCAAACTATATAAACATGAAAAAGTAAATAGAAACTCTCAACAAGGGCCAAGAGGAAATGAAGAATGCCATTTCTGAACTGAGGAACACAGTAGAAGGAATGAAAAGCAGGATTGATGAAGCAGAAGATCAGATTAGCGAGCTAGAGGACAAAGTAGAAAACAACACCAAGAAAGGGCAAGAAAAGGAAAAGAGGCTCAGAAAGAATAAAGAGGGATTAAGAGAAATGCAACACAATATGAAAGGTAATAATATCTATATAACAGGGATACCAGAAGGAGAAGAAGAAGAGCAAGGGATCGAAAACCTAGTTGAAAAAGTAATGAAGGAGAACTTCCCTAATTTGATGAGAGAAAAAGTCACACAAATCCAGGAAACCCAGAGAGTCCCAATCAAGAGGAACCCAAAGAGACCCACCTCAAGACACATCATAATTAAAATGGCAAAATTTCAAGACAAAGAGAGAATATTAAAGTCAGCAAGGGAAAAACAGGAAGTGACATACAAGGGAACCCCAATAAGGCTAACGGCTGACTTCTCAATGGAAACACTCCAAGCCAGAAGAGAATGGCAAGAAATATTCCAATATGGCAAGAAATGGCAAGTAATGAGAACCAGAGGTCTGCAACCAAGGCTACTTTACCCAGCAAGGCTCTCAATCAAGATAGAATGCCAAATAAGAAGCTTCCCAGAAAAAGAAGTTTAAAAGAATACACCTCCACCAAACCAGCTCTGTAAGAGATTCTAAAGGGACTGCTTTAAAGAAAGGAAGGAAAAGAGAGAGAGGAACATACGTACATAAAAGACAATGAATACCTGTCAATAATAACTTTAAACGTAAATGGATTAAATGCTCTAATCAAAAGACATAGAATAACTGAATGGATAAGACAAAATGACCCACTCATATGCTGCCTACAAGACACCCACCTCAGGATAAAAGAACTGCACAGGCTGAAAGTGAAGGGCTAGAAACAAATTTTCCAAGCAAATGGACAGGAAAAAAAAGCCGGGGTAGCAATACTCATATCAGACAAAATAGACTTCCAAAAAAGGGCCATAAAGAGAGACCCAGAAGGTTACTTCATAATATTCAAAGGAAGAATCCACCAAGAAGACATAAATATTGTAAATATATATATACCCAACAGAGGAGCACCCAAATACATAAAGAAAATCTTAGAGGACTTCAAGGAAGATATTGACAGCAACACAATTATAGTGGGGGATTTTAACACCCCACTATCAAAAAATAGATCTTCCAAACAAAATATCAACAATGAACTGGAAATGGACTTTACTGATATATACAGAGCCCTCCATCCCAAAGAAGCTAAATACACATTCTTTTCAAATGTACATGGAACATTTTCAAAGATTGGCCACATGATAGGACACAAAACAAGCCTCAACAATTTCAAAAAAATTGAAATCATGCCAAGCATTTTCTCAGACCACAAGGGACTGAAGCTAGAAACCAACCTGAAGGAAAAAAACCAAAAACACTCAAGATCATGGGGATTTATTGGCATGCTATTAAACAATGAATGGGTCAAGAATGATATTAGGGAAGAAATCAAAAGGTTTCTGGAAACAAATGAAAACGAACTCACAACAACCCAAAACTTATGGGACACAGTGAAGGCAGTCCTGAGAGGGAAGCTCATAGCAATACAGGCCCACCTAAAAAGGTTAGAAACATTCCAAACAAACAACCTAACCCTACATCTACAAGAACTCGAGGAACAACAACAAAGACAGCCCAGAGCAAGGAGAAGGAAGGAAATAACAAAAATCAGAGCAGAATTAAATGACATAGAGACTAAAAGCACAATTCTAAGGATCAATGAATCCAAGAGCTGATTCTTTGAAAAGATAAACAAAATCGACAAGCCTTTAAGCAGACTCCTAAAGAAAAAAAAGAGAGAAAACCCAAATAAACACAATCACAAATGAAAGAGGAGAGATTACAACAGACACCACAGAGGTACAAAGGATTGTAAGAAATTACTACAAAGAACTGCATGCCAAGAAATTTGAAAACCTTGGTGAAATGGACAAATTTCTAGAAAAATATAATCTTCCAAAACTCAATGAAAAAGAAGCAGAAAGCCTGAACAAATCAATAACAGCAAAAGAAATTGAGGCAGTCATCAAAAAACTCCCAACACACAAAAGCCCTGGACCAGATGGTTTCACAGGAGAATTCTACAAAGCATTTAAGGAAGAACTAACCCCTATCCTTCACAGACTATTCCAAAAAATCCAAAAAGATGGGAGACTCCCAAACTCTTTTTATGAGGCCAACATCATCCTAATTTCAAAACCAGATAAAGACACGACAAAGAAAGAAAACTTGAGGACAATATCACTGATGAACATTGACGCTAAAATCCTCAACAAAATACTGGCAAACCGCATCCAACAATACATTAAAAAGATCATACACCATGACCAAATGGAATTCATTCCAGGGATGCAAGGATGGTACAATATTCACAAATCAGTAAATGTAATACATCACATAAACAAAAGCAAAGACAAAAATCACATGATCATAACAATAGATGCAGAAAAAGCATTTGATAAGGTACAGCACCCATTTATGATAAAAATACTCAGTAAAGTGGGAATAGAGGGAGTATTCCTCAACAATATAAAGGCCATATATGAGACACCTACAGCCAACATCATACTCAATGGGCAAAAATTAAAATCTTTTCCACTAAGATCAGGAACAAGATAAGCCTGTCCACTTTCACCACTTCTATTCAATATAGTACTGGAAGTTTTAGCCACAGGGATCAGACAAGAAAAAGAAATAAAAGACATCCAAATTGGAAAGGAGGAAACAAAATTGTCACTGTTTGCAGATGACATGATAGTGTACATAGAAAATCCTATAGACTCCACCAAAAAACTGCTTGACCTAATAAATGAATTTGGCAAAACAGCGGGATACAAAGTCAATATCCAGAAATCAAAGGCATTTCTGTACACCAACAATGAAACAGCAGAAGCAGAAATCAAGAAAAAAATCCCATTTGAAATAGCAAAAAAAAAAACGAAATACCTAGGAATAAACCTAACCAAAGAGGTAAAAGACCTGTATTTAGAAAACTACATAACACTCAGGAAAGAAATCAAGGAAGACACAAACAAATGGAAGCACATACTGTGTTCATGGATTGGAAGAATTAATACCATCAAAATGTCCATACTACCCAAAGCAATTTACACATTCAATACAATTCCTATTAAAGTACCAATGGCTTATTTCACAGACATAGAACAAACATGTCAAAGATTTATATGGAACCATAAACAACCCTGAATAGCTGCTGCAATTTTGAGAAAGAAGAGTAAAATAGGAGGGATCACAATGCCTGACACTAAACTATACTACAAGGCCACTGTAATTGAAACAGCCTAGTGCTGGCATAAAAACAGGCACATGGACCAATGGAACAGAACAGAGAGCCCAGAAATAAACCCAAGTCTCTATAGTCAATTAATATTTGACAAAGGAGGCAGCAACATAAAATGGAGTAAAAATAGCCTCTTCAACCAGTGGTGTTGGGAGAACTAGACAGCTATGTACAAAAAAATGAAACTAGAGCACCAACTTACACCTTATACAAAAATAAATTCAATGTGGATAAAAGACTTAAATATAAAACATGACACCATTAAAGTCCTAGAGGAGAATGTAGGTAGGAAAATCTCAGATATTTCACGCAGAAGCTTTTTTACTGACATGTCCCCTAAAGCAAGTGACATAAAGGAAAGAATAAACAAATGGGACCTCATCAAAATAAGAAACTTCTGCACAGCTAAAGAAAACAGTATAAAAATAAAAAGAGAACCAACTGTATGGGAAAACATATTTGCCAATGATACCTCAGACAAGAGTTGAATCTCCAAAATATATAAAGAACTTACACGACTCCACTCTAAGAAGACAAGCAACCCAATTAAAAAATCAGCAAAGGACTTGAACAGATACTTCTCCAAGGAGGACATACAGAGGAACCAAAGACATATGAAATGATGTTCAATATCGCTAGTTATCAGAGAGATGCAAATTAAAACCACAATGAGATACCACTTCACACCAGTCAGAATGGTCATCATAAACAAAGCAACAAACAACAAGTGTTAGAGAGGTTGTGGAGAAAAGGGGATCCTAGTGCGCTATTGGTGGGACTGCAGACTGGTACAACCACTATGGGAAGCAGTATGGAACTTCCTCAGGTGCATTGAGAAAAACTCTCCAAGAGTGAGCAAACTAGAGATATCAACCAGAGACCTTGTAATGCATGAGTGTGTGGGTTCACATGAATAACATGTATTGAACATTTACAGTGACCCATCTTTCAGTCTGGGGGCTGAAGCATTTCCTGTAAAGCAACTTAGACTCACTGTTAGATTATTTTACAATGAGGCAAACATATATATATATATATATATATATATATATATATATATGTGTGTGTGTGTGTGTGTGTGTGTGTGTGTGTTTGTAAACATGCACATGTACACACACATACATGTATACACACACAACTAGAATCAGAGCTTCGCCAAAGTCCATCCACGCCCTGGTCAGTGTGGCTCCATTGGTTGGAGTGTCATCCCATAACTGAAAGGTTGTGTGGTTCCATTCCTGATCAGGGCACATACCTGCGTTGTGGGTTCAGTCCCTGGTCTGGGAGTGTATGATCCCTGGTCTGGACAAGTATGGGCAGCAACCAATCTATGTCTCTCTCTCCCATCGATGATTCTCTCTCTCCCGTCCTCTCTCTCTAAAAGCAATGGAAAAATGTCCTGAATGAAAACTAAAAAATAATTTTATGTCTATCTGTGACTGTAAATTCCTGAGGACAGTGACGAGAATGTCTTGTTCACCACCCTAAGCATAGTAACTCTTCACAAACAATAAAGTGACTCATCAAATCAGATAGCATTTTGTCTATATTCATTTGTAAAATGCTTGGAAAGCATTTTGCATTATACTGTTAGAATATGAAGAACCTGACACTTCTGTCATATTCACAACTGTAGGCCTAGTACTTAACAAGTATGCCTTGGACATAGTAATATTTCAAAAATTTTGCTGAATGACCAAACCAGCGGCTGTTACTACTCATGCCCAAAGCTAGACATAGATGGTACAGTGATCCGACAGGGTTCTTCTCGGTGGTTGCTGACCTGCCTGAATGATTTGGCTCTGAGATAGGCAATAGCTTTCCTAATCCATTGTTAATGCAGTGAAGTATTTCTATTCAATTATTTTATTTATTGTTAAATTATTTCAGAGTAAACATCACCTACTCTGTAAAACTGTGGCCTCCTTCTACCTCTTTCTTCCACAACAGAATTTATTCTCCCCCTGCCCTCTGTAGAAATGCACTGTATAAAATATGAATCAATGCCATTGAATTTTCCATACTCTGAGATATCTTTATTAAATATTTCTCTTACTCATATGGACAGCTCTTCCTGCATGACTCTGATACAGAGAGACACTCAGGAACATCTTCTCAACTGGTGCTAATGGTATTATAAGATGTGTCCCATGAATATTCTTTCTTAAATTAAATTTTAAATGAATGTGTGGGCTCAAAAGTAATTGCCACATGCACAAATAAAAATGTTACACTATGTACAAATTCCAAATCTCTTAGGCTTTCAAATAATATGACTTGTTGTTATAGTGACTTATGTTCTTTTATTCCTTTTTCCTTTTCAGAGTCAATCTGTGATATCCTTAAAGTATACCCATATCGTAGTAAAAGTAGAAATTTAAAATGTGAAGTACCAATTAGTAAATTTATAACAATAAAAAGGCAGAATGTTTTTGTGCCAGTGTATGAAAAATAATTTTGGCTAAAACTCAGCTTTCATCTAACTTCTCAACATACAGGAAATGTGAATAAGAGCAATTTCACAGTCTTGCTCTGTGAACAGAGATGCATTACACTTATTATCCAAGCTATGGTGTGATTCCACTTACACTTCACTACATGTAGTTTCTGTATAATGATTTTGCTTGGAAAAAAGTCATAATCTTATAATTCTGAGGTTGTTTAATATCACTGTTTCTGCTATATTCCATAGTGAATGGCATACTAATACAATGAAATGGTTGATAAAACTAAAAAAAATAAGAATATAACTAATTGCCATAGATTCATTATGCAAAACAGACGCTGATAATAAGAAAAGGTTGAGTCAAGGCCCACACCTTAGGGATTGCACAGATGTATGCTTGAAAGTGAGAAGGTCAGTGAACCTTGTTTAGAATCAAATGAGTTCACTTATTAACTCATTAACAAGACATGGTTGTCTCTTTAAAATGCAGTATATCCTCTCTTTTATTTGTTTAAGGTTATGTTATTCAGGAATAAAAATATTTTTTTCAATGTTATATTTTTAGAATTTGTTATAAATTAGTAATTTAATCTGTCAGGTTGGGATATATAAATATATTAATATCATTCAAATCCTGTTAATAAAATAAACCTTGAAATTAATGTTACTATGAAATAGTGCATATCACTTTATTTCCACAGGCTTGCTAAACATGTATAATATATTAAATTATAGTCAAATTTCAGTTCCAAAATACTGGCCTCTTTAAAAAAAGAGAAATTTGCCTAAAAGCTTTGATTGTTGGCATCTGTATTGATCAATATGAAACATCTCCACTATCTATAAAGCAGAGCTACACATCTTCACAGCTGGAATAAACATGCTTCTTTAAAAATGAGCAGTAGCAGCTGCAGGGAACATAAATTGTGCAATTGATTTGATTTTGCAAACCAAACACATTCTTCATGTTATGATTTAGGTTGTTAATTAGGCCTTGCATAATCAAAGGAACTTTGGAAGAAAATAATCCTAGATTAAGCTCAACTTCTATACCTTCTGAGATCTCCTTATAACACTTTTCACATTTTTCAAGACCAGTATACCTGAAACAGAATGTCTCAAACAACAACAGGATGATTTGCAAATAATGTCCCTTTGGATGAATGGGTCTGGTATCAGACTCCTATTTATGATAAGTGAATAAATAAAGGGAGAAGTCAAAAAGAAGAAGATCAGTCCATCTACGACAGTCAGGTCTGAAGAACTATGCAAACAAACAGCATTACATTTTTTGTCTCATATCAGGTGTCAGCAAACATTTTTTTGTAAAGGGCTGCTGTAAATGTAATAGGCTTCCTGGGCCATGTGCTCCATGTTGAAACTACTCAACTTTCCTTTTAGGGGGAGAATAACTATAGGTGACACATAAACAATGGGGTGTGGGTATGGTCCAATGAACTTTATTTACAGAAGTAAGTAATGGCAGATTTGCCAACTCTTGGTTTATTTAATTTTCAGAAACAAAAGTTAATGATAACCTACGCAGTAGTAAATGTTACTTTATGTTGTCAAACCAACACTGTGTCACAGGTATTTCATATATGATATGTTATATAGGGAAATAATCTGCATATGTGCTATGTACATATGTATTATAAATATGTGCAGATGTGTATGTGTATATATGTATATGTACACAGGGAGAAAAAGCAAACATATAGAGACCACATTTTACAAAGTATGTGTGGGATAAGAGGGGAAAATGGAAAAGTATTATGAAACAAGACAAACTAGCTAATGACAGAATAAGAGCCACTATATTAGAGAATTCGTGAATTGCATTTGTTTATAGTAATTTACATGTACGTGTTTAATCAATCAACATATACGTTGAGTACTTGCTATGAGATGACAACCATTCTGGTATTAATAAAAATAAAAAAAGTAAATTCATTCTTGCCTTTCAGAAACTCATGATATAATTTTAATGCATGTATACATTACATTAGTACTACAGACAACAAATGTCACTGAATTGGGAGGAAAGAGAAAGAAGGACAAGCTGTATGATGATGATAAAAAGCCCATAAAAATAGGGTTCGAGATGAACTTTGAAATATGAGTAACATAGATTAGATTTATATTCAGGGGAGGGGAATATTATTTTGAGTAGTACAGAACACTGAGCATGGGTAATGGGTAGGAAATTTCAAGCTGGGCTAATGATGGAGATATGAATTTCAAAAGTAGACTGGGGTGAAATTGGAAAGAGCCTTGAATATCAGATAAGAAAGCTTTAACTTTATTCTGTAACCAGTTATTGATTGGAGATGTGACTAGATGAAACTGCTTTTCAAGGTAATTATTCAAGCTGGGTTTGTATAAAGTTGTGAACCCAGAAGGTGGCAGAAAGACAGTAAGACTGATTGGAAAGGTGGTTCCAAGATGCGTTGAGAATGATTGAAATGGTGTGGTGGCAATGCCAGCGGTACTGAAAAATATGCATCACTGACTTAGTCTAAAGGAACTATAACACCTGGCATTTCAATTACTTAACGCCAACTTACTATTATGAGCTAGGGAATATGCTAAGCAGTGACATTTGTACTTGCATTCACATGTATTATCTTAGAAAACAAGATAAAACCTGCAAAATGATTGGGACTTTGACGTAAAATCTCTAACATACTACATCAGTAAGTGACTAAGGAAAACAGCCCCAGCAATAACAAACACATTTGGAAATTAAAAAAAAAATGGAGAAATACTACCAACTTTTTAAAAAAGATTCTTTAAAACAGCATTTGTCAGGACTTTTAATACGCTGTTGTGTGCAGTGACTCTCAACACCAGGAATGCATCTGGCTCAGGGCCTTTGTACCATTTCCCAGAATGTTCTTTGCTCAAGATTGTTCCCTCACTTCATTCAGGACCCAGCTCAAGTAACTTCCATGGAGGCCTCCCTTGGGATTAGGATACTGCATGATTTCTTTTTGGGAACCCGCCCTGCCTGGTATCAGAAGCTGTAACCCCCACCAAGGCTAAGGCTGAGGGAGTGACCTTGGACCACAAGCCAGCAAGGAGACAAAAGCTTATCTCCCTGGCAGGGTCACCACTTCTGCTCCTTTTATTTCACCCTGCCTGGACTGCAATGTTTGGTTGGTTAACCAATGACGGGTAAGATTCCCCAAGGGGGGAACGATCTAAGACAGGCACAATCACGTGGGAGGCCCCCAAGGAAGGACTTTGGGGGCTACAGCAAAAGGGGGTGATGGACCCTTGCCCCTCGGCTTTGACATAGCCTGAGTCCTCATTGTCTGCAAGAAAATCTCCTAATCTCTTGGCTGCCTTACTTCCCTTGCTCCACCTAAGCCTGAAACAATGATGGAGGGTGGTGCAGCCCTGTGCTGGAAAGGGCGGGTTCCCCAGGTGATCAGACCTTAGAAAGAATATGTAAAACCCTGTGAAACCTGCTTTGTTTAGAATGCTCTCAATTAAATGATAAGAGTCCAAACAAGAAGTAAGTTTGTTCTGCAAAGTTTTACGGCTCTTTAGCTATCTAAGCCTGACTCAAAATAGGCCCTCAGAGTTCCTTGTTATCTATTGTTTGATCCTTACTTCCTAGTAATGATTAATGAGCTTTACCTGAATTCCTGTGTAAATGAACCCAATAAAAGCCATTGAGGAAAAGGCTCTTGGCCCTTCTCCTCTGAGAGATCGGCCACCTTTCCTCCCTGAGCAGATCGTGTCTTGGTAGACTTATTCTCATCCATGGTAGACAGGGGGCTCTGTGGGCAAAGCTCTCCCACAATTTCTTGTCCCCAAGTTAAAATGCTTAAGAAATATTCCTTTGCAACAATTTATTAAGAGTGGACATGGGTCACAGCTGCCTCTGGTTTATGGAACCTATCAGTACTTATATCTTTGTCTCTTTGTCCCCTAATGGGGAGACTTCATTTTGTATTACTAGAAGCAAACTGGTAGGTTTGCCCTTTTTAGTTACCCTGAGACTCTGCCGCATCATGCTACCACGTGCCACAACCTGCTTTACCCTTTCTTTGCTTCTGCTTCCCAAGTGAGAATATGTATCACTTCTTCATATGAGGTCTGTCCAGAAAGGTATCCAGCCATGTAATATAAAAAAATGGAGACATTTATTGAAGAAGTTACAGGAATCATTGTACATAGGACAATGACGCCTCAGTCCCTTTCCAAGTAAGCACCTTGGGTCCTCACACAGTTTTCTCAATCGCCCTCAGCTGCCCCTTCATAGTTTCCTGAATCACACCAATGGTCTGAAATCTCTTCCCTTTCAAAGGTGATTTTAGTTCTGGGGGAAAAGCCAGAAGTCACAGGGCACCAAATCTGGGCTGTAGGGGAGCAAGTCACCTGAGTGATTTGATGTTTCACCGAAAAACTCTGTATGAGACGTGATGCAGGAATGGGCACATTGTTTTGATGAAGTTGCCAACCACCAGTTGCCCATAGCTGGCCGTCTTCTGAATCATGCAAATAGTTTCTGTGGAGGAATGTTCAAGCTTGATGTTCTGCATCAAGCTTAAAAGTTGATGCAGATTCATAGCTCTACTCACTCAGTCATTTTGAATGCAATGGCCACACAGTACACATGCTCATTCCATGGCATCTACAACCCCACTGACTAGTACAGTGAAGTTAACATTGTTCATGCATGCGCATTCCCATCTCTTATTGGCTACCAGGCTACACTGATGTTGTGCAAACCTTTCTCATTATATTAACAATGGCTGGACTTTCCCCAGACAGATCTCATATGTCACAGCTGTTTGACAATTTTATGACAATCTAGCTCCTATACACACACTGCATAGTTGAGTTGTACCAAGTACCAATGCAGTGATTACACACTCACTCTCTAACCCCAGGTTGAGTCCTATTTTACTATTTTATTGCACACAAGACTCACAATTCCTTTGAATGTTGGGTTTCAAAGGAAAATTTCATCAACACCACCTAAGAGTCACACACTACAGATAATTTCATCCTCATTACATCTTCAGTTTGATGCCCTATTCGTCCAAGACACTGGTTTAAGATTTTTTCTTTCTAGTGTTTTTTTTTTGTAACAATAAATCAATTTTCTTATGTGGCAACATTTACTGCCCTTTTTACTAGTAAAAATACCAATGCCAAATTTCTGAGTTTAGCCTATATATGTCTTATTCCCACTTTTATGGTTTGTGGTTGCTTGAATTTTTACATACATATTTTATAAAGAAATAATATCACATTTCCTAAACCTCTGCACTGACCAAGTTTCATTCCTTGCTTACAGCACTGGAAATACTTATTGCCCTCAGTTAAATAGGGCAGTGGTACACACATGCTTTAGTTTACTTAAAAATCAGAGAAAGATTAGGCAGGCCTTCACCCATTCTGTGTTCATGGAGTACTGGGCTTTGGAATATTCCTCAGAACAGCCAAATTGCTTCCACAGCTGCGGGCTCAGACGTTTCTTGATATCAAACACTTTTTGAAACTGATGTAACATAACTGAAATATTTTAATAGTGCTGTTTATTTTATTGTACAGCAAATGCTATACTTTCTCCTCCACACTAATTTGTTTAAGACGTATTGTGACTCTCCGATGACATAAGAATTAGAAACTAAAGAGAGAGACAGATATCCATGTCGTGGAGCAACTGCCCAGAAACGGTGACCAGAGATTTGGGGGGATTAAAAACAAACGGTGTCTTAGACTGGAGGCCATGTCATAATAAAGAACAGGAGACTAAAATGTTTAAGCAGTTTTTCCTGTTTTTTTTTTTTAATACATTTTATTCTGAACATTTTTGGACAAAAGATGTAAGCAACAGACTGAACATTCCAGCTAGTTTAAGTATACTGCATACTCCTTTCTCCTTCAGAAGGAAAACAGACCTAAATTTTTTATTTGTCATTCTCAGGCACTCTTTATTCTCCCATGATTCTTAAGTAACAATGGTTTTATTCAATAGTTTGTGAAATTCATCCATGTTAATATATGTGGCTGTAGGTCATTTATTGGCACAGATATATACTACTACATAATATTATATGCTACACTTATTTTTGGTCATCATAACATTGCTACTATGCATGCCTCCTTGTGCAAAGGGTTTCTCTGAACCAGCAATGTTCAACAGTTTTCATCTCATGGTTCACTTATACTAGTTACTAAAATTCTGTGGCACACCAAAAAATATTTTTTTTTCCTTATCTGACAAAAAAATAGGTATAATTTTTACTTACTCACACTGGACATCTATTGTTGGGGTAGCTGTTGTCATTTTTTTTTCTTTGACAATCTAAGGGAAAAGAGGGCAGTGAGGTCTGTTGTCACTATAGTTCTACCTGGGAAAGAAAGCTCTAATAAAAACAAAAATAAAGGTGGATTCAAGAAGGAGAATAAAGATCTTAAGTGAAGAAAATGTAATCATGCAATACCTAGTCAGGTATTACCTATTTTAAAAATTCATGTGGCACACCAAGTTGAAAATTGCTGCTCTAAACTATATACCTGGAAGTGACATTTCATATTCTATATTCATTTTTTTATTTACCAGGACATATATAGTCTCTCAAAGAAAGCTATGCTAAATATATTCCTGTCATCACGTAGTGTTCATTTTTCTCCCTTTTTGAATCATTAGACTAGTATTGGGGGGTTCAGTTTGGTGTGAAATTATATGTAATTGTGGTTTCATGTTGGATTCCTTTATTATTGGTACAATTAATAATCTTTCCCTACTATTTGGGGGGTTTGGGGTCATCTCTTACATCAAAGTAGGTCTTTTGTCCACATTTCCACTAGAGTTTGTCTTTTTGATATTAATTTCAAAATGGTTTTCATATAGTTTATGCACTAATCTTTTATCAGTTATAGGCATTATGACATTTTTTTCCTGTTTACCTTGCATTTGTTACATTTCATGAACATAAGTTTTTACTTTTAATGCAAGAAAATTTAATTGTCTTTTCTGGTTACTGCTTTTTGTTTCCTAAAAAACTTTTTCCTAACAAAAGTCATTGCGATATACTTCTACAAATTTTGGTTTTCTTATTTATATATTTACTCAATCTGCATCGTGCGTGCACGTGTGCATGCATACGTGTGAGCATTTTTCAGGTAGGAAGCAACTCGCTCTTATTTCCTATCTGATGAAGCAGTGGACTAACCACCCTTTTTCCTGGAGAGTTCATCCTTTCTCCTTAACTTGTAGTGTGTCTGCGGTCATTTATCAAACTTTCATAGATGCATGGCTATGATTTACTTATAATAAACCCTTTTATTTTGTGAGCATTTAATAGATTTTAAAAGATAGTTACAATGACCATTTAAAATATCACATCATTTTATAATTTAAAAAATTTGAGTAATGACGTCTCAAAAATTATTTTCTCATTTTCTCTGGAGGTAAATAGATGTTATAGATTTTTGTCATTGGGATTCTTTTAGTTTAGTCAAGGCTGATGCAACTATAATTTATACTTAAAATAAATTTTCATATCTTATAATAAATATATAGTAGTAAACTTGGTAACTGGAAACTCATTTTGTTTTATTCTTTCCAAGATTGAATTGTGTATTCTTGGCCTTCTACTCATCCCAAAGAAAATTTTTTTTTAATTTAGCAGACTTCCAGTCAAAATGAAGGCACAGGTAAACACGGCTCACCTCCTTGCACAACCACAGCAAAAATTACAACTAAACTACAACACATGATCACCCAGAATTGTCAGAAAATTGAGCTGTTTGGAAGTACAACAACCAAAGAATTAAAGAAGTTATATTCATACAGATGAGTAGGAAGGGTGAAGAGATATGGAGATACATGGAGACAAGAGGAGATGCCAAGATGTGGAATAGGTGGTCCCATACCCATATGTGGTAGATAAAAATCAGGAGGGATACCTTGGGAGCAAGGGATCTCATCCCACACCAGACCACACAGTCCAGGGTTGCAGTGCCAGGAAGGTAGGACCCCATAACTTGGGGCTGTAAAAACCAAGGTGAGTTTGGGGCGGTGGAAGAAACTTCAGGATTCTCAGGAATCTCCACTTAAAGGGACCACAGTGGAATTAGGACTTATGCAGACTCATTCTCTCTGGGCTTCAGCACGAGGGCAGAAGCTGGAAGGGCACCAATGGCATATAGGGAGAAACTGAAGTTCTGGCATCAAGACAAGTGCCAGGGAATAGTTTCTTCCCAGACAAAAAACCAGTGGCCATGCAGCAGCATTGTCCCCTTTCTGAACCCTCCCCCATACAGAGCCACAGAACAACACCATCACATTGGAGATGTCATCAACCTGGTTTATACGGGTTGCTCCACTCTGCTGATTACCTAAGGTTGCATTCAATCCACCTTACCAGTGCACTTTTCTACAGTACGCCATGCTACTAAGACAGAGAGTCAAAGAAGCTCTACCTTAAACATAGAAGCAAACATAGGGAGGCTGCCAAAATGAGTAGACAAAGAAATGTGGCACAAATGAAAGAACAGAACTCCAGAAAAAGAAGTAAACAAAATGCAGTTAAGCAATCTATCAGATACAGAATTCAAAACATTGGTTATTAAGATACTCAGGGAACACACTGGGTATTTCAACAGCATAAAAAGGACCCAGGCAGAAATGAAGTTTATACTAAGTGAAATAAAGAAAAATGTACATGGAATTAACAGTGGAGTGGATGAAGCTCAGAATCCAATCAATAATTTGGAACATAAGGAAGAAAAAAACATTCAACCAGAACAGCAAGGAGAAAAAAGAATCAAAAAAAGAAAAAAAAAAAAGGACAAGGCTAAGGAGCCACTGGGACAACTTCAAATGTATCAACATTCAAGTCATATAGGTGCCAAAAGGAGAAGAAAAAGACCAAGAAATTTAAAACTTGTTTGAAAAAATAATGAAAGATAACTTCCCTAATTTGGCGAAGGAAATAGACATACAAATCCAGGAAGTACAGAAAATCCCAAACAAAATGGACACAAAGAGGACAACACCAAGACACATCATAATTAAAATGTGAAGGTAATATATAAAGAGAGAATCTTAAAAGCAGCAAGAAAAAATCAGAGAGTTACCTACAAAGGAGTTCTCATAAGACTGACCATTGTTTTCTAAAAAGAAACTTTGCAGGCTACAAGGGACTGGCAAGAAGTATTCAAAGTGATGAAAAGCAAGGACCCACAACTTAGATTACTCTATCCAGCAAAGTTATCATTTAGAATGTAACGGCAGATAAAGTGCTTCCCAAAGTAAAGCTGAAGGAGTTCATTATTACCAACCCATTATTATATGAAATGTTAAAAGGTCTTATTTAAGAAAAAGAATAAGACTATGAAAATTAAAATGGCAATAAATTCACAACTGTCAACAACTCTATCTAAAATACAAGCTAAGTAAACAAGCAGAATAGAAATAGAATCATAGATATTGAGATTATTTGGAGGGTTATCAATTGGAAGGAGGAAGGTGAAGCATGGGGGAAAAGGTGCAGGAATTAAGAAGTACAAATTGGCAGTTACAGAATGGACAGGGGCATGTTAAGAACGGTATAGGTAATGGAGTAGTCAAAGAACTTATATGCATGACCCATGAACATGAACTAATGGGGGAATTGTCGGAGGGAATGGGGGTTACCGAGTGGAGGGGGGCAAAAGGGGAAAAATTGGGACAACTGTAATAGCATAATCAATAAAATATATTTTAAAAATTTAGCTTACCAAGGTCATGAAAAACCAACTCAAGATTATATGTAATGCAGTGAGGAAATAATTGTCATCTCTAAGATAATGAGTTCTGCTAATCACTAATGTGATATATCTCTACTTTTTGAAGTTATTATTAATGATTTTAAATCAAGTATTACTTTTTACATACAGATCTCAAGCATCATTTGCATTTGTAAATAATTATATTTTTGTTAATTTTTGAAGTGATCCTTAAAAAATATATTTTCTAAAAAATTGTCTAGAAAAGCCATTGATTCTTCATCAACAGCCTTATATCCCGCTACCATGCTGTATTCCTATTTTTCCAAAACTCTTTCTAGGTTGCTTTGAACCTTTCATGTGAATAACAAATAATTTGTAGATGATTACATTTTTTTTCACTTATAATTATTATTCCCCCTCTTGAATGCACCTTTATTTTTGTGCTCACTAGAGCTTTCAGTCCCAGGTAGAATTAAAGTAGCAACAACAAACCTCATTGCCCTGCTGTGGACTTTAGAGGTAATGCTTATCAAGTTTGCCAGTGAACTTTAATTTTAAGTTGTTTTCCTTTATCACAGTAAGAAATTTATCATCTCTTCCCAGTTTTAAAGAATTTTATTACTTTTATCATTAATGATAAGTATTAACTAGTGAATTTTATCGAATGCCTTTCATCAGTTCATTGAACATGCCATATGGTTATTTGGTCAATATCAATGTGGAAAATTATATTAACAGATTTTTGAATGTTAAAGCACTTTTTGCTTTGTTTGATACATTAATCTACTTTTTATATTGTTAGAATAAATTTAATATAACTGATTTCAGATTTTTATGTTTTTACAAATTAGATTTACTTATCATTTTATTCTTATGTTCTTGGCTGCTTAAGTCATCAAAATCACACTGGTTTCCTAAGAAGAACTTAGGAATGTTACTTCTCTTTATTTAATCTGTACTAGTAGGCCTCTCTGCATTTTGGACATTTTTTAGAATTCATTTGTAAAACCATACAGGCTAAGTAGTTTAATAATTATAGTATTCGATGTGAAGATTATAGTTACTGATTAATCTGATTAAATTTTCTTAATAAAAAAATCCAAAAATTTTATTAAGGATTTTGGAGTCATTATTATAAAAGTTCCTTTTGTTAAAAAAAACTTTTACTTTTTATTTTATTTATTTTCAGAGAGAAGGGAAGGGTGGGAGAAAGAGAGAAACATTGATGAGTGAGAGAAACATCAATTGGTTACCTCTCACATGTCCTCATTTAGGGACCTGGCCCACAACCCAGGCATGTACCCTGACCAGAATAAAACCAGTGACCTTGCGGTTTGTAGTTTGGTGCCCAAATCTACTGAGCCACACCAGCCAGGGCAGTTCCTATTTTTTTTTAGGAAATTCATCATTTCATATGTTTTTAAATTTAATGGCTTAGAGTCTTTCCTAATGTTTGCTTTAGTATTTTTACTTTGTATTCTATCTCTAGACTATTTTCCTTTTTATTTTTAGTAACATTTACTCACATCTTTTCTCTCTTTTCCTTAATCATTCTTGTCCACATTTATCTATTATTATTATTATTAATTTTAATCCTCACATAAGGATATGTTTATTGATTTTAGAGGGGGAGGGAGGAAGGCAGAGGGCAAGAGAGGGGGGTCAGAGAGAGAGAGACAGGGAGAAGGAGAGAAACATCCATGTGAGAGAGAACTATCAATTGGTTGCCTCCCATAAGCACCCAGACAGGGGATCAAACCTGCAACCTTTTGATGTAGGGGACAAAGCTCCAACCAACTGAGCAACCTGGCCAGGGCCAGACTTTTTATTTTTAAATCAACTTATGGCTTTATTGATTTTTTCTAATATTTTCTTTTATCTTTATTTTTCTAGTTCTTCCATTTTATTTGGATTTATTTTGTTGTTTTATTTCTAAGTTATTTCTTTGGATGCTTAGCTTGATGTTTTATATAACACAAGTGATTAGGTGTCTGTTTTCTTCCATGCACTAATTCAGCTATTTTTTATAGATTTGATACATAATGCTGTAGAATTCAAATTATTCTGTAATTTTTATAATACGCTTTTTTTGGTAGTGTGTTTTTAAATTCCAAGTTGCTTTTTTTTAATATAGTGGTATTTTACTTTATTTATTTCTGCTTTCTTTATTTTATTTTTTATTGTTGTTCAATCACAGTTGTTTCCATTTTTCCCCATTATTCTCTCCCTGCCCTACCTAACTCCAACTCCCACATTCAGTCCCCGCCCTGCTCCCAGTCCTCTTTGCCCATGGGTCCTCCATAGTATTCCTTGATGACCCTTCCCCTTCTTCTCCCTGCCCCCCTGCCATTATCCCCCTGCCCCCTCCCTTCTGGTCATTGTCAGTTGGTTCTTTATTTCCATGCGTCTGGTTCTATTTTGCTCCCTTGCTTGTTTTGTTGATTAGGTTCCACTTATAGGTGAGATCATATGGTATTTGTCTTTCACCACCTGGCTCATTTCACTTAGCATAATGCTCAAGTTGCTCTTTTTATTTTTTGCTGTTGGCATCTAAATTGCTACATTCTGTTCAGAGAATAAGTAATAGTTTTGTACCGTTTCATGAGTACTGGAAAGAATTTATTTTTTTAATTGTAAAATATGTTTCATTTTATTTTGTTATATTCTGTGCAATTTTTTCAGATTAATTTTTACATTTCACTAATTTTATTCAGTTGGGTCTCATGTATTTTAATTCATCCCTTGAGTTTTCATTTTAAGAATTTCAATTTTCATTGGTATAAATTCTCTTTTGTCCACTTTGCATACATTTGCAGTTTCTTCTTTCAGTGTATATTTAATCCATGTTTTATATTATTTTTCTGATTTTTCTAATTATATGATTATTTTAAGTTTAATTATCCTGTCTGTTGCTTCTGATGATTTTCATAAATGGTGCCTCATGAGAAAGAATTCACTTTAACTACTGCAGCATATCTCTGGAGGCTAGCAACTGTGAACACTGAAATATATTCACTTTTTCTCATTTTCTGTACTTTTCAGGCAACACAAATGCATAACTCAAACTTCCAGAAGACCATTACTATAGACATTAATATTCAGGAATTTTTTTCCATATTATAAATCAATACACACTTGTTTCCTTCCCACCTCCTTAGGGTAATAAGTAGTTTTTTCATATATATTCTTCTTCAATCTTCCTTTCACTATAGCTGTAGTCTAACAAGCCTCCTGGGTTTGTTTGGGGACCTTAGTTCTTTGAACTCCTTGCATAATCTTGAGGCTTTTTTTTTTTTTAATTCTAAATTGCTTTCACAGCACAGGGTTCTTGGATTCTGAGATTTATGACATAAAGGCCCGCGTGGGGCAGACACAGATTCCATCCCACTGCTGAGTCTGGTTTCCTGACTTTTCTCTCATTTTGAATCCTGGATATTTTCCTTTACATTCATGTTAAGTCAGCTGTGCATCCGAAAGATTGTTTGTTATCTTTTAGAGTATCTTTCTAAATAATATTTTATGAAGGGAAGAATTTGTTTTTAGACTGCCACAGCACTATAGAAAAAAATCTCTCTTTTAAAGTTATCAGAATGTGAGCTTTAGACCTAACATCAACTTATAAGAATAAAGGCATTTTTTTCACTCTAACTTAAACCTTAGTAATAACAAACCAGTAAAAACAAAACCCACAAAACTTCCAGCCTGACAAGTTCTGTGCTCTTTAAACAAAGACATAAATAACTTTTCAATTCCTTACATTTGCTTTATTACCTATTTTTAGCTCTCTGGAATCAAGATAAGTTACTATTATCACATTATAAATTTACTTTCTAAGGAAATAACCTTCTCTGATAGTTTGCTTACACATCATATCAACAATTGATTCTTCAATTGCTTTAAGCTGCTTGCCATATTTCTGAGATAATTTTGCATCCACCAAGGTATGTGATATGTAGATTTGAGTCACACCTTGAAAATCAATTAATCGAATGCCTCATTAGATTTTTATACCTAATATCTAATAAGCTAAGACAAACAATGTTACAGATATGCACATTAAATTTATTTCTTATACTAATATTTTTAAAGACCACTGGTACAACTACTGTTTTTGTCTTTGGTTTCAGGCACTTCATTCAATGTGACAAAGTGCTTGAAGTGAAACTTCCAATCTCTAGGCATGAAAAGATTTTACTGGATAGTAAAACTTACAGTATTTTTTCCAGTAAAATTTTTTTTAATTTTTTAAGATTTTATTTATTTATTTTTAGAGAGGGAAGGGAGGGAGAAAGACAGACAGAGAGAAAGAGAGAGAGAAAGAGAGAAACATCAATGTGCCGTTGCTGGGGGCCGTGGCCTGCAACCCAGCCATGTTCCCTGACTGGGAATCGAACCTGTGATACTTTGGTTTGCAGCCCGTGCTCATTCCACTGAGCTACGCCAGCCAGGGTTTTTTCCAGTAAAATTCACAGTGATATATCCCAGCCTTCCATCTATTTACCAGATCCTAAACGTGCATAGAGATATTTGACTTATCAACTGATCCACTAGGATTGTTTATGTTGGAAATCTAAAGGTCCATTGATCTAGAGGTGTATTATTGATTCAAATGGAAATTTATTTTATTGGAGGAAACACAATCATTTAGTAAAGTCAAGTAAATAAAACTATAGAAATCAGCATGAGCCACCAAAATATTTAAAATATTTAAAAGGCAACATAATTACAGAAAGTTTGAAATCTTGAAATAATGAGTCAAAAAATGCAGTTAAGACAAGTAGAACTAAGGCTTTAGTTATCACTAAAGTAAGTAGTAATGACTTTTGGTTGTCTCAGCAATTGGACTACTCACTGTTTCAAGTATAATATAATGAGAATACTCATAAACTTGAGGAATAAAGTTGTTTCCATAGTTTGCACTGACAAACTATGGCTCATGAGACAAATTCAAATTGCTGCCTGTTTTTGTAAGTAAAGGTTTGTTGGAAAATAGCCACTCCCACTCATTCAGGTATTGTCTCTTGAGGCATTCATACTAAAAATGGCGAAGTTGAAAAGATGTGACAGAGACCATCTGGCTTGCAAAGTGTAAAATAGTTATTATTTAACCCTCTACAGAAAAACATTTGCCAACTTCTAGCTTTAAAAAAAAAATGACTATGGAAGAGCGTGGGAGAATTTTTACCTTCAGGCAAAAATAAGTTATGTATGAAGGACTCAAATTGTGCTGGTTGCCTTCAGAGTGACTAGTTAGCCATTAAAATTTTTTGAAGTTGTTACTGATTTTAAACACACACACACACACACACACACACACACACACACAGTTTGTTCTGGCCAGGTAGCTCAGTTGGTTAGAGCATCATCCTGATACACCAAGGTCACAAGTTCTATTCCTAATCAGGACACATACAAGAATCACCAATAAATGAATAAACAAGTGGAACAACAAACTGATGTTTTAGTTTCTCTCAACAAAAACAAACAAACAAAAACAAAACAAAAAATCAATTTTGTGTGTTCTATCCATCAACATTACGGTCATGAGGGAAGTTTGCCCTTTTCCACGTTGGGAAATAGAAAGGAGAGCTGTCAGTGAAATTCTTAGTTGACTGCTAATATTATAGCTGGTGTGGAGTTTTATGATCTGGACCAGTGTTTAAAATGACTTTTCTTTTTTTAAGCAACTTAAAAAAATTTTTTATTAATTTTTTTCAAGAGGGGAAGGGAAGGAGAGAGAGATAAACATCAATGTGTGGTTGCCTCTCATGCACCTCTTACTGAGGACCTGGCCCATAACCCAGGCATGTGTCCTGACTAGAAATCGAGCCAGCAACCCTTTGGTTCATAGGCCAGCACTCAATCCACTGAGCCACACCAGCCAGGGTGAAATGACTTTTCATATGAAACATTTGTATATGTAATTCAGAAATGCCCCTTTGCTGGGGCCATCTTCTCTGAATTTCTCTTGATATAAGTGACATTCTGTCAGCTCATTTTTTAGTGCTTCTATAGTCAGTAGATATCTAGTATAGTTATGTTTCTTCCTCTTTGTCCAGATGCATATATAGTCTATGATGCTGTGCTCATTTATATAACTACAATTGGTCTGTGTCTTACTTTCAGCAACCTGATAATAATGCAGCAGCAACTTCTACATAGCTTCTGCTATCACCTCAGCCACCTCTGGCTTTTGAATTTTTCAAAATGGGATTCAGGAGACAAATGTTTCCTGATTTAATCTTATAGAAGCTGTTCTTTCCTCCTAGGCTTTCAGTTGACAGGCCAATATAGCCTTACCCCTTACCCTTCCAGGAATTGGACTCATAGCATAGCTTACAAGAAGGAAATCCTTATTCCCTTACCACCACCCTCACTGCCAAAAAAAGAACTCTTACTCTCAATTATTTTATAACCTTGGTACATGTGAGGAGTGAGGCATATTTAATGAGTTCTGGGGAAACAATTTTTAAACTTATATATAATGATCTGTTTCTGGAAAATGACAGCTATCAAACTATGGTGGCTGAGAAAAACTGGGTGAGTCTCATTTATACACAGCGTTTCACTGCCTACCTGTGTGGCAAGACATGCATCAGTTTGGACCTCCGAGTTAGTGCCATGGTTGCTGGTGATCTTGTAAGTCAGAAACTGCCTTCTGGCCCTGGTTGGTGTAGCTCAGTGGATTGAGTGCTGGCCTATGAACCAAACAGTCATTGGTTTGATTCCCAGTCAGGACACATGCCTGGGTTGCAGGCCAAGTCCCCAGAAAGGGGTGTATGAGAGGCAACTACACATTGATGTTTCTTTCCCTCTTTCTCCTTCCCTTCTCCTCTCTCTAAAAATAAATAAATAAAATATTTTTTAAAAAGAAACTGCCTTCTAATGTGGCTATATTCTTCTTGGAAAAGTACCTATGACATAATATGTGTGAAAACTATTTCTGAAAACCCTAGCATAGAGAAGAGAGGTAATACATGCATGATCCTTTCCCTAAGGCACATAATGATCAATATACCAAACCATTTTGTCCGAAGTCTCAAATTTATAATTTGTAAGCTGAATTCCATTAATGATGATGACTGGCCAGAGCCTGGTACCTGTAACCCCCTTTGACAAGACCTTTACCTTCCAGGTCACCAGAGTTTCCACCAGCACGTCTCACACATTTTCCTTGTGAGGCTAGCCCAGCTATGCACTTATTTTGAAAACTTGGTCCTATAAAGTAAGATCCAAAAGTACTTTTCTCTCTATTCACTAATAAGGTCACCATCACAATGTACATAAATACATAGCGTCGATTCCTGAAATCCCTGCCAAGAATCTGCTCCTGCTACACCTGGGCTTATTTCTTAGCTCTCTTCTGTTTTTCACACAGCTCTTTCCACATTGGCCTCTGCTGTTCCTTGAACACAGAATGTGAGAACCATCTCAGGACTTCTGAAATGCTAGTCCCTTTGAATAGAACATGTTTCTCTCAAACATATACCTAGTTTGCTCCAACACTTCTTTTTTTTCCCCACACCTCTTTAGGTTCATGCTGAAACAGAAGCAACACTTTCACAGAGAAGCTTCTAACCACCCTGTTTAATATAGTTCTCTCAGTGGACCCAGTCAAGATGGCAGTATATGTAAAGGCTGTACTCAACGTCCTCCTACAACCACGTCAAAATTACAACTAAACTACAGAACCACCATCATTAAGAACTGCCTGAAGTCTAATTAAATAGAAGTCCTGTAGCTAAGGACATAAAAACAAAAATCCATGTCAAGACTGGTAGGAGGGACAGAGACTTTAACCAGTCTGGTCCCATACCCACATATGGCAGACAAAAATCAGGAGAGACATCTCAGCTGAGGAGATTTCCCCTGAGGAGGAAGGGGTCCCATCCCCACTCCAGGCCACCAAGCCCAGGGTTCCAGTGCTGGGAAGAGAAGTCCCCATAACTTCTGGGTTTAAAAACCAGCCTGGAATGTGGCTGAGTGAGAAATAGGGTGTCTTTAAGAAGGAAGAATTCTTCTTAAAGGGCCTTTACATGGACTTACCTGGACTCACTCAGAGTTCCACAGGGTGGGGAGCAGCTCAGAAGACACCAGGGATATATGGGGAAAAATTGAGTTGTCTGTCATCAGAGCAAGAGCTGGAGGGACAGGTTATTCCCAGACAGAAGTGCTGGCAGAGGCCATTGTTCCTTTTCTGGGTCATCCCTCCACAGAGCTGGCAGGCACACACCATATCTGAGACTCCATCAACCTGGCTCACACTTTTTGCCCCACCCTGGTGATTCTGCACCCAAATTATGGGCCCAGCCAAGCTGTTTCCAGAGGCTCTTCCATACAAATAGCCTGCCTTCATTCATGTTTTGGACATTCCTAAAATCCCTCAGAAAGCAGCATCTGGCCTCAGCAAGCTCTGCAAAACTCACCAAGAGTTCCCAGGGCTGACACTAGTGGCAGCTGGCCTTGGTTCAAGGTTGTCCTCTCCTGGGCACCTCCAAGCCCAGCACAAGTAAGCAGCCATCTGCAGATCACTTTGTAGCTCATGCCAGGTGGTCCTGGGTAGGGTACTGATAGTGGCTGACCTTGGTCTGTACCTCCTGGGTACAGGAGCAAGTACACCCATTGGTTAGCTTCAGACTGCTGAAGCACCACCCAACCTCCTCTACAAAGTATATACTCAAGGGGTGGAATCAGCAGGCAACAGAGCCCCGGTGAAGTAAGTCCTGTTCCATGGAGTCAGCCCCTGCACCACTGATCCTCCACAGTGGTCATAGTCATTCCTTGTATTTAATCAGTCTGAAGGTAAATCACTCTCATTTCAGTACCAATAGCAATCAAGGCTCAACTACATCATTATGGTAGACACAGCCCACATGCGGGTGACACCTGGAATGCACAGCTCTGATGTGTCACTGGACCCTACAGGACACCTACTATATAAGGCCACTCTACCAAGGCCAGGATATATATGGAATATATAGAAACAAATATGAAACTAGTCTTCTTCTCAGGTCCTTCATTTAATATTTAGAACTACATTTACCTCTGGATTTATTTAGTCAAAATTCATGTGTTACCTCCATAAAGAACTCAAACTAGTTCAAAAAGGCAATGTTATATTAAAATCATATTTGTTTTCAGTAGCTATTATATTTTCTTGGTTTTGGTTCAGTGGAGAGATGAGATTTTTAAAGAATATCATGTGATTCTGAGATGTTCTCCCTCTCAGAAGCATGCCCATGTCGTTCCCCTCCTTCTCTTCTTCACCCACAGGCATACATCTCCTAGTCTAAGGGCCTGCATGAAACTTGCAGCCAGAGGAACAATGGGCAGTGGCAGCTCTTACCGGAATAGCCCCCTGAACATGTCTCCAAGGCCCCATTTTATGACTTCTCAGTGAGACAGAAGCAGCTCCACCTTGACTCCATGGAGTCAGCCCCTGCGTAGCTGATCCTCCAGAGTAGGTGGTTGCAACCAGTCCTCACAGCTGATTTGCCTGAGGTAACTTCTCCCCACTGACGTGTCAACAGCAATCATAGCTCAACAACAGAACGGTGAACATGGCTCACAGGGGGTAGTAAGGGGGTGGCATACCTGGAGTTCCCAGTTTAGGTGACTCAGGAGGCTGTGCCACTGGCCTCTACAGGACATCTACTACATAAAGCCACTTTAGCAAGACTGGGAGATGTAATAGCTGTACAAATTACATAGAAACAAATATAGGGAGGCAACTCAAATGAGACAGAGAATATTTCTCAAATGAAGGAACAGAATAAAACTCCATAAAAAGAACTAAACAAAATGGAAAGCAATCTACTAGATGCAGAATTCAAAACACTGGTTATAAGTATGTCAAAGAACTTAGGGAAAACTTCAACAGAGAGAATGGAAACATAAACACTGAGAAAGAAAACATAAAAAAGAACCAATAATAAATAAAGGATATACCAACTGACATAAATTAAAGGGAATCAACAGTGGAGTAGATGAAGCAGAGGATCAAAGTAGAGATTTGGAAGATAAGGAAGCAGAAAACACCCAATCAGAACAGCAAAAAGAAAAAAGGAAACAAAAAAAATGAGGACAGTGTAAGGAACGTCTGGGACAACTTCAAGCATACCACCATTCACATCATGGGGATGCCAGAATGTGAAGAGAGAGCAAGGAGTTGAAAAATTATGTGAAAAAAAATAATGATGTAAAATTTAGTTAATCTGGGGAAGAAAATGGACATACAAGACCAGGAGGCACAGAGAGTCCCAAACAAGATTAACCCAAAAAGGCCCACACAAAAACACATCATAATTAAAATGCCAAAGGTTAAAGACAAAGAGAATATTAAAAGCAGCAAGAGAAAAGCAGTTATTTATCTACAAAGGAGTTCTGATAAGACATCCAGTTGATTTTCCAACAGGAACTTTGCAGGCTAGAAGGGACTGGCAAGAAATATTCAAAGTGGTGAAAAGCAAGGACCTACAACCAAGGTTACTCCACTCAGCAAAGCTATCACTTAGGGTTGAAGGGCAGATAAAGAGTTTCTGAGACAAGAAAAAGCTAGGGTTCATCACCACCAAACCATAATTACAAAAAATGTTAAAGGGTCTTCTTGAAAATGGGGTGGGGTTGGCGGAATGGGTGAAAAAGGTGAAGGGATTAGGGAGTACAGATTGGAAGTTATCGGGATGTAGAGTACAGCATAGGAAATTTGGTCAATGATATTGAAATAATTATATATAGTGTCAGATGGGTACTAGATTTATCAGGGTGATCATTTAGTAGTAAATCATACAATCTCTAATCACTGGGCTGTACAGCTAAAACTGATATTATATGTTAACTGTAATTGAAAAATATAAAATTATTTAAATAAAAAAGATAAAATATGCTTTAATCATCATAATAATTATAATAGCAAAATAATATTAATAATATTTGCATTAAATAACTAAAGAGGAAGTCTAAGTGTTTTCACTTGTAAAACATCTAATTATTAAAGCTGAGAAATTGATGGTTGGGAAGTTGGGACATTTTAACCTGTCTCAGGAGTAATGTGATGGTTGGATAAAACATAAACTAGCATTGCTTTTTCATGTTAATATTTAGCAATGTGTACTGACATCTCTTGAGATATTTTATTGCTAAAATCTGATCTTTTTTTGGTTACCCCAAAAATCTATCCAGAAGGAAAGAGTCACCTGCCCACCCTGCACGGTGGAATCTGCATCACATATAAATTCCCAGAAGAGATTTGTTTACAGTTACAACACATTTTAGCATATGTCCTGATACTCACTGTATCTGCTGTCTACAAACACATGTGTTCTGAAGCTTTTAATCTCATTGATATATTTTACAAATGTGTTTCCAAGGAATAAAGATTATTTTTGTTTGAAAAAATAAAAGTGCATTTCATCAGATTAAGAACAACCTTACAGATACTATATAGGGAGCATATACTTGAATAAGCCTTGGACCTTCTGCAGATACAGCACTGACCTTAATCCAACCTTCCATTTAGCACGGACAAGACATGGAGATGGACATACTCTCCTGGGCTGACCTCTATGAAGATAATTCCCACCCACTGCACAGTCATCAACTGCATTTCTTCAGTGGGTTTTCTTACCGTAAAGAAAAACTTTTTATTTCTACCACAGGATTTGACAATAGTAATTATTTTTTTTATTTTTTTTAAAGATTTTATTTATTTATTTTTAGGGAGGGAAGGAAGGGGGAGAGAGAGAGAGACAGACAGACAGAGACAGAGACATCTATGTGCGGTTGCTGGGGGTTATGGCCTACAACCCAGGAATGTACCCTGGCTGGGAATCGAACCTGGGACACTTTGGTTCCCAGCCCGCGCTCAATCCACTGAGCTACGCCAGCCAGGGCGACAATAGTAATTATTTAAAAGAACATAATTAAGCCAAAGCCACAACGAAAAACCAATGTTCTGAATATGTATCATTTTTATGCTTGGGACCAATTTTATTATTTTTGGAACTATTACAAGACTTCTGTTAAACGTGTTGAATGTTAAGAGGAAACAGAATCTTGGTAAATGTGAAAAACCAGCTACAGAAAACATCTCTGTTAGAGCTTGAGAAACACCACGGAGGCACGAGATGCTTGCCCACTCCTCAACTGCCAAAAATGCAGTCAGAGGGGTTGCCTTGAAGAGAAACATGACCATTACATTGTTGTCTTTATTTTCATATTTATAGGCAAAAGACCATAAAGTAATACTTCTCAGTTAAACCTACTTATAAGTAGTAGAGTACAATATAGAATTACTTTTCTTGAGGCAAATCTGAGGCAAGGAAAGTAAAAATTTTCAAATAAATAAATCTCTTTAGTATTCTCTATTCTAATACCCTGCTTTTTTAAAAATCCTCACCCAAGAACATTTTTTTCATTGCTTTTACAGAGGGAGGAAAGGAAAGAGAGAGAACTATCAATGTGAGAGAGAAACATCTGTTGTTTGGCTCCCAGACACACCCAGACTGGGGATCATAAGCATCTGGACTGGGAATCAAACCCTCAACCTAAGTATGTGCCCCAACTGGGAGTCAAACCCAGGACATTTCAGTTATGTACCAATGCTCCAACCAGCTGAGCCACACTAGCCAGGGCTACCCTGCTGTAATTTTCTTCTTAGTAGCTGTTACTAGTTTATTTTGTATTATGTCCTCTTATTTATTTATCGTTGTCTATGGTCCTCAATAGGATGTATGATCCACAAAAATAGGCTATGGCCAGTATGTGGAATAGTGCATAAAATCTAATAAGCACTCAATATATATTAGTTATTGTTGTCATTTCTTGAGATATAACTGATTTTTAACACATTAGTTTTAAGTATACATGAGTCAATGCATGTGTATATTATAAAATTATCACTATTAAGTCTAGTTAACATCCATCACAACACACAGGTAGAATTTTCTTCTTATAATCAAAAATTTTATGATCTGATCTTTCAGCCACTTTCAAATGTACAATGAATTATTATTACTATAGTTATCATGTTGTACATTATATTCTCAGGTTCCATTTTTTATAACTGAAAATTTGCACCTTGGACCACCTTTACCCATTTCACCTCCCCTCTCCTCTAGCAACCACCAATCTCTTCTCTGTATCTTTGAGTTCATCTTTTTTCTTTTTTTAAGATTCCATATATGAGAGAGATCATAAGGTATTTGACTTTCTTTGTCTGACTTGTTTTACTTAGCATAATACCTTCAAGGTCCATTACATTGTCACAAATGGCAAGATTTCATTCTTTTTCACCCAAAATTTTCTTTATCCACTTGTCCATCAATTGTTCTGCTTATTGATTAATAAAACATCAGTGATGAATACATAGCCCATGGTAGAGTATATGGTAGTTGTGATGGGGTGGCAGTGATAGGGAGATTGTTTTTTATGAGTTCATAGTTAACTCATGTGATTTCAAAAGGTGAGCCTTAGACAGTTCCCTCCTTAACTTTTTTTTAAAGACTTTATTTATTTTTAGACAGAAGGGAACGGTGGGAGAGAGAGAGAGAAACATCATTGTGTGGTTGCCTCTTGCACGCCTCCTACTGGGGACCTCGCCAGGAACCCAAGCATGTTCCCTGACTGGGAATCAAACCACAGGCACTTTGGTTTTCAAGCCAACACTCAATCCACTGAGTCATACCAGTGAAGGCCCTCCTTAACTTTTGATGAGGTCTAAAGTAAGACAAAGATAGAAACTTTTGGCTTCTGTGATGACTAATTTGTGTCCCCTTGACAGGACCACAGTGCCCAGATATTTGGTCAAAAATTATTCTAGATGTTTCTGTGAGACTGTTTTTTTTTAAAAATGAGATTAACATGTAAAGTGGTGACTCTGAATAAAGCAGATTGCCCTTTATTGTACAAATGGGACCCACCCAATCAGTTGAAAACTGTAACAGAATGAAGACTGATCTCCCCCCAAGTGAGGTATTCTTCCAGCAGGCTACCTTAGGATTTAAGCTTTATATTAGTTATTCCCTGGGCCTCCAGCCTCCTAGACCACCACGTAGATTTTGGACACACACATACACACACGTCTACTGGATCTCCTGATTCTGGTTCTCTGGAGAACTCTGGCCAATATTGATATAGCTTCCAAGATGGGGCCATCAACTTAAATATCTATAACTAACTTGTAAGCCAAAGTTTTCATATATTTATACTCTGTAGCTCATATGAGACTTAACTATTTTAAAAGTTAGACTGACAATGACAAAACAAATTAAGGGGGAAAATATTACAAGAATCAAACTATTTAATTAAAATAAGTCTATCCATCCATAAAGACTACTGAAACTCTGACTTTTCAACATAACACTTTTCTTGTCTGAAATATTTTTTCAATAATATGGTACTAATAGCAGTTGCACATCAGTATTAAATGATGTATTACCTGGCCTAGGAACCTGGTACTAATCTGGCCTTGTCAGTATGCCATGCAGAACAAGAGACAAGAGAGGCAAAGACCTCCTGCAGTTGATGATAGCATTGGCAGGAATCTAGGTGATGATGAAGATAAAGGTCACAGAAGCACGGGGAAGCAAGATGGCTAGATCTGAACAGTGGATGTTGGATTAATTTATCCATCCTTTTCCATTCGCAGAAGAGGTAGAGGTAGCAATGTGCAAGGATGGATATCTGCCCTCAAAGTCCAGGCCTCTCCATGCTCCCATCCCACTCAGGCTGGCAGTTGGCAGTGCAAAAGAGAAAGCAGCACATAGGGTACCCCAGTTAATACCCCAAATTCTTATCAGTTACATGAAACAGTTTCTCCTCTCTTGAAGATGAGCTAGGAAAAGAAAGAGTGCCCTCTTCTATGGTACATGCATGGGTGAGAATATACATAGGAAAGCAATGAGCAAGTACTAAACAGGAAAATTTACCATATTCACAAGGAATGATGAGGAGGGCGGGAAAGACATAATCTTCCCAGGGAGGTAAGGGATGAACAAGAAACATTGTGCATTGGAGCAAGAGAGAGTTTAATGACGAAGCGATTAATAATGACAAATGGCATTGAAAGGTTAAGGATAATAAATAAAGGTCATTGTGGGTGATTATATGTCTAAATTTTATGACCTATGGAGGATCACAATAATTATTTAGTTTTGGAGACCACCGGGTAAATTATAAATAATTCTGTAATATGCAATACTTAGCATGGCATTTATTTAAAGGAATCAAATTTATGAAATAAACTTACATTCAGTATAACTGCCCATGATGGAGAAAAAAATGACCATGCTAGCATGAAGTTAAAGTTGAGGTTTTTAAGAACCATGTTTATATTCTAACTACCACAATCTTTTATTACTTTATCTTAATGAGATTCTCAATCATGTTTTCTCCTTCCCAGAAATTCCAAGTTGACCCCTACTATAATCACACATACAATTGCTTGAGATGAGGCTGCCTCTTTTGGAAAACTTTACCTGAACTTTGTACTCACACAGCACTTTGTTCTTTAATCAACTAGAATTTAGGTACTCCCCAAACTGGAATACTTTATTGTCCACTTGTGGACTCAGAATTTAGCAATGTTCCCAACATATAGTAATTAAGTAATAGACATTTATTGAAAAAAATAATGAATCATAATCAAGTCAGTGGGAAAACAAACAAAATAAACCATGCTATTATTGTTATATTTTGACCCTAGTTTGGGTCAAAACTAATAGAAGTAAAAACTAATAGAAGTGAAATCACAGTGAAGAATATATATTTAAAAGTAGTACAAAATATAAATTGAACATAGGGAAACTGGATCAAAATTAATACAGTAGGATTATGGTTAGTCAGGGAAGACTTCCTGAGGGAAGTCTCAAAGCTCTTCTTAGAGAATCCAACAGGCATGGGATAGAAGTAGATGTGAGAAGGTCTAGCTCTGGGGATGAAAAAGACATTCAAGACTAGGGGGGAATGAGGAGCAAAATCTTAAATCTGGTTTCTAGAAAAAAAACAATTATACAGAGAAAAGCAAGCCAGTCTATTTAAATGGACTGAAGAGAGCCCGTGTGCTGGTACAATAGAGGCAAGGATCAGCTGGAGAGGACCACTGGGGACACCAGGCTGAAGGGTTTGGATTTCACAAGGTAGACACCAGGGTGTCCTTGCCTAAGCGTCCTTGAGTAGGAAGAACATGATGAAAATGGTGCTTGAAAAAGATTATGCTGGAAGCAGGGGGTCAATAGCCTAATACTATAAAGGGGAACATTTCCAAATCTACCATACTCACCAAAACATTACACTTTGCTACCCTACAGGCCTCCCTAATTGCAAGAGACTCTTAAGGCCCTGCACTTTTGTGGCATGTTTCATTCCCACCCTTTGCCAAAGGATTTCTTTTTCCTTTCTCTTGTCTTATCCTTGTGGTTTAACAAATGCCCTGCCACTGGCTAAACAGGAAGCACAACCATTTGTTTTCTGCTGCCTGTGGCAGATTGATGGAAACAGTTGCATTTTAAGCTACTGCTCCGTATTTCCTTGACAGTGACTTGAGCTGTGACAGGGACATTAACCTTAGGGGTGAGGAAACCATTCTTACTTCATGCTTTCTCAGTCTAGAGCTTCTCCTCAGCAGGGAGAAAGCAAATCACGTACATTATTTGAAGCAATTTTGAGATTTATCCACTGAGTACTGACCTATCATCAAGTGAACTTTGCTTAAAACCTCCGGGTGGATTTTTAACTGCTGCCGCGGGGCAAGGGGAGACACTCTCACACAGCCCGTTCTCAAACACAAAGTTCTCTAAAAAAACTGTCCCAAAGCCCAAGGAGCATGCTGCATCTTTAACCTTGAGTCAGCTTGTACCAGTTTCAAAAATACAGCCAAAGCTCATCTTCTTTCTTAAAAGCATAACAAATACAATGAAGAGAAGACTCCCAGAATTCAGTTTTCCTGAAATGTATGTCACAGACTTAAACACCATCGTGATTTTACGGATGGAGACTAAAGTTTAACCCATATCAAGTTATTCCTCATACCTGTCCATGCTCTAATCTTACTGGAGAATTTGGACTGGGGACACTTTAAGAAATTCACACCTGGATTGTAGATTAAGTTATCAGATTGTGATTCATATAGTTCCACTTGACTGGCAATCTATTTTGTTCAAAGTTGATGCATCACATTCATGAATTTAATGGTTAATCAAATACTTACTAATAAATTTTAAATGAGAGTACATTTCATCCTATGCTGTGGCCTTCTGGGATTGTTCCAACCTAGCACTCTTTGATCTCATGTCAATATTTTTCTCCTTCTCTACTACTACTATTACTACTACTACTAATAATAATAAACTGAATTTAAAAATTCTTTGGAACTTAAAAAAACACTGCTGCCTTGAGGATGTACACTTTCTGGGGTATCATAGGACAAGGTTGAATCTTAGGGACACTGAGAAGTGGCATAGCTACGTCACAGCAAGATGCTTCTGGGCCATGTGTCAGAGGCCATCAGCTTCAGAGTGTTCTCCCTGTGGAGTGGGGCCTGTCAGGCGCTGGATGAAGAGAAGCCACTAGGACATTGAAAACTGACAGTCATGTAATCCGGACTGTGACTGCTTTTCCACATTGTCAGTTGTAAACTTTATGATCACCCGAGTGACTGGCTAAAATATTGGCTAAATGAGAACTTAACAAGAACAGAGAGACTATTTGTAGAAGGAATACCTCACTCTTAACATTGCTGAAAAGAAGTGTTTATGTCTGGGAGTTCTGGTCACATGTATAAGAATTAGCATGAAATCTTAGAAAAAATAATAATAACAGGTAACAATTATTTAGTGCTCACTATCTGCCAGATATTGTTCTAAGAGCTTCACATGGGTTATAACTCAATTCTTATAATCAGTCTAAGAGGTAAAAATTTTATCAGCATCAGGTTTTTTTATAAGGATACTAGAGTAGTAAAAAAAATTAAGTATTTTGACTTAATACAACTATTAAGAAATGGAGAACATAAAACTAAATATTATAAAAATAACATCTAAACATTAAAAAATATATGTGTGCATGTTTATGTATGTATATAAGTATCATAATAATATTTGAAATGCCCTGGCAAAGGAAAAGTATGATAAATTTATGTACATTATGATTACATTTATGTACCAAATACCTATATTTAAGACATAGAAAGATATATATTCTTTTGAAAAGTGGCAAAAATTGTGGCTGAATTATTTTCTGTTGTTGGGTGAAAAGTGGAACTTTTAAGTGATGAACTTAGATAATTAGCTGAGGAGATTTCCCATCAAAGTGTTAAAGATGCAGCCCAGTTGCTTCTTACTGCTTATGGTAAAAGTGAGAGAAAAGAGATACATTGAAAAAGAACAAGAACTGGATGATTTAGAAAATTACCAGCCTATGCAAGTATATGTCCAAAATGAAGTACCACTATGAAATTACTAGCATGGCTGAAATGAAAAAGATTGACCACACAAAAAGTTGGTGAGAATGCGAATATGCTAGAAATTCATAAACTGCTAGTGGGAATATAAAATGCTGTAACCACTTTGAAAAGCCATTAGTCAAGTTTCATTTAAAGAGTTACACATAACAGCTATCATACGATCCAGCTCTTCCACTCCTATATATTTACTCAAGAGAATAAAAAGCATAGGTCCATACAAGGACTTGTACATAAATATTGATAGCAGTTTTAAAAAGATTTTTAAAATGTATTTTTAGAGAGAGGGGAAGGGAGGGAGAGAAACATCATCATGTGGTTGCCTCTTGCACACCCCCTACTGGGGACCTGGCCCACAACCCAGGCATGTGCCCTGACTGGGAATCGAACCAGTGACTTTTTGATTCATGGGCCAGCACTCAATTCACTGAGGTACACCAGCCAGGGCTAGCATTTTCATTTGTTATAGTCCAAAACTTGAAACTACCCACATGTCCATCAATCAATGAACAGAAAAATTGACTGCTGTATATCCATATGATGGGATACTACTCAGCATTTAAAAAGAATGAACTGATACCTACTAAGATATGGATTCATCTAAGAATAAGTTAAGTGTATTGAGTGAAAGGAAGTAAAGAGCACACAACTGTATAATTTCATTTATATAAAACCATATGAAGTGAGAACCACAGTGATAAAAGCTAATGAGCAATTGCTTGGACATGGGCAGCAGAGGACAAAGATTATAAATGAGTAAGAAAAAATATTACAGGGTTTTCAATTTGTCTATTTTCTTGATTTTAGTGATGGCTTCTTAGATACATACATATGTCAACATTTATCAATCTGTACCTTTTAAATATATGTGGTATATTGTATACCAGTTATACCCCAATACAACTGTTCAAAATATACTAGGAAAAATTTTCCATCTTGTTAAATATTTTCCAAATCTTGTGTAATATATTACCACATGAATAAATTATAATTTATATAACCACTCTCCTATTTATTTAAAAACTTTTACTTAATATTTAATTTATGTTATTCACTAATGTAATTTAAAAAAAACAAAATAATACAAAGGAGATTGCTTTTCATATTTAGAGAAACTAGCCGTTGTTTTACAACAGATATAGAAAAATAGCTACATATTTTTTTGTAGAGTTCTTTATTCTTTCTCAGTGAATCTGTAGAATATTTGTTAGTGCTGGTTAAAAGTAAAGCATACATGAGACAGATATTTGAGAAACATTTGCCAGGTAATATGTGTGGTGAAGATTGCTAGCACAAACTTAGGTCAATGGTTCTAGTTTCCTCCTTGATATACTTTAAAATTATATTTCTAAATATTCTCTAAGTTTTAAGTGAAGCCACATGATTAGGTTTGGTGGCTAATGGATTGCCACAAATTAAAGCAGTACAAACCATCCTCATGCCTGGTCCCCCAGCATCTCCTGTTGTGACCCTCTGTGCTCTTTCCCGTTCTGCTGCCTGGATTTCATGCAACTTCTGGAGGACTTGTATGCCTCAGAGGATCATGAGGCCATAGATGCAAAGAGCCCAGAAGGCTAAATGATTGTATTGAGCATCGCCTCTCCTCTCCCAACTAATAGTCTGTGACACAAGAAAGAAACACCACCATATTGTACTGTCATTGAGATTTTGGAATGGTTTGTAATAGCAGTTAGCATATGGTGACTAAATTACCTATGTCATGTGTACCTAATTGTAAATGAGTGTATTTAAAAATAAATGAGTTTGTCATTAAAGAGAATTACATAGCAAGACTAAGAAATGAAATAAATTTTTATTCTACTTTTCTAATTCACTTCAAGTTTTTGCTGCTGCTTCTTATTTCAATGATATGGGAAGATATGAGGAGCACATGGATGAATAAGAAGACAGGGTGACATGAGTGCATCAGCAAGAAATGATGCTGATTTTGTAGATGTTGGGTAACCAACAGTTTAGAATTACTTATAAAACTAGAATAAACAGATGTAGCACATTTGTTGAGATGATATAAATAAGAGCTTCAACATATGTTTTAAGTTATTTAAATGTTTACAATTTAAGATTTGGTCGCCGTTATTGAGCTAGTTAGAATTTATGTTCTTTTTATTACCCATAAAAATACTAGTCTCTAGTGACTTCCACAAAATTTTACCACTGCCCTTTCAAAGGACTGTGACATTCTCAGATATACATGGTCACTTGTATTCTTACTAACTTGGTTGTTATTTCTCACTTTCCACAGGAATACACAGTTTAAATGTTGAGCCCTTACTATTCATAGCTTGTTCTTTCTAGTTGGTAATGTTGCATAACATTCCAGTGCCCACACTGAGGCAATGAATTACCCTGAAAGATTATTTGTCAGTCCTATGTGCCCCTAATGCGACAGGACGGAACCGCTTAGACCTTTTAATCATCCAATGCCTAAATCTACAACTCAGAGCAGATGGAGATATGGTCTTGGATTCTCCAAAGAATTTCACTCTAGAAATCAGTTCAGGTACTCACAGGAATAACTGTGGTATCTTTGAAAGAGCACTAGATCTGCAGTTAAATTTAAATTAGAGTTTTAATATGCCATTTACTTGTATATAAATGTGGAACAAGTTACTTCCCTGGGCTTCTTCAATTATCAATCTATAAAAGATTGACAATAACTTATGGAGGGGTTATGCAATTTAAGTAATAGATTTACATATTTTTCAATAAAACTGTTTTATACATAGAAGATATGTAGCACAAGGATTAGGTATTCAGAGAGGAATCCATTGCCCTTTTGCAGACATGAAATAAGTTCTCTAGAACCTCCCTCCTCTCTAGTAGCCAAGGCTCTTCCAGATCACAGGTATTGGAACAGGGTGTGAATCATCCATTCAGGCCCAACTGGGGCTCCCAGCACCGCCATTAGGAACTGAATCAAAACTAGCATCATTCTGATAGAATCTAACCCACAGATGAGCTATGTTGGGTGTGAATAAATTAAAAACATATATTAAATAACATTGAATTTGGAATATTAATATGAAAATTACTATAAAATAAAACAAAACAAAACAAAATAAAATTGAAATGTCCCTGCTCTGTTAGGTACAACTCTTTCCTGTTCAGAATACCGATTGTATCAAACATGGACAACTTCACATATTTTTATGACCTGACTGTCCCCTGGACTTAGAGCGGCTGTTGTTCCTGTTAGCATTACCCTACCCACACTCTACAACTCAACTGCAATCAGCCCAACACTTCCAGTGAACATGGATGTTGCAGTGGAATCGGGAGATGGGGACTGCAGGAGGAGAATAGTCTGGCATATTTTCACTGCAGGAAATACTTATTCATTGCTGCAGATTTCACCAAGCAAATATTTTTAATATTTAAAATAAAAATTATGTTTGGAATTTAAATTCTTATTGTCCAAGTAGCAATGAGCAAAGAAGCTGTGGTTTATATATTTGCTTTATATATTTGTTTGTATATTTGTAGAGTTATATTGATACTGCCTGTTTAAACAACAATTTGGTAATAGCTAACAAAATTTAAAATAATCTGTCTTGTAAAATTGCTCACACCTATGCACAAATGTATTTGTATAAAAATGTGCAATGTATCATCATCATTAAATATGAAAAAAACAATTATATACAACTTAAATGCCCATTAATAGTTGTATGGTAAAAATAATCATTGTATATTGTATTATATAACATTATACACAGCTGTTAAAAGTAATGACATAAATCATCAGAGAGACACAAATTAATACCACAATGAGATATCACCTTATTCCTGTCAGAATTGCTATCATCAATAAATCAACAAAAAACAAGTGTTTGAGATGATGTGGAGAAAAGGGAACCCTAGTGCACTGTTGGTGGGAATACAGATTGGTGTATCCACTGTGGAAAACAGTATGTGGTTTTCTCAGAAAATTAAAAATGAGCCCTGGCTGGTGCAGCTCAGTGGGTTGAGCGCAGGCTACAAACCAAAGGGTCACCGGTTCGATTCCCAGTCAGGGCACATGCCTGGGTTTTAGGCCAGGTCCCCAGTGGGGGCCACATGAGAGGCAACCACACACTGATGTTTCTCTCCCTCTCTTACTCCCTCCCTTCCCTTCTCTCTAAAAATAAATAAGTAAAACCTTTAAAAAATAAATGAGACTGCTTTTTGACCCAGCAATTCCACTTCTGGAAATATATCCAAGGAGACCCAAAATTCTAATTTGAAAGGCTATATGCACCCCCTTGGCCATTGCAGCATTATTTACAAAACCCAAGATCTGGAAACAACTTTAATGTCCATCAGTAAATAAGTAGATAAAAAGCTGTGGTACATCTACACAATGGAATGCTACTTAGCTATAAATAAGAAAAAAATCTTACCTTTTCCAACAGCATGGATAAACCCAAAGATTATTTTGCTAAGTGAAATGAGCCAGTCAGAGAAAGACAAATACCACATGATCTCACTTATATGTGGAATCCAATGAAAAAAAAAAGAACTGATGAATAAAATAGAAACAGAGACATGGACAAATGGAACAGACTGACAGCTATCAGAGGAGGGGGAGTTGGATGAAAGAAGGTGAGGGGATTAAGCAAAAAATCATATATACATTAAACACACACACACATACAACATATACACATAGACAATAGTATGGTGATAGCCAGAGGGAAAGGTGTGGGCTAGGTAGATGTCAGCAAAGCAGGGGAAAATGGGGACAGAAAGAGATTTTGCTTGGGACAATGGGCACATGATACTGTGAGCAGATTATGATGTGTTGAGTTGTGTACTTGAAACCTGTATAGTTTTATGAGCCAATGTCATCCCAATAAATTCAATAAAAAAGATTTGTTAAACATAAAAAATAATAACAATAAGATAGAGGTACATGTATTAAAATGATAAATTTCTCATAATATATAGTATTGTGAAAGGTAAAAAGCAAATTCCAATATGAATAAATATATATGTATATTTTTTGTTTCATACAAAATGTCTAAAATATACATATAAAACATTCATAGTAATTTACAATTTACTTTTTAATATTTACTTTTGTTTAATTTTTTAATAATAAGCATATATTTACCTATAATTATAAAGGGAAAATCCAAAAAAAACCACAGTAATTATCCCACAATAAGTTAACTGAGCTTTGACCTATTTATTCTATTTAATTCAAATATCTTTATATATTTGTTGAACAACTACTATGTCCACCATACTGAATAAAGAGTGGTAAACAACCCAACATGACTCTGTTGTGGACTTGCATACTGGAGCTTAAGCTTGAATTTGGATTTTTCTTTCTCTGCAAGGAGTTCAAGTATAGTCCTGGCACTTCTGCTTCCTATTATCTCATTAATTTCTAATACTATGATTAAACAAAATACCTTATTGAAATCATGTCAATAAAAACATCTCCAGGTTTTCCTCGAACTTCCTTAAATGAAGATTTCCTCATAACATGCCCTTGGATCTCATCGTCTATTGAGTCTCTTCTTTCTCAATCACCAAGATTCAAATGCTTCCATGGCATTTAACTCTTGCCATTATCTCACACAAAAGTCAGACTTGGCTAACTAATTATTGAGCTTCTAACATATCTGTCACCTTAAACATATGTTCAACACTAAACTTTGCATCTTATATCAAAATGTTCCTTTTGTTTTCCTTCTATAAGTAGGTTCTTTTCACTACCAAATTTACAACCACCAGGTTCAAAACTAGAAAATCAACTTTGATCTCTTCCTTGATTCTAATTAGCCTATCAATCTGCAAATCTGGTCAGTTCTATCTTTGAAATATTTCCTGTTCACAGTCTCTCCCTATTGCCAACAATACTGCCTTAGCCAAGGCCAATTAGATTCACTGCTGGTCTCTTGAAACCCATCTAAATCATTTTTTCCAGTCACTAGTTTTTTCCCATTCACTTCATCTTGTCCATTGATATGCCTGTCAATTAAAAATAAAAACTTTTAGTAAGCATTCAATTTTTGCAAGGCTATGCTTAAATACTAAAGAATTAAAGGCAAATGAATCATAAATCCTAACTTTTCAGAAATCCAAACATGTTCAATCCCTTTTCCCAGAATGAATATATATATATATACACACATATACACACACACATATATATATACATATGTATACACAAATATATACTCATATTTATATTTTATTATTTTTAGTTTTTTATTTTTATTCAATTTATTGGTGGGACATTGGTTGACAAAATTATGTAGGTTTCAGGTATACAATTCTACAGCATATCAAAAATGGTAAACACACAGTATAATATCCTAGAACATTTAACACTTAACTGATTTCTTCCTAAATAGTACCAACTCTTTCTAAGGATATTTAAGGTCCCTTCATGCAGCTACGCAGCCTTTTTTTTTTTATTCAAATGACCTTTATTTTCAAATTCAACATTTGAAAATATTAGTAAAATAGAACAAACAATCCTCTATAAGACAGATATACAGGCTTTCAGAAACACCATGCCAGGTCTCTTCCCCACTCCCACCACACTCTCTCACTTCCTCTTCTTTGTCCCTCTTTCCCCCCTACCCCCACAATAAAATAACTGGGCCCAGTCTCACTTTCAGCTGGACACGGCTCAGCCTCACTGCCACTCCCAGCATTCCTTTCATGCTTCAGACAAAAAGGCTATGTTGGTTTTGTTCCTGTGTCTGAGGGAGGGAACTCTCAAGACTGGAAAGCTATCCATCAGTTCTTAAACCCCAGATGAAAAAAATTTTACTCTTGGGTAGGGTCAGGCTTCTTTTCCAAAAAGAAACAAGGACCCAGGCACTGACCTGCAGAATCCTCCTTCATTTAAATTAATCTACAAGCTCATAGATATTCATATTTTCTGCTTTCTCATTTTGATCATTGTGATGCTCCTACTTTCTGTAGGAGCTCCTACTTTCCTTCATTTCCTTACCAGCAAGTCAAACTCCTCAAATTCAGCTCAAGAAGTATCTGACAACCAAATCTTCCCTGATTATTTAATTAAATGTAGTATTTTTTTTCCATTGGCAATACCATCACTTTTGATAGTACTTACATTTTATATCTATTTAAATACAAATCATATTTCCCTATTCCAAACTCAGCTAGCTACTTTATGGCAGGATTCACACCTTATTCTATGAACAGTTCTTGAGTGCATTAAATATATATTTTAAATAAATGAATAAGCATAGTTTCCATTAGAAAAAGCATTTATATTTAAATAGCTTCTCAAAAGAGAAAATAATTTATTATATTCCTCTCTAACATTGGTTTATGTTGGATTTTACTTTTTTCCTAATCAGGAATTATATATATGCTTAGTAATTATAACTTTCTAATTATGACTTCCTATATTATCCAATAAATGCAATTAAAATTATAATCAAAACCAAGACTGTTTAATCCAAATTCTTGATATATGGACTTTTGATTAAATAATATCAAGGAAAAAAATGAACCCTTAATTAAATTAGAACATAACAAGCATCTTAAAATGAAGGCTTTGCTAGTCAGCATTATTTTTTTTTATTTCTTAGGTGTCTTGCATCTAGTAGGGAAAATTATTAATGGAGACACATGTTTCACAAAAGAAACTCTGTACCTACACCCACATTATCCAGATCAGATATAAAAGGGATGTTCTTCATGTTACCTAGTGTATTATAGCCAGTGAAGAAAAATAACATTTTGCTGCTATCTCATGACATTTACAAGACTGGCCTCCCCAAGCAGCTTTGCTAAATTAGAAGACTTTCTTTCATGAAACAGCATAAGTTTAAATTCTGATCCAGTTTGCTGGTTCTAATTTGTAAAATGAATTGATTTCCAACAGAAAGCTTTAGCTTTGTTCCTCTTTCTGAGCACCTCTATAAAGCAGGAGCTGTGAGAGGATTATTTTCATGCCTGCTTCTTAGCATAACTGCTGTGTATATCTTGTACTATACAAGAGACTTCAGGAATAACATTGGTTTTTGAGCATGTGACTTCATGATATTCTCCTGGACCTCTAGGATGGAAGAGGGTCACAATAAGAAATGGGGGATTTCTTATATGAGCAACATTTCTCAGAAACCTGATGATTGAGGTCACCAAGTCACCCTCAGTAAATTGTTTGGAAAGAAACAATATCTTCATCAGCAAAAGGGAAATGAGGCAGAAAGATAAAGAATTGTCCTTGAGATTAAATGAAATGCTATTGTAAATACCTAGGGAGGCAACAAAACTCTACTTTGTTACACTACAAATTTGTTAGACTACAAATAAATTACATAATCTCTAGAAACTTCCATTTCTTCAGTTGCAAAATGTAAATGATCATGTCACCTAAGTAGTACTAGGACAATTTTATATGATAATTCATATAAAGTGCCCAGCACTTTTCTAGATACATTTCTCTAAAACTATTAGCATTCTGAATATAATAATACAGAGCTAAAGCACCTCGCAGCACACGTTGCTGACACTGACCCCCCTAGACAACAACTTCATGCTTTCTGAACTCAATTTTGTATACATTTCTACCCTCTCCCACAAAAATCTATATGTCTGAGGAAACCTGACTTCACCCGTAAACTTTAAGAGTATATTTGATTTGTGTTGGATTAATTCCCATCAAATTGTCCAATGCTGGCCACTGATAGTAACCTCTACTCAGAGGTTAGCTGGAGGCTTCTGAGACTGATCTTTCTCATTCATTAAAAAAAAAAAAAAAGATAGAAAGCCTCTCTTTACACCACTGATGTGAGCATGAACACATGTAACTTTGCTACTAGAAGCCATTCTACCACATACGTCATTCCAGAAACAACCTCAGGATGAAGCCAAGCACAAAGTCTACTGATGGATGTAGCATCCAGCACATGCGAGAACCAATATCGGAGACTTTCAGGGTATCAAAGATGTTACTTTATTGGCCAAGTTTAACCTGCACAAGGGCGAACTCTCAAAGTGTCCAGCGACACAGTGCCCACAAGGAGCTGCAAACGAGAGACGCGCTGAGCACTTACAACTATATTCTTATATATGGGCGGGCAAGCAAGCGTTATACAGAAGCAGACGTGGCAGTTAGCAATTCGCTTACAAAGACGGCACGTGGGAATATCAAACCAAGCATTCTTTCATAAGGCGGGAAGGCAGGATGTTTGTTCATTAACCTAGTAATCTCCTGGCTCTAGCTAGCTAGGTTCTTATTTTCTCATTAAAACTACAAAGCATTGCTTATCTAGCCTACCCAGGGGAGAGCATCTGCTAGACACAGGATGTTTGCTTAACTGCACTTTGTCTCTTTTATCATTTCTTTTTAGCTACAATGTGGTTCTTGTCTCTTAAGGTTAAATTTAGTTCTTAATTTCCTTGTTCCCAACAATGGAGACACATGGTCCTCAGTGATGTCACTACATCATTGGATCAATAAGCCTTCCCCACCACTAGTACTGTGATGTAAGTCAATACTTTTTTGTATTGTTTAAACTACTTTGACTTCAGTTTTCTATTCATTGCAGCTAAAAGAGTACTAACTCATAATTTGTGCAGAGAATTAAGATTATAATTTAAGCAAATATAAAACATAAATAATTGTCTTAAACATTTTAACTTTATAAATCCATTTCCAACTTGAAGCCAAAGTGCTTGTGCATATATAGAGTTTCTCTTTAACATGATACTGTAGTAAGATAGTAAGGAGGGAACCTGAAGAATGGGCTAAGTCAACTGCATGCCATTTTGTGCACAAATATCTTTTAACAATTTCTCTGTAAACCAAAACCACTTATGATTCACACAGACTTTTTCAATCATTTGCTTGAGCACTCCTAACATTTGAGGCACACAACTTTCTTAAAGTGTGACTTCTACATGATTTTCCCTGGCTTTTTTCCACAAAAACAAAGATATGAATGATTTTTCATTATTCTCCCAGTATAACTTCATATATCCATAGCTTTGCTTAATATTTATGATGACCATTTTCAAATGTTATCTGTAGCCCAGACTTTCCTTAAATTCCAAAGCTATACATTTATCTGCATCCTGAAATTTTTTACTTGCAATTTGGCAACTTAAATCTAGTGTCCAAAGTAGATATTTTTTCTCCAAACCTTAATTTCTCTTCTGTTTTCCCTTTTTTAGTGACAATTATTGTTATTCATCCAGTCTTCCAGTTATTTCATATTCCTTTCTGACTCTTCCTTGTCACCAATCTCCAATGATGAACAACTACTGTGTATTGTATCCGTTTATCAGTTCTCTTGGTTATCTTTTTTTCTGCATTTCCACTACATCTACATAAGTCAGGTTTTCATCCTTGTTTGGCTTATCTATAAGAATATGCTTCTAGAGACACAAACAAATGGAAACATATACCGTGTTCATGGATTGGAAGAATTAATATCATCAAAATGTCCATACTACCCAAAGCAATTTACACATTCAATACAATACCTATTAAAGTACCAATGGCTTATTTCACAGACATAGAACAAACACTTTAAAAATTTATATGGAACCATAAACAACCCTGAATAGCTGCTGCAATTTTGAGAAAGAAGAGTAAAGTAGGAGGGATCACAATACCTGACACTAAATTATACTACAAGGCCACTGTAATCAAAACAGCCTGGTACTGGCATAAAAACAGGCACATGGACCAATGGAATAGAACAGAGAGCCCAGAAATAAACCCAAGTCTCTACAGTCAATTAATATTTGACATAGGGGGCAGCAACATAAAATGGAGTAGCCTCTTTAACAAATGGCATTGGGAGAACTAGACAGCTATGTGCAAAAAAATGAAACTAGAGCACCAATTTACACCTTATACAAAAATAAATTCAACGTGGATAAAAGACTTAAATATAAAACGTGACACCATTAAAGTCCTAGAGGAGAATGTAGGTAGCAAAATCTCAGATATTTCACGCAGAAACTTTTTTACTGACATGTCCCCTAAAGCAGGTGACATAAAAGAAAGAATAAACAAATGGGACCTCATCAAAATAAAAAACTTCTGCACAGCTAAAAAAAACAGTATCAAAATAAAAAGAGAACCAACTGTATGGGAAAAGATATTTGCCAATGATACCTCAGACAAGGGTTGAATCTCCAAAGATTCTCTAAAGAACTTACACGACTCCACTCTAAGAAGACAAGCAACCCAATTAAAAAATGGGCAAAGAACTTGAACAGACACTTCTCCAAGGAGGACATACAGAGGATCCAAAGACACATGAAATGAGGTTCAATATCACTAGTTATCAGAGAGATGCAAATTAAAACCACAATGAGATACCACTTCACACCAGTCAGAATAGCTATCATAAACAAAGCAACAAACAACAAGTGTTGGAGAGGTTGTGGACAAAAGGAGATCCTAGTGCACTGTTGGTGGGACTGCAGACTGGTACAACCACTATGGAAAACCGTATGGAACTTCCTCAGAAAACTAAAAATGGATCTGCCTTTTGACCCAGCAATTCCACTGCTGGGACTATATCCTAAGAACCCTAAAACACCAATACAAAAGAACCTTTGAACCCCAATGTTCATAGCAGCACAATTTACAATATCTAAGTGCTGGAAGCAAGCTAGATGCCCATCAGTAAATGAATGGATCAATAAACTATGATACATTTACACAATGGAATTCTATGCAGCAGAAAGAAAGAAGGAGCTCCTACCCTTTGCAACAGCATGGATGGAACTGGAAAGCATTATGCTAAGTGAAATAAGCCAGGCAGTGAAAGACAAGTACCATATGATCTCACCTTTAACAGGAACCTAAACAACAAAACAAAGAAACAAGCAAAATATAACCAAACCATATAACCATATAACATGAGATCTCACTCATCTTAAATATGTACCATCTAGCTGAGTGATGCTACAGAAGAGGTGATCTATACCTGTTCATTAAATAAACAAAGAATGAACAAATTCCCAAATCATTAGAAATGAGGGCAAAACCCATAGTTAGTCAACTTATTTTTCTTATAAATAAGAAAACTTTGACAAGTATTCATACACTGATGAAATAAATTGAGAAACTAGCCCAAAAATTCTGGCTGTAAAGGCATTCTGAAAGGGATTTTACCTTTCCTGAACAATAAAATCTTGACTACAATTCAGACATGTAACTTTAAGAATAGATATTGGTTTACTTACTTGATGCTTTATGTACAAATAAATCAAAGAAACCAGAAGAATAGTTTTGAACACCTGGACTTTGAGTAGGTAATCTCATTTTTTGTTGCCAGATCACTTCTATTCCCTTGTAAGGGATTTAAAATACAGTGGTACCTTGGTATTCATTGTTAATTCATTCCAGAACTCATGGTGAGTGCTGAAACTGACAAGGACCGAGCAGGCAACCAGTGATGAAGCATTTTCTCTTATGGGGAGGCAGCGTGACTCACACAAGTTCTAACAAGTTTGATGACTACCAAGCAAGTGCTGAGTGCTGAAACATTTTTTTCTCACCAAAATGCAACAAGTACAGGGTTTGATGAGTTCTGAAGCCAACGAGTACCGAGTATGACTGTATTCCTATTTAAACTCTGGACTTTACAAACTAAATGTGCAAATATAACTGAGACCTGAATTTTACAAAATGCACTTGTGAGAGCCTACATATCCAAATGATATTGATTTTCCAAAGTGTGCAACCAGATTATTTTGCTTAAAACATCTATGGAATTCCCCTTTTAAAATTATTTTTGTTGATAAAACCTCAAACCTCAAAAGGAACCAACACTATTACTTCTTCCAGAAATACATTTCTTTGATAGGATACCATTTTTTTTAATTTGCTGAGCTCATTTTTGTATAAATCTCCTCTGTGTCTCATTGGGAATAAATACAGTGATCAAAGTGAACAGAATCCTCTACCTTCAAAGTATTTATTCTCTAACGATGCTCAATGTCTGCCTTCTCTCTTCTGCTCTGAACCCACAGACACACACACATGCATGTGGGCACGTGTGTGCACACAGTGGGTGGGGTATGGACTGAACTCTCGGCCATGTTGATATTGGCACACTTAAGTAAAGAAAATCAATACATTTCTATTGATTGAGAAAAGCAGTTTTTACTAATTAGTCATAAAATTTGAATTACTACTGTTATTCAGCACTACTGATGGATTTGTTTATACATACTAGTACTCACTGTGACTAAGACAAGAGAATAGTAATTTTTGTAAATCACTATAATTATTTGTGAATTACTATAATTCTTTATGTAAAATATACTTAAAAGATAATAGGTTATTATTTTTTTAATTTTTACTTTATATTATAAATTCAAATATTTCGCTACTCTTGCCTAAGAAATTCCTTGCAGTTCTGGTGACCCTGGGGTGGGTGATGTTGTATGGATAATACTATTCAAAGTATTTCCTGACACAGAGTAATGAGACAGTAGGCAAAACACTTGGCTATTCTATGGTAGCTATTAACTGCCTGTGTAATACAGTAGTTTGTTCTTTAACCAAAGCTGATTGAGTTAATAATTGAATGTTTGGCATAGTGATTCACAGCTGGCTTTCTCTATGTGTTTGAATTTACAATGGTAACCATGAATTGGTGTGGTTACTGTGTTGTGTATTGATTTAAATTCAACAGAGATTAATAACTGAATGCCTATAAAAGTTGTCATGCTGAGGTTTCATTATCTTGGTTATTTTCTATCTATTATGCTCACATACAGAACCTGTAACGTCCCAACTCCAATTACCATCAACAAAACAATAGGTTAGGCCTGTTAAACATCACATATCTTAATTGATGTACTAATATGGACATCATTTTTATGTTTTTATTATTTTCAACTTTAAGAGTATTTGAGAAGCTATAATGTTGAAAGTACTACCTGTGTATACTTATATAATATTACAGATAATGTCCTTTCACCATAATTTTTGTTATTTTATCTTTCCTTTAGAGGTATAACATTTTAAAATATCACATAAATTCATATGTTTGTTTTTCATAAAATAGTGGGATCACCTATTCATAGGCTAGCAAGAAGAGGGTTAAACTTTTATATTATTTGCCCCAGCTTGTCATAACAGAGCAAAAAGCAAAGTGAAAATTTTCCATTTGATTTACTCCCAGTTTACATTTCATGAATTTTGTTTTTCTGCCAGGCACTGCTAGAATAATCTTTTTAGGTCAAAATTTTTATTAGTTTTATTTCCTCTTCTAGAACTTTTAATGACTTTCCATTATGTATATGACTTTTCTCACATTTTGACCATATATGCAAAGCCCTATATAATAATATCAGTTTTCTAAATTTCATTTTTTATGTAAGCCTAACTAAAGTTCTACCTATAACAAAAATATAAGATGGTATATATTTTAAACTTAACCCTGTTATCAATATGGAGGGTGAATTGGGGAAGAAGCTTGAGTCAAGCAAGCTGTCCACATTCTAATGTTAGCTCATAGGAGAGAGAATTCACAGAAGCACAAAGAGACAAACAAACCCCAGTGGCTCATGCCTCTTAGAATGGTCTTCAACTGTTGATTTTTACTGTAATAAACATTGAAAGGTATCAGATGTAATTTAGCTGATGAATTTAAGAGAGACTTCTCAGCCGAACCTTCTCTGTCCTTTGCCAAAAGACCATCCCTGTAAACACAAGTCATCTGATAAATGTACATTAATGGCCCCAAAGATATGAGACAAGAACAATTTATAAACAATAATACAAAACTATGATAAGTTCATTTAAACTCTCACTATCCTTTTTAGTGGTCAAACTGTATTAGAATTTTGTTTGTTTTTATGTGTGTTTTTTGCAGGCTATTTCTGGTTGTTGTTTTAGATGCAAAATTTCATTGGGCCATTAAAGAATTATATTTAAGAAATCATGGTGAAAACTCCATAAAAAAACCAGTTCATATAAATTCATCTCAATTGACTTTCTTTGAACACCTACTGCATTCAATGCATAGAGAATGATTAATGGAATTGTACAGTTGAGGGTGGAGATGTTAAAAGAGCTGAATGTTACCTTTTGAGAAAAGTATGTTTTTTTTATACTGCATCACAAATGCAGAAGCAATGAAGGAAAGTTGTGCAAAAGGACAGCTTACTATTAAAAGAACTTAACTTACAACTGCCTAAAAATGAAATGGGTTATGGTGTGCCAAAGCTACTATATTCTGGATTCATATATTGGGTGAAAGGTTGTTCTAAATTATTTCTAGGCCCATTCTATGTATTATAACATGTGCTTGAGAAGAGTATTTAACAACCATACAAATAACTAGTCCTGGTTATGATATTTACTAGCTGATTAAATTAGGTCAGGTACTTCAGCTGTGAGCCTTAACTTCCTTTATCTCTTGCTATTAAAAAAGCTACTTCCTTAACAATGAATTATTGAATAATATTGTACTCATACTAGAAGGGGAAAATAATTCAACTATCAACAAAAAATATGCAAGAAAATGGGGACTATCTTGGGCATATCATCTTCACAATGAATTTTTAGTAGAATACTTTTTAAATTATAATTGAACTATTTACAACCAGATATGCTAGCATTCTGTACATGTGGCAAGCAATAGTGTTATTACTAAGTTATTTTAAGCAATTCATAATTGGGTAATGTAAAGATAATAATTTCTGTATATTTATATTCCAGAAGATTCTCATTCTGATAAAATATAGAGTAAATTTATTTGACTTCTATGCATACATCCATATGTAAATTTTAATTGGATTTATGCCTTGGAGTTCTCATCAAAGATCAATTAAAAATATTAAGCACCTGACTAAAAGCTGTCATCTGAGGAAAATGAAATTAGCCTTTTCTCAGATCTTTCATTTAGTATTTTTAGAACTACATTTATCTCTATGGATTTATTTAGTCAAAACTTGTGAGTTACTTCTGTAAAGAACTCAAGCCTATTAAAAAAGGCAATTATATATTAAATCATAATTGTTTTCAGTATCTGTCACACTTCCTGAATTTTTGTTCAGTGGAGAAATATCTTTTTTTAAATTCTATTTTATTGATTATACTATTACTGTTGTCCCAATTTTTCTCCTTTTGCTGCTTTCTACCCAGCATCCCTATTATGCCAATGCTAGAATGTTTGAAGTTGTCCCAGAGGATGCTTATATTATCTTCTTTTGGATTTTTTTTCCTTCTTGTTGTTCTGATTGGTTGTTTTGTGCTTCGCTATGAACCAAATCACTCATTTGATCTCAGCTACTGTTGTTTCCTTGTAGATAGTTGTTTATGTCAACTAGTGTATCCTTCGCTTCTGACTGGATCTTTTTCATGTGGCTGAGGTCCTCACTAAGTTCCTTGAGTATCCTTATAACCAGTGTTTTGAATTATGGATCTGACAGATTGCTTATCTCCATTTTGTTTAGATTTTTTTCCTGGAGTTTTGATCTGTTCTTTCATTTGGGCCATGTTGCTTTATCTGCTCATTTTGGCAGCCTCCCTGTGTTTCTTTCTATGTATTAGGTAGAGCTGCTATGACTCCCTGTTTTGGTAGCATGGCCTAATGTAACACAGTCCTGATGGGTCCAGTGGCATGGCCTCCCCTATCACCCAAGCTGGGTACTAGAGATGTGTCTTCTGTGTGGGCTGAGTACACCCTCCTCTTGTATTTGAGTCTTGGCTGCTGTTGGCAGCTCAATGGGAGGGATTTACTCAGGCCAGTCAGCTGCAGGAACTGGCTGTGACCAGTGACCATCAACCTCTGCCCTCCGTGGATGATCAACTGTACAGAGACAGGGTGGTTGTGCTCCAGTGTGATCTGTAGCTGTCCACTGGGTGTGCAGGCTCTGGGGGTTCCTGATACATACCTGGTCAGCCCCCTCTGTGTTTTGCCCAGGGCCACCCTGCCTGAGCTATAAAGCTATCTGAAGATGGTTACTACTTGTACTGGGTTTGGAGATTCCCAGGCCAAGCTCAGCTGTGAATCTAGGCTGGCTGCTTCTAGTGCTGGGCCTTGGGCCACTTGGTAAGAAATATGGGGGCTAGGGGCTCACTGAGGCCAGCTGTTGCTTATTTGAAAGGAGTTAGGAAGTTGTAAAGTATAAACCAAGACCAGCCATTCATATGGAAAAGCCATTGTTAAAAGCTTGGGTGGGCCCATAAATTGGTGGGGTGGAGTCTCAGGGACAGAGAGGGAAAACAGTGTTAGCAAGGTTTCTGGAGTCTCAGATACGGATCTACCTGCCAGCTCTTTGGCTCTGTAGGGGGTGGGTTCAGAAAAGGGACAGTGGCCTCTGTCCGCCTTTCTGTCTGGGAGAAACCGTCCTTGATGTCAGACACTTTAGTTCTTCCCTGTACATCACTGGTGCCTTTCAAGTTGCTACCCTGGTGCTGGAGCTCAGAGGCAGTAAATCTGAGTAAGTCTGTGTGTGGGTTCTTTAAGAGGAATGGCTTGGGACTTCAGAGATTTCTTCCACTGACTTAATATCCACTGGTTTTTGCAGCCAGAAGTTATGGGGACTTATCTTCCAGGCATTGGAACCATTGGCTGAGGCAACTGGTGTGGGCCTGGATCTCCTTGCTCCCAATATATCTCTCCCAAATTTTTATCCACCACATGTGGATGTGGGACCAGTGTGTTCGGTGTCTCCAACTCTCCTACCAGCCTGGATGGATGAGGTTTCTTTAATTTCATAGTTATCAGACTTCCATTCAACTTGATTTCTGATGGTTCTGAGTGATGGTTGTTCTATAGTTTAGTTGTAATTTTGATGTGGTTGTGCAAGCAGGTTAGCCATGTTTACCTATGCTGCCATCTTGACCAGAAGATGATGAGGACTTTTAAGAATATCGGTGATTCCTGCGTGCTTTCCCTCTCAGAAGCACACCTGGGTCTTTCCCCTCCACATCTTTTACTCCAAAGGCACACATCTCCTAAACTCTAAGGGTCCCAATGACACTTGCAACCAGGGCAATAATGGGTAGCAGCAGCTCATCCTGGGTTCACCCCCTGAACTTGTCTCCAAGATCCCTTTTTCTGACTTCTCAATGAGACAACACAAGGCCCACCTAGCCTCATTTCTTTCTTATAATATTTTAGAGGACAAAGCATACCCACTTAGTCTCTCTCTTGTTGCCTCTTCTATCCTAAGCTCTTCCTTGTTTCACTGTCCCCAGCTTTAATGAATGTACTCTTAAAATCAAAAATCAAACAGGAATGGTCTAATCCCAGACCATTCTCTAGGACCTGAGGGGTTCATTCCAGAAATAAACCGTATTTGTTACAGTTCATTTCCTTGTTGCTTCTTTAGGGAAATGAATATAACCCTTCCATGCCAGAAAAATAAAAATAAAAACAAGCTGTGTGTGTGGGGTAGGGGGGAAGCTACATTTTCACATGTCAGAAGGCCCATATGGCATGTGACCTAGGAACAAGCTTTCAGCTAGAATTACCCCTTGGCCCACTTCATCACAGAGCACTGACCTCCTGTTGCTCTTCCTGGTCTGTAGGAAAGGGGTGTCTTCGTGCTCCTTGAATGGAATATTTTGCATTGAAAAAATACTAAATATCACTCAGGCTTAAACATCTAAAGCTACCAAGTGAATACTTTGAGAGTCAGATTGATGGGAAAAGTTTCCAGATAAGAGAGAAAGTTAAGGCATCTATGTGTTAACCACTTTTGTCAACTCTTCCATTATAATATATAGTCTTTCATATATGAAAAACATATGTCTCCATGTTTGCTAACCAAGAATGACAGCTCTGTACTATTAATCAATACATAATATTATTACTTCATACTTGTATATTTGTTCATGTGACTTGATATACATTATCCTGATTTATGCCCATCGCAATGTTTTCAGTTACATAACACAGCCTCAGAAGCCTCATTTTTGAGATTAAGAAATTGAGGCACATAGTTATTATGTAAATTAGTCAGGTCAGGCAGCAACTGAATGGCCAAAAAAGAACAACAACTGTTGTCAGCAGCAGCCAATGTATGTCGTTTCCTACCATATGTGAAGCACTGGCTGTATATCCTCATTTTCAGTCTGAATGTGGCCATGAGATTTTGAAACATATTGCAAAATATGAACTCATTAAAAATACTAGGATCAGCTGGTTTTGAATTTGGGTAAATTAGAGTTTCTGTACATACAATACCTGCCTGCGAACTCGGTGGGGAGGGGAGTTATAAAAATGGTAAACAATTTTCTGAATAGCATATAACATTTTATACTTTTTTTTCCTGTAAAAGAAGGACTATAAAACCAAGTCATAAAAAGCACTACCTTTTATTTCCTCACCCTCAGAGTTAGCCCAGCCTGTATGACCTGATGTTTAGTGTTGTGTAAGGGGTGCTGAAGGGAAAGGGTCTTGGTTGCCTCCCCAGCTTTCATTGGTTCCTCTTACTGCCAAGTGTACCCCTGTTAACTTCAAGGAACTTCCTTTCTTTGCTGTGGTGCCCTTCATTTTATTGGAATTGACACAATACTTGGCAAGTATTTGACATAATTCAGACTGATGAGAATTACAAAAATGGCTCTGGGTGTCTGAAAACACTGCCGTCTTCTCTGCTGGCTGACATGTTGCTCTGAGCCAGCATAGCTGCAGCATGAAGGATGCCAGAGAGGGGAGAGGCGGAGTTAAGAGCTTTGATAGGATCACACCTGCCTTTTGGACATTTTATTGTGAAGGTAGTGGAACCCTGTATTTTTAAAACAGATTGACTCAAATGTTTTCTTAGTTGTAAATAGTAGCAAACTAAGTGATAAAAATAGAGAATCCAACTTAGAAAGTATCGGTGGATTATCCTGGCAGCTGTAACTTATATTAATTGCAACAGTAATTTGCCTCTATAATATAATATAACTTGCGAATTATACCTGAATTGCATCATAAAGTTTAATTTGTCTCTTCCATGCTGTAAGTTCCCAGAAGGTAAAGAACAACTCTGGTTTACTGTGATGCCACAGTTTGTGGCAAAGAGTAGGTGTCCACTAAATCTTCAGTAAAAAGAAGGAAGAAAAAAGTGAGGAAGGAAGGAAAAAAATAGGTCCAACATTACTTCTAATTCAGAGACAGGGAATCTAGTACAGGAGACTAGATTATAGTGAATACTTTTAAAATGTTATAAAAATTGTACAATAGCCTGAAGAATACCCACAATTATTTTTTTTTTAATTTTACCTTGGAATACATTTTTCTAGAGAAAAACAAAAGGTTCATAAAATTTTAATATGAAATAAAAAACACCTTAAAAATTCTAGATACTCATCCTAGATGTTTAAAATATATGCACATTTAGCCTTTTAGTTTTTCTAATGTGTAATATAGTACACACAAATTATAAGAGCTGCATTCAACATTAAAAATGGTATCTGATTTAGGATGATCACATTAATAGCTACTGCAGATTTTAAAACCATCAGAGTAAGCAGAACTATATTTATGAAAACCCCAAATCTGTCATTTGTCTACTAGTGATCCTCAAAATGATATTCATCTAAATAACATAGGATCAATATTGCTTTAACTTGCTCTACAAAAACTCCCTGCAAAGAAGAATGAGCACTTCAATCATCTAATGGGCTGAATATGAATACTTTATTAATATACGAGTTCTACCCAGAAAAAGTCCAGCCATTGTTGATACAACGAGAACAGTTTGCATGACATTGATACAACCTGGCAGTCAATGAGAGTGGACAGGAATGCACCTGCATGAACAATGATGACTTCACTATACTAGTCAGTGGAAGGCCGTAGATGCCGTTGACTGAGCATGTCTACTATGTGGCCGTCCCATCAGAATGACTGAATGAGTACAGCAATAAATCTGCATCAAATTTTGTGTTAAGCTTGAACATTTCTCTGAGGAAACTATTTGCATTCAGAAGGCTGCCAGCTATGGGCAACTGGTGATTAGCAGCTTCCTCACAACACACCTGCTCATGCATCATGTCTAATGCAGAGTATTTTGGTCAAATCAACCAAGTGACTCCGTCTCCCTACAACCCTGGTTTGGTGCCCTGTGACTTCTGGCTTTTCACAAAACTAAAATCACCTTTGAAAGGGAAGAGATTTCAGAACGTTGATGAGATTCAGGAAAATGCAATGGTGCAGCTCATGGTGACCGGGAGAACTGTGTGAGGTCCCAAAGTGCCTACTTTGAAGGGAACTGGGGCATCACTGTCCTATGTACAATGTTTCTTGTATCTTGTATCTTCTTCAATAAATGTCTCTATTTTTCATATTACATGGCTGGATACCTTCTGGACAGACCTTGTGTGTCCAAATCACATTTTCTCAGTAAGATGAGAATCCTTTGGACATGTTTGCACATTTGCTATCATCCAAGATTGGAATCATTCTTAACAAAACAATTCCTGTTAACTGATTTGGTTTCTATAAATCATGCCCACTATTAAATATGGTATCAGTTTTAAATATATCAGGAAATAAAAATATTGGTTTAGTGAATACCCACCTAAATGTATATAAATGCTTTTTACAAAGTTCTTACAAGATTTATATTTTATCTCTTTTCTATTTGAAATCACAATCATCTTGTTACCTTAATAAGACTTTCAACTTATTACTTTTCATTTGTTTACAGACAGATTATCTGATGGGTTAAATATCCATTTTAATAGAATGAATATGAAACTTGCTGTATATATAAAAAATCTGTTACCTTAACATTAACTTTGTATGTCAGGGGTATTAAATTCCATATAGTCAATAACCTGTTAAACAGTGAAAGGTTAGAGATGATTGACATTGACTAACAACCCTCCTTTGGCCCTAAGGTCTTGTTTAACCAGTCAAAGTAGGTATGTGCTTAAGAGATATGTAACTGACTACATAGTAGGTCTGTGTTAATAAAATGTGGCTTTCCATATTAAAGAAAGGTCAGTAATTACCACAAATATAGGGTTAATCAGCACACAATAACTTCTCTTCTGTATATGATTCCTTTATGACACTCTTGAAACTCTAATATTATATACTTTTAAAATATCTGAACATTTCTAAAAGTTGGGGGATATATCTAAACTTAAGAGCAGCATTCATTATATATCACGTCTCAGTGCTGTTCAATAGCATTATTTCCAATGATGGTAACGGTCTGTATTTTCCAGCACTGCAGCCACTAGTCGCATATAGAGAGCAAGGGCATAGAGTGTGGCTAGGTTGGCTGAGGAACTGAATTACTTAATTATTTAATTAAATCTGTATTTAAGTAGCCACATGTGTCTAGTGGCAACTGGAGAGTCCAGCACATGCAGCTGTAGCAGTTTCATGTTGGTCTTTTGAGCCAAACACCATCCTCTCACCCTCTCACCTTTGTTCTCTACTAACTTGTCCTTCCTTTCTCTTTCCTTCCTTTTGTTCTTCACTGTCTAATATGTGCATCATGCAAGTTCATACTGATTTAGCATTATTATCTCTTGGGTCAGGGCAAAGAATTAATCTAAGTCATAGATTTTATTTTTCTGAGCATTTAAGATCTAGTTGGGGATTCAAAAATCATATACACATTATATATACATATATATATTCTGATTATATCAAATAATTTTGTACAAAACTACATTTAGAGAAAAGAATATTATTGCAAGCATAATATCTTGATTTGACTAAAGCATGGACTGTTAAAATATTATGAATAAGTTTAGAAAAGTATTCAAGGGCTAGATCACAGGAGATCTCCTGATGAGTGTGACTATTATGCATTAGATGAATATATTCAAGGGTTTAATACTAGAATGTAATATGGCTGGGTTTTTTTTAAAGATTGTTCTGGAAGCACTAATCTGTATTATAGTAAGTAGTATACTTCAATTGTCTGTACATTGTATTATAATTATCTGTGAGTGTCTGCTTCCTCAACTAGAATCCAAACATTGTTGAGGGAATAAATTAATCTTATTTATTTTAGTAGGCTTATAAGTACTCCTAAAGTATTATAATTTTTTCTTGAATACATGCGTCATATCTAACACTACAAATGCCTGTCTATTTAATCCTCAAGTAGTATCCAATGATACTAAAGTTCAAAGTTGAGTTTTCTTTTTACTTTTGTAAAGTAGGGGTTAAAATGCAAGTCTCATTTCTGCATTAAATATATTATCTTTGCCCAGCAGCTGTACAGTGAGTTTTTAAACTTGAGGCAAAAAAAGAGAGAGATCATAGGCTATATTTGCTAATCATAGGGGGTGGTCTCCCTAGTAACTCAATCTATTCCCTCCTGCTTCAAATCACAGGGGCAAGACAATTTAGATATTAGGGATCTGAAAATTCTTTTTGGCAAAATAGAAGCAATGGAAATACAAATTTAGGGTAAGCTAAACCAAGGAAGGTCAAGGAGGTCAGAAAAAGAAGAACCAGTACGATGCCTTCTAAAATCACTATCCTTTTATTAGACAAGCAGCAGATGACAACGTAACTGAGCAGAGACAGTCAACATTTCATTTCTGCCTGGACCATCTGAAAGATATTCACATGGGCAACTGCTACCTCCAATAATGGCTACTCATTCTCCCAACTTTTATAGAAATGTCTATGCTAACTGAATTGGTACCATCCTCTTTATCCTGCTTCTCCCCTCCATAAACCCAGACTTACCCATGATCCTCAGTACCCCAGGAGACCTCGGATCTCGGGCCTGTCATTAGCCACAGGACTCAAAGTAGGAACATGTAATGACGCAAAGGAAACACTGTGGTGAGCTTAAAACGGTGGGAAATGGAGCCTCAGAGAATTCAATTCATAGATACCAATTGAGTCAATTACAAAAAATAAATAGGTGTTTGCATGACTAAATAGAGATAAATATCTCTCAACAGCAGGTGGTGCAATGCACAAAACATACAAAATGCAATTGTTTCCAAAGTATTTTTCTTATACATTGATTATAATATTTTAGAATTACTTAAAATTACTCATAAAATGCACAATAAATAATTTGATACTTTCCCTAAGTGAAATTACAGTCCAAAAACTGAGTCTGATATGCAAACCTTAATCATTAATGAGATAACCTAGGCATTGTAATAGAGTTACACACAGGATTCACTGAAAGCAGAAGAGGGAGATGATTACCTAAATGCCTCTAGGCAGGAAGGGAAGCAGGGAGGACTTCAGAGAAAAAGGAGCGCCTTAGTTGTTTGATGAATGGATAATGCTTTTGCAAGTGATCAAGGGGGAGAGATTATTTCAGACAGTGAGAGCAAACTGCGCAAAGACATAGTAGTATACAAACCTGGAGAATCATCTGGGAACTCGAAGTAGATTCATCTGGATAAGCTGTAAGTTATGTAAGTTATGATCACAGAGGAAGGAACGTTAACTTTGAAGTCAGACAAGCTCATAGCCCTGAGCCACTCCTAAGTAGATGTGTGACTTTGAACATATTAAATAACTCATCTGAGTCTCATTTATTAAAAGGAGAGAATAATAATTACCTTGTTAGGATTCTAGAAGGTTAAATACAACAGGAATCTGAAATATCTTCATATTGTCTAGGTAAATAGATGCTCAATAAATGATAGCTATTCTCCTCATTCTCATCATTGTCATCATCATTATTATCATCATCTTACTGGGAAAGTAGGCTCCTGGAAGGACTCGTGTTCCATACTGATTCTCTATATAGGAGATATTTAAAGATTTAAAGCAGAGGAAAACAAACTCAGATTCATGTGTTAAGAACAATACTCTGACAGCATCCTGGAGGATGGGAAGAATGAGCCTGGAATCAGCAGATCGTGACAAATCTCCATAAATATGAGTGCAGAACAAAAACACTAAGTGTGGAGATGGAGACAGAGAATGCTACTATGTCTGCTTTCCCCTTTCCCTTTTCCGCATGCAAAGGGTAAGTGGTTTATGAAAGGCTTCAAATACAAAGTCACTATTGAGTTGCTGTGGTTACAGTGGAAAAGGAGAATGAATATACTGTGGATCTTTTCTCTCTCGTTCTTAAAACAGTAATTTTATCACACTGTATTTCAGAATATTGTGTTACAGCCAAACTTCCACCAGGAAAGTTTTCTTTTCAAATTGTCAAAGTAAATCTAAGACATAAATGGAAGCCTGTTGTCGAAACTTACTCCCTGCTCTCATCCAAGATGTTTAAGATTCCATAAATATGAGGGAGACTCCAAAACTCCAGGATTTATTTATAAAAAAGTATGTATTTATTCTTACATGTTTAAACTCCAGTCGCCTTCAAAGTACTCTCCACTTGATGCAATACACCTATCAAAACATTTTTTCCACTGTTCAAAACAGCTTTTGAACTCATCGATTCTATTGCCTTTTAATGTGTCTGCCTTTTCTTTGTTTCACCTTTTTTACAACAGCAAAACATTTCCCTTTGAGGAGTTTTTTCAACAGGGAAACAAACAAACAAAAAAAGTTGCTCAGGGTGAGATTGGGTGACTGGAGAGGGGGCATAGGGATCATGCCGTGACCAAAACCTGCTGAACAGTCAGTGTGGGCAGGTGTGCTCCTAAATCACTCATCATGAAATGGGCAAATGTGTTGACAGAATCTTAAAAAAAAATTCACTGGAACCAAATGCAGCCTCTCACAACAACACCAGCTGGTATACTGATAGAGGTGGGTTCCTAGAATACTTATATAGTGGGTCAGGACTATACTCTAAGGGGCTTGTCCTCCAGAAGATAGGTCTGAGATGTCTTTGTGTCCCCCCTTATAACGTCTGATAGGCAAGTTTGGAGCTATGTAACAGCAGATGAGAAATAGTCATCCTTGGCCAGGTAGCTCAGTTGGTTAGTGTTGTTCTAATATGCCAAGGTTGCAGGTTCAATCCCTGGTCAGGGCATATACAAGAATCAACCACTGAATGCATAAATAAATGGAACAACAAATCGATGTTTTTTGTTTTCTCTCTCTCTCTTCCTCTCTCTTTAAATATCACTCAATAAATTTAAAACTTAAAAAATGTTAAATAAAAAAGAAATAGTCAAAAATCTGAATGTGGTTGCTGGTGTCATCATTCAGTAACAGCCAAGCCTGTAGAGAATTTTTATGAGTTTATTTGAGCCAAACTGATGATATATGCCAGGGAGAAAGATTTCAAATGCTCCAGAGAATAACAGTTTGCAGCTTCTTTATGTGTTTGATATTAAGGAGGGAACATAAAGGAGATTACATGAAGGTGTGAAAAAGGTAGGGATTGGATTACAGGAGAGTTAACAAGATTACGTGCTTTCTTGAAGGTAGTTATGGATTTTTTCAAAGGTATCTTAGCCTAGATGCACAGAAACAATGGACAGGCTTTCTTCAGGCAAAGATAAACCTTGTACTGAATTGTACATGCTTGGGACGTGACTACCCACTACAACCTGCCCAGTTAGGAAATTATGATCAGATCACCCTGTGAGGTTACTTTCCATAGAACCCCCTTTTTTTCATTCACCCTGGGGACTTTCATTCTTATGCAGAGTACAATGGCTACACAAACCCTCTGTAGTAAAAAGTGCTGTTTCTCTCCAAAGGGTTTAGTTTTCATAAAAAAACAATTTAAGTCAGACTTTTAAGGAAATTCACCCATGCCTTCCTCTAAACCTACTGCAAGTTTTAGTTTGATTCTTCTAATCATTTTTTAATTTCTGAGCATTTTTGTTAATATATCCTATTCAGTGGGGCGCAGCAGCTAGATCCTAATGACACAGTCTCATAACACTGACCTGGCCTGTTTTTCAGTCTTTCTTTGCATCCAAAATGCTTATAGTTTAATAACAGGCAGACTGATAATAACTGAGTGCCAGTATAGTATACAAAATATGTAATATGTATACTACACATAATTATTCATAATAATCGAGTATAAATGTCGTAGACAAAAATAGTTTCATCCCTGACACCTATGTATCCTCTAGAGCTAACTGCTCCACTTAGTTAGATGGATGCCTAGTTATTTTAATATCATTTCCTCTATTACCAGGAAAAACATAGTCACCTCTGTGTGTGTAGTGCTTTATATTTCACAAAGTGCTTTCTTATGCATTTATTCATTCATTGATTAATATTTATTGATCATTTATTATATGGCAGATACTGTTCTGTGAATACAGCAGTGAACAAAATAGACTAGGATCCTTGTCCTGATGGAGTTTAGAGTTTCATTCTCCTTGGGGAAGTAAATAATGCAGTGTATAACAAGGTGAGGGGTGCAACCAAAATAAATCAAGTAGGGAAAGAAACAAAAGACATGTTGAGATTTGCATTTTAAAGAGGAAAGTCAGGGGGAAATATGTAAAGGAGACAAAGAAGCAAGCTACACTGGCATCTGGAAGAAAAGCATTCCAGAGAATAAAAACAAGATTACAAAGGTCTTAGGTAGCAACATGCTAGAGATATTCTTGAAACAGCAAGAAAACCAATGTAACTGGAGACAAATGAAAAGGGGAAAAGTGGCTGCAAAGATTAAGTCCAAAAATTAGTGCCAGATAATGTAGGACTGAAGACCATTTCAAGAACTACTTTTTACTCTGAGTGACATGGAAGTCATTGGAGGGATCAGAGCAGATCAAACATCATCTGTCATAGTTTTTCATTTGCTTGTTTGTTTTAATACTACTAAATTGTCTGAATGTCTGAATTGAGAAGAAATATAGGAGGATAAGGTAGGAACAGAAAAACCAATTGGGCAGATACAGCAATAATCCAAGAGGGAAAGTTGGTAACTTGGACTAGACTGATAGCAGCGCAAGTACTGATTTGACTAATTTGGCTATTTTTAAAGTTGAATGGATGTTCAAATGATTGAATATATCAGTGATCACTTCAAGCTTTGGGGCCTGAAGAGCTGGACAGCTGTTGTGGCCAGTAACTAAGGGGAAATGCTAGATAAGAAGGCATGGAAGGGAAGATTGGGAGTTCATTTTGGCCTGATTAAGTTATGCAGTAAATGCATACTAGAGATGTCCAAACAGCAATGGAAATACAGAACAAGTCTGGAGTGTTCAGGAGGGTATAAAGACTAGAATGAAAATACTTGGAAATTGTGAACTTACAAACCATATTTAAACCTATGTCTTTGGGCGTGGTCATCAAGTGGTTAGGGGAATGAAGGAAAGATCCAAGAACTGAGCCTGGAGGCATTTCAAAATTAAGAATTTGGGGAGATAAAAAGAAATAGCAAAAGATATTAAGAAGAAGAAGCCTGTAATAAAGGAAGGAAGTCATGAGAACTTGGTGTCATGGAAGGAACATAAATAAAAGTATTTCCAGAACAAGGACATGCTGACTGTGACACCATGGAGATTTGAGCAATGTGGCCATTGCTGCAGATAGGACAGAAATAGGTCCTGTGGAGGGGTGCAAGCCTTAATGGAAGGAATTTCAGAGAAAATGGAGAGTAATTGGACATTCCAACTATAGAAATCTCTTTCTGGGAGCTGCTGTCTAATGGGGATGTTGTAGAAGTGGAAGTACAGTAAAGAAAGAGCTTAGTTAAGATGGAGAAATAACAGGTTTTTTGTGCAGATACATTACAGTGTTTAATAGTCCTAACAACCATGTGAGGTAGATATTATTTGTTCCCATTTTGCAGGCAAGCAAAAAAAAATAAATGCTACTGAATCAGATTATGAAACTTGATCAAGTGCCTTGCCCTTAAATGAGTGTTAACAAGGTACTTTGATCTTTAAGCCTGTACTCATTTCACTGCACCATGGAGCCTCTTCCCCTAAAAACAAGTACTGATTCCCAGCAAAGAAATGAACATAGAGATAATTAGAGTATATTCAATAACATAAAACTAATATTTTATGACTAATATTCATGTTCTTCCCTTAGATAATCATTTCAAAACTTGGTAAAGAATGTGTTACCAATTAGTTTCTTCAAAAAGTACATCCAACCAAACCGAAACTATCAAAACCTAATAAAGATTATAGGTGATACAGATAATATTCATGTATTAATGGGTATTTTATGATATAAATATAATTTCTTTGATTTCAAAAATAAGAGTATATCAAGATGTAATTAGTCCTAAGTTTATGTACCCTATGCATGAAAAATTGCTTAGAAAAAATAATTATACCCAGCTTCTCTTGTGATTGTATAAATGATGTATGTATAAGAATTTTTTTCCTTTTATCTTTTGACTGCCTTCACCTTCTATCATATTTAAATATCTTCATTTAAATAATATACATTAAATGATACAAAGACAAGGCTAAATATTACCTCACACATACATCCCTTATTTCCATTCTCATAGAACTGTGAGACAACCATTGTTAAATATTCTCATATGCTAATATTCTCAATCTGTTTACTTACTAGTCAGTAGATATAAACCTAACTTGTTTATTTAACTCTTTTTGTACCTCTATTACCTTTAATGCACATACATACTGATACACAAACACATAAAATTTTACATAAATGTGATCTATATACAATTTTGGTGCTATTTTCTTTTATGTAGTTGCCTCTTCCTTACTGTTTCTCTCCATTCCATCCCCACCCATACCCCACTATATCTCCACTTCACCACCATTGTAACCAGAGCCCTAAGTAATGGATCTAAATCATCTGAGCATAAAAATATGTATTTTTCACACTCTAAGTGGCCTATACACACAGATGAACTTGTGTGAGATATTTTGTTATTTACAAGGATATACTCAAAATAATTATCTCACATCTCTGTGTGTTACTTTCAATCAGAAGTACAAGGTCTGACTAGAAAAAGTCCAACCATTGTTAATACAACAAGAAAAGTTTATACAACATCAATGTAACCTGGCAGCCAAGGAGAGAGGACTGGAATGCCCATGTGTAAACAATGGTGACTTCACTGTAGTAGTTGGTGGGAGCAGTAGATGGTGTGGCCATTGCATTCTAAATGACTGAACAAGTGCAGCAACAAATGTACATCAAATTTTGCATTAAGCTTGAACATTCCTGCATGGAAACTGTTCACATGATTCAGAAGGCCACAGCTATGGGCAACTGGTGACCGGCAGGCTCATGAGGACAATGTGCCCACTCATGCATCAGATATCCTGCAGAGTTTGTTGGCAAAACATCAAATCACCCAGGTGACTCAAGCTGCCCTTCAGCCCAGATTTGTTGCCCTGTGACTTCTGGCTTTTCCCAAAACTAAAATCACCTTTGAAAGGGAAGAGATTTCAGACTACTGATGAGATTCAAGAAAATACGCCAAGGTAGCTGATGGTGATCAGAACTGTGTGAGGTCCCAAGGTGCCTACTTTATAGGAGATTGAGGTGTCATTGTCCTATGTACAATGTTTCAGGTATCTTTCATTTTTAATAAATGCCTCTATTTTTCACATTTTGTGGCTGGATACTTTCTGGACAGATCTTGTAGGATGTAAGAATTGCAAATCACTTCAGGTCATTGAGTCAGCTTCATTATTTTAAATCGCTACATAATATTCTTTGTTGTAAATGCACCATTATTTATTCAACCAAACTTGCATACTTCTGATTTTATAGAATTATAATATTTTAATTTTTAATAGATTTTTGAGACATTGATTTAATAGAGCATTTGCCCAGGTGCTCATTTTTAAACACTTCTGTGCCTTGTCTTGATCTTCCAAAATAGATCTCCTGTTACCAGGTCTGGACCCCAGGTCCTGTCACCAGGCTTGGGAGTGAAAGGAAAGGGGCTGTATGTAATTTTAAAAATAAAAACATTTGCAGATAATCTAGAATTGAGTGTAATCAAATTTCATCTTGAAAATTTTATGACCCAATTCAAAATAAGACTGATATAAAATGGGGGAAGAAAAGAATACTTTTCCAACTTTTAGATTTGTGCTTATTTTCATTTAACTTTTAAACTATCATTGCATTAATTGAGGAAATTAAGCATATAGGCATATCTGAGTTCATTAAAATGAAGCGTTAATAAAATGCTACTCCTTTTATTAATTACCTAAAGTAATACTTTTGATGTAAAAGTATATATTCAAGTTTTAATAAAATTTCAAAAGAATTTGTTCATGGGTTATCTAATTAAAAGTGCATGTGTAGAACATGACAGAGAAGTCATCTGGCTCTATAATTGTGTCCCTGCTATTAACAATTTGAATGAATATTTCTCCTACTTAAGTGAACTTAAACAAAATATTTGTCCTCCGTCAGTGAGTTGAATCAACTCTACTCAGTTCTGAGAGTAAAATGAGGTAGTATATGTGGATTTGCTTCATATATCTACAGATAGTAAATAAGAAACAGTGTTATTATAAAGTAATCATTGAAAGGAAATAGAACACTATTAATTTTCCATTCATTACACTCTGAATATTAACAAATTCACTCTGAATATTTCTAGATATCATAAATAGGGTGAGAGCTAGAACAGAGAATGGGCCAAACAATAATGAATAAAGAAATGTGCCTGTATTCCAGGCTTTTTGTGCCACATGTGTATATAAAATGTCATAAAAATTAATTATGATGCTATGTCAGTTTGCCAATTCAGCTTTAACTTATTCTGTGTACTAGTCAGTCACCATATTCTTCCAGTTATAAGAGATTATAAGGGACTACACCCCATGTAGTATGTGTTCAAGAAATAACAGGAGTTGCATTCAATCAAATGGAATAAAAATTGAAGCTGCAAACACATAATGATAATTTACTTAAGCTCTTTGAGTCTCTGTCTTTGAATATAAAAATGGAGAGCATAACACCCTTCCTAGAATGTTATTTTTAAAATGAAATTGAAAGACACAATACCTATCTAACCATGATGTATGGTGGGAAAAAAATGCTGAGCCAGTATTCCCTTTCTAAATACACCTTTAATTGTTAGTGTACAGTAATGAATAGCATGCAATAAAGTGAGCACATAAAGAGAAGGCCTAGATGGATAATTCAAAATGCAAACCAATTGACAGAGGAACTCAGGAGTTAAAGATTTTAGCTTCTGTCAAGCTAAAGATTCTGTAAAGATTTAAGCCTATCATAGTTGATAGGCTTAAATGATTTTAATGCATATGGAAAGCTGTTTCCCAAGAACTAGAATGCAGGACCAAGTGACTCCAGGAGGTTAAAAGCAATTCACCCTTTGTGCTCTGGGGGCATTCATTGTGTTCCAAGGAGGGAACGCCCTGAGGCAGATAAAGAATTGTTGATCAATAGATAAATAAGTACCAGCAAAATCAGCGAAACTCTTAACCAATTAATCATTTTTTCAAATCCCTTATCTACCTTTCTTCCCCTTATAAAAAGGTTAGCTTGAGATGAGATTTTAAGACAGTTTTTTATTCAGATCACCAGCATCTGAATAAAGCAACCATAAATATTCAATCCTTATCTCTACTTATTTGTTCTGGTAGTGACAGGCATCACGAACGCTGACTTTTCCAGTTTCATAACCAGATATTTTAGTCACTAACAAGGCAAAGACACATTTTTTAAAAAAATGATTACTTTGAAAAAGTATCAAAGTGTTTTCTTATGTATGGAGATGAGACAGACCTCAGCTGGATTTCCTCACACATATTTTCATGATTTAGTATTGTTGGGTGTTGTAATCTTTTCAGGGTTTAGCACTTCAAAGTGTCTTAATCTGGTCATAGGAAAAGACTTTATTTTATATATGCAAAAGACATACATTTCATTCAAGCCCAAATGTTAGATAAATATGTGAATGGCAACATTTTACAAGCTTGAATTTTGTTAAAATCATTGGTTTAAATCATGGGTTAATCACTGGCTCTCTGGTCAGAGGGAATATCCTGATTAGAATGGATTTGCTGACTTTTACTTCCACATGGTTGATTTCAAGACCCGACAACATGATGCCACTGAACCCAGAGTTAGGTCAGGAATACATCCCAACAGCCAGCTCATATGCACTGATGCCACCCAACTCCAGCACACCAGGGGCCTCATCTAAACCTAATTCCTTTCCAAAGGTCCCACTTCCCAACACCATCACCTTGTATGTGAGGGCTCCAGCACATCAATTTGGGAGAACATAATCATTTAGGCCATAGCAAAAATGTAAAGATAATACACATTTATTGTCTAAACTTTGGAAAACATACCCTCCAAAATTTGAATTAATAAACAAAAATTATTCAGAATCCTGCTACTCTTTGCTAACCAGTGCTATATTTAGGTAGAGAGTAAAACTGAGTTAGGGAAGACCCTCAAGCCTTTTTTACATTATTACTCACGTTCTTTAATTCTTATTTTTTTGTTCTTCATTCAGGTTCTTAAAATAAAGTCTACCCTATATAACTGATAGTATATTCACAGCATATTTTCTGTTTCATTTGATTTTCACTGATGAGTGATCATTAGGATTGGTAACATATTCTTGGATGGCACTCCCACCCCCCAACCAAACGCGTGCACACACACACACACACACACACACACACACACACTTGGGAAATTATGTCTTTGATTTATATTATTACAGAAACAAAATTTGAAAGCCTAAGTATATTCCTTGACAATGTGACTTTTCTGAAATGGCAAAACATTTCATATGTTTCTGGGTGTATGACCCCAGAGCTTCCAGAAAGGAAGAAAACCTTGTTGACACCTTGAATTTTTGCCCAGTGAGATCCAGTTTGGACTTCTGACCTCCAAAACTCTAAGACAATATATTTGGGATGTTTTGAGCCACTAAGTTTGTGGTAATATGTTATAGAAGAAATAGGAAACTAATATATAGAAGGACCACCAAGAGAACCCAGTGGCAGCATCAGGAGAGCAAAGCATTTGGAGCCTTGGCATTGACCTCAGCAGAAGTCCTGTTTTTTCCACATACTGGAGGCTTGGCCTTGGATGAGGTACTTAATTGTCCTAGCCGACCTCAGTCTTCATCCTGTTGTTGTTGTTGTTTTCCTTCCAAATTAGAAGAATATCAAAGTCTCTCTTGCCATTCTGATCCTGTCTGATATCACTACGTAGCATTTGCCCTCATTAGTATCTACATTTACTTCTTGCTACCATGGCAACCTACCACTTTTAGCAAAATCCTTGATACCAGGTTTCACATTTTCCATAGATAATCTGCATTGTGTATCCACCACCTCCCCCATTGCAGCCCTGAAAATCATAGTATAATCTAACTCATAAAATCTATTTTTAACCTCTTTTGTGCAATTGTAAATTTATTTATAAATAGCATATTTTAAAACAAACATAAGCAAAGAGATTCCTAAACACTCATACTTCTTAATTCTAAAAAACCAGTTCAGGAATCAAAGGTCCTGATAAATATTTTGTGGCTTCTAGAAATTATATAATTGTTTTCATATCCCATAACATGCTGATTTTAAAACTAGCATTATGACTCATTTTTAGTTTACAGTTAACACCATTCTTCTATGTTATAAATGTAAAAACAGGCTGCTTTGTTATTTAGGGCTTTATTTCAATTATCCAGATGCTATATACGCAATGAAATCAGCTATGCTAAAATTATCATTCAGGTTGGAGAGTCATTGTGTCCTGCTATTTGACCTGCAAGGTAGGATTTCAGTAGTTTTGTTTTCCAAGAGGTACAATAGTTTGTCTTAACTTCAAGGAAGAAACAAGCAGAATTTTTCAAGAATGATGGGACCTCTCAAAGCAAAATAGCCTCTCTTGAGAAAATGGTTTATATGGACACGTGAGATGATTGGATTTTTACAAAGAACTATAAAGTCATTTATCATAAAAGAGAAAAAATAGGAGCATAAAGAAATTGTAATTTACGTTTATATAATGCAATATACAGGACAATGAAGTAATAAACTAAATGTATACAAAAATGCCAAAACCATACCCTATATAACTAGGATATGCAATCTTCACAACCTTTAATGTTTTCTGAAGTTTCTGATCACTTTTAAAAGGTATGAAGATATTATACATTTATAAATATTTCATCAGAGAAAAACATTCTAAAGTACTCTTTTTTAATTTAACCTTTATTGTATTTTTTCCATTACTATTTAGTAATGGAAAATTACTAAACAATCCCCCCAACAATCACCACACTGTTGTCCATGTCCATGAGTCCTTGTTCCTTTTTGTTCAACCTTCTCCCCATCCCTCCGAATTGTCTGTCATCCTGCTTTCCATCTATGTGTCTGTCTCTGTTGTGCTTGTTAGCTCAGTTTGTTCATTAGATTCCACAATGGAATTCTACTCAGCCATAAAAAAAGAAGAAAATTTTACCCTTTGCAACAGTATGGATGGACCTGGGGAGTATCATGCTAAGTGAGATAAGCCAATCAGAGAAAGACAAATACCATATGATTTCACTCATGTGGAATCTAATTAATAAATTGAATTAAAGTACTATTTCTATATAGTTTAAATAGAGATTTAGGCTAAATAATGCCTAGATATCTACATATTTTTTCAAATCAATATTCCACATGTTTTTCTGCATACTGCCAAGCTGAAGTTTCCAATTATCATCAGGTATGGAGTTTCTGGACGTGGAAACTCCCTGTGGTCCAAAACAGGAAACATTGTGATTTGGAACACTTGGTGTTTATTTCTGTCTAATCTGCGGACCTACTAATCTGAGAAATGAACTTTCTTACCTGCCAACTCATCAAGCATTGATCAACAAGAACTCATTGGGAGTAAAAAATGCATTTTTGTACCTTCTTTTATTCTAATATATTACATAGTGGATTTCATCAAGTTTATAATTTAGAATAAAAAAAATTAAAATGAATAAATAGGTAAATAAATAAGCAAGCATAGGATCATTAATTATGTTCATAAAACTAATACATGAAGAAAAAAATAGGATCACACAAGGAAATCCTGCTTAGGTAAGGTGGTCAAGGAAAACCACAGTGTGGCCATGCTATTTCCTCTGGGGCTAAAGGGTGAGAGTGCTTTGCAGAGAGCTGGGCAGGAGTGGCCCAGGCAGACAGACAAGACTAATCAGAATCCTTAAGTTAAGACAAGTCTTGAAATGATCAAAAACCTGAAAGACCCATGCAGTTGCAGTCAAGTGGCCAAAAAAGAAAGGTATAGGAAACTATTTGTGAGAGAAAGGCCATGTTAAAGAGTTTTGACTATTCTAAATGCAATGGGAAACCCTTAAATCTGTTTGAGAGAGCTCTCCTTTCTCTGATCACTGTTTACTTATCTCAGTACTAATAACATAGTTGTATAATTTCAAAAACATATTCCACCTTCCTTAGCAAGCCTAAGCTCCTTTTAGCTGTCTTACCTATCTTTAAATCCTAAGGTCTGATATGCTGCTTGGTGTACAGTAGGATCTCTATTACAACATTTTTTAAATGAATGAATAAATAATTGCATCAACTACCAGATAAATGTCAAGTGTTATCACTGAGGAAAATGACTTCCATAGGGAATGTAGCAGACTTTATATTTTCTGCACCAATGTGACATGCCATCAGCATGAAGAACAAAGAAATCAATACTTTCATGTATAATGTCTAATGTAAAAATATTTAAATGACTGGTAATATTTTTACTTCTCAGCCATATGGTTCTAAAACTTCTCGGCATGTTGGTTTTTAGACTCCTTAGTAATTTCCAGAGTGCTAATCAGGACCACAAATAAATATTCTAAGCCTGATTACCATATTTTCCAGGATAGTATAGCTTATAACAATAATTATTAAACAGTAGTTACTATAGTTCAATTCCTTCTAAAAGTAATAATAATAAATAACACCTTTTAAACTTTCTAAGCAAGCCATATTTTCTAGGAGACATTCTGTTTACCCAAACCTTCAATCAAGCCACAATGAATTAGACTTTCCATAATTAATCCCCAGATTAAAAAGTGAAAATCTTCTAAATTCACTTGAAATATCCGATGAAATCCTCCTCAGAAAGGGCAGATGTAATATGTCTCAGTAGGTTGGAGGTCCTACCTAACTGTGAATATGTAATAAGTGTTAAATATAATTAAAAACTAAAGCAAAACAAAACTATGAGTTTGTAGTGAGAATCCGGATAATCCCATTTTTTAATTTTTACCATCTGATCACATTCCCATAAAGCATGAAAAACATGAGATACTTGAGCATCTCGCTGTGATGGTAATAAATGATGTTCCAAAGCTTGTCTCCTGTGAGGTTATTTGAATAGTTTTGCTTTTGTCAAATGAAAGATCATTGAATGATTAAATGAATGTGTGTACACGCACCCATGTGGGTGGTGTATATCATATTTTCTTTCCAACCTTCCTTGAATCCTTTTACATAATAGCTGCAGAATAAAACATATTTTAGTCTCACTGGACTATCCATTGCACTCAATACAGATACTTGCCTGTTCTAAGAAACCAGGACGCTGTGAGACTGATTTGAACTATGCACTTGACCCTTTACAGAACAACATATCCCCTCAGGCTCCTCTTCATGTATAGTCTGTGCTTGGCTTGTATTTAACATTTAGCAAGGGCAGGTCTAACCTGTAGAGAATTGGATAGAGAGTATTGTTTTTAAGAGCCCTATGACAGAAGACTGCCTTAAGAACTTCGATTTGGCTTTGACATTTGGACCTTAGAAAAAGAACCAAATTCCGTATCTTTAGTCTAATCATGAATCATTCACATTCTTTTAGACCTGGTCCTAAAGAAACACCCTGAATTACATAAAAAACAGATGCATTCCTCACATCTCACTTAACTGCTTCAAAAAATTATTTCACATAAAAGCTTGTTCAGTTGAAATAAATTGATAAATAGAGGCATAATATGCTTCCTCTTCAACCAGATTGCTAAAATAATTAGCACAGAGGATATAATAATCCTTCAGATACTTTTTGTTTTGCTTTAGAGGTCAAGAAAGAGGTCTAAGCATATGAAAAACTATCATATTCTGAGGAATATGTGTTCGTGGTGGGTCAACACAGAGTTCATCAAAGTCAACTGGCAAAGATGACTCTGGGAAGCTAGGCAGAACACCTCTCTGCCTCCTAGATTGAAAATATATATGAAAAGGGAACAAGGTCTGCTGCCTTATGAAGAAAATAGCAAGGTAAGACAGTTTGTCCAAGAATGTGTTTGACTGAGAGATTAGAATTGAAAAGGTAGGTGATTTATACAAATGAAATTATACAAATGTGGCTCTATACTACACATTTATTTGCTGTTTTTCCTGAGAGTTTCAATTGGGTTTTCCAGTAAAACCAGGCACCCTCTGCTGGCAAAATGTATACAAGTGATAATTAAATCAGAGCTTAAAATCTAAATACATGTTTTTTCTTAGTAGGTCTCAAGGTTTACCAAATTGCCTTAAGTCTGATTTCTAACAACCAGAAATGTGTGAGGGCATCAAGAAACAATTACTAACTCCTAAAGAACTTGATATCCTTCTGCTGGTATTCAAAGTGATTATTTCTATCCCAAAAATAATACAGTTATATAACTCCCTTTCAATCCTCACCACATAGAATATATTTTGCCCATAATTGCTTCAAAAACTATTAGTACTTATGAGGAGGGTGGAACACTAAGATATGGATATATTTATATTTTTGTTCAAAATCTTTCCAGTGAATGCCTGATACAGTAGGTACAATGGCAGGCACCCCAGAGTCAAGGATGAGATCTTACATAAGAAATCATGGTCTAATGGAGAGTTCTAATTGGCCTCATCTAATAACAAGGATCAATGATTCAGGAAAATCACTCAACTCAATTTTTAAAAAGCAGGTTTGTTGTGAGGATATACTTATTATATCCTTATTATGTATTATATAAACTTCAGTGCTTTCTTATAACAACAGTAATATATATTTATACATATATACTCTAATACTTTCATATGTATGAAAGTTATATATATTTATTAGGAACTATATATATATTATGTATATAATTATATATGAGGAACTAACAGAGGTAGCCCAGAGGTGCACTCTGCTTTGCCCTCTGCCTCCTCTCTTTCTTTCTGCCTCTCTACTCTCTAAACATATATTCTTTTATTCTCCCTCTGCCTACTAGAGTCTTCATCTTCTACCATGTCTTTCCTACCCTCCCAAAGTTATAGCTTTTATGAGTCTTTGAATCCATTTATTCACTCTACAAACATTTCTTCAGTACATACTGTGTGCAGGTACAGTGTATGGGATGTTAAAGAGAAATTACAGGAATGATAAAGACAATTTGCACTGACATTAAAAATGGCAAGACAGATTATTCAAGTTACTGCAGTAGTGGAGAGGACTTCAATAGAGAACCGAATTCAATGTCATTGAAACAGAAAGCAGGAGAGTTTTAAGTACTGGAGTGAGCTAGTGGAAAAGTATTAGAGGAAGTTATGGGGAAAGCTGGTCAATGTGATTAGTCCATCTGTGTTTGCTAATTGGTACTTATTGAAGTTAAACTCCTACCTTCCTACTGAGACTAGGAAATCATCCTTTTTTTTTTTTCCATGATGCTTACATTTCAAAGGGATGCTTCCCAGATCTGTGAGAAAGACATCCCTGGGTTATAAACCTTGTAAGAGGCTGGGAGATAATTTACATCTCAAAGGGGCAGAGAAAGAATTCAAAGTTTTCTACACTAAATGCTCTCAAAGAACAGAGATCAGGGGCCTATAGTTAAGTAAACTGGTCTACAGTTGAACCAAGCTAAGGGGCATTATTAAAGCTCTATTGGTCAGAGATACAGCAGGCAAAAAAAAAGCAATTAGACAAAAATCCCTGCCCTCATGAAGCTTATATTCTATGGGCCTATAATAGTAAAATATAAACAAATAAAGTTCAAGTAAACAAACAGAAAAGTATATCTGATTCAGTGAGTATTACAGTTAGAAAGAAAAGTAGAATGCTGGCATGGACTTCTGAGCAAAGTTCTAAAAGGCATAAGATTAAGCCAAGGAAATATTTAAGGGAAGAGAATTCCAGGCAGACATAAGAATAAGTATAAAACCTCTGAGTCAGGAGGATGCTTAATGGGAGCCCCAAGACCAAAGAGAAGGGTGGCAAGAGATAAGTCCAGGAGAGAAAAGGGAGGGGTTGGACCGGATCAGGTAGGGGTCTTCACATCACAGCAAGGTCTCTGACTTCTTTTTGTATTATAAGGCTACAGCAGAAGAGTAATATCCCCTGACTAACCTTATTAAAAAATTACTCTAGCTACAGCATTACTAGAAGTGTTGTTGGGATGGGTAAATGAAGAAGCTGGGAGACATACAGGTGCAAATATCTGGGGCACATTTGGAATATGAAGTTGAGGGGGTGGTGTGAACTGGTATTAAAATCCGTGACCCTTCGATATATAGGTGTTATACAAAACCAACTAACTAGATGAATATCCAAATAGGACCAGTCTACACAGAAAAAAAGAAGTGCCTTAATGTATGAAAATGAGGGGGAAACAGCTAAGGAATTTCCAAAGGAAGGCCAATCAGGTAGAGGGAAACCCTGATGAGTGGGATTTCCTAAAGGAAATTCCTTAGCGTAGAGAAAGTGATTTAAGGGCGAGGGCTTGAGAACCAGGGTAAAACCTTTGATTTGCAAAGGAGGAGGAAGATAAAACTCTCTGCCATGGTGAAGTTAAAGCTTAATGAAAACAAATTCAGGGAATTAAAGGACTTCATTATGACATGTATTATAGTTAATTTTATTCCAGAAATTTTGTCATGGAAAAAACAAGAGAAAAAAAGACATTAACGAGAGGTGAATGTGGAGTTAAGAGAACTGTTTCTTAAATAGAAGAAATTACATAATATTTGCTTGTTGACAAGAATGGTCTATTAGAAGAAGGAAAGGATATCTAGGAGAAAGAGAAAAGAAAATTGCTGGACTGAAGTTCTTGAACAAATAAGAGAGGCGAGGATTGGGTGTACAGTGGAGGCGTTGGCCTTAAGTAAGTATGGTGAGGAAGTACAATATATCTGTGGTAAAGGTGGGGAGGCAGAGGGTACAGGCACAGGTGTAGGCAGGTGAGTAGACACAGAGGTAGGGACTAGTGACAGTACTCCTAGAAGTTCTTTCACATTCAGGTTACGACTTAATTCTTTTCAACTCCATTCTCCAAACAGAATCTGATCAGCCTAACTTAAATATTCATGCTAAGTATGCCACTGGTCAAAGGTCATAGGTTACTGAGCCTCCTTTGGTTTATCTGCATTCTTGTCAGTTAAACATTACTGGTCAGGAGACCTTGCTAGGAGAATAGAATTCTGTGGTGCAAGTTGTGGATCTTCACACAGCAAGGATAGAGGGAGAACAGTTTCCTTTGGAAACTGTTTATGACTGGTGGGCTCTGTAAATATGCCTTAGTATATGAAGGAGGACAGATATAAACACAAATAGATAAAGTGCTTGAGCTATGACATAAATCATTATAGGACACAGAGCTTAAATAAACAATTTGGAGAGGAGAAAGTCATGGCAGAATGACATCAGAGCAGATGTCAGAGCTTACTCTGGAAAGCTTAGTGGTAGTGTTCAGAAAGGCAGCCAGGAATAGAAAAAAAATGGAGTCCTAAAATATAGATATTTCACATTCTAGAAACTGCAATTGCTCAGTACATCAAGTGCATGAGAGGGTGGGGCAGAGGGAAGTTCACCTGGCAAGGAACAAAGAGGTGAGAGCATACAGAACCTTAGTGTGACTTGCAAAAGACTTCTGACTTCATTTGGTGACTGACAGGTAGCAAATAGAGGTTTTAGTTACATTTGCATTTTATGAAGATCTCTCTGGAATCAGAATGGAGATTAAATTGTGAATAAGAGAGACTGGAAACTATTCAGAATAGTCCAGGTGAGAAGGGATAGGATCTAAAATGAAATGGGAGCCGTAGGAATAAGAGCTGAAGAATTTCATGAGAGCCAGCAGTATGTAAGTAATGGATTTCTTGATCGGACAAAGGACAGAATGTAGACTGACTCCATCAGTGAGAGCCTGAAACACAGGCATGTGCTTAAAAAATGGAGCTTCATGGAATAAACACTGACAGGAATATGATATCTGAAAATGTTTGCTTACCAAAAAGGGGTTCACAAAGGAACAAAACTTACCCAAATAAATTATTGTCTAGGATTTAGGCCCTACATAAAAAAAAAAAAACAAAAAACAAGACAAGAAACCCTTATAAACTCAGTTTTATAGATTCAATTCTAACTAATCATTTTGAAATTGAAACATAATTATGTCGTCCATGGGGTAATTGCTCCAAAAATGGCATATATTCTAAGCCAATATATGCATTTTCTCATTGAGTCCTCACAGTAGTTTTCTGGGAAAAGTAAGAGTACTCCATTTCACAGATGAGAAATCAGAGACAGAGTAGTTAAATAACTTGTTCAAGTTAATAATTGCTAGAGTTAGGATACCCATTCAGATATAGATAATACTAAGGTAGAGTCACAATACTAGAGTTAACTGTATAAAAGTAAAAGATAGGTATATAAACACATGAAACTATGTGAGGTCAATGCTAAAAGGAAGTATAAGGTATATACAGTAAAGACTCATGGAAGCAGTAGTTAATATCACAATAATAAATGAAATAATTCAGGAAAGCTTTCATGAATCTTGGGTAAAAAGGAGTTTTTAGCAAGGTGTAACAGGTAGAGGAGAAGTATGAGGGAAACCCAGGATATTCAGGAAACTAAGGAGAGTTCAGGATTTTTAGAGAGCAGGTAGGGGCAGGTCAGAGCAGATTATATGGTAGATATGCCTGGGGAGGAAGGCAGGGTGCAACACTACTGAACCTTATTAAAGGCTAAGAGAGTAATTCTCAAAGTGTGATCTGGGGACCCCATGGTCCTTGAGATGATATCAGGTATTCCATAATGTCCAAACAAATTTTATTATTACTAAGGCAGACATTTTGTTGAAAATGAATGAAGTGAATTTGTCAGTATAAGGTAAGCAACTGACACTATTTATTGCCAATGACAAAATTCAAGTTTTAGAGAAAATTAAAATTTTGGTAAACTTGTATCTGCCACCATAAGCTTGACAGCTTTCTCATAGTTAATATTTTTTATGAGATTTGGGGTGTATCAATGAATATGATTTTTTGATAGTATATAGTAAAATGCATCAATCTTTGGAATACTGTACAACTCAGTGAACCAATATTTTCCATATAACCAGAACATGATAGACATTACAAAATCATTCAGGGGTAAAAGTTCCTTTTAAAGTTCAAGTTAGACTTTAATTTAACAGGTAACAAAGGTCATTAATATCATTTCAGAACAGATATTTCAACTACCTTGTACGGAACTACCATTTGTAGAGATTTGGTATAGTATCAAAGAAGAATATTCACAATGACCTGAAAAATACTATTAAAATATTCTACTTTCCAAGTGTACATCTCTGTGACTTATGTTTTTGTCACATATTTCAATCAAAACAACATATAACAACAGATTGAATGCAGGAGCAGATATAAAAAATCGGTTGTTTTTTATAAAGCTAAACATTGAACATTTATTTCTAAGAATTTTAAACAATGTCACTGTCCACCATTTCTTTTTGTTTTAGAAATGTATTACTATTCATATAAATATATTATTTGTATTAATATACCATAGAGCCATTATCTTAAATGAATTAGTAAATACTTCTCCCAGCTTTAGTTTCTAGAACAGTAAATACTCGTGGATTTAACCTACATAAACAAAAGATTTTGGCGGTCATTAATAAATTATAAGGGTGTAAAGGGGTCAGGAGATCAAATAGTTTGCAAACCACTATACTAAGTTAGCTGAGGTTTTATTCATGGCAATGAATAAAAATAGATTTGCATCTGGAACACAACTTAGTAAGCAGGCTGAAAAAGGCTAGGAAATGAGCACTTTGGTGAAAGTTCACGGAGTTTCATCTCATAAGTAAAACTTGGAGGACAGATTATTTTCTAATTCAAATTACTAAGCAGATTTAAGTTAGTAAAAAATGTTACATCCTATACTGATCTCCACTCTAGCAAAAATGTTTTTTGAAAGTGTTTATATATATATATATTATACTTAAGAAAAAATAGGTAACAAAAAATGTTTACTGCTCAACTGGAAAAAATAAAGATGGGTGGAAACTCTGTTCCGATATCTTAAGGGTGTTCATGTGGAAGAAAGAACCACACTTATCTGCTCCAGTGAGCACAATGAGTTCCAGTGGCTGGAATTTGCAGGGAGGCAGATTTCAGGATTTTGTGACAATCAGAGCTGTTGAAAAACAGAATGAGCTGCTTTATTTGTATGTTGATTCCTTGAAAACAGCTACTATTTATAATACAGAACCTATGCAAGTCATTATATTAGGCACTTGACATGAGTATCAATTTATTTCATTTTTATAACAACCCTAAGTGATAGGTATTATTACATTCCTATTTTGTAAATTAGGACACAAGCTTAAGAGTCTGAGTATTGATCCAAAGAAATCCAAACACTAGTTTGAAAAGATATATATATGTACCCCTATGTTCACTGCAGCATTATTTACCACAGCCAAGATACGGAAGCAGCCTAAATGCCCATCAGTAGACAATTGGAAAAAGAAAATGTAATACATATATGCAATGTAATACTACTTGGCCATATAAAGAGAATACAGTCTTACCATTTGGGACATCATGGATGGACCTAGAGGGTATTATGCTAAGTGAAATAAATCAGAGAAAAAGACAAATACCATATGATTTTGTTTACATGTAGAATCTGAATAGCAAAATAAATAAACAAAACAGAAACAGACTCACAGATCCAAGAAACAAACTGATGGTTGCCAGATGGGACGGGGTTTGGGGGCTGGTAAAAAAAAAAAGAGGAAGGGATTGAGAGGTACAAATTGGTAATTACAGAATAGTCACGGGGATAGAAAGTACAGCATAAGGAATATAGTCAATAATGCTGTAATAACTATGTGTGGTGCCAGGTGGTTACTATGATTATTAGGGTATCACTTCTTAAATTATATGAATGTCTAAACATTATGCTGTACACCTGAAACAAATATACAATAATATTGAATGTCAACTGTAATTATTTATTTTTTTAAAAAGAGTTTCACTCTTTATTAACTTACCCAAGGCTACTCAGCAAGCAGATGACAGAGCCAGGATGCTAACTCAGGTCCCCTGATTTTCCTACGTGGGCTCTTGCCACTAACCTTTTCATAAAAAATATTGTTAATAGACTGGGTTAAAAGCTCTCTGCGATCTCTTTTAAGCACTGAGACTTTTTAAACTACTTATGGAAAGGAGTCAGTTATTTATCTTTACATTCTCAAAGATTTTCACAATGCTTCAAGCACAGTTCATTTTCAGTAAGTGTATGTTAAATTAATAAAATTTTTATAATTATAAAATAAAAAGGAATGCAAATCTCTATTTACAAAAGTTGTCAATATGTTATTTATAACAATCCTAATGATTAAGAGTTATATTTAGTCAATATTACTTGGTTTGGTTAAGTGAAAAATGACTGAAAATCAGTAATATGATGGAAAAACCTTTAATGCAACAATTCTACACAGATATAACCTTGAGCCAGTATCAACAGTGGCCATTACACAGTAAGGCTGCAGTGACTATACTCCTTATGCTGTGCTTTACATTCCTGTGAATCTTTAAGAGTTTTATTAAATTTTTTTGTATGTTGAAATGATATGATTGAGTTTGCATGCTACAAAAGCCAGAACAAGCCTTTTCTTAATGTATTTTTCTCAGAAGTGGACTTATATGAGTAACAAGTCACTGGCTATATTCAGCTTCCATGAACACCTCTCAGATAGCTCATGTGGGGTTAGACAAGGAAAGATTTACTAAGTACATGTAAAAGGATGTAAGTTGTCTCCAAATTCTTTATTGTAGCTATGGTTCATTATATCAAGACAATATCATAGAAGAGAAGTATTAAAATAATACAAGTCAAAAAGATTTGTCCAGTTCTTTCCCTGTCACTAGCTAGTGAACTGTGGGTACCAGATGAATAAAAATGTAAAATTAAAGTTTTAACCTCACTTACCCTATAGAAAAAGGAGACAAAAGACCAGAGACCTTGTCTATCCATTTGTGCTTGATTCTCTGCTATTAGCTAGGAACATGCGCACTCCCACTCTACTCTTCCCAAGCATCATGACACAACCAGTTGTAAATTTCAAATGTCCAGACATGACCACTGAGATGAAACATAAAAGCATTAAGTTCAGAAAATCACTTAGTTTTCCCACTTGGAGTTAAGACCTCTTTATTTCCATATGCAAATTTATGTATATAATATGCAGATTTTATGGTCTCTAGATTCTTTGACAATATCTGTGGCCTTATTGCATAATGACCACTGTTGATATGGGGTTTCACTGAGCAGATTTGGACAATAAAACCTGTGGTCAAAATCTTGGCTGCCTGTCGGAAACAATACTGTCTTATCTAGCCCTTTTGTGATAGGTTTCTGTAAGTTAGATCTGTCACCTTGAAGCATAGTAAGTCAATGAAATGACTTTTTGTGTGTGTTTGGATGAAAGATAATTTGGCAAATATATGTGTATATATATATTTTTTTAAATTTCTGAGAGGGGGAATATATTTGAAAGAGGACAGTGTGCAGAGAATGTGCAGAGAATGATGTATCTGCAATTTAGCAAAAATGAAAACAAGCCCAAAAAATTAGTAAAGACAAGGATTGTTCTTAAAATCCAAACTGGCAGATATTTTTTAACTTTGGTGACATGACTTTCTGAAAAGGCCCATGAAACAGCTGTGCTCAGAACAAGGTAAAATGGAGCTTGCAAAACCTGAAGAGATGGGGGTGAGGAGAAGGTTCTTTCCCGCTGTTGAAAGCTTTGGTGGCAACTATTTTAATTTTTATTCCAAAACGCACAGGGTTTGCAGTGTCTCACAGGTTATTAATAATGTTATCAGATTGAAGTCAATTCCGAACTGTGCATATCAACAGAACAGTGATTTGTGACAAATTACATTTTACTTAGAGAAAAACGATGAGTTAGGCAAGTACATCCAGAGACTGGAACCTTCAAATTTTACAGATCACTTGGATTATAACAGAACCCTCAGTGGCTCTTCCTAGGTCACCCTGACCCCTTCCTCATATTGTAGCATATGTCAGCATGTGGCTCTCTCAGTCCCCTTTCAGGCCCTTCCCCATCAAGGCCACTCTTGTTATTACCCTGCTACTGCTACCTCCCTTTGCTTCCCAAGTGGTGTGCTCTTGACTGGTGCCTCCCAGCCATCTGCTCACTACAAATCAAAAGAGCAAGACAACACCAAAGACAATGTTGGGGACAAAGAGACAATGTGGTAGAAAACTCCTGAGTGCTTATGGTATGGGACACAAAAGTTAGTATAAATTTCGAATACAGTTCAGCTTATAGTACTTCATTTTTGCAAGCTCAATGCTCTAAGACAAATCTCTCTTTAAAACAAGGAATTCAACTGATGTCAAAAATGTCATTTACTTAGCAACATGCAGCCACACACAGCCACAATCCCCCCCACCCTAGGATTCCAGTGGGAAAGTCCATGAACTCATTTTGATCCCTTTAATGCATTCTTTCTTTCCTTCAAAGATCTCCAATATCTGTGTAATTTTCACTCAAAAATTTTTTACTTTTTAAATTCAAATACTGAGAAAAAACTAAAATCTTTTTCCCTCATCTTGTTTAAATTCCCATTGAACTGGTAGGATTACTTCAGCATCTGTTGAAATAAACAGAATTTGATAAAATATAAAAGTATGAAACTGACTTTTATTTTTATGGTTTTAAATATTTAATTGTAAGTCATATTTAGGTAGTCCAAACCAAGTAATGGGCTAGTAAAACATTTCATGTTGTTCTCTAAGCAAAGATGCAGAAAGGCCATAAAAAAGCTCTCTTTTAAAAACATTTTTTAAATTGTTATTCTATTAAATCTGTCCCAATTTCCCCCCCTTTGTCCTCTTCTGTCCATCCCACACCCCAACTCCCACAGTCAATTCCCACACTGTTGTCCATGTCCATGGGACATTCATCCATGTCCTTTGTCTAGTCTCTTCCCTTCTTTCCACCGTTATTCCCCTCCCTTGTCTCCTCTGGTCATTTGCAGTCTGTTACATGTTCTTCCATACAGTTGGTTCTGTTTTCATTTTGATGATGATTTCTTTAGCCATGCAGGAGCTTTTTAGTTTGATGTAGTCCTATTTGTTTATTTTTTCCTTTATTTCCCTTGACCTAAGAGATATATCAGCAAAAATATTGCTACATGGGATGTCTGAAATTTTACTGCCTATGTTTTCCTCTAGGACTTTTATTGTGTTATGACTTATATTTAAGTCTTTAATCCATTTTGAGAATATTTTGGTATATGGTGTAAAATGGTGCTCTACTTTCATTTTTTTTTTTTTGCATGTACCAGTCCAGTTCTCCCAACACCATTTATTGAAGAGGTTTTATACTCCACTGTATACTCGTGCCCCCTTTTTCAAATATTAATTGACCATAGAGACTTGGGTTTATATCTGGGTCTCTGTTCTGTTCCATTGATCTGTTTTTATGCCAGTACCAGACTGTTTTGATTACAGTGGCCTTGTAGCAGAGTTTGATACCAGGTATTGTGATTCTTCCTACTTCTTCTTTCTTAAGATTGCTGAGGTTATTTGTGATCTTTTTTGATTCCATATAAAATTTTGAAATATTTGTTGTAGATCTGTGAAAAATGCCATTGGTATTTTAATAGGAATTGCATTGAATCTATACATTTCTTTGGGTAGTAGGGACATTTTAATGATGATAATTCTTCCAATCCATGAACACAGTATATGTTTCCATTTTCTTGTATCTTTTTTAATTTCTTTCTTCAGTGTCCTATAGTTTTCCAAGTACAGGTCTTTTACCTCCTTGGTTAAATTTATTCCTAGGTACTTTACTTTTCTCATTGTTATAGTAAATGGAATTTTTTCCAAGTTTCTCTTTCTGACATTTCATTGTTGGTGTACAAAAATGCCTTTGATGAATATTGACTTTGTATTCTATATTTTGCCAAATTCATTTATTAGGTTGAGTAGTTTTTTGGTGGAGACTATAGGGTTTTCTAAGTATACTATCATGTTGTCTGAATAATGACAGTTTTACTTCCTTCTTTCCAATTTGGATGTTTTTTATTTAATTTTCTTGTCTGATTGCTGCAGCTAGAGCTTCCAGAACTATGTTGAATAAGAGTGGTGAAAATGGACACCCTTGTCTTGTTCCTGATCTTAAGAGGAAAGCTTTTATTTTTTGCCCATTGAGTATAACGTTGGCTGTACGTTTCTTGTATATCGTTTTTATTATGTTGAGGTATAGTCCCTCTATTCCCAGTTTGCTGAGTGTTTTTTTCATAAATGGATGCTGGATTTTATCAAATGCTTTTTCCGCATCTATTGATATGATCATGTAATTTTTGTCCTTTGTTTATTTGTGTGGTATGTTTATTGATATGCAAATATTGTACCATCCTTGCATCCTTGGGATGAATTCTACTTGATCATGGTGTATGATTTTTTTAAACGTATTTCTGAATCCAGATTGCCAATATTTTCTTGAGGATTTTAGCATCTATGTTCATCAGAGTTATTGGCCTGTAGTTTTCTTTCTTTGTTGTATCTACCTGGTTTTGGAATTAGGATGATGTTGGCCTCATTAAAAGAGTTTGGAAATCTTCCCTCTTCTTGAATTTTTTGGAATAGTTTGACAAAAAAATTTACAACAAAAATAAGAAAGGTCAAGATGAAGGCAAAATGGAGTAAGTTAAGGGAAAGATACAATGGGAGATTTGAAATAAAAATAAAATTAAAATAATATAAAAATCTAAATAAAAATAAAAGACAAAGAATAGTAAATTAATTGAAATACAATTGAAGCAAAAGAAGAAATATTAAAAGGCTATGTGAAAGAAAAAAATAATGCAAATTTTGAAGAACAAGGTGGAATTCATCTCAACAGAGTTTGATTTGCCTTCTGTCTTCTCTTTCTGCATCCACCTCTGGTTTTTTTTAGCTCAAGGCCCTGGGCTGGGTTGTCCAACTTCTGGCAGCACCACCTGTATCACTTTCACCTGCCTCTAGAAGGCGCTCCTGTTGCAGTCGGGAATAGGGGACCCTTGTGTTTCCCCAGGGAAGCACTGCAGTCTCCTGGGAAAATTGTGGGTGTGTTCCCCCTGCCCCTGAACCACCCATCTTGTTCTGTTCCAGCTTATTTCCAATAATGTGTAGTTTCTGATGAATTAGCTGTCTATTTCAAGGGAGAGGCCAATCTGTATAAGAGGATCTGCTCTTTCCTGCTTGGTGCTGATGGCAGCTTTGTGTGCTAGGAGAGGCTGGGTGAGGCCCTGGTTCCCCCTTGCTGCCCAATCTCTGATCTCCCTGTTTTGCTGGCCTCAGTGGAATAGAGCCCTGTGAACCAGTGTATTTTGTCTCCCTGGGAGAAATTAAAAATTGTTCCCTTAGGCATTCCCTTAGGCCTTTTCTGTCTTTCTCTTGTGGAAAGACACCCTGCAAGGGGTTCTTAAGTCTGTCCTGCCTGCTTTCCAGAGCTTCCTCATTGGCAATGCTTGCATTCCTGCAGGAGGCGGGGACTGGGTGTGTCCTTCCCTTCCCAGAGGTTCCATCTCTGCCAGGGAAGAGAATTCTGCCTGGCTGTAAATAATCTCAGGTGCTCACCTCCCACCCATCCAGTTCCCAGCCCACTACCCTGGCAGCAGACACAGTCCCAAACATTTCACTCTGTGCTGCCTCTGCCCTGCCAGCTGGGCAGGGCTGGGGCTTAGAAATCTCCTCGTTGTGCACCTTTCTGATCTCTGCCCAGCTGCACTCAGTGGGAGCAAACCACAACTTCAATCCCTTCCCCTGGCTGGAAGGGCAGCTGCACATCGGTCCCTGGCCTGCATGCCTCAGCTCCCCTTTTAAAAAGTCTCTGCGGGCACTGCTACTGCAGCGCTGAGTCACTGTCTGGCTTTCCATACACATCACCTCACCAAAAAGCCAAAAATCTCTCACAGTCTCAGATGGCTGCAACCTGTCTCCTCTGCCCAAACCAAGTACAGATAGAATCCCTCTCTCCCTGGCACCTTCTCAGTTGGCATTTGCTGTTGCAGCTATAGGAGTGGTGCTCATTGTGTGTGTGTGTGTGTGTGTGTGTGTGTGTGTGTGTGTGTGTGTGTAGTCCAGATCTCCCCTACTTTGTGTATCCAAGCCAATCCCAGACTGGATCTGGGGGTTCTCTTCCTCGGGAAAGCAGGAGCCACAAAGCTACAATTTCTGACTAGGCTCTCCATGGCTGCAGACCCCATGCATATTTCCCCTTCGACCTCTAAAACCTCCCTACTGCCCATTGTGAAGTGTCTCTGTACTGCTTGGCTTCCAAACTTTATATCAGCTAAGATTCCATTGAATGTTCAGCTTATTTTTCGGAAGATCACTAAGTATCTGAGTTGGGGACAAGAGCAAGTGGACTCAGCTTCTACCTACTTGGCTGCCATCTTCTCTCCCCTATAACTAATTTTAAAAATAAGTATTTAATGATGTCTGAGGAGCTGCTGATTCCAGTCAGTAGGTTTACCACACAGGCATATTTAAAGTAGTAGATATATTTTCCTATTTTAGACAAATTCCTACCCTAATTAGCAAACCATTCTCCTTAGGGCATTTATCCTCAGCCAGCAAATCAGGAGGCTTTGAAAAGAAAGTGGCAGTAGCATAGCATTGGAGACTTGCTGCTGAATTTCAGGATATATCCAATACAGTAAGAATGTCAATGGAGCTTAAAAATATCATTTTCTGTTCAAGGGCTCTGGTCAGGAAGCTAAGCAAAACTGGGGATAGACAACTTGATTTCTAGCATATCATTTTGGATCTCTTCATCGTTTTATCCTCCTCTCATCTCTCCCTAAAGCCTAGGCTTTGGTGAGCATGCTTGTCACTAAATTCTTCTACCATTGTCCTGGTGTTTGCTCTGCTTTCCATGATACATGGGTCTACATTTTATTCTTCTAAGTGATACCTTCAAAGACATCCCAATATGAGCGCATCTGATAAGCCTCCAAGTCCATATATTGCAGAATACCTTTTCAACACATGTAAATCTGTTAAATTTCTATAGTGACTATTTCAATCTTTTCAGCTCTTTGGAACATAATACATTTTTCCTAGAACACCACCTGAATTTATATATTCTTAAAATTTGTGTAATTTCCAGAAGCTCAAAAGCTTTAAAAGTGCTTTACCACCTTGGAATTCCATCTGAACTAAAATAGTTAACATTTATATAATATGTACATACTTTTTTCAAAGAACATTGCCTCAGTTAGCTAACTAGTAGTCAAAACACTCTCAGAAAGTGTTTTCACATGTAGAAAAGAAGGTTTATCTCAAAGCTGCTGCAAGATTCATGGAGTGATTTGGCATATGACTTCCTTTTACTCAAACAATACTTTTGCCATCATAAAAGAAATACTGACTCCTTTCCAGTGACTGATGTTGCCAATGAGTAGGCTTCCTTAGGCCTTCACTGGGAATGCAATGTGCTGTACATTCAGCCTCAAAAATTATTCAGAGGTTATTAATAGGTGACTAAATCATATGTGTTTTTACAGCCATCTGGAATAATAGTTATTCAGAGGGCACCCAATTTCTTATATTCATTTATTCATTCATTCATCATATTGAACACCATAAACATATTATTTCATTTAACCCTAACTATAGCCAGGCTAGATAGGTTTATCAGTCACAGTTCTCCAGAGAAAAAAAAACAAGATGATATGGTATGTATGTATATAGGTACACACATATATACACATATGGAAAGAGGATATGACAGAGAGAAAAGGGAAAAGAATATGATATTTTAGCAAACTGGCTCACATAGTTGTGGGGCTGATAAATATGAAGTCTTTAGAGTAGGCCAGCAGGCTGGAAATCCAGGAAAGGGTTGATGTTGCAATCTCGAGTCTAAACTCTGCCCCCTAGAAACCCAGGCAAGGTTTCTGTGTTGCAGTCTTGGGGCAGAATTCTTTCTCCTTTAGGAAACCACAGTTATTCCCTATAAGGCATTCAACTGATTGGATGAAGTTCACCCACATTATGGGAGGTAATCTGCTTTATTCAAATACTTACTTAAATGTTAACCACATCTGTAAAATGACTTTGCAGCAGAGTCTGAACTGGTATTTTCCCAAACATCAAGGCTCTTTACTTCAGGCAAGATGACATAAAGTTAATCATCACAGTGGATATTGCTATATTTTATACATTAAGATGTTGAAGCTCAGAGAGATATTTATTGGGATTCACTCAGACAAAAATTAAGAATTTGGGGATTTGGGCCAGTTTTGTCATGTACTGGAATGTTTTAGGCATGTTTTCCTCTATGTCACAATACATAGTGATTGATACATTATAACATCAAAGATATTGTCCCAATATTTTAAGTACTTAGAATTATTTTTGGTGGAGGATGCCAGGTTACAACTTATTGATTCATCCATCCAATAAATATTAATTGAGAATCTACTACGTACAGGACACTGCTAGAAGCTGGGGTCAGAACAGGGAACAAAACAGAAAATGGCCCTGCCACCCAGTGTGGAAAAGAAGACAGTAAGCAAGCATCAGAACTATCTGTTTAAAATGCTACGAAGAAAAAATCAAACCATGTAAAGATGATGGGATGATTCTCTGTGGTGGTGGTATTGGAGCAGAGACCTGAAGAAAGTAAGAGCATAGCCATACAGATGTCTACAAAAAAAACACATTATTTTCAGTTAAAGGGAAAAGCTAATGCAATGGTCCTAAAATGGATGAATGCATGGCATGCCTCAGGAGTAGCAGGAAACCAATGGGGCTGGACCGGAAAGATTTAAGCAGGCTTATGGAGTAATAGAGTGACCATAGCACAAACAGAACCTAGTTGTTCTAAAGGCACAATATACAAAGTAGTTAGTTTAGGAGCACTTAGTAAGGGAAAGAGTCTTGCAAAGTTGAGTTCTAAGCAGAATGTCTACAATTAGCAAAAAAAAAAAAAGGGGGGGGGGGAACACAGGAATGACATAGGTAAGTTTAATGAGTCATCGGATCAGTACCTCAAATCAAAATGAACAAATATGGATAAGTGGAATAGTTTGCCTGAGCTTATATTGTAGAAAAATCATGTTGGTGATTGAAGGTCTAGGAATGACACAGGAGAGAAAATAAATTAGTGTATATGCAGGCAGAATGCATGCATTTAGCAAGTATCAAGAATTTGCTGTGAATTTATTTAAAGGAAGTTAATAGAGAACTGAAATAAAGAAGCTTAAATTTTATATAAAATGAAGAGGTGGTCATTGTAGGTGTTCAAAAATAGAGGCTAATGCTAAAAAATATTTGAAGGTGATTAATAATAAAAATGAACAATTATGAGTACCTTCTATATGTTAGGCATATTTAGATGCATTATCTTCTTTATGTCTTATAAAAAGTATTCTGACATAAGATACTATTATTATATCCTTATCAGAGATGAGGAAGCTGAGATAAAGAGATATTAAGTAAGTTGTCCAAAGTTTCATAGCCAATAAATTGTTCAGCTAAAATTTGAACCCAACCATCTGGCTCCAGAGACCAAGCCTTGACTCACAGGGACTTACAAAGGAGTGTAGCATCCCCATTTATGACATGGCCTAGCAATCTTTACAATATGCATTAGGTTCAAATCTAAACTTGAATCTAAGTTTAGCAAATCTAAATTTGCTAAATTGAAAGAAAATTTAATAATATGAAATCGAATAACAAAAAAGGTGAAGAAATTTGAATGTAAAATACAGCAGCACTCCTGTTTTGCAATCATGATCTGAATTAATAAAATATGTAACCATGTACAGCATAGGCCAGATGTATTACAAAATACAATATATTACAATAATATTGCAATAAACCATGGTGTCAGATGGGTAGTAAACTTACCAGGGAGATCACTTTGATAAGTTATATAAATGTCTAGTCACTATGTTGCACACCTAAAATTAATGTAATACTATTTGTCAACTATAAGAGAAATTTAGGAAAAAAACTTTAATGTGGCTATGGACACAGAAAAAGAGGAGTAGTCTAATTTATAGAACATGATAATAGATTTGATTCAGAAAGTAAAGGAGTAAAAAAATTAAAGCTAATTCCAACGTTGAAAGATTACTACTATTAGGAAGTTGGCAGTGAGAAAAACACAGTAGTTTTTTATGTATTACGTTAAACAAAAAGATTCAATTTCAGGGGACTTCCAGCCAAGATGGAGGTGTAGGTAGACACACTGTGCCTCCTTGCACAGCCAAAAGAAGGACAACAACAAATTTAAAATAAAAAATAACCAGAACTGCCAGAAAATCAAACTGTATGGAAGTCTGACAACCAAGGAGTTAAAGAAGAAACATTGATCCAGACCAGTAGGAAGGGCAGGGAGAGGCAGCCAGGGCAGGCAGGATGTGCAGCAAGGCAGCAGCTGGTGGACCAGACAAGGTGGTGGCTGACAGAACAGGCGGTTCCACATTTGCATGCTGATAAACCAAGAGGATCAAATGGGAAGTGAGACAGACCATGCAACCCTAGGGTTACCCAGGGAAATAAAGCCTCAAAACCTCTGACTGAAAAAACCTATGGGTGTGGAGGTGGCAGGAGAAACTCCCAGCCTCCCAGGAGAGTTCCTTGGAGAGACCCACAGGGAACTAGAATGTACACAAATCCACCCACCTGGGAATCAGCAACAGAAGGGTCCAATTTGCTTCTGGGTAGTGGGGGAAGTGACTGAAAGCTGGCCCAGAGCTGAGCAAGAGGCACTGTTCCCTCTCAGACCCCTTCCTCACATATCACATCACAACGCAGCATCCTGGATTGCTCTGCCCTGATGAATACCTAAGACTTCACCCCTTACTATGTAACAGGCACACCGAGACAAAAAAATATGGCTCAAATGAAAGAACAAATCAAAGCTCCAGAAAAAATGCAACTAAGCAATGAAGAGATAGCCAACCTATCAGATGCAGAGTTAGTTCAAAACACTGGTAATCACAATGGTCACCGAAATGGTTGAGTATGGTTGCAAAATAGAGGGAAAAATGAAGGCTATGAAAAGTGAAATAAAGGAAAATGTACAGGGAACAAACAGTAATGGGACAGAAACTAGGACTCAAATCAACAGTTTGGACCAGAAGGAAGAAATAAACATTCAACCAGAAAAAAATGAAGAAAAAAGAATTCAAAAAAATGAGGAAAGGCTTAGGAACCCCCAGGATAACTTTAAATGTTCCAACATCTGGATCATAGGGGTGCCAGAAGGAGAAGAGGGAGAGCAAGAAATTGAAAACATATTTGAAAACATAATGAAGGAGAACTTCCTCAATCTGGCAAAGAAAATAGACTTCCAGGAAGTCCAGGAAACTCAGAGAGTCCCAAAGAATTTGGATTCAAGGAAGCACACACCAAGGCACATCTTAATTACATGACCCAAGATGAAAGATAAGGAGAGACTCTTAAAAGCAGAAAGAGGAAAGGAGATAGTTATCTACAAAGGAGTTCCCAAAAGACTATCAGCTGATTTCTCAAAAGAAACCTTGCAGGGAAGGAGGGGCTGGAAAGAAGTATTCCAAGTCATGAAAGGCAAGGACCTATATTTAAGATTACTCTATCCAGCAAAGCTCTCATTTAGAATGGAAGGAAAGATAAAGTGCTTTTCAGATAAGGTCAAGTTAAAGGAGTTCATCATCACCAAGCCCTTATTATATGAAATGTTAAAGGGACTTACCTAAGAAAAAGAAGATAAAAAATATGAACAGTAAAATGACACAAACTTAACAACTATTAACAGTCCATTCTAATAAAACAAAAACAAAAACAAACTAAGCAAATAACCAGAACAGGAACAGATTCACAGAAATAGAGATCACTTGGAGGGTTATTTGTGGGGTGGGGGAGGGGAAGAATGGGGGAAAAGGTACAGGGAACAAGAAGTATAAATGGTAGGTACAAAATGCACAGGGGGAGGTTAAAAATAGTATAGGAAATGGAGAAGCCAAAGAACTTATATGTACGACCCAGGGACGTGAACTAAGGTGGCGGAATGATGGTGGGAGGGTGGGTACAGGGTGGAGGGGAATAGAAGGGAGAAAAAAATGGGACAATTCTAATAGTATAATCAATAAAATATATTTTTAAAACAGATTCAATTTCATTTAATTTCCCAAACTCTATGAGGTTTCTAAGTAATTATCATTTCCATTTTATAAGTAGCATAGGCCAAGTACACACCCTACACCCTAATATGGCACTGAAAACAAGTGGCACAGGGAAGTCCCAGTTTGGTCTGTCTGAATTAAGAGCCATGCTCTTTTAGTCCTTCGTGGCACTTCAACTTTTTGACAGGTTGAGTCTCACATTTAGAGGATTCTCTAAGTAGTGCCATAGATTGCCCACATATTTAAGCCAGAAAGGTACTAAGATTCAAAGTTAACAATGCCTATTCAGGAATTAGCAGCAAAGCATATAAGTCAATATGTTTACAAAAAAAATCAAAAAGGTAACAGTGGTGTTCTAGGAATGATGCTGGGGAGAGGACGGTCTAGAGGAAATGGGTAGAAAGGGGATCACCAACCAGTGATGGCTGGTGAAGAGGACTGAGAGCCATTACTCTGGCATACAAGTTCTTCAGAGCAACAAAATCCGAATCTTAGCAGTGGGATGACACCTCCACCGCGCAGTTTCAGCTGTGTCGCCTGCATAAGCGAATGCCATCTGCCACAGAAGAGGAACAGTGGTAAATTGGAATAGCAGTCCAGATTCGTTTTTGAAAACTTGGCAATGACTTCACATGGTGATGTGACTAAATTTTGGAGGCATGTAAGAGCATCCTTGTACTAGCCAATTTATTGTACATTCTCAAACAGAAAACAAATAAACAAATTAAAACCTCACCCAATTTGCAAAAGATTTCCTGTGGCTTTATGGAAAGAAACAAACCTTCAAAATAATAAGCTAGGTTCCAAACAACATATTCCTGATGTGATTTGGTAAGATTTCATCATACAGCATTTAATGAGTAGCTTGTATGGATGTAGGGATGATGGGGCATTTGGAGAGGAGGGCCTGACAGAATATTGGTAGCCCCAATCTGTTACGTGGTACACCAATATCTTTTAAATGGGCTAATTTACCCATTAGCATGTAATTCTGGGTTTGGAATATTCTACAACAGAATAAACCAAAATAAGTCATGCATTTAAAATGTGAGTGGAATTTTATGAAAAGTGATTTTGTTTCTTAAAGATAAACCCAAAGGAGCTAAATTATCCATTTACAGCAGCCAGATAGCTGTAAAATAGAGTAAATATTTCTTTTCTGGCTTTTCCATATTTTTGAGGAATGACCAAAAAGTATCTGGAGGGCCAAAAAGTAATCTTATGTCAGGTACACACCCCGGCAGCCAACACTGGCTTGCTAAATCCCCAATGCACTATTTGAGCAGATGGAAAAATTCTGCTCACCTTAGAAACTATTCATCCATCCCTAGGGCTTAATTGTCCCAGGTGTTGTGGCCATCTGCCAGACATATTTACAACAAATGCTTGCTTAAAAAATGGGACACCAAAAGCTCACAGCTTCCTTAGGACGTGGTCAAAGAGCATATGGAATTGGAAATTAAAGCTCAAATTCAGCCACGGCAGTTCCTGCAACGAACAGACAAGAGAGATTGATTAGGCAGGGTGAGCTGTTGACATAAACGGAAAGCGAGAGAATGTTTCAAGGGTAGAGGGTGAGGAACTCAGGGATGTATTGGAAACTGAAAGCTTAAGAAACAATGACATTTGCAGACATAACTATTCATTCAGTGTTCATGGGGAGAACTACCAGTTATTTAGGTTTACATTAGCAAAGATTCCAGAGAGGTAAGCAAAAGGAAAAGCAAAGAAAATGATCATTAATGGGAAAAAGCTCATATTTTCAATGGTCTTATAACATGGATTGAGGGTAGGGTATTCTTGAAACTGCACATGTGAACTACTTGTGCCATGGTGCTCTGCCTACAGAATAAGTGTAAATGCCTGCAACAAAATTAAATAACCAAAGCTAGCACTTCACAAAGGATGGGATATTGAGTTGCTTGTGAACAACTTCAAAATTCGTGTTCAATCTGCTTTAGCAGAGATAAGAAAACTAATACAAGCTCAGCTATTTTCTACATTATTTTTTCTTATTTAAAGAGAACTAAGTTTAGTGGCTTTGAAAACAGAGCAAGGAAATAACAATATTTTCTATTTTTTAAAATATAAAATAAAAGGAAATGCAATTAAAAATAAATATTGAAACCCACTAAATACTTTAATTTCATTAAGGAGTCAGAGGACAAACTACAAAGACTAAAGTCTAGCACTTCATTAGCAAACATTTCTAAAAAAGAGTTGTGTTTTTGTTTCTGTACTCCACAGGTGGCAAACACAAGGCCCTCAGGCTGAATCCGGCCCTGCACCTTGTTTTTACCCAGAGTGATCTTCATGCACCTACTTAAGGAGTAGTTACATTTATATGGTCCTAAAACTACATTCGGTCCTTTGAAGGCAACTGCAAGGCCAATGTGGCCCCTGGTGAAAATGAGCTTGACACCCCTGCAACTCCAAATGTTTTCCTGTAGAAGTTCCCTTTTCTTTCTCCACCTGAAAACTGAAGAACTGGTCATATTTCAATGTCAATGCTACTTGACCCTTTTAGTAAGTGTTTTTAATTCTTGTTTTGCATGAATATTTTAAATCATCTCTGCTTTCTGCCTCAAGATACTTAAAACATAAAGAATTCATGGTCCTACCTGTTTGTTAGCACAGCCTTCACAGCATGAAAAACTCTAACCAGATGGCGGCGGGGGACTACTCCACACCTGTCTAGTAGCTCCCAGTTTTGTTCAACTCTGTGTACACCAGCAGTTTCATTGCCCTCTCCCTCTAGCACGTACATTCTCAGCTCATCAGCCCCTATTGATTACTGGTCCTCATGTTAACAATAATTAATTTTGGTCATTGTTCCATTTACTACAGTCTTACCCTCCGCTATAGCAGAGTCACCTTATAAGGTAGTTTCCAGTCACTTCACTGCAATAATTTTAGGGCATCTCCTAAGAGCTCCCTCCCCTTCTTAAACTCACAGGAGCAACTACAAATAGCACAGCTCTTTCAGGAAAACAATCCCCAATGCTTCTTTGGGTTGCCTCAGAAAAGAGCCTGTGTTGAACTCTAGGCTGTGACCCTACCTTCCCACATTTCTCTTCCTCTTTGTGCTTTGTCCTTATATCCACATAACTTTAAAAATAAAAATGATCAAATACAAAACACTGTCCTAAGTTATATGGTGGGTATAAATTTCAATGAAACATGGTACAAACACTTAAAATCTAGTAGTGAAGACAGACATACACACAGTTAATTAAGGAAGAGAACAAAGGTCAAAAAGAAGTTACCTAATGTAGAACTAATTCTTCTTAGTTCGGCCTATTGTAGTATTGTACGGGGTATGTATTTAGTAAAATACGCAGAACCTTGGTATCTCAAACACCCTAAATTTTGAGGATGTGAAGGAAACAGAGCTCACCAGATGCAGAGGATGCCCTCATATTTTATCCCAATGGCATAACAAATGTGAAAAACTCTGTTGGGCCTGGGAGTCATGTATTCTATGATACCTTATAGAGAATTCCAAACTTGAATATGCAGAGAATTTAGAATCCAGCCACGATAAGCATAAAAACATAAGCATTTTGATCTTAAAAGATAAGGGCACCATTATTTAAATAACATATTGAGAGTTACACTTCCAGGTGGATGGTGAAGCACTTGTGCAAGTCTGAAAATGATTCCAATTAAAAAATAATTCCATTCAAATGCTATCCTTAAACACTTCTTTCCAAGTTATCTTTATGTTCTACAGCACATTATTTTTAAATCTTTTGAGGTACTTTTATCCCCTGCCTCTGTCTCTCTGTGCACCAGCCTCATCTACCTGTAGGCAACAGCGATCGTATCTCTTCTTCATTTGTAAATACTGAGAGCCCAAACTAGGAGCATCATCAGAGCTCTGCCGCATTTCCCTCTACTGACTGGAATTATGCTCTTGCCAATACTTCCCCTGCCCTCAGCTTCCCTGGTGTCATGGCAGGGAGATCTCCCACAGTCACTGCTATACTGCTGTAATTTCCAAACCACTGCCACGCAGAGGTCCTATACTGGTGTCCTATTGAGTTACGGCAGAATACTCAAAAAGTGATGATGACTCAGATATACCTTGAGTTAGGTTTGACTTACCCTTTGTAATATGGAGTTTGGATCTTTTTTTTTTTTTTTTTTTAAGAAATGGCGATGGAAGGGGGAGATTTTTTGTGTTAGCCACTTGGGCCATAGTGGATATGATACTTTGGAAATATAATAGGTATGTCCTATTGTTAGCAGGAATATTTACAGAATTAATGCAAATATTAATTAATGTACATATTATTAATTTATATCTCCAATGCTCACCTCAGTAGCTCTTTTCTTTTTATTTTAGAAAAGTAACAAGGAGATGCAAGGTAGACATTTTATTTTTCTTTCCAAAAACAAAATAAAGTTCCTAGATTTCTTTAGAAAACCATGTATGCCCTAATCCCACTTTTAGTGGTAGGAAGATAGCTTGGTTTCTTACTTATTAATTACTAGACGTGTCTGTGGAGACTGCCAGCAAGAATGCAATCAGAACTTCTTTGGGTAAATGTATGGCAAATGCACATGAGTTTCACAACAATGAAGAGATTTAAAATGTGAAATAAATATACCATAAAAAAAACAATCTAAAGTATTTCTACATTTTAATCAATACTCTGACTACTGCATAACCTGCAAATACTCAACAAATCATTTTAGCCTGGAAATATTCAACTGTTATAAAACCTTCCTTAAGAAATTCATTTCTGGTTCTACAGAATAAGGCTGACTTCTTGGGAAATATGGCTCCATGAGAATAAATACAGCCACTATCATCTTTCGGTGATGTATTTCAGACTGGTAAATGATTTAGTCAGTCCTTTAGCAGGTGTTCAGAAGCAAATTAAATTTACAACATTAGAAGTCAAATAATCTATTCCTCAACCCCAACGGTATGCCCATGATAACTGAAGTCCTACAAATAATTCAGGCTTTATCTGCTACAATGGCAGTCAGGATTCAATTTAGCAATATTCCAGGGAGCTGAGGGAGGTCAGCGCTCCCTTATAGGAGTGGAGGGACCAGGCCTTTTGCTGGCATATCAGATGATGACTTAATTCCTGTCCAATGTGCACACCTGCTGTGTATCAAAGCAAAGATTATTGCTGTTCAGAGATTGCTGCCTGCAGAACTGTGCCCGGCCTCCTCTGCCATGCTCAGTTAGCCCTTTGATGTGGACCTCATTACTGCCTGCACCAGTTCCTCCAGCTGCATGCACACAACACTCGGTGATATGTTTATTTTGAATTTGGTTGTGGAGATGTCTGAAAGGTCAGTTCAGGATTACTGAAGACATGTTTTGTTTCAGTTCAGGTGTGACTGGCACAGTGGTGCATTATTACCTCTGTCCATTTCTCTGCCTCTAGCCTAATCAATTTGTGATGGATTTGTATGGCCTTCATCTATGGGAGCATGAAAATTTAGATAGAAAATTGCTGAGCTTCTAAAACCAAGGCTATCTCTGATATTGTAACCCAAACTTTTATAACAACTACGCAAGTCATTTGTAGTTTGGCTTGAATGCTTCTCTCTTTTACCAAACTTATTAGAAACTTACAGAAAACCTGTCTCACTATTATAGTGACTCACACAAGTTAAAATGAACTGACAGAGAGGAAAGGCGCAGAGCAGTAGAAAAAAGTCACAGGCAAAAATTTAGTCAGCAGTTGAAAATATTTCTCCTGGAGTAAAGTTTATCTCTTTGCAATACAAATGATGCAAGTTCTGTACTGAAAGAGTAAACAGGAATTGTGGAGAAAGAAAGACAAATATTCTAAATTCCCACAAAAGGAAATAGCCATTCCAAAACAGACAGCGGCAGAGACCAGATTACTTGTCACAAACTTGTTTGCATTGCTAACACCCCATCAAATCTACACTTCATGAGGTAATCAATAAAAGTTTGGTACTAAAATCAAAGGCTGCTTTTAATTCTTCAGTTTCCTTAACTTCTTTAAAGAGAAGTGGGTTTTTCTCTATCCTTAATCTCCAGTGTTCCCGGGGTTCTTACATGTCTTCTCTCACCCTAAAAATCTCCATAGATTACAAAGCCTCTAATAGTTTCAGTGACTATCTCAATGTTGATGGCTCCCTCAGCTAAATGCCCAGCAAAGGACTCTCCTCATTCCAGAAGGCGGTCTCAGACTTGTTACGACACAGCTGCATCTGAATGTTTTGTATGTGCTCATAACTATCACTTTCTTCACCCAGCTCCAATCTGCCGCTGCTTCTGTGCTCCACATCTTGGTGAATGGCATTTGTTCACTCTAGCAGCTGCTAAAGATACTGTGATACAAAAACAGGGGTGCCTCTGCCTTCAGGTTCTACCCAATAGTGAAGAATAAAACTTAATTAGAAATAATGGATGTTAGGACTGTTACAAAAGGAAAGATGCATCAGGCATGTAAATAGGTGCTTAAAATTATTGGAGGCGGGAGTGAGTCATCACTGATTCTCCCTCTTGCTCATTACCCTACAGTCTAGCATCAAGTCCCATAATTCATAGCTCCCTCTACATTTAAATCCCTTCATGTCCCTCTAATTCCACTGTCCCATTTTAGTTCAAGCCACTGTCGCCTGGTATTTCAATCACAACAAGCAGCCCCTTAACACACACTCATCCTCACCCTCCTTGCCTTCCTTGTGTTCTGGAATGGAATAGAAATTGGGTAAATGATTGTTATTGTGCCTATCACTTAGAAAAACTATTTTGGTTGTTTTGGTTGTGATCAGAGAATCACCCTAAGACATTTCTGTCATCTGATTGAAGAACAGTTGAGTGTACATCAAACGGCCAGCTGTTGACAGAGAGCCTGAGAAAGCATCTGTCGTGCAGTGTTAACAAAGCAAAGCACACAAGCAAAAAGGAGAAACACTCAGCTGGCAGGAAGGCAATTTCAGACACCCACAATGTTGTCACCTTCCCGAGTCTAATTAGAACTTAAATCCAGAATAGCATGAAACAAATTTGATTTCCCATCCAAAGACGCCACAGTTGTCTCATGTTTTAACAGCAGCAGCACAGGAGTTGTGAGATGTGTCCAGACAGCAGGGACACCTACACCTTGCTATATACAGGAGTGCATGGAAGGAGCAGCTGTTTGTGCCCATGCTCTAAATGGCCCCAGAGCCCATGGCAGCCCTGAATGCTGCCAGCGGAACTCTGCAACTCTGAAGGCAGTGGGCGATAGGCCACCTGGAGGATCTCCAGTTACACGTCTCAATCAACTAATGCATATCATGGGAGAATTCACCACGCTGAACCTGGTGTTAACAAATAAAATTTTGTCTCCAGGAAGCAGCTCTAATGTTAAGAATATAAGATTTAATGACCTTAGGGGGAAAAAACAGTTGGGCATAGTTGAGTGTAATGGCAGCATAGATTCCTTTTCCCTCAGTTGCTCCTTAAAATGTCCTTTCCTCAGGGACATGTTTTGTGTACATACTCCACAGTGTGGCCAACCTACTTGGAACTCATCCCTAGAGGCAAACACACTGCGCTCTCTTTCCCAACCCTCTTTGCTAAGCTCCAACTCCATATAGGACACTCACACTGCTATTTACTCTGAGTACCTACTACACATTTGGTCACAATGTGTTCAAATGACTCTGTATTTACTGAGTAGCTACTATGTTCCAGGCACAGTCCTAGGTACTAAGACACACAATCAAACAAAAGTGATACAGTCCCTATTTTCAAAGAGCAGACAATTGAGTTGGGAAGGTAGACCATGAATAATTACATGAACACTTATGTTTAATCTTCAAAACAAAATTTAAGCTAGTTATTTTAAGCCCATTTTTAAATATTTTAAGATATTAAATAAATAATTTGCCTAAGGTCATGTAGCTGAAAGGTGGTAAGCAAGGCTTGGAATGTAAGTCACTTTAGCTTCACAGACTGTGATCCTAAATCCTGGGTTCTACTGCTTTCTTCACAACAAATGGTTCCTAGACTCCTACCCTTGAGCGCCCCAAAGATACATCACATCCAGTCTATACCAGCCTGAACTCATGGTCTTTCTTCAGACCTGCCCAGAATGTCTCTCTCCCTAAATAGCAATATCACCCATTTTTGTTTTCCGAGCCACAACCCCAAGAATTACCACTGATCCTGCAACTTTTCCACTCAACCTAAAACCACTTGTCAAGCTCTCACAGTAACCTGCCTGATCTCTCAGTCCCTGCCTTTCCATTTGTACTGTTTTTCTTGTGTTTTAAACTTTCTTTCCCTCTCCCCTGGGTGACTTGGGGGCTCCCCTGTATCAGTGCCCCCAAACAATCTTGTTCTCCTTCCAAACAATCATCTGCTGTGCTCACTGAAGGAACTTCTCATGTTACAAATTAGGTCATGCCACACTTTGGTGGGGTCCTTACTCCCTGAAAAACAGAAACTAGATTTATTTTCAGAGCCTGTCAACATCTTCAGGAGCTAACATCTGTGTTAGCTGAGCTCTCTAGCTGAGCTCCTTGCACTCCTTCATTCTCTGTTTCATTCTCTGCTGTCCTTCTAATTCCCCAAATGCATCCTGTCTCTTCCTACTTCCATACAGGTATGTACTTGGTCTTCTCTACATGAGGGCAATCTCTCCAAATTTTCTCAATCTAGCACTGACTTGTTCCTCAAAACTCAGTCTAAGAATCAATTATTTCAGGAAGTTTTCTTCTCATTTACTCCCCAATGCTATAGCTCATCCCTTTGGGGGATGGATATGTGTGTGTGTGTGTGTGTGTGTGTGTGTGTGTGTGTGTATTATATTCAATTTTGTATAAACACTGGAAATGTGTGTGTCTCCAATGTTAAACTGTGCTTCCTGACATCAGGCCTACTGAACTGGGGTATGAGTCTTGCAAAAGAACAAAGTAGGGTGCATTCAAAGGATATGTGGTCTGTAGTCAGATAACCCATTTTCAAGTCCATGCTCTCCCACTTAAGAGGTCTGTGACCTTGACTGTCATTTAATATCTTAACTTCAGTTTCCTCATCTGTTAAAAAGTAAAGGATAATGATAATAAGTAAGTTTTAGAAGGAAGGTGAAATAAGGCTCAACATATGAAACATTCTTTTAACCCATAAAATGTTATAAGTAGGTTACTATCCTGTGAGCTCCTTGGGATCAGACACCATATTTTGACATTTTTGAATGATTCTTCCCCCTTCACAGGCACACTTAGCTTAGCACTGATCTGGTACATATGGACAAAACCAAAAGTGGGTAGGATCAAGGGTGGGAGGTGGAGATGGCTGGGGTAGGGGGAAAATGGAGACAACTGTAGTTGAACAATAAAAAAAATGTGAAAAAAAACACAAAGTTCAGATTTGAGGAAATACATGGTTTTTTTTGAACTAACAGTGAGAAATATAAGTTTTTTGCTTTAAAATTTGTAAAGAAGTTTTTTTTTTAAACAAAATTTCCCTGGAATGGAAAATGCACTGTAAAAAACAGGAAACCTTAAGACTAAATTTAGCACATTAATTAAACTTCTGAAGAGTGAAAAAGAGTAAAAAAGACAAATAGTACAATTTAATAAGGTCTATTACAATGTGTTTTTGATAGTTTTTTGGAAGGGGTACAATCCAAAGGAACAGCAATTTGAATTTGAGGGCCATTTTTTTTTTAATTTTGTCTCAAAGTTTGCAGCCACTTCTGTCACCTGGAATCCTTTCCTCTCATCTGGAAGTTACTGGAGCCTTCCTAGAACTAGCATTCCTAAAGATTTCTCATTAGCTCTGACTGCCCTCTCTTACTCTCTCAGTCATATTTCTGTCTCTATGTTATTTTTTAGCAAGTTATGATATGAATATTATTATATCCCAATTCAAGAAAAAATATCTGTTAGAGACACAGTACCTGCTAGATTTTAGGAAGTCCAATATGGGCCAGATACAGTTCTTGTCTGCGAGTAGCCCAACTCTGTTTTAAGCACCTCAGAAACTGGTTCCAGGCAGTATATACAAATTATGACACATGATAAGTGCATTACAAGACACAAAGCAAAGCACCAAAAATGCTAAGGGAAGGGGAACTCACCCTATGGGAGGGTTGGAAGAAATCTCCACAGGGAAAAGTAACTTTCAGCTGGGCTTTGGAGGGTGAGAACAAGTTTGGCAGATAACCTTTTTGAGGGCAGGGAGGGAGAGAAAATGCATTCCAGGCAAAGACTGCATTTTCAGAGGCCTAGAGATATGAAAGGGCATAACATATTCAGAAGATGGTTGGAAAGTAAGTACGTTTTAAAAGCCTCTGAACTTAATTAACTAAGGGTGTCTCTAGTGGTAGACAATAGGGGGCTACTTGAAAAAACACAATGGGAAAGTTTGGTTTATGTGTATCAGGAAAATTCCTGGTCAGGGGATTGGCGTTTTTGAAACACAGATAACTGCTTAAAGCTATCCCCCAGCTTGCCTTCCTCAACCATCCCCCCATCCTCCCAGTCAAATTTTTTCTAACATCACAGTCAATCCCATAACTGGTGAACCCACAGCATTCTCTTGATGTACACAATCTTATCCACCCTGTCCTCTCTGTTATACTTAGCACAAGTTTATAAACTATATCAAGCTGAACATAAGTGTATATTATTTAATTAAACCAAACAAATAATAAACATGTATTATGTAATGTAGCACTTCCAGTTTATATTTATTACCATATTTTGCCATGTACAATGAGCTCCTATGTATAATGTGCACCCATGTGTTTGGCTCAAAATTTCATAAAAAATCTTTCATTTTAAGTTTTTAATTCAATTTTGTATTTATTTATCTTTAGAAACCAAACCTATTATAGTATTCTACGGTATTATTTTGCATATGGGTATCATTATTGCTTTCTAGAGTTACATTTTTAATACATAAGCACAAATAAAATAATTAAAAACATTTATATAGATAGGGAATTAGCACTATCCATGTATAATGCCCATCCTTATTTTTCCCTCAAAAATTTGGGCAAGAAGTGTGCAACATACATGGCAAAATATGACAATTAATCTTTCTATACCCAAATGAAGTGGGTACTATTATCATTCTAATTGAATAGTTTGATAAACTGAAACACAGCAAAATCTTCATCTTGTTCCTTGTAAAGCACTTAGTCATGTTAAAACACTATTTATTATTTTTATTTTTAACCTACACTCTGACACCAATTTATTTATGAAACCAAGAATGTGTTCTTTTAAATGTATAAAACCACTGTATGTATGTGTATGCGTTGGTGTGCTTTACAATGAAAATAATCTTCAGTAGGCACATTATACTAAATGATTCACAACAGAAAATAAATGCAAAATTTTTGAAATTATGGTCATACATTGCAAATTCCTCTGTGATTGTTCCAGGAGCTGTAAATCAGCTGTACCATACAAGCAATTCAGGTCATGTTGGTAGACAGACAGCCACAGAGGAAATGCCGAAGTGTGCGATATGTCATAATCTCTCTGCAGAGTTTCTTGGAGTCAGGAAATGTGGAAATGTCATTCACTGTGTAAATTTTATTAACTCCTGAGAGTTATCTGAAGAGTCCTAGATTCTTACCTCTTTTGTGATGTAGATTTCTATGGCATTCCCTTTGCTTTACAGGAAATGTCTTAGTATATTACATTTTGATTAAGTAGACTCACCTACTTATTAAATTTATTAATTTTTTATTAGTGTTCAGATAAAAATGTGTAGATTATCACAGAATAGAGATTAATAGGCATATTAATAGATTAGAATTCCATCAATACTTTTCTAACTATGAGAGAAATAAAACATTTTACTCCTAAATACATCCACTTAAATGTAATACCTATATTATATAATTATTTATTTTTCTTCTACCAGGGCTATATTTTATTAAATTTTTTACTTATTGCTTTGTATATTTTTATTTTAAATATCTTATAATTCAATATTAATTTTTTCCTCAGTTATCTAAACAGTTGAGACATAACTTTGCCTTCAATGTAATTTACATATGATTTTATAAATTCATCATACTCCTTAAAATGAGATAATTTCTATATACTCTCTCAATAATGGCACAAAGCTCCTGTTGGGTAAGTCCAGTTAATTGTATTATTCAACTCCTAAAATTACCTGGAGAATTTTGAAATAAGCTTTGTGTTTCTCTTAGGAATGAACCTATTCCTTAGGACTCTGTTATCTACTGTTAAGAGTAGAGTTAGTGTAGACATTAAACTTGATGAGAATCTATGCAAATTTGGTTTTTCAAATAGAATTAAATGAAATAATTGATTTGCTTTGTGCTTTAGGAACAACTTAAAAGTTAACAAAAATATTCTAACCCCTTAAATCTTACAGTGTGGAAATAATGTATTCACAATTTAAAAAAATACATGAAATCTTAAAGCAGAATCATCAGGTAAAAACAATAAGAACTCTTTATGAAAATCCTCTAGTTGGTAATGAGCTCTAATTTAACTACTTTCTTTAACTGCAATTGGTGAAGGGGAAGTCATTGCTTCTTAAGATGGTCGGTTCCACTTGAAAACCTCTAATTGTGAGAGCTCTTCATTATGTTTCAATCCTACTTACTGTAATTTTAGAGACAAACTAAGTGACTTGATCCCCTTTCCATTTGGCAGCTATTAAAGAATCAAGATACCTACCCTTCAGCACAAAGGTGCTGATAAACCTCAGAATGTGTTCATTGTAAATTTATTTAAAGGCAACTCCTTTTCTATCTCAAAATATGATATATCTTGCTATAAAGATAGTCCAGTATCATAAATGTATTTGTTTATATCAAAGAGAAAAATTTAAAAATCACTTTTAAAATTTTAACAGTTAATAAATTAATAAATATAAAAGAGGCATCTCAGATCAATGAAGGGTCAGTTATTTAATAAATGGATTTACAATATATAGTAAGCAATCTAGAAAAGATTCCATTTGGTTCTTTATATAGCATCGCATACCAAATAAATTTTAACTAAGTAGCCAAACGTAAACACTAAACTTTAGACAAACAAGAAAAAAATATTGTCTGTTAAATATCTTTAGGCCAAGAAATTTCTAATCTAGAAGCGAGTAGAGAAATCCCAAAGGAAAAATGTCAACAGATTCAAAGATATAAAAAAGGTAAATTTCTGCATACAATAACAAAAACTAGAACTAAAAGCCAGAATAAGAAAAATAGTGGCAAAAATATGATAGACCGAATGTTAATATCTTTATTATATAAAAGAGCTAGTAAAATCAATAGATAAAGTTTATATCAAAAAAGAAGTGGGAAAATTACCATGGGAAAAAATCCCAGGTAATTTCAAAAAGCACAATTACAAATAATAATGAACATATGAGAAAATATTCATTCTTATAAGTAATTAGGCACAAATTAAAATAACCACAAAAGATCATATTTGTCTAGTAGCAATAAACATTTTAAAATTTAAACTGGGAAGAGCCTTCATTGTACAGTGGTATAATCCTTTTGAATTTGTATTTGGCATTATGTACCAAAACAAAAAATATAAACATGTAGGAGGATAATAAATCTGTTTTGACATTTTTCTAAGAAAATAATCTAAATATGGAGAAAAGTGATATTTAATGATATCCATCATAGTATTATTTATGTTAAAGCAATATAAAGTGATCCAAAATAAACTAGTACTAAAAATAATTATAAATAACTTGGTTGTTATCACAGTGCATAGTAGATTAAATATAACCATTGAAATATAAAAATGATTATAAGAATAGACATTTATTGTGACTGTATTGTTCTAAGTTATTCACATGTATCACTCCTTTCATGTAATTTCCTCATGGCATCTCTGAGAGAAAGACCAGTGTTAGAGATGAGAAAACTAAGAAAGAGAATTTAAATGGCTTACTGTAGTCCATGCATGGAGTTCTTAATTAACCTTACAATATAAAAATTACGTATTAAAGCTGCACCAAGGTTCACTACTTCTGATAAGGCACTGAATAATAAAAACAATGCAAAATCGCCCTGGCTGGCATAGCTCAGTGGATTGAACGTGGGTTGCAAACCAAAGTGTTGCAGGTTCGATTCCCAGTCAGGGTGCATGCACGGGTTGCAGGCCATGACCCCCAGCAACCGCACATTGATGTTTCTCTCTCTCTATCTATCTCCCTCCCTTCCCCCTCTGAAAATAAATTAATAAAATCTTTAAAAAAACCAATGCAAAATCATGCATAAAGTTTTACAGTCATTAATGTGAATTTAAAATTATATAACACAAATTGAAAGACTAATAGGATTTATATTAGTATGGTACATCATTAGGTGATTTTTCTCCTTTACTTAAATTTCTAAATTTTTCATTACTTTTCTATGCAATTTTTACAATATGATTGAAAAAAATGTTTCAATCCTACTTCTATTAATATAATGAGTGAAGCTTTTTGGACTATCCCTTCTTTGGAAAATGATTAAAATGCTTTTAACATTGTCTGTAAAATCTTTTCTTATGCTGTAAAAAATGTGACAAGATAGTAAATGAAAGGGAAGGTAGGAACCCAGTGAGATGAATATATCAGTGAAGCCTCACCTGCTTTGAGCAATCATCAGACTAGCAAAATCTAGTTCTAGTTTTCCTGATGATGGTCTGTTAGAGCGTGGGAACCAAAATCAAACACAATCACTGGCTAACCTTGAGAGTCCAATGAAGAGAAGCCTGAAACTCTAAATGTCTACAGTCCAGTGAAAGAACAAACCATAAATAAACCTCCCCTCTCCTCTGTCACTCCCCAGGAGACTGCATAAAAATCACCTGGCCTCCAAGCAGAGCAGAAGGGAGAAATGTTCCTCAGATGGTGCTCCATGGATCTCTATAACAAGGTCATAGCACTATATACTCCAAGTAAACTCTCACACTGTACACTAAGTTTAATAAAGTTTAGTGAAATTGCGTCATAAGAGCTTGTCAGAAGAGAATGCAAATGTCTTCTGGTGGAACTTACAACCAAAACTAAGTACACGAGGAAGTGACAATGACTTTGAAAACCAATAAAAATGAAGGAGCTAAAAGAGTCTAGAAAAGACTATAGATGTTAGAATTATCAGACATAGATTATACTGTAAGTATGCTTAATAGAATTGAATCAATAAAATACAAGTGTGAAAGTATGCACAGGGAAGAGAAACTATACAAAATGACATTGCTTATTTTTTAAAATGTAGACTTTCAGAAATTAAAAAGGTAATAATTAACTAATGTATTCCGTGGTGGGGGCAGTGCCGGCATTGTGCTGTGCTCTGAGAATACAGTAGAATAAAACAAACAGAAAGCTCTGTCCTTGTGGAGCTTCCATTCCAGTTTGTAGAAAACTCAAAAATATATCAGATTTATGGTATGATGCATGTTGATAAGTGCTATGAAATAAGGAATGAAGGTATGAATGGGTATCATATATAATTTTAGTTATAGTGTTTAGAGAAGAGAGCAATAAAAGTGTGACTTTTACAACTCCAAGGAAATGAGAATGTCAGGCATGCAGATAGATAAAAGAACATGCTAAGTCTTGTAGTAGATTAATGAGTACAAAGTGCTGGCATATCCATGGAACAGGATAAAAACACTTCTGTGCTGGAGTCTAGAGAGCCAGAGAAGACTATAAGAGAAGGTTGTAAGAGTGTTATGTATGGGGCAGGGCAGGGGGAAAGAGGTCTTGAAGCATCTTGACTGTCCTTGTGAGGACCCTGACTTTTATCCTGAGTTGAGTGGGATAGTAGTAGAGGGATTTGAATTGAAAACTTGTGTGGCCCTGCCCAGGTAACCTAGTCAGTTAGACTGTCATTCCCTCTCTCAATCTCTCTCAGATCAATATAATAAATATATAAAATAAAAATAAGTTATATACATATAAAGAAAAGCTGTGTGGTTTTGATTAATTCATATGATAAAAATTTTGCCCTCAATGCAGAAAGGTGGATGTAGCAAGTCCAATTAGGTTGCAGATTTTTTGAATAACTGGGTGGTAGATATTGATGATATCAGCCAGGGTAGTAGTACTACGGATAGTGAAAAGTAGTCAAATTTCTTTTTGGAAGGTAAAAACCATCAGAAAAACTGGTTGTAAGAATCCGAGAAAAAGAGCAGAAAGGATGATACCAAGATTCTTTTGTGGACTTACAAACAGAAAAGTTAATAAAATTTATTGAATAAATTTTAACTCATGATTAGCAAAATTGAAAAGAATAGACCTCCCTTAACTTTTTAAATAGTATCTTCATTATAATTAAAGCAAATATTAAACAGTAAAATATTGAAAGCTTTCTCTTTATATGATGAATGAATTCTGTCAGCAACATTTCCATTCAACATTTACCTGGAGCTCCTCACCGCACACTAGGGCAAAAATAATAAATAAATAGACTAAAGATTAAGTGAAAAATGCAGAACTCGTATTGTTTGGTGATGGTATCTGGATTTTGTGATTGTGATTTGTATTATCTAAAGACCATACGGGCAAGTTATTAGAATTAATAAGAGGTTAGCAGATTGACTACAGGAAAATAGAAATATAAACATGTATTGCTTTTGTATAAGTCATCAACAACTACTTTGAACATGAAGGGTTTTTTTAAAGACTTTATTTATTTATTTTTAGAGAGAGGGAAGGGAGGGAGAAAGGGAGAGAAACATCAATGTGTGGTTGCCTCTTGTGCACCCCCTAGATCTGGCCTCCAACCCAGACACGTGCCCTGACTAGGAATCGAAATAGTGACCCTTTGGTTCATAGGTCAGCACTCAGTCCACTGAGCCACACCAGCCAGGGCTGAATATGAAGTTTTTAAAGATACCATTTATAATATAATCAGAAATGCAAAACATCTGTGAATATATCTGTAAATATATACTCTATCTCTGTAAATATAATTATAAAATTTAATTGAAGACCTAAATAAAGAGGTATACCATGTTTATGACAATATCTAATATTGAAAATATGCCACTTCAAACTAACTAACTAACTAATTGCTTAAACTAACTGTTAATCCTAGGACCATACTTAAAAAGCAAGTAAGGCCTTATTTGCCATTAATTAAAACCCTAAGAAACATAAAATAATTTCAAGCCTGTAATTTGATCAACTACAAAGGATGCAGGCTCCTTTTACTAGAGTTTGTTGCCCAGAGTTTTCAAGATTAATAATTACGAGGATGGTGTGAAATGTTGTATTTGCAAATGCTTTGTACACAGACAGAAATGAATTAAGTTGACATATTATTCATCCAACTTAGACAAAGCTATATTTTTTTTATTTTGAAATTTAACTTATTTTCCTGTAACATATCTCATTAGGGTAGGAAGTACAGCCCAAACTGTACAAACATCAAGCAAAGCTATGCTATTTCCTCTTCAGCTCTCCAGCAATGCATGTGCCCACAGCAGTCACTCAGCAGAATGCATTGCTTTTCTATGCTGCTGCCAGTTGCCTCAAAACAGAAATAAGGTTATTTATACGACTGTAAATCACTTCCACCCACAAATCTCTTTACTTTTGAACCTTAGACAAGTGTGATTTAAAGTTCTCACTGTTCTTTACTTAGAAAAATGAGCAAAAACAATATATATATATGCAATATTATAGTTAGTTAGTCATGATATATGTCAATGCTTCCAAACTACAGAATGAATTTACTAAAGCAGAGCCTATTGATGTCATATGGAGTATTTGAAAAGTATGTGATTAGCTATTGTTATGCTTTAAAATAATATTATACCAGAATTTCTTTCATAGCTTTGTATGTGCACACACACATTTGTATATATACCTATGAATATAAGTATAACAGCTAAAACTGTCTTCTTGCCACCTCTAGGCAGCATCACTTGTACTTTATGTGGCAGAAATGGGCTTATTGTTTAATAAGCCCATTTTCTCCTGGGTCTCTGCCTAGGGTGTATTTCAGACTACCTCACGTTAGAAATGTCCATTTGATTGAGATTTATGCAGAACAGAGTCAGGTCTCTATCAGCATAGAATCCTGAGTGACCCCCTAGAGCAGAAATCCCCTCTATAGCACATACTGTCCACACTTATCCTCCCCCAAACCCATCACACACTTGTCTCAACCTCACCTCCAACACACAAACTGCCGATCTATGTGTGCCAAAAGGAGACTTCATTGTATTCAATCACTGAGACTTTGGAATTTACCTGGTTGTATTGTTAGCAGTTCTTTCTCTAATATAGAACATGCATGCATCTGAGACCAACACATATAAAGCTCAAGAAATTATTTCTTATTAGTTGTTGTCCTTAATCTTACTCTCTCTTCACTCCGTGTCTGTGTATACCTGGAAGAAGAATGTAAATAAAAAAGAAAGGACAACAAAGAAATAAAATTAGACATATTATAGGGAAGGGAGATGTGTGAGTACAAAGAGGCTTTATCTTATTCAGTAGGTACCCAGGGGAAGTCTATATGTCCTGTAGGTAAAGCTGTTTTATTTCTAGACTCTTAACCTAGGTACCTGTAGTTAATACTACTGTAGCTAACACTCATGTACTGCTTTCACTCCTCCCCTCATCAGTCCAGTCTGGGTAGCTGTTCATCAAGCCCATTTTACCAGCCACGTAGCAATGAAACCACCTCCCCAAGTGCAGCTTGCACTCCAGGAGGGCTGCCTTTTCACTCTCTGTCCCCTGCCAGTGACATTTGTCTTGACTATAGTAATACTTCTATAAGAAAAAAATAAGTTCAATAGTTTCTAATCCTTTTGGATCTGTTCATCCATTTCCTCCTTGAAATAGTTTCCTTTTCCTTTCAATGTGATAAAATAGTGATTCAAACAATTATTGGGAGCCTGCTAATTTCTGGTATGATGTTTGGCATCGGGGACATAGGGAAATACACACATCTACCTGTGGGAAGCTCTCAGTCTTTTAAAAGCAGCCAGGTACAAAAACAATTCCTTCTAGTACAGCAAAATTAATTTTATAAGAGAGGTATATACACAGGTAGTAGGTCATGAAAACTCAAATGAAGATAAAAAGTGAATCTGACAGAGGAATCAAGGAAAACTATAGGAGGTGATACTTGTGCCAAACCTTTAATAATTGGTAAGAATCTGTAAGTAGAGTGTGAGTAGAAGTATGTTTTAGGAACATGGAAGATGATGAGAAAAAGAAATACAGAAAAGAAGCTGAAGGTACACTCATAAATAAAGAGTACATATGCTAGGGGGAGAGGAGTTGAATTTGCCCTAAAAAAGTCAAGATAACTCAGTTATCTCATTGATATTCAATGCCACTAAAGTCAAGTGAAAATAAAGTTTAAAAAAGAAAAAGGATGGACAGCATTGTTTTAAATGATGTCAAGAAAACAAGTACGATCTATGATACAACAGATTGTTCATAGGGCATAGTATGGGATTTCTTGCAAATTTCACTTAACATTCAAGAGGAAATTGATAAGTGTATGAAGTATGCATTATTTAATTTAAGCTTTACAAGGAGCCTGTATAGATGATGAAACTGAAGATTAAGGTGGGTTTAGGTTTTCTTTTTTTTTTAATCACAAGCTAATGAGGACAGAACTAGGATCTTAACCCAGACCTATGTCTATATTACTGCTGTAGTAACTCTTACAGTGGTAACTTCCTGTTAATTAAGCCCCAATTATATAATCCTTACTTTATTTGATAATTATCTCATTTGACCTTCAGAACAACCTTTGGAGTAGTAGTAATTTCTCTTACTTTAGTATACTAAGTATTAATACTTACCTTATTTGATCATTACAGCTAAGGAGACTTGAGGCCATACAGCCACAGCCAGTAGATAATGTAGCTATGAGTGACATCTACAATTCTTGGTTTCCAAAGTTTCTCTTTAGCTACAAAAAATGGAAAAATATTGACTACCAAGTGAAGACATTTGGATTTGTTCAGTATTCAATGGAGAGCCATTGAAGATTTTAAACAAAGTACTTACATAGTGAGAATTGAACTTCCATAATATTAATCTAAAATAAGGTCTAGAGTTGAATGGAATGGGGAGAGTCCAAATAGGACAAGTTAGGAAACTAGGACAACATTTTGAGGGAAAGCTAAAAAGAATCTGAATAAGGATTTGAGAAGAAAATGAGGAATAAAATGAGAGTCAATAGGACTTGGCCACCTATTACAAATTTTTTTTAAATATATTTTATTGATTATGCTATTACAGTTGTCTCATTTTCCCCCCTTCATTCCCCTCCACCCTGCACACCCTCTCCCACCCACATTCCCCCCTTTAGTTCATGTCCATGTGTCATAAGTTCTTTAGCTTCTATATTTCCCATACTATTCTTGCCTTTATTTTCTACCTGCTATCTATGCTACTTGTTCTATGTACCTTTTCTGCCCCTCTCCTCTTCCCACTCCTCTGTTGATAACCCTCCATGTGATCTCCATTTCTGTGGTTCTGTTCCTGTTCTAGTTGTTTGCTTAGTTTGTTTTTGGTTTTGTTTTAGGTATGGTTGTTAATAATTGTGAGTTTGCTGTCATTTTACTATACATGTTTTTTATCTTCTTTTTCTTAGATAAGTCCCTTTAACATTTCATAAAATAAGGGCTTGGTGATGATGAACTCCTTTAACTTGACCTTATCTGGGAAGCACTTTATCTGCCCTTCCATTCTAAATGAAAGCTTTGCTGGATAGAGCAATCTTGGGTGTATGCCCTTGCTTTTCATGACTTGGAATACTTCTTTCTAGCCCCTTCTTGCCTGCAAGGTCTCTTTTGAGAAATCAGCTGACAGTCTGATGGGAACTCCTTTGTAGGTGACTGTCTCCTTTTCTCTTGCTGCTTCTAGGATTCTCTCCTTTATTTTTATCTTGGCTAATGTAATTATGATGTGCCTTGGTGTGTGCTTCCTTGTCCAACTTCTTTGGGACTCTTTGAGCTTCCTGAACTTCCTGGAAGCTATTTCCTTCACCAGATTGGGGAAGTTTTCCCTCATTATTTCTTCAAATAACTTTTCCACTTGTTGCTCTTCCTCTTCCCTTCAAGTACCCCTATAATTCAGTTGCTGGAACATTTAAAGATGTCCTGGAGGTTCCTAGGCCTCTCCTCATTTTTTTTGAATTCTTGTTTCTTCATTTCTTGCTGTTTGCTTGTTTCTTTCTTCCTTCTGGTCCGCTCCATTGATTTGAGTCCCAGTTTTCTTCCCATCACTATTGGTTCCCTCTGTATTTTCCTTCATTTCATTTAGCAATAGCCTTCATTTGTTCATCTAATTTGCAACCAAAATCAACCAATTCTGTCAGCATCCTGATCACCAGTGCTTTGAACTGTGCATCTGATAGGTTGGCTGTCTCTTAGTCACTTAGTTGTATTTGCTGTGGAGCTTTGATCTGTTCTTTCTTTTGAGTCATTTTTTGTTTGTTTGTTTTGTTGAGCCTGTTACATATGAGGGGTGGAGCCTTAGGTGTTTGCCAGGGCAGGGCAACCCAGTCACTGGGTTGTGATGCTGTATGTGGGGGTGGGGTCCAAGAGGGAACAATGGTGGCCACTATGCTCTCTGTCAGGTCCCAGTCCCTTCCACTGCTTCCCGCAAGCAAGCTGGGCCCTTCTGGTGCCAATTCCCATGTGGGTGAGCCTGGGTACATTCCAGGACCCCATGGGTCTCTCCACCGAACACTCCCATAAGGCTGGGAGTCTCTCCCTGCGCCTCAACCCCCACAGGTATTTTCAATCAGTGTTTTGAGGCCTTATTTCCTGGTGCTGGAACCCTGGGCTGCTCAGTCTGTCTCACTTCCCGGTTTCGCCTGGTTTATCTGTGAGTGAATGTGGAGTGCCCAGTCAGCCAGCCACCTCATGCACAGTGCCTCACTTCACAATTGCCACCCCACACCCAGGGTCTGCCAGCCTCTGCCTGCATGCTCAGGGTCCACCCACTGCCATCTTGCACACCTGGTGCCACTGCTTTTTGTGCTGTGACCCCTCTCTACCCAGCTGTCCAACTTCACCCCACCTACTGGTCTGGATGAATGTGTCTATTTTAACTCCTTGGTTGTCAGACTTCCATACAGTTAAATTTTCTATCAGTTCTGGTTGTTATTTTGTTTCTAAATTGTTGTTGTCCTTATTTTGGTTGTGCGAGGAGGCACAGTGTGTCTACCTATGCCTCCATCTTGGCCAGAAGTCACCTATTACAAATTGAAGGTAAAGAGAGGAAAGTGTTAAAGATGACTTCATCCCAGAATTAGTAATACAATTAAGGAGGCCAGAAAAATGAAAAGAGTTGAGGAAAGAGAATTGAGTTTGATATATACTAAGTCTGAGGGTTAGGCAGAATATCCAAGTGGAGAAATCTAAGAGAAACTAAATACAATGTAAGCTATGAATTTCTTTGGGAAAGAACACAAACAATTTTTTTCTTAGATTTAAATTTATATTTGTGTACTCTGGAAATAAGAATATTTAGAAATGGGGAAGAATATAATTATTTTAAAATTATGCTATTAGATAGCTGATAAATATGATTGGAAAATACTTTAGAGCTTACAATGGATGCTTTCTATTCCTAAGTCAGAAACATGTTCTCTTTTAAATATTTCTTGGGAGACAATTTCAGTTTATGGCTAAAATTGGAATGGTTGAGAAGTTACTTTTATAAATTGTATTATCAAAATCTCATCTGTTGTAATTTAAGAATATTTACTCTCATTTTGGAGATATTTTCCATAGTTAAATTATGTATTTTAATCAAATCTTACTCATTACTTAATATCATCTCTAGATCTGCTTTTTTACTTATCACCTTCATATTTATATTTTACTCTTGAATTCAAATGTACTGATATATATTGCCAAGAATTTCTTCATTATCCCTTGATATATTATATGACTTTTAATTCTTTTATATTTCATTGTCTTTACAGTGTATTTCACCATAGCAATACCATGATGTTTGGCTGAAATAACTTGATGGTTCAGAAATTTGATGAAAATATTAGTGACAGAACATAGAAAATTTCTTTTAATGTTTTATGACCCAACAACTGAAGTGTCATTTTGGGAATGGTTTCTTATTTACATCTGGCCTTAGGTAAAGATAGTAAACTATTAAGATGATTTAAGTTTTCAGTATAGCAGCCTTGTCTTATACCATATCTAGTTTTATGGATATTATTTTTTGTGCATTAGACAAAAATTTCAATCTTATATGGAAATTAAAACATATCTACATATAAAGTAACTCTTCTAGTCCTTTCTAAAATATGTTAATAATTTACTTTCCCTTGGGCATAATTCTACTTTATCATAGATTATACTTGTTCTCTTGACTTCATTTAAAACAATGCTATCCATCCTTTTTCCTTTTTAAACTTTATTTTCACTTGGCTTCAGTGACACTGAATACTGATGGTTTTGCTCCCATCATTTGGAACTACCTGGTGAACATCTGGATGACCTTTTCATTTTGTATACTACTTGAAGAAAGATTATCAGTTCCCATGGCTTCATCCATCCTTTGTTAGTGATTCCCCAATTTTAGTACACATACTTATACCAATATGTGTACTAAATTTGGACCAATGGGGGAGAGGAAAAAAGATAAGGTATGTGAACATCATCAAAGAAGATATTTACTGAAGTTATACTTTCTATTATCTAATATTCCTCTAAAAGGGGAAATGCATGTTGAACACTGAGCATGTAAATTTTCTTTTGCATATGACTTTCCTCCTCTTAGAATAAGTAACTGGCATATTAATATGCACCACTCTTTGGGTGAAATGTTTTGTGAATTTAAAAAAATCCATTTATAATCAAGCAGCCCAACTAGATAAATATTTTATTTCAACAAACTTATTTCTTTACATAAGACAATAAAAATGTTGAACCATAGATGTCAGATACCCCCTCTTGTGTCAGAACTGAGGAGCACATAAACCAGTAAGACATTAGTCTTTTGTTTAAAAAAAAACAAACCAGCCTAAGAAGAATGCATTATCTTCTGGTAGAAGGAAAGTGAGGTGATGTTTATGTTGAAGGTGGGAAGTAGAGGTCAATAAAAACGCTGAGTGATCACAGTCAGGAACTTTGGGAGCTGACCGTACATTCATTCCATAATTATGATTTACTGAGAGTCTGCTATCTCCAGAGTAGAAAGATGGAAACTTCTAAGACTGAGGTATGGCCTAGAAGCTCCATCTATCCCTAGCAGGAGCATGCCAGACCTATGAGAGGCTTCCACTCTGGGGCAAAGGATGGAGAAATAAAGATTCTATGGGTTTGAAGTCCCTGGTAACCAACCTTCCTTCCTATCTTCCTTCCTTCCTTCCTTCCTTCCTTCCTTCCTTCCTTCCATCTCTCATCCAACAAACAAACTTAGTTTCTGATACTGATAGGCTGGGGTGTTAGTGGCTAACATTAGAATTGACTATGAATATATTGTAGTTAGGCCACTGACAATATTCCACAACATTTTTCTCTGGCTCCTATTTCTGTCTCTACCATTTATGTTTCTTTATCTCCACTATGTCATTGTCCTCAACACCATGTTTTGACTTCCAAGAAATAACTGTACCCATAAAATAAATGCCAAAGGCAAACACAAAAACAAAGAAGCAATGAAAACAATCTTTATTAAGGTTTTATGTAACTAAAAGTTTGGGGGAGATGAATATGGTTTTCTCTCAGAGGGGGAAAATATCTTAAAATTTATTATTAATATTATTAATAATATTATTATTATTTCTTATCCTTGGTCAACTATGAGATTTAGTCATTCTATATAATTTATTCTTCCTTTTTCTTTCTTTCCTGATAAAAGTAAGACCATTCAAACATGAACCCAATAATGACACTTAAACACTGTCTCTATTTCCTAAAGCAAAGCAGTTCAGCTCTCCATGGCCCCTCTGTCAACTCAGGTCCAGGCTCCCCCCTTTACAAGTCTAAAAATTCAACAGAAGCTTTGAAATAACTACTTTGAAGAGCATGGCTAACTTCTTATACTATATAAAGTGTTTTGTCTTTTTTTTTTTTCACCTGCAAGCATCCAAGATAATGGGGGATTGAAGCTAAAGAAGAGTTTTTACTTTGTACTGACATGGTGTAAGATTCATAAATAATATATATTAATTAGTTTAATTCTACAATCCTCCTATAAGATTGGCATTATCATTACCCACCTTTTGCAGAAAAGGATGCTGAAGTTCGAAAAGATTGAAGAACTTGCCAGTGTTACCTAACTAGAAAGTGGCATAGCTGGGAAGAAGGCAGATTTTTAAAGTCAGGATAGACTAGGTTTTGCTAAAATAAATTAATCAATTAACAAATCAATTTAGAATTCCAGCAACTTGATCAAATAGTCCTCAGTGACAACTTATTCTAAATGTATAGATATTAAGTGGAAATAATTTTCAAACAGCAAAATCATATTGAAATGTAAGCCTTTCTAAGCTTGGTTTGAAGAAATCCCCATAATATGTGGCCACAAATTCCAAGTACCTTGTTTACTTACCCATTTGAAAATAACTCTCATAATTATATAAAACGAAATGATGCTTTGCTTCCTCATTCACAAAGTTACCCAAGTATGACATAGTATTAACACATCAAAGTAAATCTAGTAGAAAAAAAGGCCAGGGTTCTAATCCCAGCTCTACTATTGACTGGGTTATGGCCTTATGTTAGTTATTTTTCTGGGTTTTTATTTTCTCATCTATAAAACAAGGGTAATGACAGTGTCTCAACAGAATTAGCTTTAGAATAAATATGTGCCAAGTGGCTAGGAAATTGCCTTGTGTTTGGGGCACAACAGGCCTGGGTTTGGATTCTAGCTCAGACACCTAATGTGGATGTGACAAAGGGCAGTTACTGACCTCCTCACCTTTGAAACAGCAATAACAATAACAACCTAAATCTCCTACAGTTATGGGAAGCTTAGAGATAAAATTCAGAAAGCTTGTAGTTGAACAATCAACATAAAGTAAGATTTTAATATAATAGTTGATCTGAACATTTAATATTATCAATTTTCTACATCAATAGGAGAAAGAGAATATGATATTTCTAAATCTTTTTTGAGGCATTAATTACCCCAAACTTCAATCAGCTTACACCTCAAATGAAATAATCACGCATTATTCATTTCTTCTTTTAAATCCCTTCACTGACTCACCAGTGCCTTCTGTGTAACATTTTAATTTCTGTCCCTAACATTTCATGTATCTGCATAGCAGGCTTACCAGGCAGCCTTAGCTCTTGTTATATAGGTTCCCTGGGCACAAGGAGTACTCAGTTCATTAAGACAAACAGTATGCCTGATGCTATATAGAAAATTGAGAAAACCAGTTCCTGCAATTTGACTTCTCAAATTGACTTCATTGTATAATACAGGATTGATTGTTGAGTTTCCCCATCTTTTTTTTTTTTGCTCAGACACTTAAATGCCCTACTTTCATTTTCTCTTCCTTCATATCTTTCTACAGCTATCTTAATTGGCATAGCTCTGGAGCTTAACTAAAACAATGACTACTTATTTATATAATTTGTCCAGGTGAATAATATAACCTTACATTGATTATTTATTGATGTGAGCATTAAACTTATGCACTCTCAACTGTAGTGGCCTAGGCAATATTTTCCCTTTTAAATACTACCTTTATATTCTTGTTGAACGATTTAATTGACACAAGGAGACAAGAACACAACAAACCTCTAGGTCTTAAATGTTACAGCCTAATGAAAAAGAAGAGAGAAGTAATATACCATGCACATGAATTTATGAAGCATCTTTGGAGTTTTAGACCTTTTTTTTCTAAAGCACATAACTACTGAATACTTTGTAAAAGCATTACAGATTTAACTAAACTGTAATGTGCTTACATTTTGTGTTCATCATTATGGTCAGCACGTGATAGCTGCACAGTGATAGTTCATTAATCTGTGCAACAAATATTCCCAACCAGGGATTAACTGGTTATTGGGTTTATAGAAAAGGCTCTGTGCTTAGAGAGGATTGAAAGATGAGAAGGAATTTTCAGGGAAAGTAGAAGAATTTGTCAACTAGATAAACATTATGGCCAAAGATCCTAAGGCTGAGATGATGCTGGAATGGCAAATAGTGGTTTGATTGCCTGGTTGTTTGTGTTCCATATTTAAGAATCTAGGGCTTTATCTCAAATGAAATGACCTTTTGAATCTTACAGAGAGGTCTTTAAAAGAACCAGAAACCTCATAACTTACAACAAAATATGGCTGTTAAAGCAGAGAATGTTCAATATGCAAGACAACACATTAAAAACTCACCCAGTGTCAACCTGACATACCAGAAAAGGGTCTTCTGAGAAAGTGATGTCAATCTCAAGCCCTGAAGGCTGAAGAAGCCAGGTGAAGAAATATGAAGGATATTTGTGTTAGGAAGGAAAGCATGCGACTGTCTGGCAATGACAGAGCTGGCTGCATTAGATCTGCAGTTATGCAGTGGACTGCAGTGTTGGGTAGAAAGGACGAGTTTGGTAAGAGGCAAGAGATGAAGTGGAATGTGTGAGCAGCAAGGTTTGAAGCAAGATGGGTTTTAACCACATGGGTACTGTTACATTTATTCTAGGAACAATGAGAACAATGAAGGAAATAACTCCTCTCCTGCCTTTATTATTCTCTTCCTCTTATGGTCAACACAGACAAGTAGAGATCACTGTAATATATAGGATTTACTTCTTCAACGTACATTTCTTATTATGCACCTTTGTGCTAACCAGAGTATTAGGCATTAGAAGAGACAAGTAAGAATACAGGCAAGAAACCCATTCCTGCCTTCCATCTGTTCCATTAATTTTTATTAAGAATCTACTATGTGATCTGTGCTACAGATACCATGATGGGGAAATACAGATACGGTCTGTGCTTAGGCTCCGATGAAACACAGTGCTAGAGAGAGGCTTATCGTGCTTTGGAAACACAAAGGAGGAGCATTAAAGTGATTTCTTTCTCTGTGCACTATCTATGTGAAGAGCAGGTAAGAGGAAAAAAATATTGTTAAGACTTTTCCGTGATGAATAGGAGAAAGAGGGAGAAGCTTTGTAAGGATGAGAGAAAGCCCAGGGGGTGCTCAGAAACTGTTATAAAGATCGTCAACTATACAATGACTGTAGGACAGAATCTGTGAGCAGAGAAAAAGGCCATTGTTCAAAAAGTTTCCCTTCTTACTTCACAGAAAGGACCAGATTTATTACTTTGTTAAATATAAAACCAGTCATATTAATTGACTTTAGGTCAAACTTGACAGGATCTAGGGACATTACTATTTTAAATCTTAAATACTTATTTCTATACCTCTAACATAGAGTAAATCAAAAGCTTATGATAGCTCTGCAGCTGGTAAAGGGAAGCGTGATGCAGATAACTATTTTTATTTAAATCAATGTGTTGTGTTCATAGAGAATAGGGCAGAATGCTGCAGCTGCAAGAGGAAATTTAAAATTAGAGCAACTTCAATAGTGCTGTTCACAATTGCATCCAAATTCCTGAGCCTTGCCCTATAGTAAGCATTTTCTTTGCACGTGTGATGCATATGCACACACATTTAATCTTTCATGGGGGACTGAGACTAAGCTGCTCCAGAGTCAGAAAATAAAATTATTGTCTCTTGTCTGTTGGATAATAATCTCTCTTTCTCTCTTTCTCTCCCTCTCTCTTCCATAGATTCTTAGTCATGTCACAACTGCTACCTGATAGCTGCTGCTTCTACAAATAAGCAGCATCATTCAATTTCCAGTACCTGAACAGGTACTGTTTGTTCCACATACAACAGAATCATGAAAACTTCCCTCTGGTGTTATCTGACCAAAAATAATAGCTGCATTTCAAACAGTTGCTTATATAACCCAGATGTCCCAGATTTCTTAGGTTTCAGGGGTGATCTTTTCCTTTAAAGCCCAAATAAAGATAGTCAAAATTCTCACCCTGCTTGTCCACAGGACTCTGGTTTTTCACTGGGTTTCCTATTTCATACATTTCTGGGGCTTTTCACAGACGCCCTAGGGCAGATAAATAAGGGTATATAACCCTGCTTACTTGATATTGTCCTCTTCAGTGATAATATCATTGCTTTATATCTACAGAGCCTTTTACAAAGCACATGCTCATTCATTGTCTCATTTATCCTCACATTGTCTTGCACACAATACCACTCAGATGCTAATGACACAGATTTAATTGTAGCTTGGATGCACATTTCAGGCTTCCCAATCCTGTGCTCAGCCATATTGGCCATTGTCCCAAGACGTGCAAGGTTGTTATAGTCAAATGAGCTAATACATGTGAGAAAGCACTGAAAAGGATGATGTATGTTGCAAATAGATTGCTGTTGTTTTATTTTGTTTTTGTGTTTGACATAGTTAAAGGTGTGCCAGGCCTGGCTCTCCCTTCTGTTCTATTGTTTGCATAATGATCAGATTAATCTCTCTGTACGTTGTATCTATCACACTGCCAAGCATAAAAAGATGCTTTATTCAGAAAAATTACTTAGCTTATAGTCCAAACAATTTCATGATGATAGAGTTTGAAATTCCTTAGCTCAAGGGAGAAATCTGTGCAACTCGACGTTCCTGGCTGTGGTACATATCCCTGCAGACTGCCCAGCCCCCTCGGCCAGGCTCCCACAATCTCTAGGGAAAGTAGACCTACCATTGGTAAAGTTAGCAAAACAACAAGGCCACTGATTGATTCAGGAAGTGACAAATGTGTCAAGATTCCCCTGTGGGAAGCTGTGGAAATCCAGCTTGTCCAAACATCCTTGGCAACTGTTACAAAGTCTTTTCAATCGTGGTAAGTTACAGCCTGGCTGACTAATTCAAAAGGAACCCATGCATGGCCCAATTTTCTGCCAGCCTTGCATAGAAACACCCAGTAATATACCCATGGAAGTAACATTTGCTTTACAGTCTCACAAAGGTCTTGGTTAGGATTTTTCCTTCCTGCACAGGCAGGTGTATGCACTGAATAACCCAGAGAGTAAAGGGCTGACTCTATGGTTGACATTAGCAGACCCTTATTATATTGCCTGAAAATTATAATGAAGGAAGACTTTGTCTCCAATAAACATGGACCTCTTCCTTCAGCATCTTCACTTTATGCTAAAGACTTTTCTTTAATGATCTTCCTTCCTCCAGTACAATTTACCTGCAGTTCTTCCAATATTCACACATACCACCCCTTCTAATTCTGACTCAGGATTGCAGCCTCACTTCCTCCCTTCTTTAATGATGACCTAAATAATGAAAACTCTATTCAGAGCATTTTGCTCAGTTCTATTTTACTTAAATGAGGCAAAAAATTTTATAAAACAACCAATTATTTATATGGGACTGAATTCTTTGTAAAGATATGTAAGTATTTAAATGAATAATGTATATATTTAAGACTTCTTGGTAGATACTTTATAGATTAAAGCTATTAAAATTAGCTTCAAGTTAAGAGAGAAAAGCTAATCAAAAATATTATCATAAATAAAAATATACAGTTCATACCTCATAACTAAAATGCCTACATTGATGTTTATAGTATGTAACTCTATAATTGTGATTTTTCACAAGGTTGCATATACTTTTTACAATATTTCATCCACTCATCAACTAATCTTACCAGTTATAAAAGAGACAGAAGTATATTTTTAATCTTTTTCTAGTAAGGAATAAGTATATTTAAAGAAAGATTGCTAAATTAGAGTATACTTCTTCCCATAGTATATCAAAATTTGTGTTTAAAACTATAACTGGTTTATAATCTTTAGGAAAACTCTATTTACTAGATATTCAAACATAACCACCATAAAACCATCATTGTCAAAAATAATGAATATTCTGTCTTCACCATATGTGAAAAAAAGCCATGGTGCTTGAAATACTAAAATGTTCCAAAATCCTGCCCTTGAAAGACACAGAGCCAGGAATACATTAGTTTCTTGTCAAGATGGAGATGTAGGTAAACACCTCCTTGCACAACTACATCAAAATTACAAATAAATTATAGAACAGCCATTACTCGGAACAATCAGAAATCAAGTTCAATGGGAGTCCCACAGCATGGAATTCAAGAAACCCCATCCATCCAGACTGGTAGGAGGGGTGAAGATGCAGAGATATTAACAAGCTGGTCCCACACCCATGTGTGGTGGATAAAAACCGAGGAGAGATATCTTGGAAGTGAGGAATCCCAGTTCTGCACTAGGCCCCCCAGCCCAGGTTTCCAGTGCTGGACTTGGAAGATAAGTCCCCATAACCTGTGGCTCCAAACACCAGTGCAGATTGAGTCAATGGAAGACATTTCTGGAGTCCTGAGCAGTTCCTCTTAAAGAACCCACACACAGACTTACTCAGACTCACTTCCTCTGAGTTCCAGCACTGGAGTAGCAGCTTGAAAGGCACCTGTGGCATACACAGGAAGGAACAGGAATCAGGGAGTGCCTGGAATCAAGGCAAAAGTTAGGGGACAGTTTCCTCCCAGACAGAAAGGCAGGCAGAGGCATTTGTTCCTTTTCTGAACTCTCCCTCCACAGAGCCACAGAACCACAGAGCCCACAGACAGGAGCTGTATCTGAGACTCCTTTACCTTGGCTAACACTGTTGGCCCCTCCCTGGAGGGTCCACCCCCTGAGACTCCACCCCACCCAGCGTATAGGCCCACCAAAGCTGTTAACAGTGGTTTTTCCATATGAAAGGCTGGTCTTGGCTCACACCCTACAACTTCCTAAATCCTTTCAAACAAGCAACAGCTGACCTCAGTAAGCTCCCAGTCCCCATACCTCTAGCTAAGTGGCCCCAGGACTGGCACTAGCAGCAGCCACCTTAGATTCACAGCTGAAGTTTGTCTGGGAACCTCCAAGCCCAGCAAAATTAGTACCCATCTGCAGATTGCTTTATAGCTCATGCAGTGTGGCCCTGGGTCAGAAAACAGAGGTGGGATGACCTTGGCCTGCACCACCCAGGAAAGCCCAGTGCCTGTGCACCCAGTGGACAGTTTTAGAGCATGTCAGAGCACCACCACCCTGCCCCTGCACCATTTATCCTCCACAGAGGGTGCATGTTGGTGGTCAGTGGTCACAGCCATCATTGCAACTGTCTGGCCTGGGTAAATCCCTCACACTGACTTGCCAACAGCAATCAAGGCTCAACTACAAGAGGAGGGTGTACTCAGCCCACACAAAAGGCACACCTCAAATACTCAGCTTGGGGGATAGGGGAGGCTGTGCCACTGGACCCTATAGGATACCTACTACATTTTAGGCCATGCTACCAAAACAGAGAGTCATAGAAGCTCTACCTAACACATAGAAACAAAGACAGGGAGGCTGTCCAAAAGAACAGACAAAGAAACATGGCCCAAATGAAAGAATAGATCAAAACTCCAGAAAAAGAACTGAACAAAATGGAGATAAGCAGTTCAAAACACTGGTTGTAAGGATGCAGAGTTCAAAACACTGGTTGTAAGGATGCTCAAGGAACTCAGTGAGAACCTCAACAGCATAAAAAAGATCCAGTCAAAAACAAAGAATACACTAATTGAAATAAAGAACAATTTGCAGGGAAGCAACAGTAGAGTGGATGAAGTCAATAATCAAATCAATGATTTGGAACATAAGGAAGCAAAAAACAACTAATCAGAACATAAGAAAAAAGAATTTAAAAAATGAGGATAGTATAAGGAGATTCTGGGACAGCTTCAAACATTCCAACATTCACTTCATAGGGTTTCCAAAAGGAGAAGAGAAAGAGCAAATTGAAAATCTATTTGAAAAAAATATGAAAAGAAAACCTTCCTAATTTGGTGAAGGAAATAGACATGCAATTTCAGGAAGCACAGAAAGTCCCAAACAAGATGGATGCAAAGAGGCCCTCTCCAAGACACATCATCATTAAAATGCCAATGGTTAAAGATAAAGAGAGAACCTTAGAAGCAGCAAGAAAAAGCAGACAATTACCTACAAAGGAGTTCTGATAGGACCATTAGTGGATTTCTCAAAAGAAAGTCTGCAGGCTAGAAGGGATTGGCAAGAAATATACAAAGTCATGAAATTCAGGGACCTACAGGCAAGATTGCTCTAACCCTGCAAAGCTACCATTTAGAATGGAAGGGCAGATAAACAGCTTCCCAGACAAGAAAAAAAACTAAAGGAGTTCATCATCACCAAACCATTATTATATGAAATGTTAAAGGGACTTACTTAAAAAAAGATAAAAACTATGAAATGGCAATAGATACTTATCTATCACAATTCAACCTGAAAAACAAACTAAGCCAACAAAAAGAATGGAGACAGAATTGTGGATATGAGAGTGTTTTAATGATCACCAGGTGGGAAGGGACCTTGGGGGACTGGGTGAAGAGGGGAGAGGATTAAGATATACAAATTGGTAGCTACAGAATAACCATAGGGATGTAAGGTGCAATAGAGGAATAAGTAACCAAAGAACTTATATGCATGACCAATGGACATGAACAAAGATATGGGGATTGCCTGAGGGTGGGGGATTCTGGGTAGAGGGGAGCTAGTGGGGGAAAACTGGGACAACTCTAATAGCATAATCAATACAATATAATTTTTAAAAAGGAAAGATACAGAGCTTTACTCTTACAAATCTGAGAAAAAACAATAATTAAGAGTAATGTATAACATAAAAAATAAGGTTATGCAGCTCAGAAACTAATCAATGATTCTTTGCTGTAATGTACAGCTGCCATGTTTGGTTTTTCCTAAATCATGCCTTTTGCGTATTTGGGGATTTCCCACACTGTGAATCCTATCCTTCCAAAGCCAATCCCAAGGATGCAGAGTGCCAACTAGGGCATAAACAGGTGACTTAGACTCTACCGGGTGGACAACATCTGTGTCATGGAGCTAGAAAGAACAAGAGGAATCTTTACGAGATAAGTAGAAAAACAAAAAGTGGGCATGGGCAGAATCCACCTTGCAGTAAGTAACATGGTAAAGGAGTAAGGCCCTTTGAGGGTGGCGATGAGGGGAGTGTGTGTATTGACTTGAGACAGTACACTACCTGTGTAGGTTGGGGATGACAGTGACCTCTTTTCTACAACAGTTGACATGGCATAGTTGGGGATTTCTTTTCTGGCTAATCTTTGGTTCCCTGGAAGATACCTTGAACCACCTAAATAACTTTAATAAATTTCCACTCTGTTTTCACCTAAGAACATGACTAAAACACTAAGCAACCATCTTCTCATTGTATTTGAATACAATGTTCTCCTATTTCTGATCTTATGTTCTGACCTTAGTCCATTGTTTAGTATAGTCTTAACATAATTATCCATGGGTCAAAAACAACCACCCTCTTTCATAATATTTGAGTGTCCTCTTACCTGTTTTTCTTTCTTTTTCAAAGCATTTATCAATTTTAAACAAAGTATATATTTTATTTATTTATTATGTTTTATACGTATTGAAGTCTAATGAAATCTTCTTGTAAAATGTAAGCTCTATAGGGCCAGAGATTGTCTGTTCAGGACATTGATATATCTTAAGTGTCCCCAAAATATCAGGCACATAGTTGGGGTTCATTAAGCATTTTTAAGCGAATGAGTTAACAAGGGATATATGAATTCATCTTTTGCTTCTAGAGGATCTGTGGAGATATGGGTTCTATTGCTGTTTGAATAGAAGTGTCCTAGTTTCCTCATTTTCTTTTTTTCCTCCAGATTCTTCAGTTTAAGTGAGCCCAGGAACTGAGAATGTATTTTGTCTCTTCTTCTCCTTCTTCTTTCTTCTTTCTTCTTTCTTCTTTCTGCTTCTTCTTCTTCTTCCCAGATTCTTCAGTTTAGGTGAGCACAGGAACTGAGAACAACTGAGTCTTAAATGAGAAATAAGGAGATTTCTCTTTCCTCTCTGATTTGCATTAGTGGGAGGAAAATCTGTAATATTAGCCTTTTTTACTCTATCAAAATACTTTGCTTTTATACAGACATTTTCAGGAATGTCATCATACTTACCTAACAATAGTCTGTATAAAAATGTCTTATCATTAAAATAGCACTATAAAGTATTACAGATAAAGATATTGAGACAAGTCCACTGTTATATCAAAAGAAATGGCAGGGAAAAATTTGAAGTGCATCAACATAAAAACAACTAGGAATCCTTTACTAAATTAAATTAATTGAAACTGGAAAGCTAATAAATATTTAAAATTATGCTCAAAAATGAAACATGCAATTTGAGAAAGTTTATGAATTTCTCCTCACTCACATACACAGGAAACATTTTCTTTTAACATGATTCACGATTGGACCAGGGTTCTTTCCTCTTTCAACACAGAAGAAAATATGCATCTGAAGGAGATGGAGAACACATCAACAAACTTTTAAGCCTAGTACAGAATACTGATAATTAATATAATTTATTTTAATAAGGACTTCATAAATTTGAGGGAGGGAAAGGAAGTGGAAAAAAGCATATAAGTACATTTATTGAATATCACTATGAGTCAAATTATGTTAGGTACTTTATACATGTCCTTTTACATATGCCATTTTGACTCATCTTCATCACAGCCCTGAGAGACAGGTATTATTGCTAACTGAGAAAACTCAGTCTTTGAGAATTGCCTAAGTCCATGTACCTAGTAAATGGGACACTTACAAAAAATCCGGCTTTACAGCTGCTGTTGTTTGACCTGCACTGCACTGACACACTAAAGATACAGCTAAGGGAAAATCAAATTAAATCAAATACATCAAATTAAAAAGCTTCTGCATAGCTAAAGAAACCATCATCAAAATGAAAAGGGAACCAACCGTTTGGGGGAACATATTTGCCAATGATACAATTTAACAAGGGTTTGATCTCCAAAATATATAAAGAACTCATACAACTCGACACTGGGGAAAAAACAATCCAATTAAAAAATGGACAAAGGACCTCAACAGATACTTCTCCAAGGACATACAGATGACCTATAGGCATTTGAAAAGATGCTCAGCATCACTAGCCATCAGAGAAATGCAAATTAAAACCACAATGAGATATCACCTCACAATTGTCAGAATGGCTATCATAAATAAATCAACAAACAACAAGTGCTGCCAAGGATGCTGTGTGTTGGTGGGAATGCAGACTGGTGCAGACAATGTGGAAAACAGTATGGACTTTCCTCAAAAAACTAAAAATGGAACAGCCTTTTGATCCAGTGATTCCACTGTTGGAACTATACACTAAGAATCCTGAAACAGCAATTCAAAAGAACCTATACACCCCAATGCTCGTAGCAGTGCCATTTATAACAGCCAAGTGCTAGAAACAGCCTAAGTGCCCATCAGTAAATGAGTAGATTAACAAACTCTGAAACACTTACACAATGGAATACTACACAGCAGGAATAAAAGAAGGAACGCCTACTATTCACAACAGCATGGATGGAACTAGAGATTATTATACAAAGTGAAATAAGCCAGTCCATGGAAGACAAATACCATATGATTTCACATGTAAGGGAACCTAATGAACAAAACAAACTAACAAGCACAATAGAACCAGAGGCATGGAAACATGGAACAGTCTGACACTGAACAGAGGGGAGTGGGGAGGAGGATAATGATGGAAGGAGGGGAAGGGACTAGTCAAAGAACATGTATGAGTGACCCATGGACATGGGCAACAGAGTGGGGACTGACTGTGGGAGCAGGAGATGCGCTGGGCAGAGGAGAGCAAAAGGGGAAAAATTGGGACAACTATAACAGAATAATGATAAAAAAATTTTAAAGGCAAAAAAGAACCAACAGAAAATCAGATAACATGATAAAATGGTAAAAAGAGAAAGAAAAATGAAAAAAAGTACATCTTTGTTTACTCATAAACATATTAAACTAGCTCCTAAAATTTCATTTCTTGGTAAATAACACTCCCCCTGGTTTTATGAAGCACTGCTTCTAAACAAAATCTTCATTTGAGTAACAAGTCCTTCTTTATGAAATTTCCTATATGAATCAAACTAATTTTCTCCCCTGAAAGACCTCCTTTCCCAGCATGGCCTAAGCTTCATAATATACTGCCTAGGGCCCAAAGAGACTAATCAAACTGTATCAATTTATAACATTCAAAATTTGACTTTCATGAGAAAAATTTATAAGTGTGTATTTGCAAATGTAATTACTATCAATAAAACCACATATTATGGTACATTTCATTAAAACTTAAAGAGGTTATTTAAAGATTTTACTTAAAAATATTCTCACATCATAGGACATTTTCCATAAAAACTATATATTAAAAGAAATATAGCATCAAAAGGAGTAATATACTCCTTTATACAATTTTACAGGTTTTAAAAATGTTTTATGCATCAGTTCAAGATGCTTTTGTCTAAAAATTAAACAAACAGCACTTCCAGCCAAGATGGAGGCATAGGTAGATACACTGTGCCTCCTAGTACAACCAAAAAAAAGGACAGTGGCAAATTTAAAAACAAAAAAACAAGCAGAACTGACAGAAAATTGCACTATATGGAAGTCCAACAACCAAGGAATTAAAGAATAAACATTCATTCAGACTGGTGGGGGGGGCAGAGATGAGCATCTGGGCAGAGGGGACTCGTGGCAAGGCAGTGGCTAGAAGACTGGGGAGGGCAAGGTGGTGGCTGGCTGACCAACCCAGGCAGCAGCTGGCAGAGTGGGCCATCCTACATTTTAGTGCAGATAAACTGGGAGGAACAACTGGGGAGTGAAAGAGACCACACAACCCAGGGTTTCATTGAAGGGAAATAAAGCCTCTAATCCTCTGACTTAAAAATCGTGTGGGGGTAGAAGCAGCAGGAGAAAATCCCAGCCTCATAGGAGAGTTCGTTGAAGAGACCCTTGGGGTCCTAGAACATACACATGCCCACCCACTCAGGAATCAGCACCAGAAGGGCCAATGGCAGGGCACCTGTGTTCCATGCTGTACTGGACTTGGGTAACTAGCATGAATCTTCCATCACAGTCTGGAGATGATATGCTTGTGGTAGCACAGCAAGGGAGCACGGTCTGCATTTTGATGTCATCATCATCTAAAGTCAACCAAGAGGTCAAATCTGTAGATGGCAGTGTTGGTAGCAGGGACTTGCTTAGTCTGAGTGGCCAGTGGCAGGGTGTCTGCAGTCACTGAGACAGGTGGAGAGAAAGAAGGGGCAGGATGAGTGACCTCTGTTTTGTCCTCGATGGTCTTTTTACTCGGGCACTCGGTGTTCTCCAAGGTGTCCAGGCTTTTGTCCACAGTAAGGCAAGGCAACTTAGGAGATGGGGGCAGCTCACCTTGATCCCACAGCAGTGGTGGCAGCAGCAGCAAAAGTGACATGGAAAGTTTTCGTTTACGGGGCTTCCTGCTGGCAGAGGCCAGGGGAGATTTGCTCCTTGATGACTTTTCAGCATCCTTCTCCTCACAGTCAGTGAACCTGGGTAGATCTCTGCTGCTATGGAGGCTGTCCCAATGAGTCTTTCCATTGTTCTGAACCTGTCTTTGCTCTCTGCCACCCCTTCTGGAGACTCTTCTCAGACCTTCACCACCATCTCCTTTGGGCAAGGAAGTGGGATGGTACTAGATGGTCCCAGCTTCTCAGCCTCACCTACCTGCTCAGGTGGTGAACCCAGGAGAGAAAATATGAGCCCCAGAGGAGGAATATAGACCATTCTTGAGGGTCCAAGCATCCTGGATGTCCAAGCAGACAGCACGGGCATCTTCAGAGGTTCATTCCAGTTCACTGAGGGGAGGGCCCCAAAAGGGAAGCACATAGTCTGTGGGAGAGCACACCGCTTTCTTGGTGCAATGTGAAAGCCAGATGCTCCAGGTGCATGACCCAGAAGAAATAGTGGGCAAAAAGGGCCCACAGCAGGTACAGGAGCATTGGGGTGGTCCCAGCCTGGTGGGGCATAATCATAGAGAATAGGGAAAACTACTGGATACGGCCACCATGCAAGCAACAGTGGCAGAATAATAGACAAAACTTAGAAAGGAAATTGCCTGTGTAGAGCCAGTTCTGTGCCAAACGAACTGAGAATAGAGTGGAAACAGGGAGAGTTTCTCCTTGACTCCCTACTCCTCTGGAGTTCTAGCACACACTGAACTGACTTCAGCCAGGATATTCTGATGCCTACATGCAAATTTCAATGGATGTTGAGAGATCAAAGGGCAAGGGGTAGGGCCTCAATGATTGGTCAATCCCTTCATGACTTCCTAGCACCTGGGGCCTACAGCTGTGAGTAGCAGGTGTTTGCCACCTGCTGGACCTCCATGAGGGGTCTGACTCAGACCACTGAGGTTCCATCTGCCAGGCTTCACCCTGCCTGGCCACTGGCTCTGAGGGAGCTTTGACACCTGCCCCACTGCAGTCCAGGAGGCCAGAGCCTACCCAAAGCCAGTACTGGAGCCACCGAGATCCTTCCTGGATGTGGCCCATGTCCTCAGGGGACATGTCCAGCTTCTCTGTGAGGCCCGGAGGCAGATGCACTTTCCCCATGGCTGCCCTGGTCACCAGTCTCAGCAGCCAAGTGTGAAAGATTCTAAGGTGGAGTGGACACAAGGCCCTGACCTACTGGGTACTGCACCTGGAGAAATCCCAGAGAATACCTAGCAGCTAGCAGGGATTTAAACCAAGTGTGCTGAATTATTAATGAATAAAAAGTGAGTCTTTTCCTTAGTTGCTTTCTTTGGGGGGAAATAACTTTGTCCTTGTCAAGCAATGGAGAACATGCAGAGGGAAGCATATCTGCAGTGACTTCTGTGTCTTTTGAAGCTGACACAGCAGTCAGAAGCATTTGAAAATGCCCAGAGGACACAATCAGTTGCATCTACTGACTTGTCCTTTTCATTTTACCCTTTGAACAGACTGGTTCATGAAATAGCTGAAGTGGCCTTTGCTTTGGGGACTTCAAACCTTTCCAATTACATGGTCTTCTTTGATCTCAGTCTGGTAATGAATTTTTGGCCATGTATAACATTAATTTCATAATCATCTGCTCTTGAAGATTAGGCATTAAAATGCCATGTTTTAATGTGATATTTGTAGCATTGTTTACCTGTTAACCACACACACACACACACACACACACACACACACACAAAACAGCTCAAGACAGCAGTGATGAATAGCTGCACTTGTTTTGTTAAGTTTCCAATTAAATTGCCCCAAAGTGAGGAAATTTAATTATATTTCTACCAGCAACACTAAATACTACAACACCCTGTCTGGTAATTAATAGATAATTGATTAGAAAAAAGAAACTGGATTTAACCATCTTCTTTTCTAAAATACAAATTACTAAATAACAAACTAAATAAATATGATTCTTTTTGGTCAAAAGAAATCAGCCATGAAACAGATGAACAACTACTGTTCAGGGTTTTCTGAAAACATAAAAGAAAAAATAAAGTGAAACTCTTAGGAAACAAGATATCACTTTCCCTGAAGGTTAATTTTTATTATTCATATGATCCGAAGTCCTAACCATCTTAGTGAACTATAAATATGTCTTTTACCACCTCCAGCTTCATTCTGGTGAAACTTGGTTTGTCTCCATACTAGGTGAGTTTCAAAAATCTATTTGAATACATTATTAAGTATTTGGGAGCTCTTCACATACTGATGCACTGGTATCACTGAGAGCACTGACAGCGTAGAGAGACTGAAGCACTTTCCCATGGCCACCAGCTCGCTGGGAAAGATCTGAACTGGGGTTCAAGTTCCACCAGAGGGTGGGGAGAGAGCTCCCGAGTTTGTGCATTTAATTACTATATTACAGGCAAAGTCCTTTATGTATTATGTATATTAATACCTTTTATGTATCTCATAAATATTTTCTTCCAGTATATTTCTTTGAACATCATTTATGTTTTTGTCCTATATCAATCCACTAATTATGTGTCTACTTTTATTTAATTATGTTTAGTCTAAAATGGACATACATAAATAGATAGATTGATATATATATATATGGCTAAAATACTATGTATGATTAAATAAAAACATAATAAATGTTTAAAGACACATATAGTTTTATATCAGGAATTCTCTACTCAGAGTCATAAAGATTTTCTCCAATTATTTTATCTAATATTTTTAGCTTTGTTATTTATATTTAGGTCTTTAATTACGTTCTTTTGAATAGTGTGACACACATTGATTTTTCTAGGTGTACTTTGAAACCAGCCAGGTTAGGGTCTGTTTTACTATTTCCAACACCTTTTTAGTTGATCATTTTGGTTTCTTATGAAAACAATCATTTGATCTTAATAATAATGGGAGGCCTAACTTCTATATCATCTTTTATAGCATTATACAGAACTTCTAGAACAATACTGAGTAATTTTAGTGATGGTAAACATCCTTGTCTTTTTGCTGAATGTATTGAAAACTGTTTTTAGTGTTTTGGCATTGAATAAGCCATTTGATACTTTTTATTAATTTTAATATAGTGGTTCAATTCATTGAGCTAAATATAACTCCTGAATCCCTCTATTTACAAACTACTATGGAAAATTTAATTGTGCTAAGTAAAGGCAACTTGGTCGTCTTTGTAGGGGCCACAATTGCAGGGGAAATCTGATCCAGATTCTGGCACCTGAATTTCCTGGTTTCCATTCAAAGTACAATTCACCTCTTCTGCTCAGTATCATTACATAACTACTGTTATTATGTTGTTTCAGTATGGCTTGTGGTCACATTGTTTTTGTCTTGATCCTCCACTATTTTTGCTCTACTTTTAAAGACTCCACACTATGGGAGTATGGGAATGTGTCAGTCTTCCATCAGCCTGGATTTTCCTATTTTTCAGGAATACCCCTATTTTTCATGTGTTGTACTGCAAGAGTTGTTGTCTCCTGAGTTTACAGGTTGGGAAGCCAGGTAGTCTGTTTAATTCTGTGAACTTCATAAACTTTTCTGCGATTTCTATCACTGTGACTTGAATTTCAAAAAAAAGAGAAGACGGAGCATGCTGAATATTTTTCAAAAACCACTATGTCGAAAATCTTTTTATCATCTCTAAATCTCCTTTTCTTCCTGACAATTGATCAAACTCAAATTTTCTTTCCCTTCCTCCTTTCCTTCTCCTTCTGTAACTGAATCTCTGAAGACAGAATTCCGTAAGTGGTTATTTAAGTCAGTGGAACTTTTCTAGCTGTTCTTCAGGCTTTTACTGTCAACCATTTTATTTGTGTTGACTCTGATCACAAGGATGTGTAGGTAAGCCCTATGCAGCAAGTGGCATAAAGTGCAAAGGGGGCTTTCTTAACTCAAGAGAAGGCAGGAAGACTAATAGGTAACACTACTGTCAGGCCTGCTAAAATATGGCAGTTTGTTCCCACTCCTTCCTTCACCCCTTTCTTGATGTTTCCAGATCTTTCTAAATAAGATCTGTTCTTGTTATCTCTCTGAAGGCAGTGTCTTCCATGTTCATATTAAGCCATTTGATCTGTGGGTCATCTAGAATTTTTATACTTCATTCTTTGAAAAGCCTCAATCACAGCTGGCAAACACAAGGCCCATGGGCTGAATCCGGCCCTCCACCTTGTTTTATCTGCCCAGCACCTTGTTTCTACCCGGCAGCAGCACTAAGCTCCTTGCAGCTAGTTAAGGAGTAGTTACATTTATTCAGTCCTAAAATTAAATTCAGCCCCTTGAAGGCAACCTCAAGGCTGATGTGGCCCCCAGTGAAAATGAGTTTGACAACCTTGGCCTAAATTGTGCATGAAAATCAGTCCTTGCACTAGAAACAATAAAATCCAGTCATGTTCCAGAGATATAATTTCCTCCCCTGTTCCTGACTCTATTTTTTGTGGTATCTACTCCATGATATGTTCTTAAAAAGTATATTTCTCCATATCCAAAGATGCCATCCCTATTGGTAAAAAGGCATGCTAAGGATTCATGATCAAATTTGTATGGTCAATCTGAATACAACTTTGGAAGAAAAGAAAAATATGAGATTTTTTCAGGGCATCAGGATATATTGGTAGGCTCTTTTTGATAGGTTCTGGTGCCTTCAGGCAAATAAAACAATTTGCCTTAAAAGAAGTGACTAAACATAAATATGTACTCATTAGCTGTGAAATTGCATCTCTGGGTATGTGTCATGGATTTCAGTAGGTTTTTGGAGTACACTTTTAAGAAAGATGAGTATACCTTATGCTATTTTGTTCAGAGTACTAAAATTATTCCGAATATCTTTTGTAAAATATTGTTGTACATGCCTGTGTTCATGCCAGAGTATCTGAAAGAGAAGGGAAAAAGGCAGAAAGGTGAGACAGGAAAGAGCGAGAGGCATATTTATCCTTGTTTTTTACAAAAGAGGCGTCTGTTAGGCCCATTTGGAAATGGACACTGGATATTGTTTTACACTTTAAGGTAAATCAACAATCATCTCTTAAATTTGTTGAGTTCATCCATTCCTTGATGTTCCCATCTACTTAACAAACAAAACTACCATTTCCCTCATGTCCTCATTGTAATCCTGCTGGAGTCCAACTTTCACACTAGTCCCCATTAATATGAACTGAATTAGTTGAATTAAATTAATAGGAACCATGAGACTGTAAAATGGAAATATAGGAACACATTCTATAGGAACTAGAATGCTATTTTCACTTGAATTCCATTGGTGTAAGAGATTTGTTTGTATATTCCACAATGTCGCTTTACCTAAATCCTGCTTTACATACCAGATTATTGTAAATACCTTAATTTCCCCCAAGCAAATTTGCTCCTTAATTCTAGTTCTTAAAATTCTCACTTCCTTACTTAAAGCAATCTCTGACCCAGACTGTCAACAGTAGTTTGGAGTAGCAAATGTTATACATCCCTGGAAAATAGATAGATACCCCTACTTCTTTTACAGCAAATACTGTATTGTGTTGTACTGTTTATAGAATGCATTCTTACCTTTATATTTGTTTATTTGTGTATTTTCTGCTTATCTCCAAGACTGATTTCAAGTGGCCTTCTTCACAATATTTTATTTCTTACAACCTTGGGGATTTGGTATCACTATATCCAGTATACAGACTAGGAAGTGATAATTAGAAAAAAAATCACACAGCTGCTATGTGGTCACAGGAATTGAACCCATTAATGTCTCATGCCAAAATCCATCCACTTAGTGGGCAGTCAATAAATGTTTGTTAAATGACTGTACAAAAAAATAAATAAATGCAATTTCCAGTATGGAATACTTGACCTTAAAGACAATACTCTTAGGAATCTCATTACTAATGTTTATGCTATAATTGGACAAACAGATCTTTCCTTGCAACCATCATAAAATAAATATCTAGGCTTTATTTCTGTAAGTTTTTGAATGCTGTACTGTTCGGTAGATCTGTTGTAGAAAACAGCACCAGGAACATTTTAATATATTCATCAATTTTTAGCATTCCTCAATTAATTTAATAATCCAAATTTACCGTTCTTCATCCCCCCATTACAAAGAATCCCCTTCCTTAAAAGAAGTGACTAAATATAAATATGTACTCATTAGCTATGAAATTGCATTTCTGGGTATGTGGCACAGATTTCAGTAGGTTTTTGGAGTACACTTTTAAGAAAGATGTGTATACCTTACGCTATTTTGTTCAGAGTACTAAAATTATTCCAAATATCTTTTGTAAAATATCGTTGGTATATCCTATCTTAAGGAATTTTTTAAAAGATTTTTTTATTTTCAGAAAGAGGGGAAATGAGGGAGAAAGAGAGGAAGAGAAGCATCAATGTGAGGTTGCCTCTCCTGTTGCCCCAACTAGGGACCTGACCCACAACCCAGGCATGTACCCTGAGTGGGAACTAAACTGGCAACTCTTTGGTTTGCAGGCCTGCTCTCTCAATCCACTGAGCCACACCAGCCAGGGCCTTATCTGAAGGAATTTTAGGGGGCATGAAATTCTTCCATTCTACAATGGTTTAGCTGTAATATGGAGTTCTCAAAACACATGACAATACTTAAGCAATTTGTGCATTTCTATTTGGTTCAATAAATATGCATTAACTAGCTGCTAATTTTTAGACACTATATACTATGCACCTTGAGTACATAAGTAAATAACAAATCCTGTCCTTCACCTATCATAGAAGGAGACTATTATGTCACAATAAAAATGAAGGTAGTGGTAATATATAATTCATATTTCATATAGGTAAATATATAACAAAGCTTAACATATAATTAAATAAAACACATATTAATAGCAACTACTCTATTGAGAAAATGCTTTGTGTCAGGCACTATGCTAATCATTTCAATAAATTATCTAATTTAATCTTGACAATTCTGAAAGTTAGAAAATATTATCCACATATTACCAATAATGAAAATGAGAGTTAGTACATTTTAAATTCCTTATGACATTGAGTGGTACAATGTGGGGCTTAAGTGCTTAGCCTCTGTAGTCAGACTGCCTGCGTTCAAATTCCCCCCATACAACCAGCTTATTCCTCAGGTTCTACAGCTGAAAGGCAGGGATAAGAGAACAGGCCTCACCCTGTGAAGTATGAGAAATAAGTCAGTCATCATTTATAATATGCTCAAGCAGGGCTTCACAGGTAGTAAGGGCTGAACAAACGCTAGCTGATATTATTTCTCTAACAAAAGCAATAGAAGTAACTGGGGTAGGTGAATAAGACAAAAATGATAATTACTGAATAGCACAAAAGAGCTTTGAAAAGCTGAGCTTTCTCTTTTCCTCAATAAACTATTAGGTAGTTAGGAATGGCTGATAACGTAGAGGCAAGGTAGACAAGGGAAGCATTTTTAATTCAGAAAATTCACTGGTAAGGGCAGCATGTTTTAAGATTAGCACGTGATTAGGTTGTGATTTCTGTTTATCCCTTTCACTATTCAGATACTAAGACAGAATTAGAAGTAAGAATGAGGATAGCTGAGAGTGACAAAGGAAAAAAGGGCCAGTTCCTTTTGGCTAACTTTTTTCTGCAAGAATCATTGCTTTCATTTATTATCAAGAAAATGGTCTGTAGTTTATTTCCTCTGTGGACTACAAAGAGTAGTTGTAAGATCCATGTTTCCTGACATAGCTTATGGCTTCTTGTGAACAAATAAAGACATTAATCAGTTGTGGGGTTTTTTTAGCCATTATCCAATAATCAACAAGTGACTGTTTCATGGTCCATAATTGAATGGTAAAAAGAAACACAATTCACTGAATAATCTCAAACAAATGTATTGAAAAGGTCAATTCAATTTTAATCTTCTAGCCCACTGACTCTATGTTCATAGTATTTATGTAAACAGTTGTACAGAGGAGTGAAAAGGGTTTTGGAGCCAGATAGACCTCAGTTCAAATGCAGTCCCTGCTCTTTACCTATAGTGTGTTGTTGGGCAAGAGGGTTAACGTCTTTGATTTGCAATATTCCCAACTGTAATGTGGAGATAATCTTTTCTTCCTATTGTTTCTTAGAAGATTCAGTGGATGTGTGCATGCAAGGAATCCAGATCACTGACTATCAAGTAGTTTTCACTTAATATGTAGTAAGTTTCACCACCTCAAATAATTAGGGTCAGATTTGTTTTTGTTCTATTATTCCAAAAACCTTTTTGAACATAAGAGCAAGGGGGAAAATTACAGTATCATAGGGAAAATAAAAGAAGCATTACAAAAGTAATAAATTGAGTTCCTTATAGTCATTCATTAACTGATGAGCATATATGTGTATGTATACACATGTGTGTGTTTAGATAAAGAAAGACAGAAGAGGATGATGAGGAGGAGAAGAAAGAAGAGGAGGAGAAGTTGGTTCTATGTGTTTTAAATGATTAGAAAAAAAGGAACTCAAATTTTAGAAAAAAGTAGTCATTATGAAATATGCCAATCTGTCATTTTTAAAGAAAGTCATCATAATTGCCCTATATTTGACTCCATTCCATACAGCAATAGGAGTGTGTAAAAAATTCAGATAATCCATTATGCCTAGACTGTCTGATTTTCCTAGACTTCCATAATCCTGGCTTCATTTTGCTGATGATTCCTCATGTCCACTAATCAATATTATGTATGTTTTATTTAAATGCCTTCATCATAGTTCTACAAATATACTAGATTCTTCCTGGATTCAGTTTCCTCAAAGATTTTATTCCCTGAACCAAAATACCTTTTGCTCCTTCCTCTGTTTATCAAAATCCAATTTGCTTCATAAATCCAGCTTTTGTATCTGTAAAGTCATACCGAATTACTTCAACACCAGTTTCTCAAATGTAGATGCATCATAAATTTTTCACTAATATTAAGGGCAAATGAGAAAAAATCTTACACGTCTGTCCATGAATATAAAGGCCTGAGTAGGAGGGTTCTGGATTTCATTATTATCTGTTATATTTGAATTTTGAAAGTACATTTATATCTCAGGTTTTGGGGGACAAATCTAATTTCAAATATCCATTTGCTGCACCATTAAACTATTAAAATGTCCATTAAAATTCCTGAAAATTCCATTACTGAAGCACTTAAATTACCATTCCCAGTTTCTCATACCCAGTAATGAAACAAAAAATGATTTATTGGAACACAGATTCTGATTTTGCTTTTGTAACATATACTCATACATTTGTATTGCACAATACAACATTTGAAAATAAATAAAAATTGCATAATTTGCATATACTCCTGACTTTTGTGTCAATCTCTTCAGGCTCTTTTATATTGTCTCCCATATATATAAAATTTTTATTGTTTAAGAATCACACTTTGAGTTAAACTGGTACAGAACAGACACCCCAAATTTGCTTGCTGATTAGCTGGGATAAACCCTCATTGACTGAATAAAAAACAAAAACAAAATGATGTTTCTGTTTGAGGAAGTCTTCATAAGGACAATCATTTTATAGAGTGTTAATAACATGAAATGTTCTAAAAATATCCATCTAGTATAACAAAATAAAGAAAGATAAAATAAGCATTCTTGATTCAAACATTTCCTGCAGATTTATGAATTATTTGTAGCTCTATAAATAATGAAAACAACAGTTGTTTGTGCAGACTTAGGGGAACTTGCTCCCTTCTGCACAAAGAAGAAGTGACATACTTCAGTTTCCCCAAGCCTCACACCAAATTGGTAATATACTATGCTTGTAGTAAAAAAAAAAACACTTGCTTTCAGGAATATACCAGAAACCCTTCTTTTTCTATTTCAAAAACAGTAATAGTGTAGCTCAGAAAACTGCTATAAAGGTGAAAGAGCAAGGCCTTTGTTTATGAGGAAGAAGACCAGGTGTTTCATTCTCTTGCCTTGACAAGGGCCACATATTTATGTGTTGAAAAGGAAGGAATCAGCCCTGGCTGGCGTAGCTCAGTGGATTGAACGCGGGCTAGGAACCAAAGTGTCCCAGGTTCGATTCCCAGCCAGGGTACATTCCTGGGTTGCAGGCCATAACCCCCAGCAACTGCACATTGATGTCTCTCTCTCTCTCTCTCTCTCTCTCTCTCCCTCTCTCTCTCTCTCTCTCTCCCTTCCTTCCCTCCCTAAAAATAAATAAAAAAAAATAAAATCTTTAAAAAAAAAAAGAAAAGGAAGGAATCTTCTCCTTCTCGTACATTAAATGTAAACCTTTGTACATATGCCTTGTTTCATTTCCCCTTCAGTTACAACCGCTACCACACAGTCAAGCTGACAATTTTCACTCAACGAACTCCTGTTACTTTATATATATATGTAATTTTTAACAATATATATATAGTTAAAAGCCAACTAATTTGTGCATAATGTTAAAGTCTAATATAATACTTTCTTTATATAATCATATAAAGTTGCTCATAGTTTCACCTACATCAATAGTATATTCATCTTAATAATTCTCCAAATTTCTAAGAAATACTTGCTTTTATTTCAAAAGGAAATTATGTTGGTTTTAACCTGAAACTAGGATGTGAAAGAAAGAAAGATCCCTATGTGGAAAATATTTTAGGGAAGCAGCTTAGAAAATTTCATATCAGGGATTACTTTGTAGTGACTTTTTCTCTTTAACATCTATAGACCTGATTGTCATTTATTTACATTAGGAAAATTATTACTTGGGTGCAGAAAAGCTGAATTCTTTTTTTATTAAGGTCATGTTTCATATAAATATTAAAATTTATATTGTTCCTTTGTGGAGTTTATTAAGAGCTTTATGATTAATACAACTAGGATAGAAGTTAACTTGTAAACAATATTAATCAATTAAATTGAACCAATTTATTATGAAAATTGTAATGGCTTCTTTCTTTACTGTTGGAGAAACAAAAACTTTGTGAAGTTCTCTACTAAGAAAAACAAGCTGTTCCATGTCTTGTCTGAAGTATATGGATGATTCATATGAAATAATTATTCTCAGCAGATCCAAGTGAAACACATAGTTTTTAAATTTGGAAGCAAGTCTTGGAATAGAGGCTCTATGGAATTCAATGTTTAAAAGTCACCTTAATTTTACCTTCTTGAGTTGTTTCTTTAATTATGGTATAAGTGGGTTGGGAAGAGAGCTTCTTCTTTTGAAATTACAAAGAAACCATGACAAAAATGTATGGTTCTGCCTCAAGAGATAAGAAAGCAAGAGTGAACTTCAGGCAGTTGACCCAATGCTTCAAGATAAGAAGATAGACTATTTCAGGAAGCAAAAGAAGGAAGCCTCTAACTCTTTTCTCATATAATTTTAAGAATAAATGGAGGATATAATAAATAAGTTCAACTCTCTCAAAATGAAATTGACATTTATTTACTTAGTATCTGCAAAGTGCACATACTATCTAAAAGAAAACAAAGCAAAACAATTAGTTGGAGGATAGATGAACTTCCTGATAGTAGTTAAGGCCTTTTTATTCTCACCTTTAATTTTAGGAAGAGATAATTATAGTTAAGTGTTAGAAAGTGTTAAAAGAGAAAAATGGAAGTCAGAAATTTTATGGCTTTTTTATTTCCTTTCCTCCGTCTTCAATAGTTGTTGGGGCTACAGGATCTGCCCAAATGTTATTACTGCCCTACCTGATAAACAGCCAAGGTTAACAGTGGAATAAAGACATTACCAATATTGTTCCCCATAGTGTGGACTGACAACCATTATTAAAGACATTTTTTTCAGTTACCTGGATAAAATATTTATGTTATCAAATTGGATTTGAGAAACTGCAATAAAAATAATTTTACAGAGTACAAAAATGTATTTTAAAGTTACTTGTATTGGAATTAATTTTCTTGTAAAGCTATAATTGTGTGAAAATAGGCTCAGAAAGAAATCCCCCCAAAATCAAACATAAGTATAATGAAAACCAACAAAGAAGTTAAATTAAAATGAAGGAAGAGAAACTATATTTGGTGAAAAACATGTTATTGTTCCCTATAGTGTACAGGGGACAGCATTTCATTTTATCACCACACACACACATACCCCAAAACATTTCTCTGGGTTCTTTGGGGATACAAGGAAAATCTCTTAAAAACTTCATTAAAAATAAGTTGGGGCAAGACCTTATTCCAATACATACTTTATGCCACTGGCTCACGAGGTTACTATTTTTCAGAACACTTTAGAAACACGAATTTGAAGGAAGCCTTCTGGATGCCAAGAGAAATAATGAGTTGTTCAAATGCTTTGATAGACAGAGTTGTTGCATTAAAAAAAAATGAAATGAATTCAGTCAGACTAAGAATTCCTTCAACTGAAGGATTTTTTTTTACCACCAAATGCACCTTACAAGATATGCTAAAGGTAGTTCTTTGGTTAGAAATAAAACAATATTTTTTTTCAAATTTTATTTTAATCATTGTTCAAGTACAGTTTTCTCCCTTTTACTCCCATTCCAGCCCGCCCGCCCATCCCTCCCCACTTCCCTCCCATTACCACCCTCCCCTTGTCCATGTGTCCATTAAGTTTGTTCCTGTAAACCCTTCCCATTTTCCCCTGAAATTACCTCTTCTCTCCCCTCTGGTCACTGTCAGCCTGTCCTCTATTTCAGTGTCTTTGACTATATTTTGCTTGTTTCTTTGTTTTGTTGTTTAGGTTCCTGTTAAAGGTGGGATCATATGGTATTTGTCTTTCACTGCCTGGCTTATTTCACTTAGCATAATGCTTTCCAGCTCCATCCATGCTGTTGCAAAGGGTAAGAGCTCCTTCTTTCTTTCGGCTTCATAGAATTCCATTGTGTAAATGTACCATAGGTTTTTGATCCATTCATTTACTGATGGGCATCTAGGTTGCTTCCAGCACTTAGCTATTGTAAATTGTGCTGCTATGAACATTGGGGTGCAAAGATTCTTTTGGATTGGTGTTTTAGGGTTCTTAGGATAGAGTCCCAGCAGTGGAATTGCTGGGTCAAAAGGCAGATCCATTTTCAGTTTTCTGAGGAAGTTCCATACTGTTTTCCATAGTGGTTGTACCAGTCTGCAGTCCCACCAACAGTGCACTAGGATCCCCTTTTCTCCACAACCTCTACAACACTTGTTGTTTGTTGCTTTGTTTATGATGGCCATCCTGACTGGTGTGAAGTGGTATCTCATTGTGGTTTTAATTTGTATCTCTCTGATAGCTAGCAATATTGAACATCATTTCATGTGTCTTTGGATCCTCTGTATGTCCTCCTTGGAGAAGTGTCTGTTCAAATCCTTCGCCCATTTTTTAACTCGGTTGCTTGTCTTCTTAGAGTGGAATCAAGTTCTTTATATATTTTGGAGATTCAACCCTTGTCTGAGGTATCATTGGCAAATATGTTTTCCCATACAGTTGGTTCTCTTTTTATTTTGATACTGTTTTCTTTAGCTGTGCAGAAGCTTTTTAGAAATAAAACAATATTAAAAAGCAACACAAAAGTATAAAAAGATAAGTTTCACTAGTAAAGATAAATATTAAACAAACAAAAATGTAATATTGTAATGATATTGCATAAATCAGTTTTAACCCTGGTATAAAAGTTAAAAGACAAAGGTATTAGGAATAACTATACCCACAAAAATTCATATTGTGGTTATGAATACACAATATAAAAAGAACGATATTCTGACATCAATAACATAAAATGTGGAAAAATATTAGAAGTGTGGTGTTTTTGTATGCAGTTGAAGTTATCCGCTTAAAATAGATTGTAATGAGGTTCTAATGCAGCCTCATGGTAAACACATACACACACACACCAAACCCTATAGTGGACACAAAAAGACAGGGAGAAAGAAAATATATATCACTACCAAACAATCATCAAATCACAAAGGAAGATGGCAAGAGAGGAAGAAAAGAACAAAGAACTATAAAGCAGAAAACAACCAAATGGCAACAGTAGGTCCTTACCTATCAATGACCACTCTAAATATAAATGTATTAGACTCACCAATTGAAAGATTTAGAATGGGTGAATGGAGTTTAAAAAAATCAGATCAAACTATATACAGATTACAAGACTCACTTTAGATTTAAGGACAACTAATAGGCTGAAAGGAAAGAAATGAAAAAAAAATAGTCAATGTAAATAATAACCAAAGGAGAGTACAGGTGGCTACACTTGTATCAAACAAAAGAGAATTTTAAGTCAAAACTGTCACAAAAGAAAAATTCAAGCCCTGGCTGGTATAGCTCAATGGCTTGAGCGCGGGCTGCAAACCAAAGCATCGAAGGTTCAATTCCCAGTCAGGGCACATGCCTGGGTTGCAGGCCATGGCCCTCAGCAACCGCACATTGATGTTTCTCTCTCTCTTTCTCCCTCCCCTCCCTCTCTAAAAATAAATAAATAAAATCTTAAGAAAAAGAAAAAAGAAAAAGTCAGTCATTATATAATAATAAAAGGGTCAATTCAATAGAAAGATATAATTATAAATCGATGTGCACTCAACCTCAGAGCACCTAAATATGTAAAATATTGACAGATCTAAAAAGAAAATATATTGGAACACAGTAACAGTAGGAGACTCCAATACTTCACTTTTAATAATGGATTGATCATCCAAATAGAAAAATCAGTAAGAAAACAACAGACTTTAACAACACTGCAGACCATTTGGACCTAACCAACATATACAGAAATATCCACTGAAAGGTCTTTTCAAGTACACACAGAACATTCTCCAGGGTAGACCACATGCTAGGTCATAGAATACTCTCACCAAATTTAAGAGGATTGAAATTATTTCAAGTATCTTTTTTGACCAAAATAGAATAAAATTAGAAATAAGTAGCTAAAAAGAAAATGAAAAAAAAATCAAATACATAGGAATTAAACAGCACATTCTCGGACAACAACTAGGTCAAAGGAAAAACCCTAAGGGAAATTAGAAAATATTGCAAAACAAATGAAAACGAAAACAAAATATACTATATGTTATGGAGTATAACAAAAGCAGTACTAAGAATGAAGTTTTTAATGATAAATGCTTACATTAAAAGAAAGAAGATCTCAAATAAACAATATCTTTATACCCCGAAGAACATTGAAAAGAACAAAATAAACTCAAACTTAGCCAAGGGAGGAAATAATATACATTAGAGCATAAATAAATCAAAAGAAAAATAGAAAAATGAAAAAAATTAAAAGAGCTATTTCTTAAAAAATAAAAAAACCAACAAACTGTAGAATAATGTTAAAAAAGGGAGAGAAGTTTCAAATAAACAATATCAGAGATGGAAGAAAATACAATACAACCAATGTCCCAGAAATTTTTTAAGAGATTATAAAGCACTATTGTTGATAATCATATACCAAAAACCTGGGAGAAATGAATAAATTTCAAGAAACATAAACCTATCAAAACCAAATCAACAAAACAAAAAAACTTGAATGGACTAATACCAAATCAGAAGAATGAATCAGTAATCAAAAGACTCCCCAAAAAGAAAATCCCAGGGCCAGGCAGCATCACAGGTAAATTCCACTAAGCATTTAAAGAAAAGTAATACCAATTCTTATTAAACTCTGCCAAAAAGAAAAAAAATGAAGAGGGATCACATCCAAACTCATTTTATGAGGCCAGTATCACACTGACCACCAAAATTAGACAATGTCAATCCAAGAAAATACAACTACAGATCAATATCACTGGTGAACATGGATGTAAAAATCTTCAACAAAACATTAGAAGACTGAATTCAACAGCAATTAAAAAGAGAACACACCATGATCAAGTGGTATTTAATCCTGAAATGCAAGAATGGTTCAACACATGCAAATCAATCAGTGACCTATGGCACATCAGCAAAATCACTTGCTATCCCAACAGATGCCAAAAAAGCATTTGACACAATACAACACCCTTTTGTGATAAAAATTTAAATTATGTATAGAAGAAACTGACTTCAACACAATAAATACAATAAGTCCACAGTTCTCATTGTTCAAAAACAGAGCTTTTCCTATGAAATCTACAACAAAGCAAGTATGCCTACCTACTTTTACTATTTCTTTATCAACACGAGAAGTTCTAGTTAGAGCAATCTGTCCAGAAATAGAAATAATGGACATCCATATCAGAAAGAAAGACGTTAATTTATCTCTGACATTATTTTACATGTTGAAAACTAATAACTGAATTCAAAAAAGCTTCAGGATACAAAATCAGAATACAATAATCAGTCATGTTTTCTATATACTAACAATAAACTATTCAAAAAGGAATTTAAGAAAACAATTACATTTCCAAAAACATCAAAAAGTAAAATACTTAGAGTGGCATTTATTCTGTGGCCCTTAATAAGGTTGAGAGAAATAAGTGAAACTTGAGTTACTGTGATAAAAGTGCCCAGGTTAATATGGGATAAGTCACTGCTTCCCTGTCCTCTTGTGTTCAGGATGATAACCTCCCATGCATTATAACCATAAAGAATTAAGAAGTAATAATATTTGACCTAAACAATAAATAAAATAAAATACTTAGGAACAAATTAACTAACAAGATGAAACACTTGTACACTAAGAACTATAAAAAATGGATAAAAGAAAATAAAGCAGACACAAATAAATGGAAGGATATTCCATGTTCATAAATTGGAAGAAATAATGTTTTTTAAATATCCATACTACCCAAAGCAGTGTAAAGATTTAATGTGATTGTTACCAAGATCCCAATGTATCCTGTTTACAAAAACAAAAAATCCCCAGGGGGGTAAAATTTGGGTAACTGTAATAAAATAACAATAAAATATTTAATAAAAAATAAAAATAACAAAATCCTAAAATTCATATGGAATCACAAAAGATCCCAGATAGCTTAACCACTTTTGAGCAAGAAGAACAAAAGTGGAGGCATCATACTTACAGTTCCTGATTTCAAAATAAATTCCAAAGCAAAAGTAATCAAGACAGTATGGTACTGGCATTCAAACATATATAGACCAGTAGAATGGAATAGAAATCCCAGAAAGAAACCCATGTAATACAATCACTGGAACTTTAACAAGGGTACCAAGGATACAAATGAGAAAGAATAGTCTCTAATAAATTGTGTTAGGAAATCTGGATATCCACAACCAAAAGAATGAAATCGGATCCTTTGTGTAAATCATACAAAGGCATCAACTCAAAATGTATTAAAAAATTAAATGTAAGACTTGTAACCATAAAACTCCAAAAAGAAAACATAGGAGAAAAGCTTCTAAATATTAGTTTGGGCAATGATTTCTTGGATATAACACCAAGAATACAGGCAACAAAAGTAAAAATAAACAAGTGAAATATTTCAAAATAAAAGTCTTTAGCACAGCAAAGATAACAATGTACAAAATGAAAAGGCAATCTATGGAATAGAAAAAAAAATTGCAAACCCTATATCTGACAATTAATATCCAAACTATATAGGAATTCATATAACTCAATAATAAATAATGATGATAATAATAACCCCATTATAAAGTGGTGAAATAAACTGATCAAATACCTGTCTTTTTTAAAAGACATTTAAATAGCCAACAGGTATTCGAAAAGGTGCTCAACACCATTAATGATCAGAGAAATGCAAATTAAAACCACCATGAGATAGCACCTCACACCTGTTAGGATAGCTATTATTTTAAAAGTAAGGTAAGTATTATCAAGAATGGGGAAAAATGAAAGTTTTATACACTCTGGTCAGGAATGTAAATTGAGGAAGCTATTATGGAAAGCAGTTTGGAGGTTCCTGAAAACATTAAAAATAGAACTACCATGTGATCTAGCAACTCCACTTCCAAGTATATATCAAAGGGAATTGAAGTGATGAACTTAAAGAGATACCTGCACTCCCATGTGTGCTGAGTATAATTAACAATGGCCAAAACATGGGAGCAGCCTAAACGCCCACCAACAAGTGAATGGATAAAGAAAATATGGTATTAATATACAGTGAAATATTACTCAGCCTTAAAAAAGAAGAAAATCTAGTCATATGTTACAACATAGATGAACCTGAAGGCCATTATGCTGAGTGAAATAAGCCAGACATACAAGGACAAATAGTACATGATACCCTTTATGTGAGGAATCTAAAATAGTCATACTCATAGAAGCAGAGTAGAACGGTGGTTGCTAGATGTTGGAGGTGGGTGGAAATGGAGAGATACAAGTAAAGAATACAAAGTTTCACTTATACAACATGAAGAAATCCTAGAGATCTACCTAATCAGTGAAGAACCCATAGTTAACAATACTGTATTATATACTTAAAAATTTTCTAAGAGGATACCCTACACCATGTTCCAATAAAAGATAATAAAGGAGGTAGGAGAAATCTTTTGGAGGAGATAGATATGTTTATGACATAGGCAACCAATCAATGTTTCTCTCTCACATCCATATTTCTCTCCCCCTCTCTTTCCCTCCTTTCCCCTCTCTCTAAAATCAGTAAGCATGTCCTTGAGTAAGGATTTAAAAAAAAAAAAAAAAAAGGAAAGAGATAATTCCTATGGTTCCCTAGCATTTTATGCTTCCAAGACTCTAATGAACACCAATTTGACATTCACAATGTTATTGTGTATTTAGGATGCATTAATACATGTATGTATCAAAATGATACTTCTTTATTCCTCTTTTACTTGACTCTTCTACAGCATACAATAGTCAACCACTTCCTCCTTTCTGAAACTCCTTTCTCTGCAGCTTTCAGGATACCACTTCCCTCCTGCTCCCATGATTCTCCTGTCCAGGTTTGTCTTCCTCTGTATTACTTTGTAATATTGATGTTCCCAGCCTTCCTCTGATCTCTCCTGGCTGTAAGCCATATTATAAAATAATTACATCATTACAGTTTGTGGGGAAAAAATCAAACAGATCCCCATTAAACTATAAGCCTTTCTTTATTCAGAAGGCCAGGGGCTGTTGTTAGGAAGAAAAGAATTCATAAGTCCTTATCCAGAGAGTAGTCTGAAGTTCAGCTAGTTTCAGAAACAGCTGGTAAAATTGGCTTTCACAGAGGAAGGAATTGTTCTTACAGTTGAATAGTAATGGGTTTGGCAATCTGATTTATCAAGAAGGTGGAAGGAATAGTTAGGGGCAAAGGTCAAGTTCAAGAGGATGTTGGAGGAACCACAGCAGTTACCAAAGGCATGCAAGGGACATGATCCTCCAGGTCTCTTCCAGTGTGTGTATTAGAACCCTCTTAAGGATGGATAGTCATTGCTTCCATTATCTGTTTTTACTTATTTTTAGTTGTTCATTACAATAGACTATTACAATTTAGGCAGAAGTTTTGATTTCTTGTTGATTTTAATTTTAAAATATAATTAAATTGATAAGATAATAATTTTATTCCAAGCAAATTTAAAAATCACTTTCATGGAAACCAGTTACTACTTGTAAAATGAAATTCTTGTCAAATGGGATGCATCTTATAAATTTCCTGAAGATTGGAAAATTATGGCTGTTGTTAGTCACCTGCTAAAAACAATTAAGAGAAGTAGAAGTTGGATTGTAAAGGCTTTTTGGTAATGAGGAAGTAGGGGAAATATAGATATTTATGTTAAAATGTTTGATGGAGAGGGGAGGAAAAAAGACAGGGTAGTAAGTTCAGGGATTAAATGGGAATCTCTTTTAAAGTAGAAGGTTTTATTCATGTTATTAGGCAAAAGGAAAAAGATTGAAGGATAGACAACTTGATAAAGTACTGTCTCAGAATATGTAGAAAATGATAAAAACAAGAATACAGATACAAAATAATGCCATCCATGTTAGATGAGCTTAATCTCAGGAAGCTGAAAGTAAAATCATTTGCTAAGAGTAAAACAAGTGGGGAAGGGGTTTGAGTCTGGGTTATTGAGGAAGTGGAGATTAGCAACAGATGTTGTTTAGAGTCCTCTTGGGAGTCTCACTAGCTCAAGCTGTGTGTTGACTGCCAACTCTTGTTAGATAGGGAGCTGATTGAAGTAGACAGTACGAACCTTTTCATAGTCTAGGGAAATAATGTGCCAAGCAAATTAATAGAAGTCTAGGAATGAAATATTAAACTTGTAAAACTGTGCTCAAATAGACATTGCAATACACAATTATATTCATATCAGCTGATTCTTATGTTTTAAACCTATGCAAGATCCTCAAGATCCTAAGAAATGTGGGCACAGGTTGTATTTTTTCCTGTTTCTTTTTTTTCTTTAAAAAATTTTTTTCACCCTGGCTGGCGTAGCTCAGTGGATTGAGCACGGGCTACGAACCAGGCATCGCAGGTTTGATTCCCAGTCAGGGCACATGCCTAGGTTGCAGGCCACGGCCCCCAGCAACCACACATTAAGGTTTCTCTCCCTCTCTCTCTCTTTCCCTTCCCTCTGTAAAAAAAAAAATAAATAAAATTAAAAAAAAATTTTTTTTCAATATGATGTCCTCAGATAGGCCACACAGGCCAAACCTAAGTCAACATCAACCTCATCCAGCCTATGTGTCCTTGCCATAGATACAAGAAAAAATAAAACATAAGGCCAGGTGCTTCATCAGCCCATTCCCAACAGTCTGAAAGAGGAGAAACCCAAACAGAGACTCGTGGGACAAGGTGTGAGTGTCCCAGTTCCTCTGCCCAGGATCCAGGGTCATGCTGCTACTCAGGCACATGCCTCTTAACATTAACATGAAATATTCATCCCATCCATTCCCAGGAACCTGATGGTGGCAAATTTGTAACTTGATGACTCTACAACTTGACTCCTACAAATATTTAATAGGATCACATCCAGGAGCATATAGGAAATATTCAAAGACCACAGATGTACCACTGATGAGATGACACATATTTAGAGTATTTTTAGGACATCTAAACTTTAGCGATTCTGCTTGAAAACACATTGATCTTCTCATCATTAAGGGGGCTGGGTTTTTGTCAACAATAATTCTAGGAGGTACTGGAAATCAAGAGTGAGAATAAAGGGAAAAAGAAATGAACCAAAGAGCAAAAGTGTGAGAAAAGAAGAGGGAAAGCACAAAAGGAAGGGAAATATTTTTCCCTATTTCTATCAGAAGTACATATATTTGAAGAATGAGACTATATTTCTTCAATGTTTGACAGCTTCCCCCAAACACTGTGCCTCATTAATCTCCCAACAAACATACACACAAAAACACATACCCCACTGATTTTATTATATCATGGCTTTTGTTTAATAAGTTTAAAATGTACCACCTGGTGAGTTATAGCTATGTATATGCACACCTATACAGGACAATATATTGAGTAATAGTCTAAAAGCTAAGCTAGGGATGTTATTTAAGAATGTCATAGATATCAGAAGGAATATCTTACTGAAATTATGACTCACACACATTCAGGTATAAATATACTATCAAGAGAATGCAGAAATGAGATTTAAAATAACTCCAGTTAATTCTGGAAGGGGTTGCATTAAAAAAATCAGCTTATTTTTCAGAAGGAATAACTATGACAAAAGATTAAGGCACAAATATAGGAAAGACAACTTGAAGGAGGATTTGAAGTGGATGTGAAACATATTTGCATCTCCTGTGATATTTGGAGGTGCAGAGCTCATGTTTAGACATTGGGATGGAGAGGAAGAGTAGTAAATTTCCTTTATGGCATCAGCCTAACTCATTATGACCCTTTAAATTAACTCCTTCAAAAGCCTGAAAGGGAAATAACTAGGCAATCATGTTTACAGTACCTATTACCTCTATATCCAAATTTTATTCAATTTGTTGTATTCTTGACCCAAGCTTCTCTCTCCTGAATTTCTCTCCCCTCTAACTATAAAATCAAATAAAGAATTCTAGTTTAAATTAAGCCAATTTAAAAAAATTCCCTAACAATGAACAAGCAGATGTAAGCCAGCTATCTTCCACAAAATATATAGGCCAAGAAACAGAAGTGATCAACTTCTAAGGGTAAAATAATATAAAAGGTATATAGAGGTAAGCTACAAGATTTCTAAAGTTCAGCCAATTTCTTATGGCAATCCTTATTTTTGAGACAAGTGTTTTCCTATCTTTGAGTGCATAAAGTATCTGTCTTATATTTTAATATAAGAAATTTCCTCTATTCTTAGTGTTGTTGAAGTTGATTTCTCTTACTTACTTACTTACTTATAGTCAAGAGTCATGACCAACTTAGGGGAAACTGAAAATCTAGTATGGTACAACTTTATATGCAATTAAAGATATGCCCTTCAGATAAGTCTCTCCATATTCATACATAATCAAACAAGGAAAAGTGCTGGATTTGTTTGAGGTAGTAGAACATAGATTAAATACATTATGTTTGATCAAATGATAAGGTTAATTCAATTGCACTAGCCCAAGACTACTTCATGAGAAGATTCCTCTTCAGATCACTAAAAGATCCAGGCTTGGCATCCTGAGTGTACACACACGCGCACACACACACATTCTTAGTATAAATCTCTTCACACAGAAATGTAAGAGGAATTATTCACTGGGATTTTTTGAGGGGTGGATCTGATTTCTTGATGATTGGATCACCATGTATTGCTTCCACTGAGTGTCAAATTGGACAGGCTCAGCAGGCTTAAAACCAAAATAGGCTCCAAATGAATTTCTTGATATCTCTCCCCTTGGAGGCCATTAGGAGGACTGGCAAATACTTTTGGAAGAAGTGTTCAAAGATTATGAATAATCAGGGAAGTGGATAAAACAGAGTTGGTAGTGTATAATATAAAAATGTTTAGCCCCTGGCTGGTATAGCTCAGTGGATTGAGCGTGGGCAGTGAACCAAAGTGTCACAGGTTCGATTCCCAGTCAGGGTACATGCCTGGGTTGCAGGCCATGACCCCCAGCAACTGCACATTGATGTTTCTCTCTCTCTCTCTTTCTCCCTCCCTTCCCTTTCTAAAAATAAATAAATAAATAAATACAAAGTTTTAAAATAATTTTTTCTATAGTTGCCCAAAGTTATAACTTCCACCTGTGAAATATTACTATTAGTAAATAGTATTAATTTACTATTTAGTAAAAATTTAGAAAGATATAAAATCAGAATTTGGCTGTTTCTTATATGGTAACTTTTTTGTCTTATAATAATGATAAATAAAAATAAGAACTTAATATATGCATGCCAGGCATTGTGCTGAGTGCTTTCATTTTACTTAATTTTTATGGTAATTTATTTACTTCTTATTCTTCATATAATAATAAACAATTTCCCTGTGAAATAGACAGAGGTGGGAAATAACACTTAGATTAAGTAACCTGCGTGCACTTAACTAGTGAATGGCACAGTTGGGATTTGAAGGCAGTTCAGTCTGACCACAAAGCTCCCACTCTTCTATCCACTCTGCTATATTGCCATTATTCACTTTCACAGTTCTGAATAATTAGAATTTATTTTGATAAAAACACATACAACTTTGACCTCCACATAAAGCAGAGTCCTACAAACGTCTCCAACTTCAGTGTAAACTAATGAAGTGGAGCATGTTGGATTCTATTCAGAATTTGTGGCATTCGCTTTTGGTATCCTAGCTTTGTTTACCCTCTGCTTTTCTTTCTGAAGTGGCTTCTCATCTTCAGACAGTTTTCAGTAGCAGTAAAATCAATCTTTCTGAGGCCATTCTTAAAGAAACAATTGGGATTTAAGATACCAAAAGATGCATTTAAGTCACATCATATTTTCCATCCTTTCTCTTCTGCCTTCAAAGACAGAATGCAGCCATATAAGGATTTCCACCCTTTGAAAAACAAATCCATTCTGACATAGTATATGCCAAAAGAAATATTCTTCTAAAACATCCACTTTCCTCTTCTAAAATACTACTTTGAAATGTCAGCCCATACTTTCCAGACAGCATAAACTATTGTAAAAATCAAAGGGAATTTAGTGTTTTTCATCTAAAGAACACATTCAATGTGCAATTTTTGTGCCTCAGTTTTGGATGTAGGGAGTTGGATATTCTGCATATTTCTTCCCTGTAATTCAATATGACATGTCTAACAGCACAGATATTCTCATTTTTGGATGGAGAGATGAGATGTGGGGGTGGGTGACAATTGTTCCAGTGGCAGAGACTATATGCCATTAGGAACATTGTACATAATTCATGGAATTCCATTTTTACTTTGCAAATGTGCCACAAAAATTCCAGTTGGGTGCTCATTAGCCAGAGAGAAAAAAAATGCTTCAAGAGGTATTTTTAATTTTTAAAGCATTCCATTTCACATCTCTTAAATGTATACCAGTATCTACTTTATTTATTGTTACAGGTCCTATAAAATGCCTCCATTTAGTTGATTGCTTTGGTTGACTATCTTTGACCCTGATTTAACTGAATTTCATTCTTTCTTGATGTTCAGAATAAAACTTGCATGCATTTTGCCCTACTCAGAGACATGACAGGTCATTTTTCAATATCATTTCTTCCAGCTTAGTGTTAAAGAAGTCTTTCACTCAGAATGGTGTTGTTTATTCAAGTTGCCTGAAAAATGTAAAAACTCATGTGTTTCATGTAACAATAATACAAATGATAAACATCATGGATAACCAAAAATTTTGATTATAGAAATTATTGAACCCTTCCTTATTCCCTCTCCCTAAGCAACAGATAAACAAATAAACAAAGCCAAATTATTTTTTAAAATAAGCCAAGGAAGTTGAATAGTCCTGACTGGACAGGTGAATATGACAGGTGTTCTGGAAGTGAAGAAGACACCTGTGAATAAATGATCAAATCTGATCCAGATAATGAGAACAAATTGGTGGCTCAGTTAAGGCAAATGCTCAAATACAAGAGAAGCAACACTCATTGGAACCCAAGAGATAGGTGAAGGGTCCAGAAAGATAAAGCAGGGGTCTTTTGTGCCACTGAGGGGAGGAGAAAAGACATGTAAGAGACTGTGGTTGGCCAGGGATGGATGATGCTGAGGAAAGGTTTTAGGATGGCATGATGGATGGGCAGCAAGTTGGACCAGAACTACCCCTTCCATAGGGAAGAGACATATGAGGTTAATTGCTGCAGTAGGAAAGAGACTCCTCCAACTGACATAAAGTTTGCAGTTAGTTGAGCTTCACTCTGATGTCCAAATCCTCTTCCAAGGAGGAGAGGATTCTCTATGACACAGTGTTAGCTTGGACCTGTGTGTAGTTGAAATAATAAAAATAGCACCTATATATTTCAGGCAGTGAATTCTGATACTCAACAAAGAATTTCTTAGAAGCAACATGAAGTCCCTGGATGGCACATCAGTTATTGAGAAAAGACAGGAAGCATCAATTTAGCCACTTGAGAGCCAAAGATCATAACAGACAGAAAGAAGATGAAAATTGTGAGACATTCCAAATAATCTCCATGCACCCCATCTCACTCCACCCCCCACCACTTTATATAGATTGTTTTGGAAACAAAAGGAAGAATTTTAAGGAATCCAGATTCAAACTAATCTTGTTATTAATTTAAGTATGTATTCTTCCCCCGAATCAGCAGTCATGAGAAATGGCAGCATTAGTGAGTTTCCACCTACACAGAACCTAACATGCCCTAATGGTTCAGAATGTAAATGCTTACGTTGTCTATATACTACATCTAGGGAAGCCCAGTTAGTTCCTTTATCTCATTCCCAAACCTCCAGGTTGCTTATCTAGCTCTTCTAAATAGCTGAAGGGTCCTTCTAGTCTAGCTTAATACTCTTAATGCAGCTGGTGAATCATGTCCTAAATGAAAAGACAGGTTATTTTCCAGGCTTCTTTAGTAGCCAAAGGGCCAAGGCATCTTTGTGGCCTGACTGTCACATTTTGGAGGGGCATTCACTCCCACTCTAATGTCCAATGGAGAGACGACACCTGGACTGCTCTGAGTTTTCTGATCTAAAGTTCCTTCAATTTTCTCAGTGTCTATAAAGGGGGGTGGTGTGGGAGGCAAGAAGTGGAGCTAAAGCTGCGAAGGGTACTAACTAAATTTTTCAGTACTGGAAGGATTAAGTCACTTTGAAGTCCATGGGTTTTCAGGGCAATGAGGTAGTATTGACTTGTCTGTAATGGATAGAGAATTGGGCATTGAGTTGCAGCTTCTCGAGAGAGAGGTGAATGAGGACCTGACAGTTAATTTTCTCTGTCACCATCCAGTTGAGTCATAAAAACAAGCAGACCAAGGCAGACTCTAGAATCCAGAAGACAGTGGGATACTGCTACATGGGTCTGAATGAGAATACCTTTTAATCTAGAATTATGTACTAATACAAACTTTAATCTGGAAAGGAGATGAAATAAGGACATTTTTTTTTGGGGGGGGGGAAGCTGAGTATTTACTACTAATAGACCTTTAATAAAGAAAGTTCTGAAATGAAACTAAACCAAAAAGGAAAAAATAGTGACCAAGAAAGTCATAAATATGTGAGTGAATATGTGCAAATGGTAACTGTATAATACAATGGTAATAGTAATAAATTTGGGAAGTAAAAACTAAGATTGCTCTGTGGAACTAAAATACTGGAAAACAACACTCTGTAAGTTGGAAATTTGAAGCAAATAATGGAAATCAAAGCATACTGAATTGTTCAAAAGGAATACAGAGATATTGATTAACTTCAGAATTTGTTAAATATGCATGTTAAATGTTTAAGAGTTACTGTTAATATTAGAACAAGGTATAACTTCCAAATCAGTATAGAAAACATATAATGTAAAAATATCTCAATCATTCTAAAAGAAATCACTCTAACATTAAAAAAAGAAAAAGCATGATAAATTGAATGCTAAAAGTATCTATTAGAAAAAAGTACAAGTGCATTCAAAATATAAATAATTTGTCAGTTAAAGGTATTTTCAGATTGTGTTAAAACATTCTGCCTATATTGTTTAAAGAGACATGTCTAAAACATAAGAACTCAGAAATATATTTAAAACTCAGTTTATTAAAATTAGATTTAGCTGTATTACTATCAAACAAAATGGACGTTAAATGTTAAAAAAAGAGAAAAACATTGCTAAAATGGAATATGTATAATAATTTAACTGTTTAATTCACCAGGAAGACACAATTCTAAATTACTTTGCACCTAACAACAAAACAAACTAGACATAAAGCAAAAAGTAAAAGAAATTGACAAAATTAAGTTAAATTAAGAAAGTTGTATGGACTTGGATGCAGAAAATATTAAAACATCTTTTTTAGGAATTGAGAGATCATTAGACAAAACAAGTGTGTGAATTTATAGAAGATAAAACCAGTAGGATAAAAATATATGCCCATAAATCATACACATATAAAGAACAACATTGAAAAATTGGAGAACAGACATGTTTCAGGAACAAATGAGATGTTTACGATAACTGATCACATATTAGGCCATAAATTAAGCCTTAACAATAAAAGACTCCCAGGAAGTGTGAGTTTTCCACTCACCCCAAGTTTTTTTTTTCAATTATGGTTTCCTTGAAAGCATTAACATGTAACTCACAAATGCAATATCAAGGGGGGAAGAAAAGAGTTCAGATGGACATATGCAGCATCATACTATTCACACAAGAGACTTACGCAGCGAAAGGCCAGTATATGAAACACTGAAATTCAAGAGATGCTACTTCTTAGATCCAGTTGCCGAGGAGTGAGAGGACACCAGGGAAATTCAGCTTTATTGTGCTGTTTTATTTCTTAAAGCTATTATTTCCACAAGCATTCATGATGTCATTTTTATGCCTCTTTACATACCTGGAAATTTTATAATAAAAACAAACTAATAAATAAGTAAATGCTCTGTGTATTTCTTATTGTGAAAGAATATAGTTTGTAACAGTTTATCTTTCTTGCAAAAAGGATATACTGGTTTAACCCCACAAAAACAAAACAAAACAGTAGAAGGTAATTTTATGTTTGAGGACATAAATTTTAAAAGGTGAACCAAAACAATGTAAAAGTAAAATCAGCAAAAACCAACCACTGCAGAATATTTTGTCCTTGAAAGTAGCAGAAGAAATCTTCCATTATGTTTCCCAAACTGTATTATGCCATGTGTTAGTGGGAATTATCAGTGAACATTTAGGAAACATTTCACATTGTATCTCATCCTGTAGAATCACAAGGCTCATTATTACATGAAATAGTTCTGGGAAACCAGCTGTAAAATAAATGTTTAATTTCATTTAATTTCAAGTTTCCCAAACTCATTTGATTATAAACCCTTCTAAGGAATGCCTACTAGCATATTTTGAGGATATTAATGTTGCATTCAACATAGTTTAGGAAATATCCCCCTAAACTTTTATTTCCTAGAGTCATAACTAAGGGAGAAATACCTTAGCTATTTATATTTAATGTATATTATGAGTACAGGGTACTCAATCATTCTTCAGGTAAAATGCCCCAGATAATATTTTTTCCTTGCTATGCCTGTCTATTGTCATTTTTGTTGCTAAAGTTAAAAGAGAAAGTGTTCTGAATACGGAACAAGACTTGTTAACCATCAGGCCTTTATTAACTATTTTCAAAACAGCAGATATTTTTGATTCAAAGTACTTTTATTCAACTTTACTTTTCACTAATTGTAAAAGAAAAACATAGAAAATCTATCAAATCCAAAACCAAAAGAAACAAAATAAACTTATTTGAAATATAGCTATAGCTACTACTATGGCCACAAACCTTAGATACACTTTTTTCTTAATATACATTTTCCAAAGGCCTTTCCTCAAGTGAAACATTCTCTCTCTCACTCTAATAATCTGATTTCTATTCTTAAAATAATTTCATATTCTCTGAAAGCCAGTTTCCATGATTTAACACATACCATCTTAGATTCAATCAGTGTAAATTCATCATGTGGGTCAAGTGAGCTTGATATCAAAGGCAGGGTGGGGTCCAAGTGATGCATCTTCAGCCAGGCTTTCAGCAGTTGGGTTAAAATCCTCCCATACTGAAAGAGCAATTCAAGATCTCCTTGATCAGTACTGCAGTCCTTGTATTGCCCGACAAAAAATGGGATCCAGCAATACATCCACCACTGTTGTGTAACATTCATCTCATTCGTGCATTTCTGCGCTGATTTATCCATGCACTCAACCAGAAATGCCATCCATTGAACTAAAAGTAAAGATATATGTTCATCCTTCAAACTAAACAGGATTATACTGGCTTGGGTATGGCACAGTGAATGTGTAGAGAAAAGACAGGGAGGGAGCAAGGGAGGAGAAGGGAATCTCATTTTGTTACCGGCTCTCAAGTCAAACTTATAGCAAGTAGAGTCAAATATGATTTCATTAATGCCATATTTAGTCTAGTGAAATGTTATTTTATGGAAACAGAGAATATGGTTGGAAGTTATACTAAACATCCACAGTCCATGAGCAGTCCTGTTTTCACAGAAACCTGGCAGAAGACATTGCCTCTGGGCCCCTAGCGAGACTGAAAGGGCACTGTACTCTGCTCCAGTCTCTCCCAGTCCCAGTTTCTGAACAGTCTTGCTGACCCAGGGTCTCGCTGGGAGGCATGCCTGACAATGCTCCAGGTGGCAGGCCAGCCGACCCCAGCCCAAAAGTGATCCTAAATGGACCTGCGTTGTCTTCAGTCTCTCTCAACTGGGGTTCACAAGCAGTTTGGCCCACCCAGAGGCCCACCAGAAGACATACCCACCTATGCCCCTAGAGGTAAGCCTGCCAACATCAGTCTGACTGTAAATCCTGGAAGGGCCATCTAATTCAACTCCTGCCCCTCCCGGCCCCTTGGCCAGGAAATAGTCCTGCCCGTCCAAGGGCCTGGCAGGAGACAGACAAGTGCATCCATGCCTGGAGGGCAGTGTCTGCAGACCTCAACCCTGACGGAGGACCCAAAGTAGCCCTGAGACTCAGTTTCTGCCCCTCTCCACCATAGTATGGATCCAGTCCTGCCCATCCAGGGACACATGCAGTGACCTGACAGGAGCCACATATGTCTGAAGACCTAACCACACACCCTGCAGTGGATCCTTGTCCCTGAACCACCCTACTGAATAAGGTCCTGGAGGCTGTCCCTTATACCTAGGACCAGACATGCTACATGAAAGCTTGAGCCCCCAGTAACAAGCCTGCCAACTGCTGATCCCACTGCAGACTCAACAACAGCTTTGTTTAAAGCAGATATTAACTAAAGGGAGAACTGAGGGATGAAATAAATAGCAATACAATAATAATAGGGGAATTCATTATCTCACTTTTAACATTGGATAGATTCTCCAGACAGAAAATCAATAAGGAAACAGTAAACCCAAATAACACTATAGATCAAATCAACCTAACAGACATATACAAAACATTCCACTCAACAGCCCCAGAATGCACATTCTTCTCAAGACACGTGGAACTGTCTCTGGGACAGAGCATCTGTTGGGCCACAAAGAAAGTCTTAACAAGTTTAAAATTGACTTCATATCAAGTATCTTTTCTGAACACAATTAAACGAAACTAGATCCAAGATTAGGAGGAAAGTTGGAAATTTCACAATACATTGAAACTAAACAATACATTCCTAAACAATCAATGAGTCAGAAAAAGAAATCTAAAAGTATAGTAAGACATAAAAAAATGGAAACACAACATAACAAAATTTGTGGAATGCAGGAAAGCAGGTTTAAAATGTAGGTTATAGTGATGAATGCCTACATTAAAAAACAATGAAAGATCTCAAACAACATAACTTTATGCTGCAGGGAACTACAAAAAGAATAAACTAAGCCCAAAGATAGTAAAAGAAAAAAAATGATAAACATCAGAGCAAAATAGATGAAATAGAGACTAGAAAGGGAATAGGAAAAAAACAATGAAACCAAGAGATGGTTTTTTTGAAAAGCTAAACAAAATTGACAAAACATTAGCTAGAAGAACCAAGACTAACAATAAAAAGAGGACTCAAATAAACAAAATGAAAAATGAAAGAAGAGACATTACAATGATACTACAAAGATTCTTTGCTAAACAAATATCTGATAAGGGGTTAATATTCAAAATATATAAAGACATCCTAAAACTCAATAGGGAAAAAACTTAAATAATCTAATTAGAAAATGGGCAAAGGCTCTCAATAGACAGTTTTCCTAAGAAGACATACAAATGGCCAACAGGTACATGAAAAGGGGTTGAATGTCACTAATCATCAGAGAAATGCATATCAAAACCACAGTGACCTATATGTCACACCTGTTGGAATGGCTATTAAGGACACAAGATATAACAAATGTTGGCAAGGATCTGGAGAAAAGGAAACACTTGTGTACTACAGATGGGAATGTAAATTGATACAGCTATAATGGAAAAAGGCATAGACGTTTCTCATAAAATTATAAACAGAACTACCATATATCAACTCCACTGCTGGGTATATATCCAAGGGAAATGAAATCACTGTACTGAAGAAATACCTGCACCCCCACGTTCACTGCAGCATTCCTCACAACAGCCGAGACACAAAAACTAAATGTTGAGTAGATGAATGGATAAATAAAATGTGGTGTACAGATATACCCATATATTTAAATATATACATAAATGTATATATATTTAGTTTGTTTTAACAAGGAAGAAAATTTTGCCATTTGCAACAAACATGGATGGACCTTAAGGGCATTATGCTAAGTGCAATAAGTGAGACAGAAAAAGACAAAAACTGTATGATCTTGCCTAATGTGTATAATCTAATAAGGCCAACTCATGGAAACAAAGACAGATTGGTGGTTTCCAGGAGCTAAGGAGTAGGGAAAATGGAGAAATGTTAGTCAAAGAGTATAAACTTTCAGTTGCAGACAAATGAGTCCTGAGGGGCTAACGTATAGCCTGGTGACTGTAGCTAACAACCTGCCTTGCATACTTGGAATCTGCTAACAGTAAATCTAAACTATTCTCATCATACACACAAAATTATGTGAAATGATAGGTGTAGCTAAAATCATTGTGGTAATTATTTCACAATACATGTACATGCATCTCACATCATCATGTTGTATACCTTAAACCTGCACAATGTTTATATGTCAACTATATCTCAGTAAAAGGGGGGAGTTCTAGCAAACAACTATGATTTGGGACAAGAGGTAAAACTGGCTTAACCTGAAGCGTAGAGGTTTTCTTACTACTGAAATATATGTCATAAATCAATAATTCTAGCTTCAGAAAGTATTATGCAACAATCTTGTGAGATAAGTAGTTTTTAAATATTCTAACACTTTTATAATCAATTACTGATTAAAAATTATTTAAGTGGGTATTAGTATAAATGGAAAAGGCTTGTGTATGGCATCTATTTCCATTAATGGCCTATATTTTTCTCAGTATGTTTATTTAACACGACCCTTTATTATCAATTGTGAACTTCTTAAGTCTTAACACACCACTCTATTGCCATTCATAATGAACAGTACAAATTGATTGTTTAGAATTTTGTCTTTTAATTCATCCAAACTCTTAGTCACAGAAAAATTTTATGAATTTGGGAAGAATACTTCTTTTTCCCCCCAAAGGTAACTAAGTCAACCATAAGTACTATTTTAATGTTGCTTTCAAAGGCGAGGAATTGCAGATGTAAGAGTTCATATTTGCTTTTGCGAATATTTCTATATCAAAGTTGTGTTCAGTTTCAGAAATCCTTTAAAAAGGCAAAAGAAAACCAGATAAACATAAATGAAAATCAAAGGAAGAAAAATTCTAAGTGCAGACATAAAGCCATTTGAAGACTTTAGGAAAAAAGAAATTGATCTATTTTTAGCAGCTGGGCATTATTTCTTAGCTCTGCAGAGCTAATGAGCTTAAAAGTTAATCCTCCAGTTTCTTCCAAATGTTAGCACATTTAACGTAATTCACGAAGAGTTCTCAAGTTTGAAGCTATCAATACATAATTAGAGACTCAGTGACTTTTCTTCCCGCTACTCTGATAGTATTATTGAAACCACCAGTATCTTTTATAACACAGATTCCAGTTTACAAATACAGTACACAGCAAAAACAAAAAAAACATCACACACTCTATTGATCAAATATGTGATCAGCTTACTTTATAATATTTATATAGAAAACATTGGTAAGCAAGTAAAATAAGGTACTATAAGGTATTATAAGGTACTTCTCTAACCCCAAACACAGGATAATTATGTCATGTTTTGCTAATTTTATGAAATATTATTATTCTTGGCAAAATCAAAAGCAATTTCATAGGGGAAAATGAGACGTAACTCTGTCTTTGACACCAATTCCATTTTGCTTCCCCCTTGTTCCTCACTGCTTCTTCTTTTCCTCCAAGTGATGATTCTCTGCAAACCTCCCCCACTCCTCCAAATCAATCTGTCTCAAGATTTTCTCAACCCCCTCTGCTCAACCACCTAAGCTTCCCAATTTGAAGTGCCACTTTCTAAATATGTTGGTATGGTATTTCCCCAAACATGTCTGAGAATCAGAATCATCTAGGCATCTTTTTTAAATTTACACATATCTGGAAAACAAAATAAAATCAGAAGCATGTATACATGGAACAGACTGATAGATCTCAGAGAGGAGGTGGGCGGGGAGAACTGGAAGAGATTAGGAACATATATGCACATATGCAAAGCCCTTGGACACAGGCACCAATGTGGTGAAAGGCGGGCTGGGGGTGGGGCTTGGTGAAGGGGTCAAAGGGGTGGGGGAGTGAGCAGGAGCCATGTATAATAGTGTTAACAATATGAAATAAAGATAAATAAATATACACATATGTGGGTACAACCCTAGATGAACTGAACCCAAATGGCTAAGAATAAAGACCAGTGTTTGAATAATTTTCCCCAGTTATTCTAATAACCAAATTTGGGGAAGACCAAAGTTATAGTCAACCAGTTGAGATAGTTGACAAATTTTAAACAATAAATCCACAGGGCTATTAATTGCTCAATTTGTATTTTTCCAGATCTCATTTACATCTTCTTTTAAAGATTTTATTTATTTATCTTTAGAAAGAGGGGAAGGCAAGGAGAATTGGAGAGAAACATCATGTGAGAGAAATGACGGGCTGCCTCCTGCATGCCCCCAATCAGGGATCTGACCCACAACCAGGCATGTGCCCTGACTGGGAACTGAACCAGTGACCTTCCAGATCACAGGCCAGCACTCAATCCACTGACCCACACCAGACAGGGCTCATTTACATTTTAACAGGGCATTCAATGGCAAAATTTCAAAAGTAAGATGATTATTTTGGATATTTTGGACATCTTATTTATTTATTCATCAGACACCTATGGAGTACCATATTGAGCTTTCCTAGTTTTTATACTAGTCAGTGGAGATATGAAAATGAATAAGGTGTTGCTTTTGGAATAATGGGACTGTAAATAGGGAAAAATAATAAGGAATAGATGAATTTTAATCACCACAATGAAATTATCATGAGCAAAGACCTGTAGGAATGAGAGAGAGAGAGAGAGAGAGAGGAGAGAGAGGGAGGAGAGAGGGAGAGAAAGAGAGAGAGAAGAGCTAATTCCTCCTTGGGGAACTAGGGAAATGTTAGTGGGAAAAGGTGATATTTGAAGTGGTCAAAGGATGAGCAGTTTACCAAATACACAGAAACAAATACTACTAACAGGCGGAAAATGATGAAAAGTACAGCCTATCTGGGCAGTGGACAGCAGAGCTATAGATCAGAGAGAACAGAGAAATGACTCTAACAAGTCAGGAGTGAAGCCTTGCTGTGAAGGGACTTGAATGCCCTGCTAAGCCGTTTATACCTTAAGTGTAAAAGGGGACCAGTTAGGGTCTGCTGGGCAGCCAGGGGCCAAAACGTCAAATGCATCTTTCATGGGGGTAGCTGTAGTAGCTGGTGGAACCAGGAGTTCCAACTGTTCCCCCAGGACTGACGCCCACTGGCTCTGCTTTCCTCTTTGCTGCTTTTATTTCAGGCTCCACCTGGTGGCAAGAACGTTGTCAGAGCCTTAGAACTGTATTTCTTTCCAAGAACTAATCCAAAAGAAAACAGTGTCAATTTTCCATAGCTCTCTTGAAACTCAAGTTTCTTTCAAGTGGCCAGACAGCTACAAACCACTTCAGCACCACATTCTCCCAGGCACTACTCTAAACAAGAGTTTCTCTTCTTACTAGCTATACTACACATTCCAAGATTCAATCCGATTGTACCAACTTGGTCTAGAGTCCCATCCCTGAACAAAGCAGTGTGCTGGGACTGGCTGGGGGTGGCATGGAGAGGCCGACTGGTCAGGGCTGGAAGAACACCAATCTAAAACAATCCTATAGTTAGAGGAATTTGGTGCCTTCACTGAAAGGCCAAAGCATGGACAATTGAAGGCTGAGAGTCAGAAACAAACACATATATTAATACAACAGAAGTTTTAGACTGAATGGGGCTGAGGGGAGACTGATAGCAGAGTTAAAATACAAGATAGCCTGAATTAAACTGATAGAGTTCAAGAGGAGATATAAAATATGAAATCATTTATTTAGTGGAATCTGTTGGGCCTCTGTGTGATTGGGTGTGGAAGGGAGGAGAGACAGAGAGTTGACGCTAGCTCTGGTGTTTTTCTTTCACTGCAGTTAAAACCATCATTTATATGCACAACTGGGCCTGATGTTAGAGATATTTTCAGGATATAACTCACACTTTCTCCAGAGTCTCTTTGCTCATAAGACCCAAATGAGTAAATGCTAAATCTCTGTGAAGTAATTAAAACTATGAAAACATCAAGAATCTTGCACTCATACACCCTCACAGAAACACATAGGCACACATTTTCTTGGATTTTAATGTATGTGCTGCTAATTAATGCAATGTTAATTAAAATGGTGAGTTTGTGATACTGTTATTGCCTGATAGCTGATTTTTCAGCAGAGCCTTTTTAAAAAGATAGTTCTACAGGTCCCTTAAAAGAAAAAATGACTCTAAATCTAAGGTGTTTCTATTATTTGATTTTCACCGTTAAAAAATATCCTTAATTACAATCGGAAAGAAGTTTCAGCAAAGATATTTTAAGCAAATTGGAATTGTTAGAACAAAACTAATTCAAAAACTCTACCTGCTTGTATGCTCTTGAGAATACTAAAAAAAATATGAATTTTAGATGCAGTTTATCAAAGGATTCATCAGAAATGGAATTTTTTCAATCTTACCTACTCCATTAGTCCTTCAACTTGTTGCTCATTATTTAAAAAGATAGAATGTTTTATGTATAATATGCAAGCAATTTAAATCACCTAAATGAACCCTTTTAAGTAGCCATCATCTGTACCCAAACATGCCCTGTCAGAGCAATTTCAGATCCCATTTAACTACTCGATTCAGTATTTTACTGACACACCACTGTAGGACTGTTTACACACTTAAAACTTACCACTTCTAGACTTCATTCAAAGAGCAGAGAAAACACATCTGCTTTTTATTATTTGTTACATAAAATATATTCCTCTCATGAGGAAACTTGTTTAAAATGTGTTTTATGTTGGTTTGAGGGCAACTATAAGGAGGCAAAACAAGCCCTAAGACAGGAGATGGGTTTCAGTCACATTCTTCAGATTCACTGAATTAAAAGCTAAAGTAAGAAGGCAGACTTGCCAGGATGCACAAAAACTCCACAAACCTGCATGGAAACAGGCGATGCCCCTGGGGTTTTCTTGGGACTTCCAACTAGAAACAACCACTGTCCTATTGGGTCGCCATTCGTCCAGGAGGTCAGCATGATGAGGCCACAGTCTGTATACACACAGAGTTCCTGGCCCTTGGTGCTCAGGTGTCTTCTCTCCCTGCCTTTGGGGTTGGAATAAATGGGAAGGTGGAAGCTCCAGTTTTGATGGCAGGTTCACATCTTGGCTGACTTAACCTTTCTGTCTCTGAGCCTCATTTTCCTTATTTGTTAAATGGGGCCAACACAGTCACATGGCATGTAACATGTTCAGGTTAACAAGAATTTATGTCATATGGGATTGTAATGGAACTGAAAAACTCCTATCACCTAGGGACACCATAGCACAACTCACTACTCATGTCTGTGGTGCTGGTTGCCAGATGTATAAAATACAGCATGTACAATTATGCACAATGCATAATACTTGATAATGATAATAAACAACTATGTTACCAGTTTCTGTATTTACCATACTATACTTTTCATTGTTATCTTAGAGTGTCTTCTTTCTACTTACAAAAATCAGGTTTTTTTGTAAAACAGTATATTGTGTTATGCAGGCAGCAGATTCATATATCTTGTGTTTACCCTATTCCTTGGTTGCTTCATTTCTCTTGTGCTTTATTTACCCTTGTGTTGGTTTGTACAGTAGCATCCTATACAGGCTTATATTCCAGGAGTCATAGGCTACACCACAGAGCCTATGTGTGTACTAAGCTATACCACGCAGGTTTGTGTAAGTGTACTCCATGATGCACAATAATAAATTCACCTAACAACGCACTTCTCAGAACATATCCGCTTTGTTAAGCGGGGCATGAGTATAATGCCAACCTCCCAAGATGATATTCAATATAGCAATTACTAAGGCACAAGTTCTAACCACTCAGCAATGAACCGTGACACTTAGATCAGGCATAGATGGAGAATGCCTGATTAGTATCTTACCTTCTTCCCCCCACAAAGTTGAGATGGGGATTAAATGAGATGTCTGTGGAAACTATAACAGCATAATATCAACAGGAGCTCAAGATACATATCTTGTTCTCCTGCTTCTTCCTATTGCTGGGCCTTCCCTCAATGCACACAACTGCCTCCAAGCACGTCCTCTTGATCTCACTAGCACCACTTCCAGGAAGTCCTATACTTGGATGAGGGCAAGCTCCAGGGCAGATAAATTACAGATAATATATTCATAGTTAAATAACTTATCATAGATAAATAATTATAGCCCGTAAGAATCATAGGTTAGTTCAAAAGCCTGTCATTCATTCCTTTAACCTCTCTCTAAGCACCTTCTTTTTAAATTCCCGTGAATTACCACCCAGGTACTGATGATTACCAAACCTTCACCAACTCAAATCTTTCCAGCTTAATTTTTAACAGTTTCATTTATGCCATTCATTCAACAAATATTCATTTGTCAACTGCTAGATGCCAGATCTCTGCTAAGCATTGGTTATTTCGTAGTGAAAGAAAAATAGATACACCGATCTGAACATGTTAAAAAAAGGCATCATCTTTTACCAGAATCAATTCATTTTCCTATCTTTCCTAATTCAGGGAATGGCCTCACTAATCAACCAGTTACCCAAGTCAGAATCTGGCCTGACATAATTAACTCCTCTTCCTTACCCTCCAATACCCCACATAAAATCAACTTCATCACTCATGAAAGTTGTTTTTCCAAAACAGACTACTCCCTAATGAATACTTGTTGGGGCAATATTACTTGATAAGACAATATGTGTATTTATATACCCCTTTTAGCAATTTTTAACTTAAAAATGTTTTTACGGCTGTTAAGAGTACACTGCTTTATATTTTGAGGATAGAAAATTTTAAAAAATAAGAACACATTTATGTGACAGACAAAAAGCTTTTCCTCCCACTTTCCTTTCAGCCTCCTGGAGCATTATTGCTCTGGCCCCTGTGCCCTCCATGGTACCTTTAGTGATCATTTTGGTATTGATTCTACCTTAAGATGCGTTTCACAGCAACTGTGACCTCTGACTTTCCATTTTCCCATTGAAATGTATGTTTCACTCCTGCTAAGAAACAACCCACATGTTTTGTCTTTTGAAGCTAAAGGCTTACCCTAAAATTTTCTTTGCTATTACACTTTACATTCTATCAGCAAGAGGCAAGGTTCAGGAAGAGAACACCGTTCTTTTGGTGATGTTATATTCTATCAGAGTTTGCACAACATCTGAAATTGCAGACTGAAACCAGGGGTCAAATACATAGTAGCAACTGATGAGCTTTGAAATGCCTTTTTTCACTTTACCAAAAAAAAAATCTGCAAGGCCCATGCTGTCCTATCACAGTTACATTTTTTCTTTGAATAACTTACATTCAAACTTTTGATTTACTTAATGGCTAGAAGAATTTCACACATCAAAAAAGAAGGTTCAGACAGGTCTAAAAAAGCACCTGAATATCGAAGTGCTAAGGCAAAGAACTATATAAAAGCTAACATATGCCCTATGATAGAAGCTGTGTTATTTAACCTGTTATTCTTTTGCAGCTTTTGTGCTTTTCAGAGCTTTAAAGCAGTACATAATCCTACCAGGATTTACTCCCTCATTTAACAAATGACTATCCTATGAGACTCAGACCAATCCCTCTTTTAGAGAAGGGTCAAAAGAAAGGAAGAAGTCAAGCTCATGGTGCTAGTTGAACGTTTATTTAAAGAAAAAATAAAAGAATATGCATAAAGAGATTATTAAATTTGTTTCTAGAAAGACCATCATTCATAGTCCCCAAATGAAAATTTACTCTCAGTTTCCTTCTGGTCACTGACTTAAACCTAATAGGATACTGGAAAGTGTGTGCTGTATGGAGCTCCTTCAAAAGAAGGACAAGATGAGAGAGGCAGAGTCATGTTGCCCCATGAAACCTAACTGAATTTTGCCACAGTCTTTTGTTTTCTCACTAGTTCATTCAATGAACATCACATAAATGATTACAATAGATCGGATGCTATGTTGCAGGCTGGGGCTATTATTGTGATTAAAGTAGAAAAAGACCCTACCCTCAGGCAACTTAAGTTCTGGTGAAAGAAGCAGGAATTAATCAAATAATATCACAAATATCTCATTATAAAACAGAGAGACCTCTGTGAAGAGATAAAGAGCCTAATTTGTAGCCACATAATCCATGCTATGCCTTTCAATTTTGTTTTTTCTACAATGATTGTTGTTCTTTTCTGGAACGTAAAGGGCCATTAAGAAGTTGAAAAGTATTGACTTTAGTCAGGGAGACTATTTAGAGGAAAAATCCAGGAATGAGCCACCTGTATTCGACATACCCCTGAAAGACTCATACTCTGAGTACATACCCATGAGAATGGGCGAGATTTCCCAAAACTTAAAACGTTTGTTCTTTTTGGTGGACACGTTTCACTTTACTCCCAGCTACGGCACAATGGCTGCTTTCCTTCATTGTTAAGGTCAGTTTGTGCCATGACAGAAACACAGATTTTAGAATAACAATCTACCACTTCATAGTAGGGAGTCACCCTGCATCTCAGTTTCCCTGTCTGTAACAGGGGGATACTGCTTTCCCCTAGAGGGCTATAATGGAATTAAGTCTTGTAATTTATACGGAGTCTATTCTCATACGTAATATACCTAATTAGGTATACCTAAGTATACCTAATACTTAAGACACACGATCTTTCTGGTGTGTGTGTGTGTGTGTGTGTGGTCTTCTCCCATAACATTCTCTAATTGATCTGCTTTGCCTATAGTTTCATTTTCAATTTGAATCACATACAACTGCCCAGCTGACATCTCTTCTGGGTGGCCTAATGAGCGTTGCAGACACAACGTGGGAAAAGCAGCATTGGCCCCTCCATGCGGCGGCCCACCCCGCTGCTCCAGTGTTTCCAGCTCCAACACTCACCCAGCTGCTCACAGCTTCAGAGTTGTACCTACCCCCACTTTTTCTTTTTCCAATTTTAATTATCAATATACACTGTTAGGTTTACTTTCAAAATAGATCTAGAATGTTACTACTTATCACCACTTTCTGTGATACAAACCTTGACACCAGCCATTATTGTGTCTCACCATCTCACCACCCTGTTCCATCCACTTTTGAGTCTATGCAGAACAGCCAATGTGCCCAGATACATCGTTCTCCCACTCAAAGCACACCTATGGTTTCCCCTTGCAGTTAGAATAAAAACCAAAGTCCCAACAGAAATTTATGAGCTCTTTTATGGTCTGGTCCCTCTGAATGACCCCCATGATCTTTATCTCTTACAAACACCCCCTTCAGTTACTCCACTTTAATCACTTCACCCCACCCCCATGCAGTTTCTAAACTCTACTTACTGTTCCCCCTGCTTAAAATGCCATTCCCAAAATATCTATGTGGCTCACTCCAGCTCATTCAGCTCTAAAACAGAACTCCATCGCTCTGTCCTTTCACTAACATAAACACTTAATGTTGCTATTTAAAGCTTGCTAATCCCTTCCCTGATTTCAGAATGCACATGGATATTTTATTATTCATAATAAATATTATGATAGTCATAATAAATCTTATGTGGTATACCATATAAGAGGGTCTACAGTCCGACATCCATATAACTGTTCAGACTCCCTTCCATTATCCATCCCCTCTATATTTCACTTCACTTTGCTTTTCTTCTTTCTATGATAGTTTTTTCCAGGACTGCAAGAAATCCTTTTGGGTTTAATTACAGGGCCTAAATTCAAAGCAACTCCATGCCTGTGGTTGTGCCATTTTTCATCCATCGCTGGACACTCTAATCAACAAAAACTTGCTCTCGTTCTGATCACATATATTGGCTTACTGTGCACACTGCTGTTCTCCTCGCCAAACAGCACAGCTATGCTTTACTGCCTTAAGTTGTGGTCCAGAATGTCCTCAGGAGATTTTTTTTTTAATTTAAAATGACTTTCCCTCCCTATGTATTTACTTTTGGGTATCTTGCTGGTGACATATCTAGGTCAGTGAAGTTAAAGGCCGGCAAGGCTGGCCTCTCAGCTGGTAGGCACTGTCATCTGGGACCCTGCCATTACTGTTCCAGGTTTGCTGCTTGATGACATGCTGGAGGTAACTCATATAACTCATTCAGAAGCCTATCTGAAGTCCCTGACAGTGAACTAAGAAATGTAGATGAAAGATAACTGATAAAACTATTATGGATAAATGTATTTCATTACTTTAGGTTTATTCTTTGCACTCAAGCCCACAATGATGACTGGGTTCTACTCAGTTACATTTATGGCTCCTATTTATTTCATCCATTGGGTTGTCTATGAAAAATCTATTATCAATTTATCTTAACACACCGCTTGTGCCAGGGGATTAGAAAAATATAAATGAAGTACAGTAGCTGACACGGAGCAGGCACTCACCAGTGTTTTCAAATGAATAAACAGATCAGTGATGGAAAACACAGTATTTCTCTCCAAGGACATTATATTTAGCAGGAAATATAGGAAGGCAAACCCACTAAGAAGACAGTACCATTTAAGAAGGTATAAAAGGCTCCCAGAACAGTGCCAGGCATGTAGTATTTAACAAATATTTGTGGAATCAATGCCTATGAATGGGTAAGGAGACACTAATATTTAGAATTCACAGTAAATGAAACAATCTTTCCAAAGAGAGGGGGAGAATCACTAAGCAGGTGTCCTCTAAGACAGATCTGAAGTTGTCTCGCTATGTGCCAGGTGGAGCACGGAAGGCTGGCTTACTGTCTATAGGAACAATATGGGCTAAGCAGAGCTACACAACTTGTGGGGCCCCATGGACAACGATATGTGGGGTCAGGTACATTGTTCAAAAGTGTGGGGGAAGTGTTGCTAAAGGTACTAACATATGAAGCATTTCCTTTCTTCCATGATCTTTCTTCCCCTCGTCATCATTGTTTAATATGTATTATTCAATGTCATTTGAAGTAAAAAAAATAAACTTTTAAATTATGAGCATTTATTGTGCCTTTCATCTTTGTTTTTTGCAATATCAGTTTTAAATGAAAACACAAGTGCATTTAACTTGTGTGTGGAATCAATCACAAAATCTGTATTTTGTAGCTCATGTGTGTATACGCATTTTGTTCTTACACTCTCTGCTCTCAGGCTTACTGAAGAGACAGGAAAGAATGAAGAGAAAGAAACTGTGGGTTGTCTCTCCCTTTCCTTCTGTATCATCATTTTCAGCATAAGCAGTTGTCTGTTAGGGGGAATTAGCACAAGTAACAGATGACATGATAATATTTCTTGATATTCCAAGTTTATTACGATGCTGTTGTCTTTTTTTGTTTGTTTGTTGTTTTTGTTTTGCATTTGAAGCAAGTTCAGATTTAATAGGAAAAGTGGCTGTCTGTGCCCCTGCTGACTCAATTGTAGACAATACATGTATTGTACTTTCCTTCAAGTTGCACTGAACTTTAGCACATTGTGGGTCTACCAGAATCCTATATTTATGGGGCATGTTGAACCCATGGGCAAACACAGCAACAATCAAAGTTGGACATACATTCACTCTGCTCATGTTCACACTCCTTTGCACCTTTGAACTTCATCAATGAAACTCATGTTCAAAGATAATATTATCACAACTTTTCAGACTATAGCAGTATTCAATCAAGCATGGGGACCTAGTTTGTGTGTGACCTCGTGACTGCACAGACTGCATGCTCATGCAGCATGCCCTGCATCTAATGCACAAAAGCATGAGTAAGAGTTGTGTTCTGGGAACTATGAGGGAGCCTGGAACACAGTGTGGCCTGAGAGGTAGCCAAGGGCAGTTTCCCTTTGTCTTAGTAATTCAGAGGAAAGAAAATCTTCCTAGACCATATGATCTCACCTCTAACTGGAACATAATCAACAAAAGAAAAAAGCAAACAAAATATAACCAGAGACATTGAAATTAAGAACAATCTAACAATAGCCAGAGGGGAGGGGGGAGGGGACAGTGGGGAAAAGGGTTTTCAAGAACTACTATAAAGTACAGGTGGACAAAACCAAGGGGGAGGGTGGAAGGCAGGGAGGGAGGTGGGTTTGGAAGGGGTGGGGAGAGTGATGGGGGGAAATGCAGACAATTGTAATAGAACAACAAAATAATTTTTTAAAAAATCTTCCCAATTCAGGTCTGTAGAGACAACAGACAGAGGAGCCAGGTCTGTGCAGACTGTTGGGTCAGTCTGCCAGGGTTCCATATCTGCTCCATTAGTTCATTACTTGTGAGACCTTGGGAAAGTTATTTATGTGATCTATGCCTCAGTTTCTTTGTCTGTAAAAAATATAAGACCTGCAAAAGCATTTAGGACAGTGTCAGACTTTTAATAAGCATACAATACACATTAGCTGTTTTTTCTTGACCTCTGGAATTGATTCATTCTTACTGATGACCAACTATGCACCAGGCACTCAGCTAAGACTGTAAGACCAGGACTTATAAAGAAACCTAAATTGTGGCAATAATGAGCTGTCAAAACAATTTTAACGCAAGAGAAGGGTTAAGAAAGTACATTAAAGTGGCACTTAACACAGCAAAAGATGTTATTGGAAATGGACCATTACTCAGAACTGGCCAGCTAAATGTTTCCTTTACCAAGAAAGGAACCGGGGGATGTGGCAACAACGGGGACAAAAGCAGCACTTCAGATGGGCTGCATAAGTTCTGTGACAATGTGCTTCTTTAACGCTGGCCCCCTGAACAGCACACCACTTTTAATGATGAGATTGTCATGTCTCAAGCAGTTTCACGTTCTTTCTGACCTAAACAAAGTGACTGGCATAAAGAAGACATCCAATGGACATTTTAAAATAAGATTTTGACTGGTGATAGGCTTCAAATAAACATTTCAGTGAAGTTTCAGATATGATACACATGTAGGTCCCTCTTCTTATAATGTTAAGAGCACTTGTGTGCAAATTGGTTCACTTGACAATTGGAAAATTTGTTTGCCAATTGGCCCCTTTTCTCAACCCCCAAATTCAAGAAAACATATAGACTGATTTAGAAACACAGAACTTATTGCCACTCTTACTTCAGACATGGGTACACAGTATTTCTTACATAATGGGAATTAATAGTCATATGCATTCGACTTCTACCTTGCTCAACTATATTTCATATTCTGCACAAGAGCAGAGTTTATAAATTATAAATCGGATGTCGCTTCACTGCATGAAACCTGTCAATAACTTTCTAATGGATTTAGAATAAAATCAAAACTACTTAACATAATTTTAAAGATCAGTATTATACTACCAATCTCCCTCAGTTTATCACCATCTCCCTCTTTTTGAGTATGTATATTCCACTAAGCAGGTCTTCTTCCTGGTTCTGGAAGACATGGCCAAGCTCCTGCCCCTGTATTTGTTATACCCTTGGCTCAGAATTCTTTGGCTCCAGCCATTCCCATAGCTGATTTCTATCCATTGGAATGTCAACTGAAATATCCTGTTCTCAGAACAGCCTTCTCTGGCTGTCCAATCAAATGTGCTGCTCTCCTTCCAGTTCACTCTCTAACCCATAACATTAGCTAATTCAAAAAATTTTCAGGGTACTTTTTATTCTTTAAATTCTTATTTTGTGCTTACATTTATTATCTGCCATACCCTCGATGGTAAGCTCTATTAATCAGGGGCTGTGTTCATCCCCACTGTATCTCCACCACCCAAAGCTGTCACTGGCGCCCAACAGGAACTTACCATGGTAAGTACTTGGCTGAATAAATGGTCAAATGGATGGAGAAACTCTCTCTAAAATTTTATTTTTTTAGCCTTCTTGTTCTTTCCATTATAGTTTATGGTGCTTTTCAGAAGTGTAAGTTATTACTCATTTGATGTTCTAATTGATTTCTGTCAAAGGGAGTTAATATCTGATCTGGTTTGGAAAGCTTTTGGTATTTTATCTTTTGGGGGCAGGAAAAAAATTAGGTTATCTTCTAAAACGCATACCCAGAAAACAATTCAATTTTCACAGAAGAACTGAAACAAATATTACAGCTCCAAGTACTGCCTTAACTATGGAATTTTAGAAACTACAGCTATAAACAAATCAATCTAGTGGGTAGAAATCGCCCTCTCATGCTCCAGTCGTACAAGGTCCTGCTCAATCTCATTAACTCTGTGAAGCATCCCCAGAGCCCTCTGTTCCTCTCAGTTAAATTGATCACTAGAATCTAAGTTTCTACATCTACTTTCTATACCTGTCTTTGCTCGAGTGGCAAATTATAATTAACTGTTTAGGTATCTGTCTTTCGTACTAGATGGATAAACCCTTTGAGACAGGACTCATATTCATTGATCTGTCTAGCCCTAGCCCTATTACATGGTAGAAATCAAACATTTTAATTAAAACATATAGTCAATCATTCTTTAAAATGAGATGTGTCTTTAGACTTTCACAGTCTGAGGACATTCAGAGGCCCTAGAGATCTATAGATATGTTAATATTGAGCTGATGTCTGGAGGGAGAAATATAGCATACATTTGGGTTGGAGAAGTGGAAAGGCCTTTTTTTCTGAACCAGATTCACCCCTCGACAGCAGTGTGGCTTTGAGCCGATCATAAGTAACCCATGTGAGACTCAGCTCCATCATCTCTAGAGTGAAAATGTAAAACCATCCCTAAAGGATTGCTGTGAGGATTGAGCAAGATTCCAGCTCTGAAGTGTTTACCACAGTACCCAGCACATCGTAAGCACTAAATCACAATGACAACTGTAATTACAGAGGTGGAGAAGGAACTTATGTGTGTATCTTAAATGAATGGCATTGAATACAAGAGACTGAATGTAATTATTTCCTGTAAGAAGAAAGTGGAGCTGAAAGTTCTGACTTGTGTTGAGGAGGAGCATTCCTCTGTATATTAAGAGATAATTTCATGGACATCTTGCCTTTCATGGACTACTTTATCCATAAAAGGAAAGAATTTTGGTTTTTGCTGTTATTTTTATTGGGCCACTGAAAGTTTTAACCTTTGCCTGATTGACTAGCAGTGACATAGACTGCCCACGCTGAACTGACTATTTAAAAAACTCAAAAATAAAAACAAAAAGAGCAAACCTTGACAGATGCCCAGGTAAGTTTAAAAATATGTTGATGCCCTAGCTCATGGTCTAAATCCTAGGTTTTATACAACCCATGAGTTAAAAAATGGTTTGTACATTTTGCATGGCTGAAGAAAATAAAAAAGGGAGAATATTTCATGACACATAAGAATTATATAAAATACAAGCTCTGATGCCCATAAATAGTGTTCTATTGGAACACAACCTCTGCCATATAGCTTTGATAGAGTTGAGTAATTGTAAGAGACCCTATGGCCAGCAAAGCCTAAAATCTCTATTCTCCAACCCTCTGTGGAAAAGGTATGTCAACTCTTACTCAAAAGCAAAGGATTATCTTTACACTCATGCACTATGAGAGAGGATTGCTGTCCCCAAAACTCCTCCAGCTGCCTCAACCCACACCCCAACCTCATGAGTGTAAGGTCACTCATCACTTATTCAGATGCTCACATGGGAAGGTGACTTTGTTAGCTTACTATGTCAGCCTTATTCTCCAAAATAATGTCATGTGTTACATTAGGGGGCTAAATCCAACACTCTCCTAATTTACTATACTTGTAAGACTGCTTCGGAATCACTGTAACTGAAGTTAAAACTGAAGGCATTCTCCTTATCATTATTTAATTAATTTAACCTGACTTCATGAAAATGGGCTATGCTGTGAAATAGCTTTAAAGAGCACCTAATGCTTGTCCCAGACAGTGTACTCCACTTGATACACATTGTGAAATAAAGTCAATAATCTTTTTAGCTTTGCTAAAACAGAGAGAGAGAGAGGGAGACATATTTGTTCTTAGGCTCCATGAAACACTGGAATAAGGTGCTGTTTCATTTACTTAATGATAAACTTCAGAGAATAAAAATGTAACACTCAGACAATTAGCATGTTACTTATTATACCAGATAGTCCTCCTGAGATGTGCCTGTGCTTTTTGTATTTTTTTCTTATTATTATTCTCTGACTTTCTCACCTCCATTTTCAGTCCCAGCACAAATTCAGAAAAGTGTAAGTGCTTATCCACAAACACACCTTTTTACATTTCTCATTTTCCAAGTAAATCAACAAATTTGAATCGGTGACAGAGCCAGTGAATTGCTACACAACAAACACCATTGCCCTCAATTAACATCTCCTCCAGGCAATTGCTAAAAAGAAATTCACTTTGTCTCCAGGTGACATCTTAAGGAAAGCAAGGTGTCAATTGATGAAAGGGAGAGAAATCTTTTGAATTGGAATTATTAGGATAATAACTAAATGCCCTTCTCTTTTCTCCCATCTAACTCTTAAAAACAAAGTCTAAAATATTTCCAATTTTTTTTTAAGTGATCACTGCCCAGATAGATAGAAAATGCCACTCTGTGATGTTAGACCTTGAAGACTGCCCCCTGTGTGAGAAGTAAGGAACACCTCTCTAAACAGAACTTGTACCCCTTCAGGATGAAAACAACTAAAACATTCCCCCAGGCACTGAAACAAGTACTGAAGTCCTCAGTGACAATTTAATCAAATATATACGAGGGGGATCCCTAAAAAAATGAAATTTATTTATAAAAAGTGTTTACTTATTCTAACATGTTTAAGCTTCAGTCACCTTCAAAGTACTCTTCATTTGATGTAGTACACTTATCGAGGTATTTTCTCTACTGCTCAAAACAGTTTTTGAACTCATCAATTTTGATGCCTTTTAGTGCTTCTGCCATTTTTCTGTATCACCTCTTCCACATCAGCAAACATATCCCTTTGAGGACTTTTTTGATCTGGAGAAACAAAAAAAAGTGGCTTGGGGTGAGATCAGGTGAATAGGTCAGGTGAGACATGGGGGTCATGCCATTTTTTGGTTAAAAACTGCTAAATACTCAGCACACTGTGGGCTGGTATGCTTGTATATCAGCACTGAGAGAGTCTCCAAAAAACTCCACTGAAGCTAAACGTAGTCTCTCACAACAATGCCACTTGGTACACTGATAGAGATGGCTCCTAGAACACTGACCCAGCAGGGGAAGCCTGTACTACAAGGGGCCTGCTCTCCAGAAGATAATTCTGTTTTGGGGAGTCACCCCTCATACATACCTATACGTGAACCCACACAAACCAAAGGCATTTACACACATACAGTATGTTTAACTAGAAAAAGCTCAATATTTGCAAGACAGTTCCCAGAGTTAATGCAATCAGTTAGTGATAAATGTAAAAATTAGAATGCTGCAGGTAAGTTTCTCTGTAGCTTACTCACTCTATCTTGAGAAATAGCACTGAGGTACTGTTTCTCTCAGACCCGTATTCAGGAATAAAAGAATTTTACAATACCAAAGCTGAAAAGAAGAGCTACAGTATAGAGATATATCAGCTGATAAAAGTAATGCTGACCAGGAAGCTTTTACATTATTTTCAAAACCTTTTATCAAACTATATTCTATTATAGAACATGGCAGCTTTTTAAATTGGATTTCCCTCAAGCTGCAAAAGGGAGCTTGTTGTTCTGCCACAATCTCCTCTGAGGCCGCCCCAAGGTTATTAACCCTCTACCTTAGGAAACACTGACAATACCCCAAGGCCAAGTCTAAGGGGAGTTAGCACTGCAAACAGAGAGAACCTGGCAGAGTGTGTGTTCATTAATTCAACCAATATTTACTGAGCCCTACTAAGTGCTGTGTATACATTGGTAAACAGAACAGACAAAAATTCCTACTATTGAAGAGTACCTTATAGTTGAGGGAGGCAGATAACAGACAGTGAGAATATCAAATAAGTAAATAACACAGCATATTAGAGATTATCAGTGCAATGGACAAAATTAAGCAAGGTAAGAAGGATTAAAGTGGGGGTTATAATTTTAAAAGAAATTGCCAAAAATTAGGCCTCACTGAGAAGAAAACATTAGATTATGTGAGGGGTTAATATCCTGAAGATGAATGTTTCAGGCAGAGGGAACAGTGAGTTCAGTAGCCCTGAGGTTGGAACATGCCTGGCATATTTGGAAACTATCATGGAGGCCATGATAATTGGGGGTAGGCACAGATTCAGTGTGGGTAACAGTAGCAGGCAATGCATGAATTAAGGGAGAAGGGAACAGATCATGTAAGGATTTAGAGAAATAATTTGAGAAAACAATGTGGACCCACTGACAGGTTTTGAATAGATGCATATAGTGTATAGTGGTGTTGGAGCTGTGGAGCATATTGCTTTGAGAAGGCGTGAGTGTTTTAGAAGTTGAAATTTATTTTCCTATATGAAGCATGACTTGTCTCATATGAGACGGAGTACTATAAACACAGGAGAACCAACGAGTACCTGAGTTATGGGAGAGTCATTTAATCTCTCTGTGCCTCCAAGAGTTTGTAAAGAATAATGTTACCTGCCATGTGTAACTCTCAGAATGGTGTGAGAAACTGGGGAAATAATGAAAGAAGGAATAAGTGTCAGATCAATATTGGGCGTCTTATCACTAAAGAGTTGATGACGATCTTGTGTACACTCTGGTTGTCACAACAGTTAGTCCTTTTTATCAGGAGCCAGAGAGTCTATGCTAAGGCTAAAAAGTCAAAATTCCAGATCATTATAGCTGTGAAAATAATAGGATATAAAGTGTATGCAAGAGTTATACAATAATAATGTAGTAGAGATGTTGACTGGAAGCCACCATGGTAGATGTCAGATGAACCTCTAAGATGGAAAACTCAGAAGTGGCATGCACATTGTGGGAGGAGAAGCTCAATCCCAAGTCAAGCATGTCACCAATGTTAAGGGACCGTGCTAACTCCTAGGAAAGCTAAGAAAGAGAATATTTGCTATTATGGAGATGTCTGATTTGACTTTTTCTGTCCCTGCTCAGGCTAGAAAATAGGTTTTTGTTAGCTGAAATAATTGACTGAAAATAAATATTTTTAATCTCAAAAATGAGAGTGAAATGTTTTGTAAGATTATACCAGTAACTACATATAAAAAATAGATCAATATGTAGACAGTAATATTTAGACTGTCTTGCATAATGTAAGAGAAGTTAATGCCCATTTAATCAAAATCCTGTAGGCTGGTATTCCATAGAATATCAATCATCGAAAACAAGTTTTCTCTATTATTTAGAGATTTAAAATTTTTTAATTTATGATATTAAAAAATTCTAATATATTAACTGTATGTATAAACATTAGTCCCCAAACCCCTATATCAGAATAAAATAAATAGGATTATCAATATCTTCTAAAAAGAGGTCTAGTAGGATAGATACATAAAATAGGAATATTCTGATGCTAAAGGCTGAGAAAAGTGTTCCAAAGTGGATCATTAACAGTTTTTGGTGAAAAGGGTACAAAGGTCTATAGTCAAATAGATGGGCAAATATCTGTCAAGAGCATATCATGCTAAGAAAAGGCAACCTAGACAATAGAGTAGAATGTGGGCCATTTAGAAGGAGGGATGTAGGAACAGCAAGGAACCCAGTGAGAAACCTAATTCAAAGTGGTACAATGCAAAGGGACACGGAACCAGAAAGAGAAAGTATCTTATTTTATAGTTTTGCTTAATACACACCTGTCACAACCTGTGAAAAGAACTATTTGGTATTCATAGTATTTTTAGATCATCTGGTTTCCCCTCTGGCAGCTATATAAGCCAAGACTCTAAGAGGTGAAATGATTTACCTCAGGAGAGAGAGCCAAATGGGGTCTTGAATTTAAGTCTTCAATCAGAACAATATTCTTTGACTTCTATACTTCTAAGCATTGTTTAAAAAATGAATGATTCTTACAGTAAACTTATGATACTCTCCTTTTCTTTTTGGTGGATTATATTGAATGGTTTTTGCCATAAAAGCTGAATTTTGCTTCTTTGGAAAAAATCTCCCAGGTCCTAGCAAACAAACAAACAAACAAACAAAACCTTTCTTAACTACCAACCATTCCACAACGATTGGTGGGCTAAAGATTTAATCCACATTTTACTTTTTCCTATTATTTTATCATCAGTAAATTTTATGAGTGTTTTAGCAAACAAGTATAGAAATTATATTAAAAGATATTAGGATAAAAAGGTGTAAGACATAGCAGCATGAAAAATATCAATCTGGTCTGAGAAATGTAGTGTGAGATAATACATTCAAAGTCAACAATCTCAACAATGCTGAAAAATAGTGATATACACTAGATACACATATACAAATTACTGTATGTAAAACCCTATAATAGCTGAATAATTGTTCTGTAACCTCATCAACATTTTTGCGCACATACCAGTTTCCTGAGTTTGATGTTGTAGTACAGATATATATGTTGTCACCATTGAAGAAAACTGGATGAAAAATTAACAGACTATGAAGTATTTTTGCAACTTCTTGTGCGTCTATAATAATTTTCAAATGGAAAAGTAAAAACGGACAAATAAACAAAAAAAGAGCATAATTCAGAGTAGCAATCCATATGTCTCTTCAGGGTGCTAAAGGGGAAAATGGCACAAAAAGGTTAAAAACCTGCCCTAATCCTTGTCGGTAACCACAGAAAAAGGACAGGCCCCAGGACAGGCCTGGGCACCATCTATAGAGCTCCTCTGAGTAGGTAAGATTCAAACAGGTCCATTTTCAGGAAACTTTGAGAATCTTTCTTACTTTAGTTTTACTCATAATTCCTCTTCTTATCCAGAAAAATAGCAAGAGAACTTTTGTAGTGATTTTGTGGAATGTCTTTGTACTATCTTTATGGACCTCTCCTATCCCTACCCTCCCTATTTAGTAAGGAGCTAAAAATACAGGTCAGTTGGCAAAAGCTTTCTATGAAAGAAAGAAGAAAAAAAAGAAAGAGAGAAGGAAAGAGAGAAAGAGAGGGAAGGAGGGAGGGAGGGAGGAAAAAAAGAAGGAAGAAAGAAAGAGTTCTAGACAAGATGGAGGCATAGATAGAAACCTCTCATTTCCTCACACAACCAAAATGAGGATAACAACTAATCTAAAGTCCATAAACAACAAGAAGCACCAGAAAATCAAACTTCATGGAACTCTGACAACCAAGGAGTTAAAGAAAAAATTAACTAGAACAAACAGACCTATGTACCACAACAAAGAAATATAGCCCAAATAAAGGAACAGAGCAAAACTACAGAAAGAGAGCTAAGTGATGACGAGATAGCCAACCTATCTGATGGAGAATTTAAAGCCCTGGTAATCAAAATGCTCATGGAACTGCTTGAGCTTAGTGGAGAAATGAAAAAAAAAAAAAAATGAAAGGTACCCAAAATGAAATAAAGCAAAATATTCAGGGAACCAACAATGAGGGAAGGAAACCAGGACTCAAGCAATGATTTGGAACAAAAGGAAAAAATAAACATTCAACTGGAACAGAATGAAGAAACAAGAATTCAAAAAAGTGAAGAGAGACTTAGGAACCTCTGGGACAACCTGAAATGTTGCAATATCCAAATTATAGGGGTGCCAGAAGGAGAAGAACAAAAGCAAGAAATTGAAAACTTATTTGAACAAATAATGAAGAAAAACTTTCCCATTCTGGCAAAGGAAATAGACTTCTAGGATGTTCAGGAAGCCCAGAGAGGCACAAAGCAGTTGGACCCAAAGAGGAACACACCAAGGCATATCATCATTAAGTTACCCAAGATTAAAGATAAAGAGAGAATCCTAAAAGAAGCAAGAGGAAAGGAGACAGTTATCTACAAAGGAGTTCCCATTAGACTGTCAGCTGATTTCTCAAAAGAAACCTTGCAGGCAAGAAGGGGATGTAAAGAAGTATTTGAAGTCATGAAAGGCAAGGACCTACATCCAAGATTATTCTATCCAGCAAAGCTATCATTTAGAATGGAAGGGCAGATAAAGAGCTTCCCAGACAAAGTAAAATTAAAGGAGTTCATCATTACCAAGTCATTATTATATGAAATGTTAAAGGGACTTATCTAAGAAAAAGAAGATAAAAAATATGCTCACACCATTGAGAATGACCATCATAAACAAAGAAACAAACAAGTGTTAGAGAGGGCACCAAGAAAAGGGCACCCTAGTGCACTGTTGGTGGGAATGCAGACTGGTACAATCACTATGGAAAACAGTATGGGATTTCCTGAAAAAACTAAAAATAGAACTGCCTTTTGACCCAGCAATTCTACTGCTAGGATTATATCCTAAGAACCCTGAAACACCAATCCAAAAGAACATATGCACCCCAATGTTCATAGCACCACAATTTACAATACCCAAGTTCTGGAAGCAACCTAAGTGCCCAACAGTAAATGAGTGGATCAAAAAACTATGGTACATTTATACAGTGGAATACTATGCAGCAGAGAGAAAGAAGGAGCTCCTACCCTTTGCAACAGTGTGGAGAGAACTGGAGAGCATCATGCTAAGTGAAATAAGCCAGGTGGTGAGGGACAAATACCATATGATCTCACCCTTAACAGGAACCTAATCAACAAAATGAACAAGCAAGCAAAATATAACCAAAGACACTGAAATTGAAAATAGGCTGACAATGACCAGAGGGAAGAAGAGAGGGGATTATAAGGTAAAAGGGTGAAGGGTTTGCAGGAACAATTATAAAGGACACATGGACAATAACAAGGGGCGGGGTGGAAACAGGGGAGGGAGGTGGGAAGGGCTGGGGTGGTAGGGAGGGGGAGGGGGAAAGCCAGAAAACTTTAAACAAACAAACAAATAAATAAATAAATATGAACAATAAAATGACAATGAACTCACAACTATCAACAAATGAGCCTAAAAGAAAAGAAAAACAACAAAACCAAAAACTAAGCAAAGAACTAGTACAGGAGCTGAATCAGAGAAATGGACATTACATGGAGGGATTTCAGTGGGGAGGGAGAAGGGAGGAATAGGGGGGAAGAGGTACAGGGAAGAAGAAGCATAATTAGTAGGCATAAAATAGATGGAGAGAGATAAAAATGGTATAGGAAACAGAGAACTCAAAGAAGTTATATGTGTAACCCATGGACATGACTAAGAAGGGGGGAATGCTGGAGAGTTGTGGGGGTAGGGCAGAGGAGGGATACAGGGGGAAAATTGGGAATACTATAATAGCATAATCAATAAAAATACTTTAATATAAAAAGAAAGAAAAGGAAAAGGAAGGAAGGAAGGAAAGAAACTATAATTTGTGAAAGAGCGAATTCCCTTTTATTTTTTCTACCTAATTTATTAGTTTTTACCCATAGTAAAAAAAGAATCAGGAGCATGGATTATTATGAAAATATAAAAAGTACTTTTCTCTTTCATTTTATGAGACAATATAAAGTATGAATATTTTAATATAAATATTAGTAGGTCATATATTTTACTCATTCATATGTATCAGATATTTAAAAAATTAAATGTTAAATCTATAATAAATTATATTTAGTAGTTAAGCCTATATGAAGATGAGATCTGAAGAATGTATTTTTCAAAATTATTTTTGCAAATAATATATTTTCAAGTAAATAAAACCATTACAATGTTTAAAATATCTATGCATGCAAAAATGAAAGTATAAACATATGAATTATCTACTCTGGATGAGTGAATGGATAGCTTAAAACAATAGAAACTTGCCCTGGCTGCTGTGGTTCAGTGGATTGAGCACCAGACTGTGAACCAATGGGTCACTGGTTCAATTCCCGGTCAGGGCACATGCCTGGGTCCCCAGTGGGTGGTGCATGAGAGGCAACCACACACTGATGTTTCCTTCCCTCTCTTTCTCCCTCCCTTCCCCTCTCTAAAGATAAATAAATAAAATATTTAAAAACAAACAAACAAAAAACAACAGAAACTTATTGTCTCACAATTCTGGGTGCCAGTTTAAAATCACGGTGAATACAGAGTTAGTTCCTTCTGAGGCTCTGAAGAAAAATCCGTACCATCTTTCTCTTCCAGTGCATGGTGGCTGTCTATAATCCTTGGTGTTTCTGGGTTCGGATCTACAGAACTTCAATATTGGCCTACACATTTCACCTTGCGTATCTCTGTATCTCCGATCCCACTCTATCCTTCTCTTATTAGAACACTTGTCATTGGATGTACAGCCCAACCCAAATCCAAGATGATTTTACCTCAAGATCTGTAATTACACATTTAAAAAGACCCCTTTCCAAATTAGGTCACATTCACAAATTCCAGGGATTAGGATTTGGCCATGTATGTTTTAGGGGCCTTAGTCAACCCATCATAGCAATGATCTGTTTTAAAAGAAAGAAAAAAAAAGTGGTAACTTCCATACAATTGTAACAGGGAATATGTAGGTCCCCAAAGCAGGGAAATCCCCCCACTAACCTAGCCTGGGGGAGGGAGAAACAGAGAACAACCACTGAGAGTTACTTTGCATAACAGTAACAGTGGGCTAGCTTTATAGTCATACTAAATAGTTTGCTTGCAAAGTTCAGGGCCAGGGAAATGGGCATGACTTTAACTGGTGATGAAGCTAGGAGGTGGTTCCCCTATGTTACTGGGTCATCCCTGCCTAGACTAACAATGGCTGCCATGAAAGGAAGAAGATACATGAGAGCTGGCAGAGATAGCCAATTGTGGGAGGAGTCAGAAATGGGGTTATGGAGGAAGAGCAGGGTGAGGATTTAAACTCAAGCACAGCAGCCATGTGGGGCCTCTGGCCATGTGGCTTGGAAGGAGAGTAGGAGAGCGATGAGAGTCTCTCTCTCTCTCTCTCTCTGCCACGAAGCTTAGAAAGGAGAAGGAAAGGAGGATATAGTTTATAGTGAGGAAGGAGGCCATGTGGCCTGGGGAGCTGCAAACGACTTCCTTGCAAGATCCTGTCCTGCTACACCAGGATTTTACCTAGACTATTAAGACTTGTGCCTTTCCTGAGTTTTACCATTATCCAGAATAACACAGAACATGCTTTTTTGGACTATTATATGAAGGCTGACAGCAACGTATTCCAGATCCTACACAAATAAGAAAATGGGGAACTTTTGGCCAGTAGCCTGGTGGGGAGCATGGGAAGTGCTGGGTGTCATGGGAAAGGTAGGCTTTCAGCTGAGGTGCTCTGAACACCCCCAAAGGTTGGAATGTTGTAAATAAAGATCTGCTCCTTCCAGCATTGTCAGGTCTTTCACCAAGGTGCTACCTGGGCGGGCCCCAGTCTGCTCACTTAGTTTTGGCAAGCTATGTAACGAAATCACAAATAATATTAGCTTAAGGTTTGGCCACATAGCTATATGTAGTTATTTAAATAGTTTTAAAAAGGTTCACATCAATTTTCTCTTCAATATTTATAACATCTATTAAAAATAGTGTTACCCTTATTGTCAATTTACAGACCACACAGCTGAAGAGCAATTAATGGCTTAATAAAATCAAACCAAGGGAAGATGTTAGGACATTAACTCATCCTTGGAACCCAGGTTGCCTGATTCCCAGACAAGTGCTCTCACCCAGCAATTCTCTACCAGTGTGCTGCAATAACTTTTAAAACATGCAACACCTGACTATTTAGTCAGGGCACTGACCTCTTTTTCCTTAGATTGCCAAATACAAAAAAAAAGACAACAGCCAACATAACAATAGCCATCTGGTGTGAATGAATCCAAACTATATCTTTTTGGGGAGGGGGTCAGATCAGCAAATATATTTTTTTAGTGTGCCACAGAATTTTAGTAATTAGTTTATGTATGCCATGAGATATAAAGGTTGAATGTTGCTGCTCTAACCTAAGAGAAATTTTCTCTGCAGCATATGATACAAAGACATGACATTTTTAAAAGTTGGTGTCTTAATAAATACAATAAGGTTGGATAAGTGACATCCATAATAGAGTTTATGCAACACAGACAGAAAACATTAAAAAAAATTTTTTTGCAGTAACTGGACAGTACTGAGGGGGGGTGCAGATGTTGTTACCCCAAATATGCCTTTTGAGTAACTGACTAGTTTAAGCTGGTTATTGATGAAAACTTTAACCTTCCCCCTAACTACCTAAAAGAATTTAGATAGAGGACCTGCTCTAGGAAGGGAGCTATTATCATAGATAATTATAGTTTAATATGAACTAAATGTGATAGGGAGGAACTTTGCCAGGCCCATATGATCAAAGTCCACTCTGTATCCTATTGTTAAGGATGGCTCAGCCAACATTTATTTACAAAACATTTGCTTTTCTATCCCCACGTGAATTGTCTTCCTCCCCTTTGAAGTCCCAGATCACTACCCACCCAGTTTTTCTCCTTAGCTCCACTGTAACTGCCCAGTTTGTTCTTGGGTCCCGTATTCTTCCCACATCCAATACATAATAAACTTGGTTATTTCCTCCTGTTACCCTGTCTCATGTCAATTTGATGATTAGACCAGCCAAAGAATTTAGAAGGATAGAAGGAAAATTATTTTTCCTCCCCTACATCATGAAAAGAAATGGATTCATGTCAACATTTTGTTGATGAGATCTCAGTAAAATGCTCATTATTATTTTTTCTTTTTAATTTTAATGCATACATAACAGAGCAAATCATCAGTGCATGATAACTCAGTTCGTGAAGTCTGAATTACACGTTTTGCGAAGGAAAAGCAGTTGTGTTGACCTCTCTGTTTCTGCCCATGTCTCTTATGCTTTGTTGCAGGTTTCCTTCCTTACCTCCTAGACAAAGCTGATGCTATATTTATCCTGCAAGATTTTGAAAAGAACCACAGATAACATGTTTTTGACACCTTACAAGATGGTGTGAGCTGTTCGTAGGGTAAGATTTCAGTTCTGTGTTTTTTGGAAACTGTTCATTTTCCATTGTCACTGAAATAATGGTCATGGTGCCTTCCTTTACGTAAGAAGTTTTAATGGTCAGAAACCTAGAATACCTGATTTCATGAAGTCTGCTTTTTTTTTAATCTCCCTAGAAATAGTGCCTTACCATCTCTGACTATCTCTACTACATTCATATGAACCTGAATTGTCAAATCTTAAAGTTGGACTTCTCTGGATCAGAACATTCCAGATGATAAAATGAATCTATCTGAACCTGCATTTATCTCGCACACAGCAGGCTGACTGGATGAAAGCACAGGAAGGGCCTATTAAGTTCTGGCCTAGAATCATTCTACAATGAAGTGAGATCACTGGAGTTGATTTCCAGTCAGCTACATTGATCACTAGATTCCTGGCTGCTGTGTGCTGCAAGACTGCTGCCTAATACGTGAAAGAGGTGAAGTAAATCTTACTAGTTCCTTCACAAGCAGCTATAGATTTTTATTCTTTATTATGAAATAAAAATTCCACTGAGAAATGAATTTTTTTGATCAGTCAATGTCAAGCAAGACAGAAAGCATTATTTCATAATGTACCTTTCATTGCTTAAAAATTAAAAATGGTGAGGTGCAAAGAAATATGGAACAAATTGTCTGCAAAGGATAAGGCAGGCAACTTAAAATGATGTGGGAAGAAAAGAGGCCCCAGCAGTGAAAGGATAAAATCAGAGCCATTGTCTATCCTGGTACTGTTTGCTGAGCAGCTCTATGACCTTGTTGAACATGACTGCCATTTTACTCCTCTGCGCTTATGTCCCAGGACTGGAAATTACTGGAAGCAAAAACCGAGTGTGACTAACCATTCCCTATAGCCACAGGCAGAAGATAATATTGGAGCAAACTGCAGCCCCCTGTTAAAATGCCACAACAGCCCAAAAGCCTCACAACAGCACCCCCACACCTTTTTAACCCAATTACAATCCAGTAAAAGCTCAAGCCCCCACCCCTCAACACTGATGTATCTCTTCCCACCATGCCCCTCTCCTTTCTTTGGAGAATGAATAAAAACTTTACTCTCTACACTTTCTTCTGTGAATTCTTTCACAGCTGGCGTCACTGATCACCCTAACAAGCAGCAATGAGCAATTTCTATTCCTTCTTTTCTCCCTTCTTTTCTCTGTAAGGGAAGAAAAAAGAACTTTTTATCTACTTTTCTAGGTTCTTCACTGAGACAATCATCTAACCAAAGACAGATTAAGGGGAGAAAAGCAAATGGAAAAGTTAATTTTATGTATTCATGGGATATACCTAAAAAAAACTGAATAATTCCCCAAAACAGCCCAAGCCATCACCTTAAACCCCATCTTTAACTAAAGACAAAATATTCAAAACAATGATGGGGTGGAGGGATCCAGTTATGGAAGGTTATCTGGGCAAAGCACTGTAAAAGAGGGTATGATTGTTATGCAGATCTAGGCTGTGGGCTGCCCCACTGATAAGTTTCTACCATTTTAACTACCCTTTTTTTCCTGGTATAGAGAAGGAGATACCCTTTACAAATGAAGATTTTACATGTAAAATAAAGATTTTACAAATAAAGATAAATGTTTATTTATCTAATAAGTAAAATTTCCCATATAAAAATTTCACACATAAAGGTTTCCCATATAAATATAAACATCTCTTATAAAAGCATATTTGGTTTTCAGAGATTCTCCCAAGTCTGCTGTTTTTAAAAAATAACCAGGTCATAATAATCTTCATGTCGAAGAGGAATGTTTTCAAGTAGCATATTCTACTTCCCTTCACCTCCCTCTCTTTCTCCTTTGTTTACTTTCTTCCTTCTTTCTTGCTTCTCTTCCTTTTGGAACCACACAGAAACTTCATTTGCTTAATTTTAGATAAGCCCTTAGTAAGAAAGCATTGTTTGCCTTAATCAATCTTTGCCTTAAGAAAGCATTGTTTAGGTTAATTGTTTAACCCTGTTCATTAGGTCAATACAACTCGGAAATGCCTCTTTTCAGACCTTTCCTTCTCAAAGCTTAACCACCGTTTCAGACCACTCCTCCTAAAGAATAACCACCCTTAAGAGCACATCATCTTGTTAACTATCCTGTAATCTGATCCCCACCTTGCTTTCTCCCACCTTTGTGTAATCTTCCTAAATCCCCTCCCTTCATTCTAAATGCATAAAAGAAGCTGCAAATTCATTTCATATAAGCATTTTTTTCAGTCTGTTGCGATCCTTCTTCCAGGCATATCCTCTGCTCAAATAAATTACTATAAAAATTCTCTACAGGGTTGGATATTCTTACATCGACAGGGATATAAAACAATCTTCTGACAAATGAGGGTTGATTATCATTTATATACAAAGTCCTGGTTACTCATTGTAAGGGATACAAAGCTGAATAAGACCTGGAATGTTTCATTCGTGAATTCATAATTCAGAAGAGGAGACTTACCCACAAATAACTACATTACAAAAAATCAGCTATGGTAAATGTCATAGGAACATTAAAAGAAAAACAGCTACAGAAGATCAAAGAATAATTCTTTTACAACATGAAGTCAAATTATGTCACTCTTCTGCTCAGTTCTTCTAATGGCTTCCTGCCTCACTCAATATAAATGTCAAAGTCCTTGCAATGAGCTTCAAGGCCATACACAATTTGGCTGCTATTACATCTTTGACCTCATCTCCTATTACTATTCTGGCTAGCTCACTGTGTTCAGCCACACAGGACTGCTTGCAGTTTCAGAAATCGCTGTGCACCATCTGCCCTTAGGCTCAGAAACTGCTCTTTTCCTCCCGACAGCTACCGGCTACCTCTTTCACCTCCCTCAAGACTTGGCTCAAAACTTACCTTCTATAAGCGGCCCCATGACTCCCTTCATAAAAACTGAGGTACTATGACCAATTCATTTTTTTTTTCAAATTTCTTTACCCTACTCTACTGTTTTTTAAAAAAATTTTGTTGTACTTACTGTTGTGGGGGCTGAAAAATAATCTTTCTGCCACCCTTTTAAGTTCCTCTGGCTGGACTACCTAATAATGAAATTAACATAAGGCAGATTAACAGGAGAAAATAACCAAATTTATTACATATATACGGAGTTCCATAAAAATATGAGACCTGAGTTGAGGCTTATCTGCCATGTTGAGCTAAGGAGAAGGGCATAGTGGTTAGGGACTTCAAAGGTAAGGAAGCCAAGCCAATTCATATGGAGACAGAAAAGCTAATGTTTGATAAATAAATGTTTGCTGGGCTATCTCTAACAAAGGGACACACAGAGGACTTTGATCAAAGGAGCCTGGCGAGGTCCCTCCCTGTCTGGCACACTGGTCCATAATACACTACAGTTGTCTGTGTGCAGTCTCCCACCCTGGGACAGACCCTCCATCTACATTCTTTCGGCGGTTACAGGGGAAGTCAAAGTTTCCTCCTAAGTCTTTTGTTTCTTAAAAATAACCAGTTTAAAATAACTGATATCCCAAAAGGCATACCTTGTGTTTTGGGGATTGCAAACTCTGCTATCTGCTAGCATATTGTGACAGTTTCTCAGGTGTCACGGTGTTGTTTATTGTTCATCTCTGCCAGTTAGAATGCAAATCCCACGTAAATAGAGATTTTTATGCTTTATCCCTTGATGCATTCCAAGCATCGGATTAATACTTAAAGTATAATACATGCTTTTTTCCTCTTTGCAGCTTGAAAACACCAGCTTCTGACCACTGCAGAGCAGAGCCCAGGAGTGGCAGAGTAGAATGGAGGGCAGGACACACCTCACTGAGATGCATTCAGTGGTCCTGGCAGCTGTGTAGGGCACACTCTTCCCTCATCAGTGGTCTCAGAAGACTGCTCAATCACTGATGATCTCTTGTCTGTGGTTTCATAAATCTAAACAAAAGCATCTCTGTTCTGAGTGCTCAATTACTCCTTCCACAGTCCACATCATCCAGATCTCAGAAACTGATATCTGTCTGCTCCTGCAGGCAGCCCTTTACACAGGACCTACATCATACCCATAGACTTCCTTTCATTCCTGACCTATCTGTGGCCCAAGGAAACCCTGAAAGAATAATCATTCTTTGCTACAACAAAAACAGCTTCTCCTTTGTTCTAGCTATTAAAATAGCTTTTTAGTCATTTTTCTGCTTTTAGAATCTTAAATGTAGGAGTCAACTATCTGCCTACTCTGTCCTCCCCAAATCTCAAAAGGTATCTATTAAATCATTGGCATAGTCTTAGCCCCCTTTTTGACTTGAAGTGAAGGAAAAGCACCTTTAAAAACATTGGCTGAAACCTCCATTTAAATATCCAGTTCTATAAGCAAAATTTTATATGTTTCCCAATTGCTCATAAGATAAAATCTAACCTTCTGAGTTAACATCTGCACATTTACTATACAGCTTCATGCTTGCTTTCCAATCTTGTCTTCCATTATGCACCTTTAATACTTCTAGGTCTCAGAGTCTTTCATTCATTTATCAAAAAATATACCTATTAAGCACATACTACATCCCAGGCTGTGTTCTATACTTTCAAAGTATAGAGACAAATATATGCCAGAGTATTTTTCTTTTCCCAAATATATCACAGATTGTTATATCTTTTTCCCTGTCTCTTCTCATGGTGTTCCTGCTTTATGGAATACCATTTCACTCTTGTCTGGATAATAAACTCAAATTTATCTTTGCTATTACTAGTCTAAAATCACCTTCTATGTAGAACCTACCCTGAATCCCTTGGATAGAATCTACTGCTTTCTATTTTGTGTTCCCATTGCACTTTATTGATTTGGGGCAGCACATTATCACCTTGTATTATGAGCTGTAGATGTTAGAGTTATCTGTTAGTTAAGAAGATACCTTATATTTATATTTTAAAATCTGAAATCTGTTCTTACATTGTAATAGAAGTTCAATATATATTTGCATAATTAAAATGAACTAATAAGGGAACACTTTAGAGAAGAATATAGGTGGGCTGCACATTCCTGCAGACCAGTGGGTCCATCTAAACTGTAGTATGCATCGAGTGGTAGAAGATAAGGCTTTAGTGTATACTGGATCAATATTGGATAATATTCGGGGAAATCTTGAATGCCATAGGCAGGAATGTGTACTTAATTCAGTAAGTGAAAGTTACTGAAAGCTTCTGAAGAAATGCATTATTGTAGTTAAGCTTTAAAAGAAATAATCTGACAACGTTACACAGTGTTCTTTTGAAATAGAATAAGACCAAGTAATTAAAGTAACACATATGTAACACGAGAAGGAAGAGCACAAATGTGAAGGGAACACCAATGAATCATTGTGAAACTAGGAACTCTGTCTTTAAGGATGGGTCAAAATGAAGATGAGTAAATGATACTCTAATTCTGGATGACTGGCAGAATGATAGTGTGGCTGCTGTGGGTGTTCAGAAGGGGAAGAAGACTATTTGTAGTCTAATTTGGACATGTTAATTGCATGTGAAAAGTGGGATGCTCTATTAAGATTTTCAGGAGGAAGAGTAAATAAAGCACGGACAACTTGGTGAGAACCTCAATGAAAGATTTAGATAGAGAATTGTGACATTTTGTGACAAAATACAGAGCAGTTTATCTTTGTAAAATATATGAAATATATATTTATTTTGTAAGAAAGATAATTAACAAAAAAAGAACCCCAAAGAGTATATAAGAAGGGATTTCAGTACAAGAAAAGGAGAATGGTGCCTGACTCGATAGATTCACATTCTCCTTAAGGAACAGAAGCCAGAAAAGCAAATCAGTGAAACACTGCCCCTATGTAACAGAAACAGCCGACAAAGGTGAGGGAAACCTGTTGATAAGCAGCCCACGTATTAAATGAAAAACAAAAACACTTTAGCCTGAATCAATAATTAGCAGACTTGACATCACAGAAAATTTAATTAGTGATTTACAGGACAACACTGAGAAGAAACTGAGGGATTCAGAGTAAAAGGGCAAAGAGAGTGTACCATCACAGAAAATGAGGGGAAAAAGGCAAACCAACAGAAAATACAGCTTATATAAGAGTGATTTTCAAAAAGAAATCAGAATATGTAGAGCATAAATAATCATCAAAAAGGAATTAGAAAAAATCATACAGTTTTTAAAAATAATCTGTATTTGGACATTGAGAGACTACTCATGTTCCAAGAAAATTAATAAAATCCACACAACAAAAAATACCTTGGTGATGCTGGAAAATTCTAAGCATAGAGAACATTTTAAATACAGAAGAAGCAGATGCAAAAAATGGCTCAACACTCTTTTCAAACACCAAATGTCAGCGCACGAGGAAACGATAACCCTAGGTGTCGGAGGGAAAGATTATGACCCAGAATTTCTGTATTCTGCTGAGCTGCTGTTCAAATGTGAAGCAACAGCTGGACAAGGTCTCATAAAATAAAACATTATTTTTGAAAAAGTTTCTCTAAGATTCATATAACATATGAAATAAACAAGAGCAAGAATGGTAAATGGAGAGAGGAAAAGCTAGTGATGGGCATTGAAGAGCTAAACAGACAGAAAATATGTAGAAATAATTAAAAGTGTGGGAAATGTTTTTGCAAAATATTACACATGCATGATTTTTATTCAAAGAGATATTTTTAAAGATTTTATTTATTTTAGAGAGCAATGAAGGGGGGGAGAAAGAAAGAGAGAGAAATATTGAAGTGAGAAACATCTAGTTGCCTCTTTCACACACACTGACTGGGGACTGAACGCAGGTGGTTGCCCTAACTGGGAATTGAACTGATGACCTTTTGCTTTGCAGGATTATGCCCAACCAACTGAGCCACATTAGTCAGGGCTGAAAGAGACTTGTAGCACTTTTTAAAGGTGGGCACATCACCTGAAACCAGGCAGGAGCTGGTGGAGAAGAAAACAGAAGCTTTAAATTTCTTATATCCCAAAGCACCAAAGAATATTTATTCAATGTGGAAAATAAGATGATAGATAGATGATAGATAGATCTATAGATAGATAGATAGATAGATAGAATTAAGATTATTTTTAAAATCTGGATTAGAAATAAGATACTGTTATCAAAATAATGCACAATATAGAAAACAAATGTCTTCATAAAGCAAATAAAATATTAAAAAGAAACAAAAATAAATAAGTGCAAGCATCAAAATGAAGAATACAGAAAGGGTAAAAATTAAAAATATTAACACCTATAATATACTGATTATATTATTACATGTCTTGCCTTCTGTGTGTGGTTTACCTCATTTAATCCTCAAAATTTCCTTAAGAAATATATACTATTATTTTTATCATCACAGATGGAAAAGTAAAGTTTGAGAAAGAAAAGTAACTTGCCTAAGGTCACACAACTAATAAATAGTGAGGCCAGGATGAGAAACACATGGTCTCAGTCAGAGTCTTTACTCCTAATTTCTAAACTATGCTGCTTGGAACCTGCACACATTCACAAATGCAAACAAAATATATATTTTTACCACTTGCATACATGTATGTGCTATTATTTATATATATGTATGTATATTCATGCACACATTCATAAATACCTATGTTCACACAGACACATATTCATGCATATATAAACATAAAAATATATCTATTTGGAAAAAGTCCAACCATTGTTAATATAATGAGAACGGTTTTCATGACATTGATGTAAACTGGCAGCCAAGGACAGTGGACTGGAATATACATGCATGAAAATGATGACTTCACTGTACTAGTCAGTGGAGGCAGTAGACACTGCTGAGTGAGCATGGGTACATTGTTGCCATTGCATTCAAAACGACTGAGCAAGCAGAACAACAAATCTGCATCAAATTTTGTGTTAAACTTGCACATTTCTCCCTTGAAACTATCTGGATGATTCAGAAAGCTTTTGGGGATGATGCAATGAGTGCAGTGCAAATAAAGTATGGCACAAATGCTTCAAAGATGGTCAATAATCTGTTGAAAGTGATCCATGTTCTGGAAGTCCTGCAACATGTATAGCGTCAATCAACAAAGATTGGCAACTGACAGTGTGAGAACTAGGAGCTGATCTGTGGATTCCAAAAACTACTATGTCTGAGATTTTGACACAGACATTGGCATGAAACATGTTAGTGGCAAAATTCTCTCCATGGCAGCTTCTTCTACCAGAGCAGAAGGAACATCATGCTGAAGCTGGGAGAACTGTGTGAGGTCCCAAGGTGCCTACTTTAAAGGGGACTGAGGTGCCATTGTCCTATGAACAATGTTTCTTGTACCTTGTATCTTCTTCAATTAATGTCTTTATTTTTCATATCACATGGCTGGATACTTTCTGGATAGACCCCTGTATATACACATACATACTCTAATAAAGTTGAGAACATTTGGAAATAATAAAAATTATTTAAATTTCTCTATAAGAGGCAGAATATCTAAGATAAAATGGAAGAGCAAAATATAATTCTAAACGTGTCCCAAACCTAAAACCCACATATAACTTAATGATTCTTTCTTCCCTCCTGTTACAATTGATGAAGTGGCACAATTTTTGTCTAAGGACAATGCTTATGTGTGCTGGGACACCCCTATTATTCTTTCTAGTGACTTCTTTAATGGGTTGTAACTTACTTCCATCTACTGAATTCTTCTCTTCTCTTCACCTACTGAATTCTTGGGAATGTATAACTTAAGAATGAACTCTCCTATGTAATGCTCTCTCCTTTCAGCTACCTCATAATCACTTCCTTCTTTTCACAGCCAAACTCTGCCCTCAAACATTTTTTTATCTCCCACTGACTAGTCAATCCTACTATTCTCTGGTGTAAACTTCTCTGGCTTCTCTTGAAAAAAACTATTCAAGTTTTTAAAATTTAATCTTTATTGTATTTTTTCCCATTACCATTTATTCCCTTCATAACCCCTCCCCCCAAGCAATTGACATACTGTTGTCCATGTCCATGAATCCTTTTTCTTGTTGCTCAATCCAGCCATCCCCTCATCTCCCCACAACCAATAGCTGTCATCCTGCTCTCCATCTATCTGTCATTCCCCATTTTACTTGTTAGTTTGTTCTTTAGGTTTCATATATGTGTGAGATCATATGATATTCGTCTTTCTTTGACTGGCTTATTTTACTTAGCATAATGTTCTACAGGTCCATCCCTACTGTCACAAAGGGTAAAAGCTTTTTCTATTTTACTGACAAGTAGTATTCCATTGTATATATGTCCCATAGTTGTTTTATCCACTCATCTATTGATGGACACTTAGGATGCTTCCATATTTTGGTTACTTTAAATAATGCTGCAGTGAACATAGGGGTGCTTATGTTCTTTCAAATTGGTGTTTTGGGTTCCTTTGAATATAATCCCAGAAGTGGGATCGCTGGGTCAAAAGACAGATCCATATTTAATTTTTTGAGATATCTTCATACTGTTTTCCACAGTGGCTGCACCAATCTGCATTTCCATCAACAGTGCGAAAGAATTCCCCTTTCTCCACATCCTTACCTGCACTTGTTGTTTGTTGATTTATTGATAATATCCATTTAAACAGGTGTGAGATGGTATTTCATTGTGGTTTTAATTTGCATTTCTCTGATGATTAGTGACATTGAGCATCTTTTCATGTCTATTGGCTATCTGTATGTCCTCCTTGGAGAAGTGTCTATCCAAATCCTTTGTCCTCTTAATTCAGTTGTTTTTTTGGTGTTGAGTTTTATAAGTACTTTAGGAATTTTGGATATTAACCCTTATCAGATATACCTGCAAATATGTTCTCACATTCTGTGGGTTGTCTTTTTATTTTGTTGATGATTTCCTTTGCTGTGCAAAAACTTTTTAGTAGTCCCATTTGTTTATTTTTTCCTTTGTTTCCCTTGCCTGGGGAGATATATCCAATAAAAAATTGCCACTATTCAACTCTTAAAAACCTACCTAGCTCCTAAAATTAGCCTAAATCTTTCACTCCTTGTTATTATTATTTTGTTTTAATTTTTTAAAGATTTTATTTATTTGTTTTTAGAGAGGGAAGGGAGGGAGACAGAGAAAGAGAGAGAGAAACATCAGTGTGTGGTTGCTGGGGGCTGTGGCCTACAACCCAGGTATGTACCCTGACTGGGAATCGAACCTGCAATGTTTTGGTTCGCAGCCCATGCTCAATCCACTGAGCTACACCAGCCAGGGCTTTTTTTTTCCTTGTTATTATTTTTAATACTAATGTTATTTCAATTTCAAAAATATTTAAGAAATGAAATGTGAATAGAAAGAAACCAAATCAAAGGAATTATGTTATTTGTTTAAAGCTATACATTTACTAGTCCTTCTCTGGGCATTCTCTTATCCTGGGAATCCCTGACCTCACCACCTCCACTCTTCCCTGTGCCTTGCGAATCACTGTCTTAAATCTGTAAGTGTTGACACTCCTGGGGATTTTATCTTAGAGCTTCTATTCTCCACAATCTCCTTGGGTAGCTTATCCATGCAGCCCCATGGCTGCAGTTAATATTTATCACACATGCTTATGACTGTCAAATTTTGATCTACTTCTTAGATATCCTTTCTGAGCTCCAGACTCATATACTTAACTGCTGACAGAATCTCCATTTAGATGAAATTCTTCCTCCATGACATCTCTTGGATGCTTCAATTCTCTCTATCCCCAGAGCTACCACATAGCTTTGGGCATAATTACTTCCCTTCTAGATTACTGGAATAGCCTTCTTTAATGTTCCAAGCATCCAATCTCTTATTCCTCCAAGTCATTCTCCAAATTGCAACTAGAATAATCTTTTCTAAAGTGCCATTTTTTAAATCATTTCACTCCTTTGAATAAATCCTATAATTCATGATTTGTTTCTCTTTGTCCTTCTGATAAAGCTCAAACTTCTTCATGCAACTGAAAGTTCCTCATGAGCAGTCAAGTGTTTACTTTTCAGGCCTAGAATTATTATGCTTAGAAGATGGTTAAAGTATACAAAGATTAATGTGCTTAGAAAATTATAACACAGAGAGAGGATTTTGGTATTTGATTTCTTGGAGTACAGAGGGAATATGCTCTCAGAGATTTTAGAAGTATCACCAGGAGGCTTTCTTAGGCTGTGTGCAAGCTACAACACACCCCAAAATATACTCATTTAAATACCTCTATTTCTCTCTTATGTTACTGCCTAAATGTAGGCAGGCATTGTGACTGTTCAGATCCATCTAGTAATCCAGGAATCAAGGTCATCTTTACACTGTACCTCCTCCATCTCCTCGAGTGTTCTTCACATCTAAGTAGTCCCAACTCATTCCAGCACCGCATATACAAAGTGATCTACATGAAGAGCAAAGGGGAAGTCTAAGGCAAGCAGCTGCTCTGGAAGTGGTGCTGCTCTTAGGCTCACAGCCCACTGGCCACAGCTTAGTCAAATAGCACATGTAAGAAAGATGAAAGAAAGGAATAGTTTCAAGGGAGGTTGAGATAGACAGTCTCTTGCTGGTTGACTATATTCTGATCAATGTAACAGGGCTCTTTATTAAAAAGAAGAGATAAAGATTGCATATTGGGATCCTGCATAATTGTGAGATAATTGGCAGTCTCTGATACAAATTCAAAATATAGGATAGAAATAAGGACTGTGAAACAAATGTTGAAATCAGTGAGGAAAGGATTTAAATCTTCCTGAGAAGGTAGGTGGTGTCTTCAAGGGAGTGAAGAAAGTGCTATTGAGTGCATAAATTTTATTAAAGTCCCTCAGTTCTTCCTTGAAAATACTGAACTCTTTTTTTGATAGTGTGAGTTTTAGTGACTTTGAGAAGAAGGAAACTCAAGTGACATGGTATCTGTGGAGATTAATGAGACTTATTTACGCATTCATAGAAGAATGTGGACCCCAAGTTTTGAAAGGAAGGAGTTAGCATTGAGGACATTAGAAATAAAAAGAAATAATTTAGTACAAAAGGATACCCATTCTGGACATAAAAATGAGGGGAAATGAAAAGAAAAAAAATGCCATTCGTAACATTCATGTTAATCTCCAGGATTGGAGAAACAGGGAAGAATCAGGGTACACGACAAACAAGTAACTGAAATAATATACTCTCTCTTATGCAAGGTTTCTAATCTTTCTTTTTGTCTTCGTTTTAACAGTTCTTTGTAAAATATATCATAAGCAAACTTAACTCTTCTTGAGTTAGAGTAGCAATTATCAATATAGTCTAATTATATGAGATATAAAACTAACAAATAGAGCAAAAGTTTGAATAGAGGGCATGTTTATAAAACTAATCAGCATAATCTGGACTCATAGTTTTAAAAAATTCACTTTAGAGATGGTCATCCTCAAATCAGCATTCCAATTTGTTGGTTGCACCACATCTCCTTGGGGAGAGGGGCAGGCCAGTGTGGAGACCAGCAGGGCAGCTGGTGTATGCACACTTCCGGCCTTTCCAACTGGTTTGCCCTAGCTCGTTTACTGCTCTGGTGTTGGTAACAACGTTTTGGTGATAGTGATGGTTGATGGATTTTATGGTTTGCATTTTAAAGCATTCACTGTGTGGCTGAGTGGGAAATGGAGGGAAATGGGATTAAAAAGTAGGAAGAACACATTAGGGATTAGCAGTATCAAACCAAATGAGAGAAGATAGAAAAAGAATTACCCTGTCATTATGAAGACTGCTTATCAATACACTATAAAGTGCAGAATAAAGCTTAACTAAATGATAGACAATTAAGCACATGCTTTGTTTTATGATGGGTTAGAAAGAACACAGAATCAGTGAATATGATGGCCAATGCCATGAAAATTTTCTACATGGTAATGTTTTTATAAGTTCACATATTTTTTAAAATGTCTGCAAGGCTAATTAACTTACTACAACATGGAGGAACAATGACCACAGCAATATGCGAAAGAGAATATATTTTGTTAGTCTTATTTCTGTTAGAAGAGCTTCAGTACTACACTTTTAGAAACACAGTTCTTTGGTATGTTCCATCAAATTTTGCATCAGAACACTTGAAAAGCCTCATTTCTGCTATTCAGTGACCTCTTGGCTACATATTGATAGATTTCCAATCCACTGAGAAGCAAAGCCTTACACTTTTCAGATTTCCAAAGCTATGATTAAATGTGCCTTAACATCAAAACTCAATCTTTTCTAAGGCATGCAAAGGATTTGCTCTGCAAAGTAGGGAATAATGTACTAGACAGGCTCCCCAAAATCTTTAACTGTTTTTTTCCACTTGCAAGAAGTCACTGTTTCAAGGACTGTTGATAGAAGCAAATGTTTAAAGGCCCCAAAGACTCAATTAAGATCATGCTGGCTTAAGTACATACTCTCATTTATTACATGGTATTTTTGAATTACACAAAAGTTACATGCTAGAATTCTAACAATCAGTAATTAGTAGATGTGTCTTGTTGATACTTTGGTTGATTAGCTGAACAGCCAATAGCCTTTACCATTTGGAAACTTCCATATTTTTTACAAATAGTTGTACCATTTCCATAATGTAAATAATATTTTGCTCTCTAGAATTTTCAAAATAAATAAAAATATTCTAGGTGAATTTAACTAACATTTATTGAGTTCCTCATGTATAAGATACATAGATAATTGATTTGGGGTGTGGTGGGGTTTTGGTTTTTGTGTTTTTTTGTTGTTGTTGTTATTTTTTAATTTTAATGGTTTCCTGCTCTTGTTAACCTTGCATGTCCTAAAAGATATGTAAGCTTCCGGGTGACAGAGATCCTATCTTGTATTTCCTTAATGCCCCCACCACATTTAGCACAAAGTATTATGTTAGGAGGTAATCCTCAACAAATACTTTAGCCTTTAATAGCTAACAATAGCCTTTAATACTAGAACAAGTCCGATTACAATTTATTCTTACTCTGTGAGGTGCAAATAATAGCCTCAGTCAGTTCAATAAACAGAATACTAGATTATATTAACAGGTTCTATTTTCATTGATCTGACATTATTAAATCATTCACAGATTTTTATTAGAGCCAAACTACAATATTGAAGCAGTCAATAAAACCTTTTCACCAATTGTCCCAAATGTCATATTGACCTCTTACAGGCTTTGTGATGCCATTGTCTGTTGTATTTGTTTCAGCCATATCATTTCCTAAGCTTTCATTTGTACCACTGCTTTTGTTTCTTCTTTGTCTTCTCTCTCCCCACCCCACCCGTCTCTCTCACCACTACTTCTTTATTAAATATCAGATCTCCATGTGATTCCCCACTATGTCTTCATGATGCTTCAATGTTGAATTATTTTGTTCATTTTCTAACACATCACAAGAGTGGACTGAATTAATAAAAGAGGTCTGCAAAAGATCACAGATTACTGGGCAGAGGCTGGCACAAGACACACCAAAGAAAGACTTAGAATGTTTATCAGGCTGCAATAGGAACATAAAGCAAAAATCCCGGAGAAAGTGAGTACTGATTCACATTTCCAACAGAATGACTCAGAGTAACTCAAAGTTAACCAAAACCATACACCACATCTTCTATCTCTGATCTGCTATATTTCCCAGATGGGTGGACATACTATACATCCCCCTGTGCACGCCAGCAACATGACTTCCTTTGCTTTCTCACAGTCCATATTTAGTCCATGGGTATTACCAATTCTGTCTCCTTGATAGCTTTTGAATTTCTCCATTTCTCTCCACTCCCAGGACCACAGCTATATATTTGTTGTAACTACTGTCATCTTTTCCCTATTGGACTAAAGAGCTTCTTAACTTATTTCCCAGCCTCTAGGCTTGCTACACATTTCCGTTCACTGTGTTGTCTCCACCATTTACTTTCCAAACTCAACTATGATCAAGTTCTTCTTGAGAATTTTCTTGGGAATCTTCCCTAGATTCCCCACATCCTCCAAGGTAAAAATTCAAATTTTGTAGAAGGGCAATCACACCCTTTACAAACTGGCTTATGGCCCTTTCCAAGTCCACCTCTCATACACACTGCATTTACACTGTCTGTTCCAGCGCTCTTTGACTTGGAGCGCTCTGTGCACTGGGCCTTGTCATTGAGGCTGCCTGTCACTCCCCCCTCTTACCTAGACAACTGCCACCTAAAACACTCAATTTTTACGTTTCACCTCCTCCAAGGTTTATGCCACAAAAAGAATTCTTTGTTGCCATACCTTCTATTTCCTTTGGCTAAAATAAACTTTGGAAGCCTGTGTTCCAGAAAAGACTGCTGTTTTTAATGACAAATAAAGAAGAAACAAAAATACAAGTTCCACTACTTGGAAGTGTCAAAGGAAGGGAAAATTGTGAAAAGAGATAGTGCCAATGCCATGTGTCAACTGACACATCAATCAAGCATCACAATTTTCCAACTGAAGGAAAGGGCATATTAGTTTCCTACCATTGCTGTAACAAATTACCTTAAATTTAGTGGCTTCAAGCAATGCAAATGTATCATCTTACAGTTCTATGGAGGTCCAAAGTCCAAAAATGGGTCCCACTGGGCTAAATCAAGATGTCAGCAGGGCCGGCTGTGTTTCTTTCTGGAGGCCAGGGAAAACTATTTTCTTGACTTTTTCACCTGCGTGAGGCCACCTGCATTCTTTGGCTCCTGTTCTCCCTTCAGCTTTAAAGCTGACAATGGCCAGTCAAGTCTTGTTTATGCAGAATCGCTCTGACATGGTCTCCCTTCTCTCCCTCTACCCCATTCTAAAACACCCTTGTAATTACACTGGGCCCACTGAAGAATCAGGAATAATCTCCCTATTTTAAGATCAGTTGATTATCAACCTTAATTCTGTCTATGATCTTAATTTCCCTTTGTTACATAATCCAATATATTCATAGATTCCTGAAATCAGGATATGAACATCTGAGGAGGGGCATTATTCTAGGTACCAAAAAAGATAATATTATAACAGTATACATCATTCTTCAAAGCAATCCAGGTTTGTATATAATGAGGTCTTATGATTAATTTGGAAGATTCTGGACTCAGAAGCCTCTGGCTCTCCCACTTACTAGGAAAATCATTCAAGCTCCCTAATCTTGAAACCTGGGGAAAATTAGAGTTTTTATCTAGTAGTATTGTTGGAATAGACTTTAAAAGCATATAGCTTTTTCTCATAATTACTATATTATAAAATGGAATAATAATGAAGTTATTTTAAGAATTAAATGACTAAAAATATGTAATGTGCCAAACACACAGAATGGTCCACAGCATGATGGAAGAGCTCAGTAAATGATAAGTATGAGTATTTTATGCTCAGTGAATGGTAGTGGTGATTATTATAAAGGTGTAAGAAAAGTTGTTCCTTTTATAGCTACCAAGAGTTTGTGTTAGATTCTTGGGAATATATCAGAATTATTTTTTAGGCAAAGAATGATACTTATACATAGAAAAATATGTAGAAAATATCAAGCTAGATGCTTTCAGAATTCTGAAAGCTAAGGCCTGATTTATGTGATCTAGGAGGACAGTAGAGTGCTCTGCATAATAAAGAAACACATCTGGAAACAGTAGCAGATTTTGTGAACAAGGACAAGGCTTTGGGAGTAGAGGCCCAGCATCATGACAAAGGGCAGAGGCCAGATAACAGTACTGGTCAATGATATATGGTATATTCTCCAGCTTAGAGAAAGCTAAGAGACTTTCAAGGATCCTGATGATAACAATAAATATGCATTGTTCTTTGTTCAGTACTGTGCCATAACCCCTTTATTACCTCCTAAAATTTTAGTGGAAGGTGTTTCCCATCAGTGGTCTTCTTTTAGTGGTTCCGTGGGGCAGGGTATAAAAGAGACCTGAGCATGCAGTGCAGAGTTACCTCAGGCAACACACAGAAGGAAGGGACATATGGGGAGTGACTCATCATGGGTGAGGCAGATCTCTTTCCAGAAAAAGAAGAGGAATCTTGTTTTTCTTTCTTTTCTTTTCTTTTTATAGGAAGGAGAGAGCAAAGGGAGGTGTTTATTTCTGATCTCACATAAACTGTTACAGAGATGAGAGCTACTCTGACAGTACGTATCATTTTTTGTGAAGTATTCATGTTATGATAATGATGATGGTGGTTTTATCATTATTATTTCCAAACGATCTACATTATTTGAGCATTATAAAATATTTGAAAATTATTCTCAGAGGTACCATAAGGCATATTTAAGAAGTTTTGGCACACAAAGGAACTACAAGAAGAATGAAAGTGTCACATTGTAACTGTCTAAAAAGGGAATATTTTAGTTTCTAGTAAAGACAGGTGAGTGATATAAATCTTCACAAGAATCTAAGATATATTACTTAATTGATGAATTTTTCTTTGAATATATTTAGTAGGTCACTAGAAACTTGAATGAATTCAGTCTACAAAAAAATGTCATATGGGATATTTTTTCTATTTTGAAAATATTTCTAAGCTTTTTAAAGCAATTGAGAAGTTTTCTGAAAAGAATTTTTCCAGAGGTAAGATGTAGTAGCAATAGTTTCTTTCAAAGGATAAACTTTTCCCAAATAATAATGTTGTTTTTTGGAATAGTGCATTTACCTCTTTAGATTACTAAATTACAATCATAGCAATATAACAAGTTCTTTAGAAGTCTAATAGATTTAACACATGGTCTAAAAATATCTAATGTAAATATGATATGATGTTTCCCAACGTGCTTGAATACATCTTATTTCCTATGATAAAAATGTTCTAGACTCCTTCAAGTTCTAAGATCTATAAATGTAGGACACAGCTGGCAATACTTCAAATCATATTGTACAGCTGCCAAGTATTTAAGAAAGTAGTGAACACTTTCCCAATTAAATCAAAACTAATGATTTTTGAAAGGAATGTGTATAAATGTATGTGCAGGAGAAAGAAACTCTAAGATAGCCCCAATCATCCCTGTCTCGTAGTACTCATGACCTTATAAAATTCCCTCCCCTTGCATGTGATGAGCCATTGACTTGTTTCTAACCAATAGAAATGGCAATATGATGGGATGTCAGTTTTCTAAAAGATTTTATTTATTCACTTTTAGAAAGAGGGGAAGAGAAGGAGAAAGAGAGGGAGAGAAACATCAATGTGTAGTTGCCTTTCATGTGCCCCCCACTGGGGGCCTGGCCTGCAACGTAGGTATTTGCCCTGACTGGGAACCAAACCAGTGATCCTCTGGTTCACAGGCCACTGCTCAATCCACTGAGCCACACCAGCCAAGGCAAGATGTCACTTTTATGATTATCTTACATAAGATTATGACAGCTGTCTAGCTAAGAGTGTCTCTCCCTTACTGACTTTGATGAAGCAAGTGGTCATGTTGAGAAAGCCACATAGCAAGAAATTGAAGGTGCCCTTTGACTAACTTCCAGCAAGAAATTGAAGCTTTCAGTCCAACAATCCACAAAAAATGAATGCTGCCAGTAGATCCCTGAGTTTGAAAGCAGATTCATCCCAAGGCAGGGTTTTAGGTGAGAGCCCAATCCTGCCTGGCACCTTGATTGCAGTCATGTAGAGGACCCAGTTAAGCTAGCCTGGATGTCTAGCCCACAGAAAATGTGACAGAATACATGGAAATTTTTAAATCAAACTTTCGATTTTGAGATAATGGTGGATTCCCATGCAGTTGTATGAAACACAATAGAGAGGTACTCTGTACTGTTCAACTTTCCCAAATGGAAGTATTTTTGCAAAACAATAGCATCATATCTCAACTAAGATATTGACATTGATACCATGAAGATACAAAAAATGTCCATCACTATAAAGATCCTCATGTTGACCTTTTTTACTGGGACTATATAATAATTCTTAAAGTCTGGTAGGTGGATTTTTTCCTCTTTATTCACCTTTCATAAAATTGACTCACCTGTTTTAGTTCCTTTCCCTCTTTATATAAATTTAGAATAATCATGTCTATTTCTACAAAATATTCTGATGGGATTTCAATAAATATTACATTAAATCTATATATCATTTTATAGAGAATTGACATCCTTACTATGTGAAACTTCCAATCCATTAAGACAATATATTTCTCTATTTATGTAGATTCCTATATTTAAATTATATGATTTTTTATCAGCATGTGTCATTTTCATCACACAAGTCCTCTACATATTTTGTTAGATTTACACCTGTCACTCTTTCTTAGTAATGTTATCCATGTGTTAATTGCTAATATTTAGAAATAAAATTGATTGTTGTAGATTTACCTTACATCCTGTGATATTGCCAGAATTGTTTTTGGTTTGTTTAAAAGTTCTCTTAATTATCTATGTAGACTATCATGGCACCTGTAACTTGGGACAGTTTTCTTTAAGAAAAAAATCTCTATTCTTTTAATTTTTTTATCACATTGGCTAAAATTCCTATACATGCTATAGAAGTGGAAAGAACAGATATTCTTGTTTTGTTCTTAAACTAAGAAGGAAGTATTCATTAAGTATAATTTTAGCTATAGGAGTTTTATAGATATTCTTTTATCAAGTTGAGGGAGTTCTCCCTTTTAATTACTTTTTGAGAGATTTTAGCATAAGTGAATGCTAAATTTCATCAATTTTTTTTCTGAATTGAATTATATGATGATGATGAGTCTACGGCCATACCACCCTGAACATGCCCGATCTTATCTGAATTATATGATGATGTGGTTTTTCCTTTAGTCTGTTAATATGATGGCATATATTGATTTATTTTCAAATATTGAAGCAGCCTTGCATTCTGAAATAAAGCCTACTTGGTCATGACATATAGGATTGAGGAAAAATAAGTTTATAGTTATTCATTTGGAAAAAATATATTAATAAATAATACAACAACTAACTCTGTGTTTCACATACACAGAACTGTAAAATTACTTTTGCTCCACCCTGTATAATTATTTTTAAGTTCTATTTGTTAATATTTCCTTAAGAAATTGTGAGCCCTGGCCAGGTAGCTTAGTTGATTAGAACCTTGTCCTGATACCCTAAGGTTGCATTTGACTTGCAGCCAGGACACATTCGAGAATTAACCAATGAATGCATAAATAAGTGGAGCTACAAACAGATTTCCCTCTCCTTCTCTCTCCTCTCTAAAATCAATCAATAAAATAATTTTTTTTAAAAGGAAAGAAACTGTGTATCTAATGCATGAGGGATATCCATCTGTAGTTCCTTTTTCTTGTGCTATCTTTGTCAAGTTTTGGTATCAAGGTATCCTACCTCATAAAATAAACTGGAAGTGATACCTGTTTTTCTATTTTCTGTAAGAGGTTGTTTAGAATTGATATTAATTCCTCTTTAGAAGTTTGGTGTAATCTTCCAGTGAAACCATCTGGAAATAGATTATTTCTTTTTTGGAAATTTTAAATTTTGAATTCAAAATCCTTAACATTTGTGGGGCTATTGTAGATATATATATTTCATACTGAGTGAGTTGTGATAGTTTGTACATTTTTTAAATTTGTTGTCAAATGTGTATGTGCACAGTTGTTCACGGATTCACTGATCTTGTCTTCAGAATCTGCAGTGATGTACCCTGTTTCATTCCTGATATCTGTAATTTTTGTCTTTGTGTATGTTTTGCTTTGTTTTCAGTCAGTTTTGCTGGAGATTTGCCAATTTTATTGATCTTTTTAAAGAACCAGCTCTTTGTGTCATTGATTTTTTTTCTATTGTTTTTCTGTTTTCAATCAATTTTATCCATTTCTGCTCTCACCTTTCTTTCCATCCTTCTGATTATTTGGGGGTTTATTTTGCTCTTCTTTTCCTAGGATCACTAGGGAAGAGTTTAAAGACTATTGATTTGAGAATTTTATTCTTTTCTAATATGTTCATTCAAAACTGTAAATTTCCCTCTGGGAACTGATTTAGTTTTACCCCACAGACTTTAAGATTTTCATTTCATTCAGCTCAATGCATATTTTAAAATTTCCCTTGAGATATTCTCTTTGATTCTCTATGAATTATTTAGAAATGTACTATTTAATTTCCCAGGTGTTTGCAACTTTTCCTGCTATCAATTTAAAGTTTCATTATGGATTATATGTTGATAACCTTATTCAGAATACATAAAGAATTCTTACAACTCAATCAAAATGGACAAAGGGTATGAATAAACAAATGGCCAACAAGAACATGAAAAATGCCCAACATCATTAATCATTAGGGAAATAAAAATCAAAACCACAATGAGACACCACTTCACACCCACTGGGAGAGAGGCAGTGGTGGTGGTAGCAGCAGAGTTGGAGGTGGTGGTGGTGGTAGACATACTCATGATAATTGTAATGGACAAAAACCAGTGCTGGTGATAACATGGAGAAGTAGAACCATCATACATCACTAGTGAGAGTGTAAACTGGTACAGCTGCAGTGAAAAACATTTGGCAGTCCCTTAAAAAATTAAACAGAATTACCACATGACTCAGCAATTCTACTCCTAGATATATACCTAAAAGTATTGAAAACAGGTGTCCAAACAAAAACTTATAAATGAATGTTCCTAGCACCACACATTATCTGTATTAACCAAAGTACAAACAACAGGTAAATAGATAAATAAGATGTAGTGTATCTATACAAGGGAATATAATTCAGCCATAAAAAAGGAATGAGCTACTGTTTTATGCCACGACAAGAAGGAACTTGCACAATATTATGCTAAGTAAAAGAAGCCAATCACAAAAAAACATATTATTTCATTTATATGAACTATCCAGAATAGGCAAATCTATAGAGAAAAATGAAATAGTAGTATTTTAGGGCTCGGGGGTAGGGACATAGTGCATATTCAGCTGAATGACCTGGGGTTTCTCTGTGCTGATGACACTGTTCTAAAACTGATGGTGTTGAAGCTTGCACGCATCTGTGAGTACACAGAAAACCACTGAACTGCACATTTTTGAGTGAGTAAACTGTATGGTAAGTGAACTGTACCTTAAGGATAAAACTATTTTGAAAAAGTCAATGTGATTAAATTACAAATGTCAGATTGGGAAACAAAGAACTTAATCTTAAAAAAAACAAAAAGTCTGATTGGGTGGCTCAGTTAGTTGGAGCATTGTCCTGTGCACCAGAAAGGTTGCAGGTTCGATTTCTGGTCAGGGCACATACCTAGGTCATGGGATTGATCATCAGTCAAGGCACGTATGGGAGTCAACTGATCTCTCCTTCTCCTCTCTCTCTCTCTCTCTCTCTCTCTCTCTCTCTCTCTCTCTCTCTCCCTCCCCACCCTCACCCCTCACCCCATTCCTCTCTCTTTCAAATCAGTGATCATATCCTAAGGTGATGGCTATTTAAAAAAATAACTACATAAACAAAGAAAACCCAGGGAACTCACAACCTGTCATTCTTCAGGTCCTGAGTTACCTTCTCTCCACCTTTCAGTTTTCTTCTGTTTGATTTATATACTATAATATTCAGGGGTTTTATTTGTACTTAGCAGAAGGGAGAAGAGAAAATATATCTAGTCCATCTTTCTGAAAGTAGAATTCCTCAAAGTGTGTTATTTTAAGCTAATAAATTTGTAGTCAGAATGCTTTGCAACAATAAATAATGTCCTTCTATGTGCTCATTAAGCACCAGGAGGTAAATATTTACCAAAGAGCATTATTGTAAGCATTAAATTACAAAATGTCAATAAATGGATAACAACATACAAATCTTACCTATTTCCCAGCTTCACATTGTGTGGAACATGGATAAACAGAAATTCAAAGCCCTGCTCTTCAACTACTAGAAGTGTTCATCAATCAGTGTTTCTGAGCCCTGCTGGCATGTTAGAATTACCTGAAGAGGTTTAAAAGAATTACAAACCCCTCAGGAAAGATTGATTAAATAAGAATATTTGGGCATAGATCCCTTGGTTCAACATTTCTTAGAACTTGTCATGTAATTTTGAAGGTGAGTGATTTTGGGGAACCACTCGTAGAAATTGTTTTCTGTAAAATAAGAATGATGTGATAATAAGAAGACAATAATACCTGTTTCACAACTTGTTGTAAGTCATCAATAACTTAATCTAAATCAAGTCCCAAGCACAATACCAATATTTTCAAGTAGTAGAAGTACAAGTTTGTAACCAGGCTCATGATTATTTGTACCATTTCTCAGATTTATCATTGATTGAGTCACATGACCTTTGAGTCTCAGTTTCTTCATTCCTAATCTCGAAAAAACTGGGTTTAACTCATAGAATTAATCTTAGGATAAAACTTGATAACATATATAATAGCACTTTACGCATTGTATTCATGTATTTCCTTCCAAATGTTTTTGTAAAGAGCAAATGAAATAGTCCTTACCGTAATATAAAGTTTCATGTGGGGCTTTAAATGCTTGGAAAGAAAAAGACACTTTATATTGGTCCAATTATCTGGATACTATTAATAGTTCTTTGACCTCTTCTAGGCCTGGCCACTGGTATAGAATGGTTTTCAGGGAAAGAGGCTGCATCTGTTTGTTTCCTTAAAGAAAGAGTAGGCTAGCCCTGACTGGTGTGGCTCAGTGGTTGAATGCGGGCCTATGAATCAAAGGGTCACCAGTTTGATTCCTAGTCTAAGGCACATGCCTGGGTTGTGGGCCACATCTCCAGTAGGGGCACCTGAGAGACAACCACACATGGATATTTCTCTCCCTCTTTCTCTCTCCTTTTCCCTCTCTAAAAAAATAAATAAAATCTTTTAAAAGAGAAAAAGTAGGTGTATTTTTCTGTTATCTATTATTGGACTTGGTTTGTAACTTCTTTACACTATTTTATCTTCCAAGAGTTATGCATATCATCCTTGTCCCAGGAGTTGCTGACTTCAAAGACTTCAAAGAGCCACGAAGTCATTTCCAAAATGTTTTTTCTGTCATTGTAGAATTGTTGTACATTTAAAAGAGGTCCTGTTGCTTGGAAATGCAGCCCAAAATAGGTGGTAAACTCCATTTCAGAGAGGTTCTATTATATCTGCTGGCAGTCTTGTAAGATTTCTGTGACACAAAATTAAGGAATTCTGAGACATTTCTCTGCATTGTCTATTCTTTCTTTAATCTTATAAATCTTTTTCAGAGTCCACCCAAGTGAGCTACACTATAGAACACGTGAAACATACTTCCGGGGTTCTGAAAGATACAATGCAAACCCCCAAATTACTGTATATATCATCTCTCTGGAAAAAGTCCAGCCATTGTTAATATAATGAAAATGGTTTACCCGACATCGATGTAAGCTGGCAGCCAAGGAGAGTGGACTGGAATGCACATGCATGAACAATGACAAGGCCATTGACTAGACAATGGGGGTAGTAGACACTGTTGAGTGAGCATATGTGTACTGTGTGGCCACTGCATTCAAAATGACTGAGTAGAGCAATGAATCTGCATCCAATTTTGCACTAAGCTTGAACATTTCTCCATGGAAACTTTGGATGATTTGGAAGGCTTGCAGGTATTGAAAGTCATTCAGGCATCCCTTCTGCAATGGAAGTCACCTGGTTCTCCATGCCCTAAGAAGGTGCAGCAAAGTTACAGCAAGATCAAAACCATGTTAACTGTGTTCTTCTACTGGGAAGGTGTTGTCCATCATGAGTACACCCCTCCAGGCCAAACAATTAATAAGAATACTACCTCAATGTTCTTCATTGGTTGAGAGATAAATATGATGAAAATGGCTGCAGCTATGGGCAACCGGTGATTGGCACCTTGATCAAAATAAGCTCCTGCCCATGCATCACATCTTGTGCAGAATTTTTTGGTTAAACATCAAATCACCCAGGTGATTCAGCCCCTGTGCAGCCCAGATTTGGTGCCCTGTGACTTCTGGCCTTTCCAGAACTAAAATCACCTTTGAAAGAAAAGAGATTTCATACCATCGATGAGATTCAGGAAAATATGACAGGGCAGCTGATGGTGCTTCCAACAAAGGATTTTGCAGAGTGTTTTGGACAGTAGAAGAGATGCTGGGAGAACTGTGTGAGGTCCCAAGGTGCCTACTTTGAAGGGGACTGAGGCATCATTTTCTTATGTATGTTTCTTTTATTTTGAATAAATGTCTCTATTTTTTATAGTACATGGCTGGATATTTTCTGGACGGACCCTCAGTATACAACAAAATTCACAGATTCAATCTTTTGACTCAGTAAACACAACGGTAACCCATACTCCCACCAATCTGAAGGCTTGGTTGATTGCAGACAATCCATCATTTTTGGAGCTTTACAAAATTATTTCTTTCCTGGTATAGTTAATTAAACATTAAACTATTACTTGACTGTTGTTTATCTTTATGTCATTAGACCAGTGAACATATGATTAGAACATACAGTTTAACATTTAGGATTACATTATATGCCAAATCAGAAATTGGTATAACCCATTACAATCATTACAAGAGTTCTAAAGACAAAACTCCTAAATCTGCAATAAGTAGACTTAATAGAACCTGACAAAAGAAAACATATAGGCCAAATGAAACAATTATATTTTGCATTTATGAGTACCATTAGAATAACTATGTCACATTGTGAAAGTAAGATAGTAAAATGGCTTGTTTAATAAGCTATTGCCAAGGTATTTTAGGGAAAGAGTATTTTGTGATAACAGAACTGAGTCATCCATGAGTACAGATTATATTTTCTAAACAGATTCTTTTGGTCAGGGTCTGGGTTTGATTTAGGGCCACCTTTTAAATGCTTTCTTACAAAGGAACTATTTTTAACTGAGTCATGATATTCTTTTCATTCTCAGAAGAAGTTCTGGATGGTCTGAGTTAGGGAGGCCGAAAATAGATGGATCAGACACTGAGTAACAAAAGCATGCCGCAGGAGGACAATGGCAGCCAGCATTTAGAGTGGTGATTTAGGGTTCCTGGATTTTTTTTACCTTCTTTACCTTGAAAAAATCTAAGCCTTTTTATTTTCTTGAATTTAAACCAAAGCAAAATGGACTCTCAACTATTCCAATCTAAATAAGCTCCTATTTTCCTACTAGAGAGTACTATTAACTTTCTCCTGAGAAAGATCAGTTATGTAAGAGCCAAACAAAACTCCCTTTAGAGGGCCCTACGAATGCAAACAACAAACAAAATGAATGTGAGCCCCTTTGACAGCTGGAATTAGATGTCTCATAATGTTTTGCCAGCTTCATGGAGCACTGTATATCTTCAAGGTACCTTCTCTGCCTTCATGATCCTTTATCTTCATTTGTTTCCCTTGTTAAAAATATAATTTTGCCCTTTTGCTAACATTTCATGGACTTAGGGACTTCCTTTTAAGACTCGGCCACAAAACCTTGAATTGGTGGCACTGGCATTGCTAACAGCAAATTAACCTAGAACAATATGTACCTTGGGGTTATTCAGTAACATGGATAAATTGATTACCATGGATAAATTTTATATTGAAGTTTGTTTGGCTTTCTTTTCCTTTTATGTCATGTGGCATCTAGACAAAAATAAACAAAGACTATGGAGAGTTGCCTGAAAGATAAAAATGCCTTGTGATTTTGCAGTATCAGCAACATTCTCATGTCTAAAGATACAGAATTGAAAATGTGAGGCATGGGTCTAATGTTAGGAGAGGGAGATGGGAAACTAGGTAGCTCATTCAAGTCAGGTTTCTTAGGGGCAATGGAAAACTACAGGAATAAAGCACTACCATTTGTGAAACAGATGAACAAAGAAACACGCTATCAATAAAATATCTTAAATACTGCCTGTGCTTTGCTAAATTTTTTATACCTTTCTCTGTGAGCTGATTTTATTTTTAAGGGAGAATTAAGAAAGTGATTCATTTTAGGCAACACTTTTTCTGTTATATAAGTGGTATGGCTTAAACAGCCTTTGAGCCCCTATCCTGACCAACTGTTTAAAATCCAGCCCTGCATCCACAACGCAGCATCTTGATTTGCCTTAACTTATTCTACTTCCTCTCTTTTGTATGTTTTAACACAACTATATTATTCACATATTTTTGTGCTTATTGGAGATCTCCTCCTACTAAAATATAAAATCTAGAATGGCAAAGATCTTTGTTTTATTCAGTGGTATAGCCCATTAGAATACTGTCTAGAATACTGTCTAGCACAACAGATTTGGTGAATGAATGAATGAGAAGTACTGTGACACATACTAATCAGGATCTTTCCTTTCCTGTCATACAGAAATCAGCCCACTGGGAGCTGGCTTACTTTTTAGTGTTGGCTATAATGTTTTATCTCTGTTATTAGCTATTGGCCATAGTTACTCTTCCTGCCTTTGTTTCACAAACATAAATTCTATAATTTAAAAAAACTATTGCATTTTCTTCCAGTTTCAAAGGAATGATGCAATAAAGTGAGAAACAGACTTAGGACCATACTGCACTATTATGTATGCTTTCTTGTTAAAACAGTGTTAGATACTGAAAGTGTTTACTCTCCCACAAGTCTCCATTCTTTAAATAAAAACAAATAAAAGAAGAAAAGTGGGGGGTGAGTAGTTGGCTATGTCCTTTTGCATGTTCTGATGGACCAGAATAAAATATTAAAATGCTAAAAACAAAAGTGTTACATATAAAAATAACCCCACAGATCTGGAGATAGCTTGTGTTTCATTGCTAAAGTTCTGAACTTTAGTACAGAGGAATGGCAGATTCTGTTCAGAAAATGATTCTCCATGACATTTCAGTGAGTTGTCAAATCTATAACCTCCATTTTTTAAGGTGCTGCTGGAGGACAGATGTCTTTCCGTGGGGGTTACCCCTCCGTGAGCAGTTATGAAAGGAAGGGTGAGCTTTCTGCACACAGCACCACTATTCACTGAAGAAGGTTATTTTTGTGCTAAATCATCTGCACAAAACCATATGGTTAGAAGAAAATAGACTACTAGCCAATATAGAACATCTCCAGAGGGCACTAGACTGGCATTAGATGCTGGCTGATTTGTTTGTTATTTGAATTGATGCCTTTCTTTCCTTGGCTTGTTGAAGGAAATTGTGATTTGAAACAATAATTTCACTTTAAAAGACAGAATAGAACAGAATATATTCAAGTAATAAATACTTTTCAGTATTTTATATATATTCTGATTTCTAGGGCTTACATAATATCATTTGCTGACCTTTGCCACAGAAATCATATAAATCTCTCTCAATCTATCGTAACACATGTTAAAGACTATACTGTGTCCTCCTCCCTCAAAATTCGTTTGAAGGAGACCTAATTTCAGCACCTTGAAATGTAACTCTATTTTGAGATAGGGTCTTTAAAATGGTAATTAAATTAAAATGAGGTCATGGTGGTGGGCCCAAATTCAATATAACTAGTAACCTTGTAAGAAGAGGAAATCTAGACACAGATGCATACAGGGGGAAGAATATAAGAAGAAGATAACCATCTACAATCCAAAGAGAGATACCTCAAACAGCTCTTTTCTTTTCAGCTCTTGGGAGGAATCAACCCTATAGACATCTTGATCTTAGACTTCTAATATCTAGAACAGTGAAAAAATAAACTTTCTGGTGGTTAAGCTCCTCCGTCTATGGTACTTTGTTAGGATAGCCATAGCAGACTCATACAATACATGAGAATCCAAAACCTGTCTCTTCTGGAACTGAGGATAACAAGTACATGATGGAGGACAGGGGATTTCTGCTCCTTGCAAAGATAGCAATAATCAGAGGCCACTATATTTTTTTTTGGGGGGGGGGACTCCATTTTAAGGAATAAAGATAAACGTGATATTAAATTAAAAGAATATCAGAGAAATAATGATAAACACAAAACAAAAAATAGTGATAAATATAAAACAAAAGAATGTTGGGCCCTGGCTGGTGTAGCTCAATGGATTGAGCACAGACTGCAAACCAAAGGGTCACTGGTTCGATTCCCAGTCGGAACACGTGCCTGGGTTGCAGGCCAGGTCCCCAGTATGGGGTGCATGAAAGGGCAATCACACATTGATATTTTTCTCACTCTCTCCTTCCCTTCCCCTTTCTCTGAAAATGAATAAATAAAATCTTTAAAAAAAAGAATGTTGGCAATGTACTTTTGCCAACATTATTTGCTCAATATTACCAACCTTATGAAGCAGGTTTGCAAATTTCAACCTGCAGGTTGACTTTTTTTTTTACCACTACACAAGCTTTATTTGTACAATCTATATGAGATGTTTCTGGTCTATACCAAGGAGGACATATAATGCCTTTTCTCTCATACCTGTTACTGAAATGTAAAGTAACACAACTGACAAATCAAACCTAACCCACTCTTGGCAAATGATTCTTAGCCCCTATTTTAGTTATGGTCATCGGGGGAAAGCCATTTCCTAAGCCATCCCAGCTGCAGAGGGCAGGCGGAGTCAGTGCCCACTCAGTGGTGCTGTTTCACTCTGGGAAACATGCCCCCAGGCTCCTTCCAGTCCCTCAAGGCAGCAGCAAATCCTTCTTGTTGCCTCCTTCTGGCCAAAGCAGCCAAGGATTTAAGTCCTTCATTCATAAATGGCTAGATTGGCCAGTACATATGACTGGGATTGGAACCCAAGTCTTTTCATTTTAAGTTCTATTCCACCACAATGTCACCTCTGTATGCTAATTTTACCTGGGTTCAATTTCTTTAGTGTTTATTGGTTTTAGTGAAGGAAGTTCAGAAATTTGTTTTGCCTTAATAAAGACCATGTTCCTTTTAGGAAATGGAAATGCTGGCAATACTATGTGTTAGATAAGTTCTTCTTAACTGTCAATAATTTTAAATTATTTTGTTCTTACCATGACAATTAATTTAGCTCCTCAAAACACTAAGATCACCGGGCCTTGTGAGTTGGTGTCCTGAGTGTTAGAACTGAATGGCAAACATTGCTATTCACTATTTTACAGTGCTTCAGGTATAACACAGCAAACACCTCAGTTATCTACGCAGAACCCCACCCCCACTCTCAGCATCGACACTGCTCCACTTGTTATGGGGTTACAACCAATTCATTTCAATTTCTATTTTCTATATTGTTGTTCAATGAGAATTGATGCTTAGGATGAGGAGATTCCACATGTTCTAACATCAAAAAGCCCAGTTGTATCCAGTAAGCTTTATTTATAAGTCAAGAAACTGGTGCTACATGTTTTGACCAAATTTTTGACCAAAAATGTCAAAATAAATAGCACTTTGTTTTTATGTGGCATTTATCATGTCCTGCTTTCACTATAGTTTTATATGTACATGTTTTTCCTATAATATTTATAAATTATTTAGATTAAAATTCACATCTAATTCATTTTTTGCCATTTACTTTATCTTCTTTATAGTATGTGCTCAATAAATATTAATTCACAAATGAATGAATTAAAATCAAAATAGTTTTCTGTGTACCACTCAGATGTTAAAAATAGAACTCAGGTAGGGAGAATGCTGGAGGGTGGGGGGTACAGGGCAGGGGAGATAAAGGGGAAAAAATTGGGAAAACTGTAATAGTATAATCAATAAAATATACTTAAGAATAAAAATGTAAAAATATGTAACTTAAATCAGAAAAATCCATTAAGTAATTATTTCACATCAAAGAAAACTTGTGTGTCAAAATAACAGCATTTACACCCCAGCCAGAGTCTAAACAAATGAAGTACTAACATATGGTAGAGTACTTTCATCTGTGTTAAACACATTTTTATATTAATTTATGAGTGGTGCTTATCAATTTTTCAAGGCACAAAAACACTTTCTTCCTTAAAATTTCTGTATCTGTTCTCTGGTTTAATAAACCCGTCCATGAGTTCAGCCGTTTACTCTATCACCGTGGCTCACAGGCCTCCCCTGGGGTGTTTGGGACGCAACCATTCTCTCCAGCTGTTTCCATTAGCACTCTAGCACACTCATTCTTTAGTAGAAACTATCTTTGAAACCGTAACACACTTCAGCTTGAATTTTTTTTGACTGTTCAGAGGCGAAAGGTTCAGGATTTTTATTAAGGGACTCACATAGGGATGAAAATTGTAAGTGGAGGAAGACCTCAGTCAAGACTTTCAGAGAAAGGGCTCACGGGTCCCTCCTGCTGCTTAGCAAAATAGCTAAACCCACATATTAGGGAATAACTGAGTTAAAGCGCTAGGAATACACTTTGCTAGCTTTTCAAATGAGAGAACCTTTGATTCCTAAGCCCCCTCACCAGTTAGGGTTACAAGGCCTACTTTCTCCCTCTCCCTACCCTTGAGTTGAGAAAGCACAAGCAGGCCCGAGATGCCAGTCAGCAAGGCCACGGAGCCCCTTTTCCCCGGAGAGCCTGTGCCGCTGTGCTGTGTGTCAGTACAAAAGAACAGGGAAACCTGTCTGCCTTCAAGATCTCCAAGTGCAAGGAATGTAGGGAAGAAGTTAATTCTAACATCACTGAATTCTTTTATTAGACTGCACAAAGAGAGGCAGAGACATTAATATGAATAAGTGCTGCCAAAGCCATTTTCTTTTTCTGATTTGAGTACACTGTAATGAGAAAGACACATGGGATAAAATAAGGATCCTTAGCTCACGCAAAATGGGCCTTATTTTTAAGCAAGTACCCCACATAAATTTGAAAACACACACCATTTACTGAAAGGTGACCTTATTAGGAAAATTAGCAGCTACATACCGTAAAGGCATGAAATGTATGATAAAATGGTTCTAAAAATATCCTAGTGCAGTCCTCACATTTCAGCAGAGGTTACTTGATTAACTCAGATGAAATCTAGGTTTATCAAGGTTTATAAAAATGTTATTGTGTTTCATAAACAAGCCATTATTTTAATGTAAATATCTGTGGGAATTATCAAAATACTTTATTTACCATTAAGAAGTTGTTGGATTTGTGCGTGTGTGGTATTTATACATGTTTCTGTTTTCTCTGTTTCCTGCAGCCTCTTCTGTTGCTGCAAGTGAAGCGTTTTGATAACAGATAAACACAACATGCAGCAACATCACTGGGAGATGGAAGCCTTTTCTAGAACTATCTCATGATAACTTTAATCTCTCCTAATATCTTTTCCCTTGCAATGTTCTTTATGATCGATAAATAAGTTTCTCAATGTTCCTGAGATTGATTGGTTTCATTACAGGCAAGAAATTTATTCTACCTAAGTTCACTGAGTGCTATCCCTAACACAATTTTTGCTGTCTTTTCCTCTCTCTCTCTTTCTCTTTTTGTGAAGTATTTTAGAAGAAAAGAGAAAAATCCAGAGTAAAGGTGATTAAGAACTCTGTTGGGTGATTATTTGCCAAATGTTGACCTCTGGGGAGTAGGGATGAAATGAAAGCTGGCTTTCTAGTTACACAGAAGTGAAGACCTTTTATATAAACAAAAGGTCAACACCCAAGTAAGTTATTGCATCTAAAGAGTATCAAATAATCAATATACGCAGTTAATACTGATTATTGTTAACAATTTATACTTGTACAGATCTCCTTTTAATGAAGAAAAAACCATTACAGACCTTCTTTTAGTGGGAAAAATAAAACATTACCGACCTCTCACTGGCACCATATTTCTTCTCAATATTCTACATCAGTGTTCCCTGGGATATTTTCTCCTGAAATGTTCAGCTACTGTGAACAAAGAAAGTTGAGAATCTGGGCAGATCAGGGAGCTCTAGTTTGTGAAGAAGGGAGTGGGTGGTGATTTGATTAGGCAGTCAGGACAGCCAGTTCTGAAACAGAAGTTATTTCACAAAAGAATCACTTTAATGGAACAAAAGTAAAAAGAGGAAAACAATTATAGGTTCTGTAGTTAATATCAATGGGAGTTTTATTACTTTGAAGGCAAGGTTAACTAGCTTTATAAAATATACTATAATGTCTTTTTTAAAAATTGAATTATTTTAGGACACTTTATGCACGTATAAACTCAGACACTGACTTAGGTACTACATGAGACCCATTGTATTTCCTTCTGAGGGAAAAAGGAGTATTTTTTTTTAGTTTGAATTTCTGTATCATTCATGCCAAAGAACCACTGTAAGTTCTCAGCATAGTATAATATAGATTTGTACATGCTTAGAATATTAGAGATTTATTTCTGGCTGCAGGTAAGTAGTTGACTGGAATCACCTAGTAATTCCACAAGTGTACACTTAGCGTTTTCCTTTATGTGGGTATTAGGCACACACAAAAATGAGGAAAATGTAGTCTTTGACTCAAGCAGCATATACCCTAAGAGATAAGTTAAGGAATACACACATGAACTTTGTGTTAAATAAAATATATTAGAAATCATTAGAAGTTGTATAAAAATGCTATGAAATTAAAAGGAGTAAAAAAAAGTATTTGTGGAAAAACTAGCAAAGATTTCACTGAGGTAGTAGTCCTTGAATTGGACCCTAACATTTGAACAACATTTAACTGAGACAAATTGGCAGGAAGGACTTTGGACAGAGTGAATAACATTAATAAGAACCCAGAGCAGTAAGAATGTGGGTATGGCCCTTGAGGATGAATAATCCAGTCTGACTGACTAGAGAACAGAAGGTGGGAAAAGAAAGATGGAAGAGGCAGTTTGATAAAAATCAGGCACATTCTTGAATGCCAACCTAAGGAATTTGGACTTCATCCCCCAAGGAATGCAGGAGAATGAGAACTACTATGTGTTGTAGGCAGGGTACCTTCAAAATCAGTTCTTAATTTAAGCTCTATCATTTAATTATTCCATTAGCTCCAGAAGGTAAGCTATTCACATATAGGAATCTGTAAATAAAATTTAAGCAGTTTTTATTCCATAGCTCTTTCCTGTACGTGATCTCTTTGTGGTCATGAACAACTTCAAGAATCTCATCAAAGCTATGAACATCTTCACAGAACAATCGCATATGCACAGATACACAAAATATGTTCTGGCACTTCCAGGGGCCTCACTAGCTCTCATTTTCATTCCCTGTTAGAGTCTCTTGCACTACCCAAAGATATCACCCAACAAAAGAATGCGTTTTCTTCTAATTCCCTGTTGCAGTAACATTTCAACCTGATGACATATCAGAGAAGGTTAAGAAAGTAAATTATTCAATAAGGTCATTATCTTTTCTTACTTTACATACATGAAGGCAGTATGTAAATTAAATAATTAACAAAACAATGCAATAATTTCTCACCAAATTTGGAAATGTTCCTTTTATAAAGTAAAAATAACAGATCAGTCTAAATCCAAACTACCCCACAATCATTTGAGCCCCTTTAAATTTCAGTTTCAATAGCTTTTGTTCCATTTGTCTTGATATCTTATCTAACATTCTCTCATTTTACAGAAACCAAATGTCATGTTTACTTTACCAACGACTTCTAATTCAAGTATCAACATCTCCATCAATTAAGATATCTTATATTTCAGTTGCTTAGAGGACAAGACCTTAGGGACACAAAATGTATGTAAATCTAAGTCCTAAATATGTACAGACTAACCATGTAAACCAAAACACACTACACCTTTGCTAAGTCCCCCAAAACTTTCAGATTTTTCTTCTCTAAAATGGGAGTAATAATAATTACATAATTAAAAGATTATTATATCTACAAAATTTCTCAGTGATAAAACCAGTACATTCAGGGTGGGAAAAAGTAGATTTACAGTTGTGAGTCATTAAAGACAGAGTTTATTCTTGTATTATCATTAATTATTGTATTATTTTCCATACAAACAACTATAAATTTCCTTTTGACCCACCCTGCATATATATGTATAATAGGTATATATGTATACACACATATATGCATGCATATATACCCTTTACTATTTGATTCATCCATCACCATTCTTGGGAACCTAGTTGGCATAATAGCATTAAACTCAAGAAACAAATAATTTTCAAAAGGAAAGAGTTAAAAATAAGACTAAGCTCACAGTATAAGGAGAAAGACACATGGATAATAAAACATGTGCATTACATAATAAAGGCACGCACAGCATGCTGGGAGCACACAGGCGCAGACAGTGGGTGAAGCCTGCAGTGGTGCAGAGTGAGGTCAGGTGAGTGGGGCCTTCTGGGAAGGGTGTTCTGGGTTGATCGAGCTTGTCATGGAAGTGATTTTCAATGTAAAAACAGTAGCTTCCCATTCTCATAAAACATATTGGCCCATCAAACAGTGCTTATTCTTCAGAATAAAAATATCATGTAAGCAGGAGAGAAATGCTGTATCTCGGTTTAAATGCTACTTACTGGTCCACACATATGGTTGTAAAATACAAATCTTTACAGTTAGATGGAGAAATACATCACACTTGTTTGAAATTTATATTTCTGACAAAGCCAGATCATGTAAATGATGTTCATAAGACAACAAAATACACATGAATTTAATTTTTTCAAGAATATGAAACTCCATTGCTCACAATACAAGGGAACAATCAATAGTTTTTGACAATTAACCCGTATTAATTAATTTCCTTTCCTTGATTATAAATATAATTTTCAGGGATTTGTATGTTTTACTATCTTTGGGATGTATCTTCTTCTTTTTTATCATGCAGTGATCATATTATTTTAGTCATCAAGAAAATTTATACAGTCATCAAGAAAATTTATATGCTCTCTATTAGAAATATAAAATTAAATGCCTATATTTTCACATCTGGACATTTTTGTGGGAAAGAAAGCATATGAGCCTGCATAAACTAATATATTTACTAGCTGTATTTTCCTGAATCGATCAAGATTCAGGTAGATATTTCTGCCAGTTCTTGCAGACAGGTGTGCATAACCAGGGCGAATGCTGTCACGGACAGGCCCACAAGGCACAGCCGCTCAGGCCGCACACTGCCAACTCCAGGAGGACAGGTTTGCTTGGACTATGACATATACCATGTCCACTAGGATGACACAGAGCTAATGTTCTGACTCAGGCATCATTGGCAGGATCAAATATATTATGTATTATTAGTCAGTTTAAAAATTCTTATGACTGATAGTAATTAACTCTAAACCATACAAATACCACTATTTCTAAATAGGTATTGTGACTAAGAACACGAGTATGTTATGGTCTTCCCATTTTCTTTTCTACTCTGCCAGGAGTCAGAATAGTCTAGCTAACATTTACTGATTCTTTAATCTGTATCATGTGTGATATTAAGCATTTGGTAACATTTTACTTTTATTTTCTCTCTTTTTACAGATGAAAAAATTCAAGGCTAAAAGAAATTAAGAGATATGTCCAAAGTCATACACCTGGTTCAAGAACAGAACTAGAATTTGAATGAAGGGCATACTGTACATTTATTTTTTGTCCAAGAAAGAAATCCTTGGATGCCTAATGGTAGTAGAGTGAGGCATATATAAGGAATCCAATTTGAGTTCCACATATGTCTATGGGAGTCCAAGCTGTCCAAGATTATTGAGAAATAACACTCTTAATTCCATACTAAGCTCATAAACAACTGTTTATCCAGCAAAGAAAGCCAATACACTGTTACTAGTTAGAACAAAGGATGAGATGGTGAACTTCCCTTATCCCTGAATGGTGGGCTTAAACAGTTATTTGATGGGTCTGAGGAACATCAAATCTTTTAAATCTCAGACTTTTATTCTTTACTCATTTGAGAAGGGACATCATCACTATGACAATCAATTAACAAGTGATCTAACAACCAGCTACCTGGAGGCAACTCAATGGTTTTTCCCAAAGTGCAGTTTCTATCCATGTGACAGGAAGTAGGACTTTGTGAACCAGAGTTTTCAAACATCAAGTTTTATCACATTGCATAAAATCTTTCCAACCTAGAATGTTTTTGTTATGCAGACCTAGCCATCACCTACTGGAAGTGTCTTCCAACTTGAACTTAGGACTAGAGAACAAATCCGAAGTACTAGAATATTACTTGTTTAATAAAAGAAAGAATAAACTAATGAGGTCAGACTCAACATACATTCATGATCATGTATTACAGCATGTCTTAAGGTGAATGATCACGTCTTATTTACTCTTCTGTTTCCTGAACCTAAAAAAGTCACAGCACATAATGAGTATTCAATGAACATTTGTGGAAGGAGAAATGTTCATACCTCATCACCATATTTAGACACAGTTTTGAGATATGTTATAACTACTGCCACATTGTAAGTGAGATGATTATATCTTTTTCCCTAGAAGATGAAACTAGAAAGTGACCAAGTTGAAATAGAAAACCAAAACTTCTGACCATAAATCTACTTTTGAAAGTGATGGTGAGGCCGATGATTCAAAAATTTATAATCAATAACAAGGGATTTAACATATATGTAGTAGCTACAACTGAGAAACATCACTAGCCATTGTCAATACTCATTTAATCCTCAAAATAATCTTGATAAGTGACTATTAGTATTCCAATTTAATAGACACAAAAATGAGGCTCAGAAATGCTGGAAAAGTTGCCCAAGGTTACACGACTTAGAAAATGGCCACTTACTAAGTACCAAGTGCTTTATCGTATGAACTTCTCACAGAGCTCCAAGGGAGGGTTTGAGCTCTAAAAATGATCTGCCAGTGTCCATACTGCATCATGCTTCATCTGCTTATTCAGTGAGATTTATTTTAACTTTTTGAATTTGATATTAAGTACTTGGTTTCAAACAGATAAGCAAAATCGAAATATCCATAGGACATAGATTCCCCAGTCCCTCTGTTACAAAGACTTAGGGCAGTATCCACAACATCTCTTGAACTTCACAATTTAAAATACACACCTCACCCTCGTCTGTGAAGTCTCCCTCCTTAATTAGCCTGTTTTGAATATTTCAAACCTAAACCTCATCTGTCACAACACCTCATTTGATCCTATGTTTATAAATAAAATAAAATAATCCAAACCAAAACAATCAAGGTAACAAAATGTTCACCCATTATATTAAAGACAAATTAGGTATTGAAGATTAGATGCTTGTGAAGGGGTTTGACAGTTTGAAAATCAGAGTTTTATTTCTTGCAAAGTAAGATAAGCAATACCATTCCAAGGGGAGTCAACTTCTAAATCTGACATTAACGATAACAGGTTCAGGCCCTGCTTTGATAGCTTTGGGCATTGTGAAAAAATAAAACAGTTATTTGTCCTTTCCACAACTCCAGAGTAAAGGTATGCCAGAGGGAAAGCATGACAGTGTATAATTTGCACAAAAATTTAATAAAGATTTAAAAATTAAAAGTAAGTAAAAAGGAGCACCATTTTCCTACTATATTGCATATTTATACATTGGTGATTTTATTTCATTTCATTTCATTTCATTTCATTTCATTTCATTTATTTTTGGTTTCTAAGCTCTTTTGAGTACAGAGTCATGTTTCACATATGCTGTAAAAAAAAAAAATCACCAAACACCACAGACATGATCCATAAATATATAAGATAAACAGGAGTTCAAACATCACAGCAAGTAAATGAAGTCCAGGGAGATTCAGCCTCTTGGTTCACGTGTGTTTCTTTTGGCTCTGATTCCAATTCTTAGGACCTCAAGCTTCTCCCCAGTTAGCAGCTCTTTCCATATACCTGAGGACTGACCTTGACCTTCAAGTCCAGCACTTAGAGACATTGGCTAATTGTTATCAAATTATTATGAAATAGCAGCAATTACTAGTGCTCAATTTATAAAGCACAATGCAGGTCCTTACTCCAACAAGTAGTGAAAAAATATTACTAGAGTTTAATTGATCAATTTTAACATTATGCCCTGATTTCATGAAGATAAGTAAACAAGTGAAGACTTAAGAACCCAGACTAGAAAAGGAGTTTTCCAGGAAAGCACTCCTACAGGTTACCGGGGCCTAGAATATTAATGGCAAATGACATAAAGTGACCTCCAGATGAAGAAACAGAGAAGTGTATGAAAATATTCCTCCTCCATAATTTAAGTTCCTCTAAAATGTCCCAGTGTTGGGCATAGCTGTACAAAATATAGTGGTGATTTATTAAGAAATGCCTGTTCATATATAAATTCTTTAGAGCCCCTTTCTCAACTATGAAACCAAGTATTTAAGGCAAAGCATCAGAAACTCCTGTGAAATTGTCTCCCTATTTCTGTCTCTTCAAAATTAATGTTATTACACAAGTTACCCATATTTCAACCCCAAAACGTATTGAACTACAGTAAAATTCTGTTAATAATGAAAATGTTGCCTAGCTTTTAGCTAATTTAGCACAAAATGTGCTAAGATTTTATTTGGTAAATGGTCCAGCAACAAATGATCCTGATTTTAATCCTAAGGGACAATAAAATTATGTCCCTTTCTTCACATTTCAACTTGCTTTTTTTCTAGTGTAAGCCTTTGGATATTATATACACTTTGTTCTATTTCAGGTTCTAAAAACATAAAAATGCTAATTTCCCTTTCACATGTGTAATGGACACAGTTAGGTCTTTGAGGTGTAAAACGGTCAAAGAAACTGGCTGTTGGTTGTAAAACTATAAAGGTGTCAGTTATATTTTTGCCCCCATCTCCCTCTATCAGGGAGATGTATAATATCTGAGGCAGATTCGGTTACTGTTCTAACATATTTGGAGCACCCTTTCAGATCTCCTCCCTGTGGAAGGATGTTACATCCCACCCTATTCAACAAATCTGGCCATTTGATTTGTGTGGGCTAATGAAATGTGAGAGAGGTAATGGTTAGCACTTCTGAACAAACTTTGCAAGCACAAGATTCGCAGGTTCTCTACTGTCTTTGTTAACTCAATCAATGGCACCGTTCCAGAGAGTGACTACTTGATCATGAATTTTACAGTAAAGATAATGCGGAATAAAGACATAGCTGCCCTGAAATGGATGTGAAAAAGAAATAAATCCTTTTCTACAAATTTTTAGTAAGCCACTAATAGTTTGTGGTTGTCGTTAACACAGAATTACTTAGCCTATTCTATCTTATTTTTTAAAGATTTTATTTATTTATTTTTAGAGAGAAGGGAAGAGAGGGAGAAAAAGAGGGAAACAACACTGTGTGGTTGCCTCTCATGCACCCCCCTCTGGGAACCTGGCCTGCAACCCAGGCACATGCTTTGACTGGGAATCAAACCAGCAATCCTTTGGTTCACAGGCCAGTGCTCAATCCACTGAGCCACGGTAGCCAGGGCAGCCTGTTCTATCTTATATACCCTCTATCAATATGCCTTGAAAATAGTTTATGGTTTCTTTTGAGGGAGTGACTGGCCCTTATTCACATATCAAAATCTCTAAAAGAATTTAGTCAATAGAATAATTTATCATAAGGAATTAATTGTAAGCAATGAATGAATCCTTGTTCTTACAGTCACATAACAGAAAACAGAAATAGTTTTGTTTTAAAAATTCTATTTGTTAACCAGATTTTAGTCAGGTCTGTTAAACAAAACTTTCATTCCGAAGTTTAATCCATGACTGTAATAATGTGAGCTTTTTCCTTTTAGAATGTTTTCACATAGAGAACCAAGAGAGAAGAATACAATTGGTGAAACCACATATAATTATTCCCCTCTCTGGAAGAAGCACATAGATTTACATGTTTCCCTAACACAAACAACAAAAAAGCACTGCTCCCTGATCCAATGAGAAAAAGCAAATGCCAGAAATAATGTTCTTTGGTTCAAAGCCTAAATTTTCCCACTTCACTTCTCACTTTGTTCTTGAAGTGCTGGTTCTGAGGAGTGATTTTACAGTATAAACAGCTCAGTATTCCCTTCATTTCTAGTAGCTGCTATCAGCCTTTTATTGTGATTTATGAAAACTCCTTACTGCCAGAAAACATGTCTGATAGATCACATCTAAACTAAAAAGAGGTGACTCGATGCCATAGTATCAATGATGTTGAATTCCTAAACCCTTATATATGCACAATTATACAGGGTGGATGAGCACTGGTACAAGCATCAGTAATCCTGAAAGAGAGGGAAGGGGGGGAGGAGGAGAGGGAGAGAGAGAAAGACAGAGAGAAGAGAGGAGAGATAATAACCATAGCAATAAGCCTCCCAGAAGCTTGGAAGGTAATTGACATGCTTTATTTTATCATCTTCCCTGTTAAAAACATTACAAAGAACTTCAGAGTAATCTTTCTGAGAATGATTTGGAATTAGAGAAGTCTTTTTTTAATAATAAAATATGGATATTTTCCAGCTCAAAGTTCTTATAATACATCAGGTAATAAAATAGCAAATTGAACCAGATTAAGAAAATAAAAATAAGAAGGTATTTTCTCTAGCTGTGGGGCCCATAATCATATGCTGTTTAAAACGATGGTCTGTGCCACCAATAACTTTTGTGTTCTATCTTTAGATGGCAGATGAGTCTTCAGGAAGGTTATGCTAGATGTCCTACCTCACCGGGCACCTAATGGTCTGACTGTGGGCATGCTTTGTTTTCATATCCATTTCAACATGATGTCTTTATTTGCGAGGTCTGTCATTCTGACTTGCCTGTGAGAAATGATTTCCTCTTTGAGAAGTCTGTGCTCATCTCCCCCAGACAGAAGTCATCAGCAGGGGAGGAGAGGCCTAATGTCAAGAAGACACAAATATCTTGTCCCAGAAAAAGACATTTTTAGGAATTATCATTCTAAGAAAGAAAGGGAAAAGAAGGTAGAAGACACTCTCAGTTCTCATCTTTTCTCTTTCCAGAGAAATAAGGTACGCATGAATGAAAGATACAGAGGCAGTTGGCTATGCAACGCTGTTTCACTGCCGAGTGATTAGCCTTCACAAGCTCTTCAAAAGCAGTTGGGGTGAAGGAAATGTCTTGGTCTTTGATAAAATTAGCTGAAATTACAATAATTGGAAGTGAGAAAATAGATGCAGGGGGGGAAAAAAGCTAGGCCATGAGAAGCCAAAAACCAGATAAGAGTTTGAATGATACTGATAAGACACTATATGGGGCAGGCATAGAAACTTGAAGGTTTTTGTAAGCACAGAGATAACAATGAAGAAAATAAAGTGAGACAGTAGTCTCAACCAACAAAAACATATACTAAATGTAAATACAGTACACTGAACTAAAAGAGCAAAGCTTCCTGTTTGGATGATCAACTATGAAATGTTTAGAATAAAGAGGTTTTCCTACTCTGTAACCAAGAAAGTATTTTAACATGGCAATATTATTTTCAATAATACCTTAATTAATAAGTAGAGCCATTTGATTAGCGTGCCCCATCTCAGCCTAAACATCACTCTTACTATTCAGGAAAGATATAGCCCATGTGGAACCATCTATCTAAATGCATTTTCTTCTGTACTATCTTTAGTGCATTATGATATGCTGATCTTTATCCCCAGCCATGAATATGGCAACCAGGAGAGGTTGGCAGTGAAACCTTGAACTGGCAGTTTTCACCTCTGCATAGGCTTGATTGCCCTGGCCTTTAAATGTCAGGGGCTATACAGGAAAGGTCAAGACACTCCTCTTAAAGATCTAGCAGCACCAAGATCTGCCCTGCTGAAGAAACAAAGCAAACACCTAACTTCTTTCAAAATCTCGAAAGTTTACACTCCTCAAATTGCATGGTATGAGCAAACATTTATCTCTTTCATCCTTCAACTAAGAGAGAATTATACTTAGCAACTTTCCTAGAGGTGGTCTTTAATTTCCAAAAGACGTTTCTGAAGCATAGCCTTAAAAGTGGAAAGTTAAATCTAAATGGCCCTGGAGATGCAGAGAATACACTCATTAACCACAGATGTGTAAAGCTTATATTCCTAAGGAAGGTGATATTTTTACCTCTATACTTCTAGAATATAGGTTACCTTTTATGAAAACCATTTAAAAAGAAAAAATTTCATGTACAGAAAGTAGGGCAAATATAGCTCATTAATATTTCTACTGAAATTAATAGTATTTTTTAAATGTCCATAGAAATAGGATAGTGAGTGGAAATTATTTCCTTAGAATAGCACATCCACAAGAAATATGAAGAGAGCCACACATGCTAATTAAATTTTTCTAATAGTCAAGTTGAAGAAAAGGCAAAATGAAACAAATGAAATTTAATGGCATTTAAATTCATTTCATTTCAATAAGTAATCAATATTAAAACAAATTTACAGTGCCTTTGTTTTGAAATTCAAATTTAAATGAATGGAAATTAAATAAAATTTAGAAGTTAGTGTCTCCATTTCAAAGCTACATTTCAAAAGCTCAATGGCTACGTGCTCCTACTGGCTGCCATCCTGGAGCGTGCAGCCTCAGAGAACGTCAGGCTCAAAGCGCGCCCACGTGGAAATTAAGAGAAGGGAGATTCAGATCAGGCTAACGATCTTCTCGTGGCCACCCAGTTAGAGAGGAGTGCAAATGCACTAATACATTTTCCTTAGGATTATGATATTTCTTCTATGTAAAGTTTTGTTAAACTTAAATTAGCTAAATTTAAACTTTATGTACCAAAGTAGACAACTTTGAGCACTATCTCTAGTTTTTATTATTTAATGGCTTGGATCAATGTAAATTAAATCACTGATTATGCTATAAAACTCAGAACTTTACAAATGGGGCTGTTTATGGCATATTCAGCAGCTTGATAGCCTGGTTAGGAGACATGGGCACTCTCAGCACTCACATTTTACTATTTTCCTGAAGTCAAACAAATGTACACTTTGTCACGAGACACCTTCCCAATTTTGTTTCTCATTTCAGTTGGCCACTTGGTTGCAGTTTTTAACAAGGTTCCTGTGGCAGGATCAGCCATATTCCAGAAATAAAGTGCATGTCACACCATATCCGGATTCTTTTTTAAAGGGTGCTTTCGGGCAACTGGCCACAGGCCGAGTCACTTCAATTAACTCCACTGGAACAGATGATGGATCTCCTTCATTGTGGGCTCTCTCATCCATCCTGAGGCACACCCTGCTCTCTGTAGAAATAACCTATTATTACAGGGCTCGGGGCCATAGAGCAAAGAATCACAAAGAGTGATATAGAAAAGAATGTGTTTTGTCAGCACATGATAGAGCTCCAGCAAACAAACAAACAAGTAGAATTGTCTTTCAGAGGTACATTTTCCTGATGAAAATTCTCCTGTTTGATGCCCACTTTCGTCTGCTGCAAACATGCTCTACTGCTGTGTAAAATGAAGAGCCATCCTTTGCCTCCTCAGACCTTCTATCTCTTTCATTGAATTATCCTCTAATGCCCTGCCCTGAACTGGGAACTGTCCCAGTGCCTTGTCAAATCCTTTTATTTTTGTTATGAAGCAGGTTTTACCTGAAGGAGATGCCCATTTGTTGCCAAACTTAATTAAGGAAAGTTGGATCTTTAGAGCAGGAAAAGCATATGAGTTGCCAAATAGCAAAGGACATTTTCTGTTGTTTTTTCTTCCTACTGCACTGAAATGATACCTTGTTCTTTCCCCCTAAGCAAACAGACAAAACAAAACACTTTCAGCCCCTGCTTATATTGTGCTCATCATTTGATCATTACTACCCCCATTTAACAGGTGGAGAAATTGAGATAGTGATAGGTAATTGGAGCTACCTAGTGCTAGGAAATAGAAGCCAGAGCTAAAAGTCATTAACTTTGGCAATTTCCACAGCACAGCTGAGGCACTATGGATTTGAAAAAGAACAGATGGTAAGTGAAGGCAAGGACTAAGATAGAGGCCTTCCTTTAGTAACTTGGAAGGCTGCTGGGTGCTATTCTGCATACTAAATAGGGAAGAAATTCCAGATATTGAAAACAAGCCATACTGCCTTATTTGAAGCTGTAAAAATAGCTTTCTTTAGAAAGGGTGGCCAAAAAGGGTGCCCTGAGACTCAATTTCCATTTGTGTGTGTGTGTGGTGGGGGCGGGGGGGTCTCCTATACTAACCAAACAATTCTTAAAGCACCAGCAGAGCATCCAGACTTCAACTCAATTCTGACACTATATACCCAGAAATAACATCAGACTCCACAGGGTAGGAGTTTCTGCCCTACAAGACTGCTTCCCCTCACGCACACTTCAGATACCAGGTGCAAACCCAGGTTACCTGTGCTTCTGACCTACTGGCTCTCAATTGGAGGTTCCCACAACCCCCTACTTGCATTCAATTAATTTGATAGACCAGCTAATTGAATTCAGAGAAATATGTTACTTACTGAATTACTGGTTTATTGAAACATGATATAATTCAGGAGCAGCCAAATGGAAGAGATGCCTATGGCAAGATGTGAGGGGAAAGGCTTGAAGCTTTGATGCCCTCTCCAGGTGCACCAATCTGCCCCAATCTCCATGTGTTCGCCAAAGTTGCTCTCAAAGCCCTGTCCTTTTGGGTTTTTATGGAGACTTCCTTCCATAGTCAGATTGATTTTATCATTGGCTATTAGCATCTGGTTCAACTGAGGGTTCTTCTCCCCTCCCTGAGGTCTGAGGGTGGGACTAAAAGTTCCAACTCTCTAGTCACCTGGTTGGCTCCATTGGCAACCAGCCTCATCCTTATGTGCTTTCTTAAGTACCTCATTAACATAACAAAACACCCGTTTTCATGATTAACATTTAAGGAAATGCCTTGGTTTCCCAAGACTATGAGGCAGGAATTATGGAGGAAGACCAGCTATTTATAAGAAACATATTTTGGTTATCTGAAAGACCAATACATATATCTTATGAATCACAATATTGCAGTGGCCTATATTTAAAATATCATCAGTGTCCTATTTTCAGGGAATTCAATTCAAACAATTTTTTTCCATAGCAGGTAGTCTTCTCACTGGTCTGTTTAAGATGGATTACCCTAATATGCTACAATTGCACTTTTTAGGTGATCTCTCTCTCTCTCTCTCTCTCTCTCAAGTGTACTCACTCATTCACTCTTTTCCATTTATTTCTACAGAACATTCAAAAATCTAATCCACAAATTAAGTCCATCATTTTTTTCCTGGGAATTAAATTATATTTTATTAAGGTTTTGTTTCTCTCTCTCCAGAAACCTTAGGGAAAAAATTCTTCTGTAATGCAATGTTGAAGGTCAAGAAATCTGGATACTTTTCTTTTATAATGTTATTTTCCATGTGCCTACAATGTTTTGCCTGCTTGATACATCACAGAAGGTCTGCTTTTTAAGCTATGAGGTATGGTTTCCTTCTGCCATATTCCTATCTTTGGTACTATTTGCTATTCATATTATAATAATTTATAATTGCATACCTACCATTAAGATAAACTAAATTATTCAACTTGGTGTGTGTGTGTTTTATGCCACATTTAAATGAAGGTTTAGTATTCTTTAATATCTACCACAAGTAGGTTATAATGCATGAAGATCACAGGAAATGAACTCCGCTTCTCTGCATCACAAACATTTGGAATACAAAAAGTTCAGGGATGATATTATAAATAAGGAAGGTACAAAGTTTGCTTAAAAATAAAAAAAAGTTTAAAAATTTGTTTTTCTCCAAAGTCCATATAATTGTGGCCTAACCATCAGAGTAAAGGCTTCATTGACTCATTCCTTTGATAAGAATGAGTTCATGCAAAACTGTATATCCAAGTGTGTGTACAGGAGACGCGCACATGCACCACACACACAAGCACATACACCCACAAAGACAGACACACAGCTGTGTTTTTGTTGTTCTAGGTACTTCATATGCATGTTCTCAAGTCTGCCACCTGCCCACTGCATCTGGCAAGTTACTCCTTTGGAGGCAGAACATTTTCTTCAGAGAAGCCTAATTGACAACATTCCCTGCTGGGAAGTATCCAGCCAGCACAAAGGAGGAGCCCTCACTTGCAGATGGCTTCCCGACTCCCATCTTCTTTGTATTCTTCCATTTCATGGCCCTGAAGTGTCCAGTCCTAGAGTAGAAGCCAGGCTGTTGGAGGCTGTAGTTCTTAATTTCACTGTAGCATCTATCAGCCACCTCCTATCCTGTCTGATAGTAGGATGCCCAGGCCAGGTTCTCTCCACACTGGCTGCAATTGGACTCAGGGCTGTGCTTGAAGATCCTCGTGTTGGCCAGAGCCTCTGACTACTGCTGAGTCTTCTGGTTGAGCTTCTGACAGAGCTTCAGTGGGGGGACGCCATGCTGCTGCCGGTACTCATTGTGGGCCTCCAGGACACCGTTATTAAACCATTTGGAAGCTGACTTGCCTGTGGCTATCTTGGTACGCTCCCTGGCCAGCACACGTCTCTAGGATAGTCTCCTAAATTATTCAGCTTCTAACTACACACTCTAAAGCTGCACTGACTCATATGGTAGCCACTAGCCATATGTGCCTATTAGTACTCAAAATGAAATGAGTTTGAATTGAACTGTGCTGTTCATATAAAATACACACTGGATTTTAAAGACTTAGTACAGAAAAGGAGAATGCAAAAATCTCATTAATAATTTTTAATATTGATTACATATCAAAATGACAATAATTGGGATATACTATGCTAAAATATTTTTAAATTAATCTCACCTTTTTGTCACTGTTTTTAATGTGCCTATCAGAAAATTTAGAACTGCACATGTGGCTCATTATATTTCTAATGGTACTACACAGCAAAAGTTGGCAAACTTTTCTCGTGAAGGCCCAGACAGTGATTTTAGGTGGTGTGGCCATATGGTCTCTGCTTCAGTTGCTCGTCTCTGCCATTACAGCACGAGCACAAGCACCGACAGTGCGCAAGTGAGTGAGCAGGGCTCTGTGCCAATGAAACTCAATTTATATACACTGGAACTTTCATATCATTTCCATGTGTCATAAAATATCCTTTTTTTGATTTATTTAATCACTTAAAATGTAAAATAGATTTTGTTCTTCACAGGTCACATAAAAATGAATGGGATGGCCAGTCCGATTTGGCCCATGGGACAGTTTGCCAGCCCCTGCTACACATTGTAGGTTACGGAAAGTGCAACATAGGGACAGGCTCATCATCCACCAAAGGCCACTGTGATGTTAAAGAGGACCAAGTTATGTTATAAAGCTAGAATAGAAAAGAAAAGCTTAAATCAGGTTTACAGGGATAAAGAAGCAGGGCTATTGGATTAATTTTGCAAGTACCAAAAACCACAAGAATGTATTTATTTTCATCCATGGGAATGATTACCATCAATTTGTATTAAATATTCTTATGATAGTAATTTTTTAATCTTGAAAGATTAAAAAAATGTTAGAGATGATGAAGCTGGGACAGAAGATAAAGAATTCACAGATGTTAACTACTTTTTCTGGTAGGGTTCAGTTGCCCCGCCCACTAGGCGGTAGGTGAATCAGTTGGCACAACTGAAAAGCAAAGTCTCTGCCTTGGCAGAGCTATACCACAGAGGAAGTTTGTCACTGACATTTTTGCATCTCTTCCATCTTTGCACTTAGGCCCTGACTTCCTGCAGCTTATCATCTAGTGGAGCCAACAGGGTTTCACCAAATATTACAGTTAGATAGGTATGTCATTTAAAATGTAAAAATAATATGAAATAAAGGACAGGTGCACTGGAAGAATACTTCTCAAACTTAAACATACAGTTGTGTAATCTAAGGATCTTGTTAAAAAACAGAACATGATTTAGAGGTCTGGGCAACACCTATGTTCTGTATTTCTTACAGGCTTCCAGGTGGTGCTGGCATTCTTGGTTCTTGGACCACACTTCACTAAATTGCAAGGGTCACAATGGCAGGTATCTTTGTCTCTTTGGTTCCCTGTTGTATCCAAAGTACCTTGAACAGTGCTTAGCACATAACAGGCACCCATTAAATATATTTCAAATGAATGAAAGTTGATATAGGAGAAAAATCACATGGAGGAACACATTATTTAGATTGAGGTATCTAAAAAAGTCTCTGTGGAGATATATTTTAGCTGAGGCTGTAGCTAGAGCCGTCTCACTTTCTGAATGCTACCACTCTGTCCCTGTCCCCTCCATCATTCACTCTCAACTACAATAACGGGTTCTCATAAAATATCTCAAACAAGGATGGAAATTATGGGTAATAACCACATATATTGCCTCTCCTGTGACATTTTCATTCTTAACATTGGTGCCTAGAGAAAAAACATTTTCCAAGAAGTGACTCTCTAATGGTGGAGATCAAGGACTATTGAAAACTCACTAGGGAAATATTTGGTGCCAGTGTCCTTTTGATTACACCCAATAATAAGACAACTTACTACCAGCCTCTGCATAAAACCAGTGATATGATCATTAACAAGTATGAGTCACTTTTTTAAAAAGTTAAGGCTAGCACTTATGAGTAACACCATTTCTCCTTGCAGAGGAACTGATAAAATAATGGACACTTACAGGTGCAAAGAATCTGACAGATTAATCTGCTGCAACCATTTTCTAGGCCAGGATTTTTTATTTCACATCCTGCCTTTAAATGTCATATAATCTGAGCTTCCTCAGAGAGCAATCTACTCCATTATTAGTAGCTGGTAAATGATACTCAGTTATTTTCTTTAATGATTGCCCTCTTTCTAAACTTCCATTTACCAATTCTGGTCCAACCACATGCCAGAATGGAGTGGTGGGGTCATTTACGAGCTCTGCTTGTATCATCCTGCCCTCTGGAACCCATCAGAATAAGTCTGATCCATCTTCCCTGTGACAGCACCTCCCAATTTGGGAAGACAGTTATTCTTAAAGATGTGGACAACTGCCCATTCATCTTCATGAGAAGTTGTTTCATTTGGTCACTCTTTCACAATTGCCACGTGCTAGCTGCTGTCCTAAACACTGGGGATATTGCTCTGCACAAGGCAGACATAGTCTTCGTCCTCATGGGAATTAAAGTTTATTTGGAAGTGTATACACAAAACAAATTAACACAGCACTGAGTATCATGACAAGGCAAAAAACAAACAAACAAACAAACAATAATAAGTAATTCAAGTGGTCAGAAGATAGAGTTCCTAACAAACTGACATTGACATTAAAGTCTAAAGGACTGAGGTTGACCAGAGTTGGGGAAAGAATATACCAGGCTCGGGAACAACAAGTGCAAAGACCACATTTGAGAAAGAAAAAGTCACATTTGGAACACAGACGGCTATAGCATAGTATGTGAAGGGAAAGTGTTGGGAGATCATTGGGAATCAGGTCGTGAAGGGCTTTGTAATTTCATTTGAAGCTTCTGTACTTTAGCCGAAAGACCAGAAGAAGAAATTGAAGGGTCTTAGCAAGATAGTGACGTGATCAGATTTAAACTCTATAATACAATGGTTGCTCTGGCTTTGCTGTTTATAATGGAATGGAGATGAATAAAGCTGGAGGCAGGGAGCTATGTCAGTGTTTTCAAAATGTAGAATGCATATATATATCATCTGGGGATCTTTCCAAAATTCAGATCATAAGTAGGTTCGGGTGGGATCCAAGCTTCCATATTTCTAACGAACTTCAGAGTGATGCTGATGCCAATGAACGGAGGTCCTCACTTTGAGTAACAAGTAAAAAGCTAAGAGGTGAGAAATGATGGAGACTGGCTGAGGTAACAGCAGTGCATTTGGGAGAGAAATAGACAGATTTGGGTGTGTTTCAGAAAGTCTGCTCAGCAGGTCTTCATAATGATTGGGTAGGGGACATGAGAAAAGAGTATCTCCCAGGTTTCTGGCTTAGCAAGTGGGGATGTGGGGATTTTGGTGTTTTTAAACATATTATTTATATTTCAAAACAAAATTCTCAATAATTTTCAATCTCACATAACTATAACAAGTTCTCTCCAGTCAGCTGTCCCTGGTCCACGAAATCTGAAATATTTATTCTAAAATGAATTTGGTGGCTTAGAAAATGCATAAGCTGAGTTATAATGCCTTGATAATGGTATTTGGATTCTTTAAATACAAACAATCTGGGGGTTAGCTTTCCATCTACATAGCAGTGTGAGCATTCAGTATCTGCAGCAGGCAGATCTATATTTCTACAGTGCACTGTGGACTTCAGTGGCTCGCATACCAATGGGGTCTCTTTTGGCTTTAGCAGCAGAAATGGGTAACCAGGGATGAAAGGCTCATTTCCTAACGTCTTACTACGGGTGTGGTAGTACTAATGGAAATCACAGTTCTGCAGTGGGCCAGTGGAGTTTTTGATGCTGGGATTCCTCTGACACTCCCACAGCTTCCTGTTAAACAGAAGAGGTAATTTAAGGGTTTGATTATTACAGATCTCTTGAAGTTTAGCACACATAGCATTTGCAGCCGGCCTTGCTAGAATAGTTCAGGGTGGGAGGGGAAGCTGATGTATGAATCAACAGAACCTTATTTTAAGAGATAAGTCTGTTCTCTCCTGTCTGAAAGATCACATCCATTTTGTGTTTTATGAACAAAGGGTTGATTTGTTGAACTTATCAGGGATAGGATTCATAGGCAGGACCTAGGCTTGTCAGCTGCCTTAGGGAGCTGAAATATTCCTGGTTGCAAAGCTTAAAAAAAGACTTTTGTTTATGGTATATATTCCATAGTTTTCCATCTACTTAAATCGAAGCTGACAGAAATTCAAAGTCAAAGCCTTCTTTATAAAGTGATTCTTTGTGATGTAATTACAGAATGAAATCTCTTGGCTGAAATAGGATTTTCTCCCCCAGAGATGACATTAAAAAGAAATAGAGATTATCAATAAACTATCTGAGAACCTAGATGAGTAGCAGTAAAAGGAAGAAAATCATTTTTTAAAATTCTCATGAATACTGTCAGGAAATAACATCATTCAGTTGAATAACAGTTCAAACTAGTCTACAGGAACTGAGCAAGCCAACCAAGGCATTGCTGAAGTCCCAGGAGAAGCTGGACAGTTGTTCATAATAGAAGGCATCTTTAGGATATTTGCCCTGCACCCAGCATTGTTCATCTGATAACTTCCTCGTTGACCGACAAGGATAGATCCCTGTGGCAAAGATAATTACCTGTCTTTTACTTCTGGGTTCATGGGTAGGCAGAATTTCCCAATCTCCCTTGCATTTAGATGGGTCCTGTGACTGAGTTCTGGCAATTGAAAGTGTGTGGAAGTAATGAATACCTCTTCTGGGCTTAGTGCCTAGAAGTCCTTATCTTCACCCATGGGCATCCCCATTGCAGAGGATCCAATAGAGAACTTCTACATCACAGGAAAAATCAAAGTCACAAAATACGCAGCAGCATCACAGCAAAACTCCTAGTCCCTGTGAGCCACGTCTTGTGTCTCCGGGTTCCACGTTCGTGGTACCAAGAGTAAGTAGCTCATTCTTTCTGGACCAGGTTCTCTTCTGCGGTTGACTTCTGGAATTGAGGGCATGTCAATTTAGGAGCTTGGAGCAGCCTCCTTCAGTGGAAGTAAATAAAGCCAGACTGCCAAAGTGAGTAACCAGGCAGAGCACCCAGGAGAGAGACCGTGAGACCACAGATATATAATGTGAGATGTGAAGGAACAGTTTAGTTTCCTAAAGTTTACTATTTCCTGGATTTCTTTTCTCATTAAATGAATCCTTTCTTTTAACTAACAGTTTCCTTCTTCTGATCGAAGCTGGGAGTTGAGAAAGATCCTACAGAAAGCCTCATATCAAAGCTACTTATTGCTCATCTTCCAGAGACTTAGGATTGAGTTTATTCTACTGAAGATTCAAGAGTTCAAATGATGATGTTGTTTCTGTTCAGTAATTGTGGTTGTTCTTCCATAGCTGCAACCGAGAGCAAGATCAGGACCCCATCTGGACTGCCTGTTGCTTTATTTCAGATCATGTTGTTTGTTCAAAACAGTCAGGCCCATTAGCTAAATGAAGACCCCTCTGGTTTCAGTGGTGGAAAGAGAGGAAGAAAGGAAAGTGTTCAACTATTTTGATTTAATTTAGGAAAAGGAAGGGAAGAAGGATAAAATGAGGGTGGTGGATGGTAAGGAACAGATCAGAGGCAGATGGAAAAGGAAAATAAGTCAGAAAAAGAGAACAGGGAAATGAGAAGGGGGAAGACAAACACTGTACGCTCTCCATCTAATGGGCCTCTTGCCGGCTCATCAAGTTTATCACTGATGGGGGCATCAGAAAAGAACTAAATGGAAAAAATAGTTGCACTTACAAGCTTCAGTGAGTTCAATCTTCCTCAAAACAAACTGCAGTTATAAGAAAAAGATGAATTTCCTCCTGTGTTTGGGTCTAGAGTGTTCAGGGAGCAGGGGAGAGGGTTTATTGATTCGTGTAGCTTTTTCTGTGTAGAATTTTTAAACTTTGCATCTGAAATGCTGTGTATATGGGGGAGGAGTAGATGTCTGCATCCTGCTCGGAGAGACATGTAAACATTTGCAGGCTACTGAAATGACTTTTCTATGGACAATACAACTTTTAAACCCATGGGCAAGCCAACCAGTCACTATTTTGATGGTACAGCTACTCCAGTTGTTCCGGGTTGTTGTCCTTCTCATCTCTGATCTCCTTGACTCCCATTCCTTCTACACTCCATTTGTCTTTCATTGTTCTGCACGAATGACATGTTTACAGCATGAATCTGACTATCCATCTCTTGTGTAAAAAATCCTCAGTGACATTCAACATTTTTGGATTAAGCAGTTTCTACGTAGTGGAAATACAAACTGTCCCTAACATACAGGTGTGAGCTTACATTTTTATTCTTCCTTACTCTATTTGCAGCCAAACCAGGCTAGTGCATTTTCCTCCAGCACATGGCCTGTTGCTATCTCAGGCTGAAGCTCCCTTCCCACTGCTCCTGCCCTACTCCCCACAACCCTTTAATATAACTTCAACAACCCTTAAAGGGTATCTTTAAAGGCTCTCTCAAGTGTCACTTCCTTTACTGATCTTTTCCTTCTCTTAACTCCAGAACTTTAACTGCTAATGAATTTACTATATGCCAAATACTTCACTCAATTAACTCATTTTCTTTAAAACAACCCAAGAGGTGGGTTCTTTTTTTTATCACCTGCTTTTAAAAAAAATAAGTATAATTAACATATAACATTATATTAGTTTCAGGCGTACAACAATGATTTGATATTCATGTATATTGTGAAATGATCACCACAATCAGTCTTGTTAACATCCATCACCATGCATAATTACAAAATTGTTTTTTCTTGTGATGAGAACTTTTAACATCTACTCTGGTAGCAAGTTTCAGATATGCAACACAGTATTATTAACTAGTCATCATGATACATTCCCAGAACTAACTGAAAGTTTATAATCTTCGGTCACCTTCACCCATTTTTTCCCAAATCCCACCGCACCCATACCTCTGGCAACCACCAATCTGTTCTCTGTATCAATGAGTTCATTGTTCATGGTTTTTTTTTTATTTTGGTTAGAATCCACATATAAAAGATTATAAAGTGTTTGTTTTTTGTGTGTCTGACTTATGTCACTTAGTATAATGCCCTCGAGGTCCATCCATGTTGTTGCAAATGGCAAGATTTTCCTCTTTTTATGGCTGAATATTTCATTAGATATACAAGGTCTGCCATTGAAAACATCTGGCCATTTTTTATATAACAAGAATGGTTTGAGTGACATTGATGTAACCTGGCAGCCAAGGAGAGCAGACTGAAATGTGCATGCATGAACAATGACAACTTCACTGTACTAGTCAGTGGAGGCAGAAGGCTCTGTTGAGTGAGCATTTATGCTGTGTGGCCGTCACAATCAAAATGACTGAGCAGGTAGAGCAATGAATCTGCATCAAATCTTATGTTAAGCTTGAACATTCCTCCATGGAAACTATTTGGATGACTCAGAAGACCACTGCTATGGGCAACTGGTGGTTGGCAGCTTCAGCACAATGCAACTGTTCATGTATCATGTCTCATAGAGAGTTTTTGGTGAAATATCAAACCCCCACATGACTCAGCCTTCCTGTAGCCCAGATTTGGTGTCCCGAGACTTCTGGCTCTTCCCAAAACTAAAATCACCTTTGAAAGGGAAGAGATTTCAGACCACCAGTGAGATTCAGGAAAATAAGACGGCACTTCCAACAAAGGATTTTGCAGAGTATTTTGGACAGTGGAAGACATACTGGGAGAACTGTGTGAGGTCCCAAGGTGCCTATTTGGAAGGGGACTGAGGAGTCAGTGTCCTATGTACTGTATTTCTTGTATCTTGTATCTCTTTCAATAAATGTCTCTATTTTTCATATTACATGGCTGGACATCTTCTGGACAGACCTCATAAAAATATGACCACATTCCACAACCCATCAAAATAAAATATTTCTTATTTTCAAGATAGTACTTCAGAGCCTTTTTAAATTCTATTTTCTCATCTTTGCCTATATTCCTTTCATGACACTGTTAGTAATACATTACCAATTATGAATCTATAAAATGTAGTTTCTACAACACACAGTAGAAACTTAAAGGATTCACTCTAATCTCTTTGACCATCACAAAATGACCTGATACTGTTTTAATCCACATGGTTCCACCAGCTTTTTATCATAAAACTGAAATGTGGCCCCTTCCTGGCTTGTTTCCATGCTCACCATGTGAAGCTATTTTGTTTGTTTGTCTTCATGTGTCTCATAAGCAAGTCTCAGCAACCATAACAACATAAGTAGCTTACAGTTCCTTAAATGAAGGTTATAGTGGATGCTATCCATCTCATTATATCTTTTAAAACAACTGCTAAGCTGTTCCTTACATTCAGTAAATATTTTCAAACTCTGATAAAATAACATGTAAAATAAAAACTAAAAATGCAGGCGATTTCTTTGACCTACTCCTTTTTAACCTCCCATTGTTTCATTAGGTTACTTTGTACGGTTGTTTTACTTGCTGTTTACCGGACGTGGTGCTTTGCAAGCATGAGAGTGGATAGCTGCTATGTTTGCTTCAGAATGAGCTATTTGTCTCTGATTCCTCAAGTCTTGTTACATTATAATTGCAGCATCTTGCCTCCAAAAGGAAGAAGCACAGCACATAAATGTGCCAGCAGCAAGCTCGTGTTGCCGTTCTTCAGAGCACTGGACCAGACCACTGATCCTGGAATGCGACACTGCCACCTGGGGGATGGAACTGTAACAGTCGTTTGCTGCTGAGCTGAGCTGAAGCCCTGAGATGCCACAACAATCTGAAGAAACTGGGAGCAATGAGAATGTTTCTGACATAGGGTGTAAAGTTCTGGAGTATACTTTGGGTTGTTTCTCAAAAGCAAAATATATGTAATTCTAAAGCCATTCCTTTCTTTCAAAATAGGAATCAGTCATTGTGATGTGTCACTTTAATTTTTTGTATTACATTCCATTTCCTTTAAGTCATACCTGGAACCTGAAGGAGTTTCAGGGCTCATCTCAAATATAGTCCCCATTACAGAGGTGATGGAATGGAAGTCCAAATATTTCCACAATTTTCCCTAACATATAACTTAGTAAGTCCAAGAGACACAAATACCCTGTCTCCTAATTAAATGCCCTCATTGCTTCAAGATCCTGTTCCCAATTATATCAGAACACAGGTACTTCCCGACCGTGTAAGCAGTCACTCAGCTGTCTCCCAAGAGTAAAATACATGTAAAAGTGAATCAACAACAGTGTTATGGTAATTTTAAGGTTTTATTACACACATTCCTTTGGTGGAAGGCAAATAAATAAGATGAAAGGTGGAAGGCTGAGTGGTGCTGATTGATTTGTGTGCTTATTTCACAGACTGGTGTACTTATCCTTTATTAGTCTTTTATATTTAACTCCCATAAAGTCCTAGGCTGTTGGTGCATTTTAAATAGGAAATTTTAAAGAAAATAATTTTGGTACATGCATAGTTTAAAAAAACTATGATAAAAAACTAATTCACACTTTTTAACCTCTGTTTAGTAAGATAGCTAATCATTAGGGTAAGTGGGAAATTGAAATATATATCACCAAGAAACATAGCTTCACATAAGTCAAGCATTTTTCATTTTTCAATTTTTTACTTATTTGCTCTATATGAATAACATTACTCATTTATTTATTTATTCATCAATATTTACATTATTCCTATTCTAAAAGGACTGAGCAATTTATTGATATGAGATAAAATCTTCATCCTTACTTGTATTAAAATTCAAAAGTCCTAAATCTTATTCTCCACTGAATGGGACTCCCAGTGGTCTTGCCCTTACATACCAGGGACAGCTGAGGCTCCCTGTGACTCACTTTAAGTCTCCTACATCTGCCTCATCCCCTGTACCTTACTCCCTACCCAAGTCTACAGACGTCTGCATGCCAAAGATGCAGGGCACTTTGAATTTGGAGTAACTGATAAAGGGGAGCAGTATTTGTCACCCCCAAAATATGCCTCTTTGGCATAAGGGTTATCATCAGCTGGTAGAAGCTCTAAAAAAATAGTAAAACTTACCCTAGTGTAAGAGACACTTAATTACTTTTGTAAGGGAAACATCCATTTACCAGGGTGTCTCCCTCTCAGTACAAGGAAGAAGAGGATGATGGCCAAATCTCTAGAAATTCTTATCATTAGAGAAGGAAAGGATTTAAATATGCTTAACATTCATAAGCTTGTTTACTGTGCTCCTAGTAACATTTCATAACTGGCCTTTCCACCACCAGCATCTTTTATCTTTTGAGAGATAGTATTTAATGATTACTTAGTTTTCCTAGATATCCAGGATATCTCCTAGATATTCAGGAGGTATAGCTGTTTTGTTTGTAGTTCTCCTCTTACGCTGGCTTTTATTGGTTCAGACAAGAACCAGGAAGGGTAGAGGGACAATTATTTTTCCTCCCCTACAGTGACAACAGATGTCATTTCTAGGGGAGGAAGACAGCATCATTACCATAAAGAGTCAGTGAATTCATGAGGCGGTGAATTACTGAGGTGGCAAGGAGGGAATGCTTAGGAGAAATTAACAGATACCCGGCTAAAAGAATATTAATAGAATTAATGCAATGGAACAGTTTATTTAAACTTTAACAACAACCCACAGTGAAAATAAATTTTATTGTCAATCACACACATGTGTATGCATGAGGTAAGCTATCTGTTCATATGCTGTAAGAAAGCCTGTTATATAATGATGATTTAAGAATGAAGTTAATTTTTCTCTCTAAAATTCCAAATTAGAAGCCCAGGCCTGTAATACTGACCTAGGCTCCTTCTACCTTGGTGTCCTGCCTTCCTGATCACACCACTGTTTTGTCTAAGATACCTCTTCTCTTACAGGGCATGCCACAGAAGTTACACATGTCACTTCAGTTTGTATCCCACTGGTAGGGCTTAGTCATGTGGCCACATACAGATGTAAAAGAGACAGGGAAATGCGGGCTTTAGCTGAGTGCCCATGTGCAAAATTAATATTCTATTACATGGAAAAAGGTGAGTTAGGGTAACAACTGCTACTCAGAGAGAGAGAGAGAGAGAGGGAGAGAGAGAGAAGGTAGAGAAAGAGAGAGCTTTTCCTAATTCCAAATGTGTCAAACACAATGTAAGTTTATTTGTCAGTTATGTTTGGTGTTTGTTCAGAGACCCAGACTGATGGTAGCCGTGCCATCTCCAATACACAATACCATTGCTGGGGTGAAGGAGGGGTTGCCTTCTCCTTCCTAGTCACAGGAAAGTGAGAACAGAAGATGGAGAAGGTATTCGTGTTTCTTAAACAAATTGGCCAAAAAATGACTGACCCCATGTGTCATGTGGACTTGAATTCATTGGCAAGTTGTTGTGTGAATCCACCTCAGTGTAAGAGAAGCCAGACAATGCAGGCCCTGGATGAGCACCCACTTCCGAAGATTGACTCTGCGCTGTAAATAGGAGCATGAATGTAAGTAGAAAGGGAGCTCTCTCTGCGACAGAAAAGGAGAATGCTTGTTGAAGTCTACTTCAGTCTTTGCCACTGCTGCCCACTTAGGTCAAATTTTCCTTTTCATTCAGAGTTATGACATACTCCAGCAGAGAGACAACCCCCAAGTCCCATCCAGATCCTCCATCCTGTTAGAAGTCTGGCATCCTTGAGTGAGGTGCATTGTATCAAAACCGAGAGTAAATTGACCATCTATAAGTCCAAACTGAGTTACATGTCCCCATCCCCCAATCTAACACATAGTGGTAAACAGGAACAGGAGAGACATAATATAGAACTGAATTCTGAAAAGGGAAAAGTAAAAAAAAAAAAAAAAAAAAGCACAGTAATTGGATTCATTATCAGGACAGTAGAGTACTTTCCTACCTTAAGCTAACTGGCAGCCCTTGGTTCTACTCTATGAGGCAAAACTCCTCAGTCACTGTCCTGCCAATTCCTTACTCTGCTTCCAGAGAGGTTCTTGCATGTTCTTTATCTCCATGGCCACATATGAAGCAGACATTGGAGGGTATTCCCAAGTGGGGAGCTCCAGAATGTTGGCAAGCTGCTGCTTTCTGATTGGACAGATTTAGGGAAACAAAGTTTGCTTTTAAGTGGTGAACTAGAAAAGAATTTTGCAAGCCTGGTCCACAATTTGTTTGGTAATACAATGTTGCAAAAACCTTTATGCATGAACTCTTTGTTTCTATCAGTTCTGGTCCCAGGGAAATAAAGACAAAGTTCTTTTTTTTTTTTTAGGCATGTATATATCAATTTAATGATTCCCCACTTTAATAACACTTTTCTATTAATCAACAAATTAATGAATCTTCTAGACTAGATGAGAGGGCTTCTACTTTACTCTTCTTTTTTTTTTAATTTTAATCATTGTTCAAGTACAGTTTTCTGCCTTTTACTCCCATTCCAGCCCACCCACCCAACCCTCCCCACTTCCCTCCTATTACCACCCTCCCTGTAGTTTTTGTCCGTGTGTCTTTTAAATTTGTTCCTGTAAACCATGCCCATTCTCCCCTGAAATTCCCTCTTCTCTCCCCTCTTATCTAGGTTGCTTTTTAGCCTGATAATTCTGGTCTTTTGTTTAATCGGCCTTTTGTTTACTTGTTCCTTTGCCTTGTCAATCACTCCTTGATAGGAGTGATTAAATTAAATAGGGACTACCTTAAGGCCTAACAGAACAATTGGCTTCAGTTGGAGGTCAATGTCCTTACTCTGATGTTCCCCAGAGTCACCTAGTTTTAATGGTTTCCTCCAGTCTTATCCCCTGCTAAGGCTGTTGTTTGATTTACAGTAGAGATTCCTTTTATCTCCGCCTCACTGTGGATACAAATGCCTTTGTTTCCTGTCAGGACTAATTGATAAGGCCCTGTGTTATAAGGCTCAGTCAACTAAGGTTTTGGACCAAAGAAACAGAAAGCCTGCCTTGCTAGCGCTTCTTTCTCTTCCTTTTTTGGCTAGTTCTAACTTGAGATCACCTCTCCAACAGGACTTGGCACATGGCAAAAAATTTAAATTTTAAAAAGTAATTAACAGCCAACAGGCAATAAGAGCATGCATTAAAGTTGTGGTCAGCACATGGTCTTACATAAAAGACCCCTCCAAGTCAAATTTGGCAAATGTTCTGTGACAGTATACTGATGGTCAATGGCCTTCCAGTCCAACCTCCGTGTCCCTACTCCATGCCATCTAACCATTAAGCCAGTATAGCAATTTTAGGTGCTGTTCCTACAGGCCAACTCCCAGGTACCATGGTCTGTATTAACTGGAATAGCAAGACAACCATAATCAGAGAGAATCCAAAACAATAAAAGCTTCAACAACAGAGTTGTTTGTTTATTTCTTAAATAGAAGTCAGCTAGGGAGTCCACGGCTGAGATGGAGGCTCCATAATCATCAGGGATCCCGGCTCATTAGATCTCCTTGCCTGGCCATTGTCAATATGTGATTTCTAGCCAGTGGTTTGGCTACTCAGGTGTGATCAATAACTCTGCATTCCAGCTCAAGTGGGAAGAAGAGGTCCCATTGCCTTCCCTCAAAGGCACAACCCGAGGTAGAATACTTCACACTATTTATGCCCCTTTACCAGATCTAGGTTGTAGATGAAGGAAAACTCTTTTCCTCTACCCATCTGAGATTTTCCAACTGAGACGCTGTAAATTAGACTTCCTGAAGACAGATTAACAAGAGAAAAACAAACAAGTTCACTGACACATGCATTGTGCGTGCACACGAAGGAGCACTCAGGAATGCACACCCCAAAGGGTTGTGGGAACCTGGGCTCACACACCATCCCGGGCAAAACAAAGGAAGAGACTTTGGGGCATTCCAAGCAGGGGAGGCAAGTTATGGGAGGGTGGGCATCATAAGTAAACAAAGGTTGCTTATGAAGATTTACTATGCAGATTTTCCCTTATTTTTCAATCTATAAAATGCACCCGCCCCCCATTTGGGAGGAATAATGATTGTTAATGCTGCTGTTTTGTTTATATTTACATTGGTGAAATATTATGTTATTTATGTTATTAAATATTTTACCACATTTTTTGCTTCAAATTTTTTTTTTCCTATTTTCCTCCTCCAAAATCTAGGTGCGTCTTATGGTCTGAAAAATATGGTACACAGATGGACACCTTCTCCATTAACAACCTTCTTCTTCCAGGCACAGGAGAAAGGGGCATCTTTACACATGGAAATTTCCTTCACAAAGGGAAAATGTGGGTCTGTTCTTAGAGCGTTTTCTGCTTCTGCAACAGCCTTTTCAGTGGCCTTGATTTAATTTAACATAAAACCATATGCCAAAGAGGCATATTTTGAGGTGGCATGTTCTGGAGTTACAGGGTGCAGCCAAGAGGGGGGACCCCAAATAGGCATTTGAAATGGGATCCAGAACTCAAGGTGTCCAGGAGATTTTAAGGTGTCTTCACCCCTTCCCCCACAGGTGTGAGTTGGGGGAAGGGGCACACAGAGCAAGAACATGCAGGGCAGCTTTGCAGCTAATCCATGGTGTGGTCATTTAACATACCTATAGCCTTTGGCTGGTTGCTTAAATATGCTAAATAGCTATGGCCAGGCTCAAGGCCAGGGGTATGGAAAGGGATCTCCCCCCAAGATGGGACTGGGGGGTAGGTCCCCTGAGTTACAGTGCCTGCGTGGGAGCTGGGAGAAGATTGGCTCCATGACATGGGGTGACACCTGCCCAGACTCATGATGGCAGTCCAGTAAAGCTGGAAGGGTATGAGTTCTGGGATGTGAAGCCGAGTGTAGGAGGAGAGCCATGCGCAGCCCTGAGAAGGTGAACCATGTGCAGCCCTGAGAAGGTGAACCATGCGCAGCCCTGAGAAGGTGAACCATGTGCAGCCCTGAGAGAGAGAGAACCATGCAGCTGTGGAAGTGCAGAGAGGATCACAGCCCTGAGGGAGAGAACCACACGGCTTTGGCAGAGTGGGGACTCCTGTGGCCCTGGGAGAGAGGACCATGTACTTTTGCCAGAGTGGGGACCCCCCCGCAGCTTTAGAAGGGGGAACCACCACCTGGTTTTAGCAGAGATCCCGGCGACTCAGCGGAGGGTGCCGGGAACACAGGGAGGTCTCCCAGTCGAGATGAAGTACTAACTGGGAAGAACCAGAAGACTGCCTGAACCTTGGACTTCTATTTCCTTTCCTGAGATACGGTACTCTGGACTGGGCAAAGGAGGAAGGAAGGAAGGACTGTGTCTGTTTGTGGGTCTTTTAAGGGACTTTAGGATTTTTGATAAAGATATTAGGTCACTACTTGAAGTTTGTATAGCATTAAATAAACGTTTCCTTTCCTTTTCACGAATCTCTGGCATTGAGAGATGTCTTTCCTAGGGCGGTGGACATAACTGACCCGGGGCCTTTCTTTCAATAATAGTATATCGTCCCAGGCCCCCTTTGTTTGTTCTGGAACACTGGTACCCTTGAAAGTTATATGGACACACAGCTGAAGAGTACCTAGGAAATGTAGATGAAAGGTAGTTGTTTATCATTTAATGTAGTTGTGTATCATTTATTAAGATGTGAATGGGTATCTGGGGAAAATTCAGAAGTCTTTTCCATTCGCTTGTATGTATAAAAAAATTAACAACATGAAAAGTACCCTATTTGTAATATTTTCTGATATTTTCTTCTAGAATCTATTCTAGTAAAAGTGTTAGTCAAACCCACATAATTAGTTTCTCCATTTGTTAATGCATCAAAACCAGCAGTTTTAAATCTATGGATCTAGAAGGCAAGTTTAAGCTGTACATGCTTCAGTCAAATTCTGCATCCTTGATTAAAGGAAGCTTTCACTTAGTGATAATCTCAGATGCAGGATGATTGCAAGAGCAAAAACAAATCCACTCCTAGACATAAGACAAAACAACAAGGGCAAAAGAGAAGAAAAAATAAATCTTTTCTATAAGTCTTTAACTGGAGACCTTCACAAATAGGCATAAAAAGCTTAAATATGGAAAGCACCTGAAAGTGGTGAGAGTGAAAGAGTTTCAGCTGGTGTCACACCCTGCAGTTTACTACTCCTGGTATTTGAAATGGATAATAAGCCCCCATCACCTTGCCTCCATTTCTAGGGTTCCTGTGAGCTCAGTCCCACCTGTTCAGACTGCGTTGCTCCCCAGCACATGATCAGGACAGGAGACAGCAGCCTGTCTTCTTCTCAGGGCAGGTCTGAGGGTGTACTCCATATGGCATGGCTTCACAGTGGGGAAAACCATAAATGTGCATCTTTGAAGAACTAAGTGAAATAAGTCAGTCAGAGAAAGACAAATACTGCATGATTTCACTTATATGCGGAATCTAAAGAGCGACAGAAATGAATAAAATTGAAACAGACTCATAGCTGCAGAGAACAGACTGATAGTTGCCAGAGGGGAGAAGGGCGAGGCAGGCTGGGTGAAAAAGATGAAGGCATTGAGAAGTACAAATGGGTAGTTACAGAACAGTCATGGATGTGAAGCACGGCACAGGGAATATGGTCAATAATATTGGGATAGTCATGTGTGACGCCAGTTGGGCCCTGGACATATTGGTGGGGGGCTCTGTAAAGTCTATGATTGTCTAATCACTACACTATGGATATGCTGTCTGTACGCCTGACAGTAAGTAGTACATAATAATATTGAATGTAAACTGTAACTTAAAAAAAGAATCAATTATTTCTCTTTTAAATTTTTCTTTTAATTTCAGTTTTGGAATGACATGAAATCTGGAGAAAACAGCAATTCTCAGTGAGTAAAAATTTCAACAGTGAATAAGGTTTTTTGCAAGTGTTCAAAACAAAAATGAATCTTAGACAAAGCTTTAGTTTTAAAATGTGGCTTGGAGCAATTTATTGACTCTTCAGAGAAGGTGGTGGTGCTAATCTTTGAGGTTTCTGGGGTTTTTAAATTACTGTTATTTAAATAAAAATGCTTGTAAATAACATACGCCATTAATATTTTTAGTCACAGAAATAACAAACTCAACATCCCATAAACATTTCCAAGGCAGATATAAAAGAGCAAATTCACTTCGCAGTAATAAGGTGTCGTCCTGCCTATCATCACAAGCTAACAAAGAACCTCTGCTCCTTCTCTAGCAGGCCCCCTCTGTAATGAGGACTGTATCTCACAGATTTATCAGTTTTCTTTCTTCTTTGGGTTCATTCATACTCAGTAATTGGTTATTACTGGTCAGATATCACCAATGTTTTCACATAAAATAGTATACTATCCAAAAACAATGTTACCACAAACCATTAGAAAAGCTGTTTCATAATGCATACATGGATTTTTTTACTAACATATACTAAAAAACAAAAGAGTAATTCCAAACAGATGACATTTACAAAAACAGATTATATTTCAGAATTATTTTTCTCTTTTAGGTTCACTCTCTCCTTTACCCTCTCTCCCTGCCCCATACTTCCCTCTGGGCACCATAGAGTCAAGCTGACCTAGCTGTGTTATTTGGCTCACACAATCTGCACAGTGACCCACATTAGTTCCATCTACGCATGCAAACTTGAATGTCTGATCCCATTCCTCTTTATCTGGTGCTTGAACCCTAACCTGTGCTCAATCAACCTAAACATTATGAGACTCTAGCTCAAACTTTTGTTCATGGTATCTGCTTTATCTGGAATTGGTATTCTCCTTTTAATAATCCTACTGCTGCCCTGGCCAGGTGGCTCAGTGAGTTGGAGTGTCATTCCCTACACCAAAACGTTGCAGGTTTGACCCTGCAGTCAGGGCACATACCTAGGCTGTGAGTTTGAACCTTCATCAGGGTGTGTGCAGGAGGCAACTGATCAATGTTTCTGTCTCTCTCTCTCTTCCTCTTTCTCTAAAATCAATGAACATAATCTCAGATGAGGATTAAAAAAATAAGAAGAACCATAATAATAAAAATCCCACTGGTACCTCCCCTCCTGCATGCTACCTTAAAGTCTCACCTAGAGTTTGCACTTAACACGTGCACTGTAACTGCTTGTGTCCATCACTGCCCTTTCCCTCAGACCACGAACACCATAAGGATATTGCCTGCATCATGTTCATCTTGTTTATGCCGGCATCTAGAACAGTGCCATGCATAATAACACCTTAATGAGGCTGCTTAAATCATGAACTCATCAATTCAATAATATGAAAGTGCTCATAACGGTCAGATGGCACAGTGCCGTGGAGGGGGAGTGGAGGAGGGAAAGGCAGTGAGCAGTAAAGGGGAGAATGCTGAACAAACTGTGCTACCAGGATGTCACCACAGCATTCACGCCGCGTAATTCCAATGACAACTGTATTTACAAAATACTGAAGTGATGAATTGGTAAACATCGTCATTCTCTCAACATGCAAAGACTAAGATGTTGACTAAGCCTAGTAACAGATATCTTTAAGTATAAGGATCTGATGCTAACCCCAGCTTTGTGGCCCTTTATGGACTGGCCATGCCTGCACAACTTACATGGAATTTGTTCTGATGACTGGTATCTGTCTTCCAAGCCATCAAAAAACCTTCCAGAAGAATCCAGAATTGGTCATCAGAACAGTCCTTTGAGCCCTGACAAAAACGTAGCAAAGTCAAACAGTTGATCCTTGAACAGCATGAAGGTTTGGGACACCAACCTCCCCACACTCACACAGCTGAAATCTACATGTAACTTGTCTCCCCCAAACCTAAACACCCATAGACCACTGTTGTCTGAAAGCCTTACTGGTGACACAAACAACCCACTAACATATATTTTGTATGTTACATCTATTATACACTGTATTCTTACTATAAAGTAACCTGGATGAAGAATAGTATTAAGAAAATCATAAAGAAGAGAAAATGCATTTACAGTATTTACTGAAAGAAACACGAGCATGAGTGGACCTGCACAGTTGGAACTTGTGTTGTTCAAGGGTCAAATGTATCTGGCTGAATACTGAATTTACTAATAAAACACCATATGTGATGGAAAAGAACAAATCTATTTTTTTGACAATTAACACCCTTGGAACAGAAAATATTTTAAAAAATTAATTCTACAGCTTCTTCAGTTACAGCTCTCATGTATACATTGTTTTCTCTTAAATAGCCTTTAATCCATAAAAACTAAGATTTCTAGCATTGAACTGAAATGATGTGGGCCATAGTGAAAGCACTCAACAAACTATACACACACACATATAATATATGAGTAAAATAGAGAGAGACAGAAGAGGAGAAGAGAAAAGAAAAGGAAGAAAAGAAAAAATAAAAGGAAAGAAAAGAAAGGAAAACAATAGAAAGGCTATACTTGGGTCTCACTTTCTCTGGGGAAAGTTTGAAGACTGTTACAATTTTGCCTCTTGGGAGGACTTGCCTGAGGCCTCACAGACTGCTAACAGGTGACATTCCTCTCTTCTTTCTAACAACACTGGGTTTTTTTCTTAATATTAGAGAGTGATTATTTGAAAAAAACAACAACAAACAAACCACAATCACTTGAGAGAAAACATGGATCATTAACATAATAGTTCACAAAAGTGCCTGCAGGAACTGACTCAGGTACAAAGCCAACACCAACCCCACAGGGTGGAAGAAGCCCTAAGGAATTCAGCCCTCTCTGTAGCCTGGTGTTTTTTCCTACACCTCACACTCCCTACAAGGTGAACTTGAATAGACAAAGAACAGGTGTAATGCTCTACTTTAGGATTAATCAAGCAGCAAGACAGAATTTGATTGCTAATTTACTCACTTGTTCAGAACATATTTACTATTTGCTGAGTAGCCCTCAATGAAGTAGCCCCTGGGGCTACTACTACCAATCAAAACAAGTTGCTCATAATCCAGTAGAGGAAGACAAACATGAGACAATATATGTATTCTACTCTTTTTCTAACTTTGTTTTTATTGTTGACGCTATTACAGATGTCTTGGTTTCCCCCCTTTGCCCACCTCCACCCAGCCCTTGCCTCCCATTCCCTCTGGCCATCACCCACTGTGGTCTGTGTCTATGAGTTACATACACACATTCTTTGGCTAATCCCTTCTCCTGCTTTAACCCATTTCCCCCTTCCCTCTGTTCCAGGTATCCATGCCTCTGTTTCTAGTTTGTTCATCAGTTTACGTTGTTCATTAGATTCATATTCCACGTATAAGGGAGATCATCTGGTAATCCATTTTTAAAGGCTCAGGTTGCAGTCTTTCAGCATATAGTGAGGACAAAGAATTCTACCAGCTTGTCAAGGGAAAGCTTCACAAAACACATAAAGAAAAGTTGAAATGGCACAGAAAAGAAAGATATGGGGTTAGGGAATAGGATGTGTAGGGAATAGAAATGTGTAGTTTGAGGAACTACACATTTGTTGATATGGCTAGAAGATATAAGGGAGGGCTGGTCAGGAGTGAAGTAGAAAGACAGGAAAGGCTGATCTCACAGAAGCTTTTTGAAATCACACTAGATGTTTGCATCTCGGCTTGAAGTCAAGAAAGAGCCTGCAAATAGGGACAACAGGGAGACCCTTCAGGGAAGTATTTCAGTAGCCCATGTGAAAGATAATAAAGGCCTGACTGAATCAGTACAGTAAGGATGGGAGGAAGAGGTAAACCCAAGAGATGTTTATGAGTAAATATATATTAGCACTAGCTTGGTTCCTTGCAAATAGAAATCACTACATATATATATCAGCTGTATTTGTTGCTGTAGCTATCATTCACAGCAGATAACTTTTAGTAACATAACAGGCTCGGAAAAAGCTCCCTACTGTTTAAGGAAGGGCTAAGAATGCTTCTATTTCCAGCAATGTAACATGAGATTTAAGCATGAGAGGCCTGTGCCTGAATCCTGCACTTTGAGGAGCCTGAAATGGTCCTTCTCTGGCCATGCCCATTTTCAAAGGGTAAGAAATATGGATTCAAAAGGACCTACCCAGTCAGATCTCTAGCTCTCCTCTTCTAGACATGCTCCTGATAGATCAGAACCCAAATCCCATGGAACTGGATTCCTCATCCTAAGTTGCACATCCTAAGGGCAGAGTGAGCCACTGGTATTCACATCTCTAGGCTGGAGGGGTGAACAGGAGGAGCTGTTTATGGGGTCTCGGATGGTGCTCAGATACATGGATGCAAGTGGGGAATCCCCTATATTAAAGGATGGATGCAAGGATGGGCCGAGAAGAAGAGCAGGCTCCAAGCTGCAGCTCAAGGCTCTCTGTGTACAACCATATCCTAGCAGAGATATAAGATGAGTTCAAGACATCTAAATTCAAATTTGACCTTCTAGATCATTATGAAGGCTTATTTGTCAAGATTGGAAGGCAGAATATACAGAGTCAGGCAGAAGTGAGGCCTGCTTGAGTGTGATTGGTAGGGTAATAATATGGGTGTGATAATTTATAGTTTTAATTTGAATGATTCATCTAAAATGTCATATGGTGTGCTTGAGTGTGATATTGTTATGTTACAGAATTCATGCTTATGATTTTGTAATAAAAAAGGGGTGTTATTTGTGCTGGACCCTGTATTTCATTCAATGACTTCATTCCCAAATGTTTAAACATGTAGACATATGATACGTAGGCCTTTATTTGCATACTAGTCCTGAGCCCCACAAAGATCAGGTATGAACTTTACAGAACACTGAATTTTCATGAAAATCCTTACCAAACAAAATTCCTACATTGCATAAAATTCAAAAACATACTTAGGGATGCTTTCACAAGAAGGTAAGGGATATTTCTAAAGTCACAGAAAAACAGAGATATAAAGTATAAAAGAAAGATGAAAAGACAAAAGATTAAAGAGAAATGTCATCCAGTTCAAAGAAGAAAATTAAAGGGAAAGGGGAGCAACAAATATTTCAGAGAAACAATGTTAAGAACTTCTGGAATTTATAAAGATATACTCTTCATGTTCAGGGAGCTCAAAAAATTCAAAGCTGGATACACAAAAACTAATTAAAACCTAAAATTGTAACAATTCAAAAAAGGGGGAAGAGATTTAAAGCCATTATGCAGAAATTATATAATATGCACAAAGGGATAAAAATGGCACTGAGGAGAAACTTCCCACAGCAACAAAGGGAGCCACAAGACAGTAAAATACCTTCAAACTTCTGGAGTACACATACGACTTGTCAGTCAAGAGCTGGGGCAAATATGGACATTTCCAGATAAAGGTGGGTAGCTCATTGCAAATAGAAATTTGCTGAAAGAACCCATTTTGGGGAAGGAAGGAATCCAATGCAGAAACATTTTAGAATCTAACATCTCAATTTGGAACAAAGAAAACAATAAACAAATGTGGACAAACTGACAGTAAGAATTGATCATCATCAGAATATTGTCTAATTTTAGTTATGGGTTTATGTTATGGGTTGGATTGACTCCCCAAAATTCATATATTGACATCCTAACTTCTAGTACCTCAGAATGTGACCCTATTTTGAGACAGGGACTTACAGAGATAATCAAATTAAAGTGGGATCATTAGGGTGGGCCCTAATCTAATATGACTGGAGTATTGATAAGAAAAGGAAATGTAAACACAGAGACAGACACAGAGCAAAGATGATCTGCAGAAACATAAGGAGAAGATTGCCGTCTGCAAGGCAGGGAGCAGACTCTCCCCTCAGAGCCCTCAGAAGGAGGCAACCCAGCCAAAACTTGATTCTGGAAAATTGGACTCTTAACACTGGAAGACAACAGATTTCTGTTATGAAGCCACCCACGTTGTGGTTTTAAAAGAAGGAAGGTCAGAGTTACAATTTAGCAATTAATGATATGGTAAACTTTCTGAGATCCAAGGATATCAGAGAGATAGTAACATCACGTATTAAGTTAATCACCCACACAGGTCCCCAGTTGGGGTGTGTAGGCGGCAACCAATCAATGTTTCTGTTGCACATCGTTGTTGTTCCCCCTCTTTCTACCTCCCTTCCCTTCTCTCTAAAAGTAAGTAAATAAATAATCTTAAAAATAAAAAATTTAAACTTTAAAACATAAAAATAAAATTTCAATTTAATAAAAAACTACAATGAATAAGGAAATATCTAAAGGAGGGGAAAACAGAAAATAAGAAAGCACACAAAGAAGTGGTAGAAGTAATTATAAATATTAACAAATCATTTATAAATATTAAATAAACTAAATAAATCCAACAATTGACAGGTAAAGATACATTAGACTCAAAAAAGCAAAATATAGCAATATCATTTACAAAAGATACATCTGAGCTAGATGGGCATATTCACATAGAACCAGGTGCCTACAAGAACATCTAAGAAGCAGTTTGAAAAAAGAATTAAAAGACAATTATACGAGTGGTTATAAGAGGAAAATACTCGTTGGGTAGGTCTTTAAAATGCCATGGCATATTCTAATATTATTTCTTAAAAATATTTTAAATAATAGCATTCCCCATCCCACTAAAATGTGGCCTATGTTATTTATAGTAACTAGAGAGAAAACATTAGCTCCTTTTTTCTTTTTGTTTTAGTACCTCAAAAACATAGAGTTTTTTAATTTAAAGTCTGCCTTCCTAAATTTAAACACTGAGGCTCCAAAAGACAAAAAAACTGCTTTCTTCATAGCACATTTTCTGTACTAAGTATAAATGAGCATTATACTGTTACAATAAGAGACAACTTTTTAAGTAACTTTGATATGAGTGTTATTAGTAATTTGTCTAGAGACTGGAAAATAAAATAAAATTCCAACTAAGGAATCTAAAATGCATATTTTCAATTTTCCTGATAAATCATGTTCTACATCAGCTGAAATTAATGTAAGAATCATATAACTTTGACAACAGAACAATTACTATTTACAACTCAGTAAACTAGAAAAGAATGACTCCAAATATATGAAAAGATATAATTTTAAAGAATGAAAATAACATTTTTTATTTGCTAGAAAAGCAATCATTATTAATTCAGTTTGTCCAGGGTTACACTATACCTGTTTCCCAAACATTAATAAAAAACATGATGTACATAATGTAAGTAGTGCTAAATACATGAGGAAGTGCTAAAATAGTTGAAAAACTTTGAGGAATAGTTGACTGCCCCACGATTAAGTGATAGTTACAGCGCTAAGGACATTTCGAACTGGATCGATCATTCTTGGCTGTGTGTGGGGAAGGAGGGAGGGAGGCTGCCCTGTGCACTGTGGGGTGTTAACAGCACCCTGACCTTTAACAACTGTCTGCCCACAGCTCCTCCCTGGTTCCTGTCTCCCCATCTCCCTCCAACATTGTAATACAACAAATGGGCAAATGTCTGCTGTGGGGCAAAATCACCCCTGGTTGGAAAATCACTGATTTATTTAGAGTATTTCTAGCTCACTTTTATTTTTTCTTAGTGATACTTCTTCAATAGCCTCAATTTTATTTAATTTTATTTTAGATTAAAAGTATGCCCAAGTGATAATCCAGGAAACTTTATCCAAGACAATAATTGACACTTAACTCTCTAGATAAAACACATCTTTTACAGGTCATTTTTTAAAGAGATTTTCTTTACTTTTTAGAGAGAGGGGAAAGGAAGGAGAAAGACAGGAAGAGAAGCATTAATGTGCAAGAAATTACACCAGTTCATTGCCTCTCACATGCCCCCAACTTGGGAACCTGGCCCCACAACCCAAGCATGTGCCCTGACTGGGACTTGAACCTGTGACATTTTGGTTCACAGGCTGGCTCCCAAATCCACTGAGCCATACCAGCCAGGGCTTTTACAGGTCATTTTGAAAATAAATTGAAACATTTTTAGTTCTCTAAGAAAGCTACTAAGGACGCTGATTAGCATTCTTTGGGGCTGGTTGTCTGCATTAGGGATCTCAGTCACAAATAAAATCTCAGTGTAAATTTAACTTAGAGAGGAATTCAAGGCTTTCTCGTATCACCCAGGGGCAAGAAAGCAGCTCGGCTATCTTCCATAAGCTGTCATATTTTGAGGCCCAGAAATATTCTCACTCCTCTTATTTCTCTTTAAATGACTACTTTATGTTTTTATTTTGAACTTTTTACTTTGAAGATTTTCATTTATATATGAAATTAGGAGAGGGTATAACACCAGTTTAAGTATAATTAAACTATAACTTAGTTTTATCAATAAAAATATTCTGTTATTCTTGTTTCATCTCTTCCCTCTTCTACTCTACACTATTGGAGCTAATGAAAGCAAATTCTAGACATTATAACATTTTATTAATAAATATTTCTGCACATACTGCTAAAAGATATCTTCATTTTGTAATATAACCATAACATCATTGTCACATGTAAATTAAAGATAATATTATCCTATCAATATTCAACTGTGCTTGATTATCTCATGTTGTTTAATTGATTTAGACCCCCTAAAGTTAAACATTTAGCATTTTGTTAATCTAGCATGTAAATCTGTTTCAAACTACAATGATTCACTGTTCTCTCTTTTGTCTTTTTCCCTAGTCCCTTTGGTCAAGGAAACTAGGTTATTTTTCCTATACAATTTTCTAAATTATGGATTTTACTAACTATATCACCTTAACATTTAACATTCCTCTCTCCTATGTATATTCTTTAATTTGGTATTTAGATCTAGATGTTGAACAGACTAAAGTTCACATTTTGGCAAAAACATTCCATATCCTTTCCTTTATAGTTAGTTCTTATTGCATTATACCTGAAGGCAAAATATATATATATTTATATATATATATATATATATATATATAAATATATATATCAAGCAGTCTCTTTTCTGTGAAGTTAATACCCCCATCTTTGCTTCATTCTTCATTAAATGTCTAATTGTTCAAAATTATGTATTTAGCATTATGTAGCTTTAGTGTGCCAAAATGACAACTAGTTTTCTCTAAAATCGTGGTGGGTCCATTATCAATGATTCTCTCTCTACTTTTGAATGGAGTGTAAATCATGGTTGAGCAATAGCAGCATCATGGCGGTAAGTGGATAACTTCCCAAATACTATCTGAAGGGGCCAAAACTCATTCAGATGTATAATTGCTAGTAAATTTAATTAAAACAAAAAATGTCATGGCCTTAACACACTATAAACCTGGTTGCAAAACTAATGATAATGATCCCTAAGCTGTGAGTAATGCTTTAGACCTTACAAAGCAGTCTCACATCCATAATTTCATTCAGTTCTCAAGACAGATGAGAGGCAATGCTGGCAAGATGGCTCATGCATCCAGGATGCGTGTGGAGCTGCACGCCTACCTGAGTGTCCATCTGTTGTCCTCCAGCAAAAGGGGGCTGACAGTTGATAATGTGATTTTCTTTAATGAATGCAATGTTTCTACCAGAGATTGCTAACTCAATTTTAATAAACAACTTCAAAGTATGAAAATTGAAGTGGGGAAATTGGACTGGGTCTTGATGGATGATACTATAAAAACAGGATGCACAGGTTAAAAGTAACAGCAGGAGTCATCCTCATATTATGAAAGAGGATACTGAGACCCAAACTGAGAAACATAAAAATGAGGCAGTCATCTTTGGGTATTGTGTTTATGCTGATTGGTTTATAATTAATCACTAAGATTTTTATTATCTGTACACAAAAGTGTAGTATGGCCCAATGCTACACTAGACTAAGACATTAAAAATTCAAAGTTAGACTTCTGTGAGAAAATGTGGACAGAAGGCCTGTCAGGGAGATGTATGCACTAATTCATAGCCAGGCTGTTTCAAAGACAGAAAAACAGTAAAAAATAAATCAAACATATGGATGCTCGTGAACACAGGAAAGATTATTTAACTTCTTTATATAAATATAACTATGTCAATTCTGGCTTGATAAATATTTGAAGGTTTGTACATTCACGGATCTAACCTGGTGCTACAGAAGATGTGGCTGGGGATCAGAAATAGTCTTTGACTTCAACCACACAGATTGATGAGAAATGTCATAAACTATTTAAATGAAGTGAAGACTGTTATAAGTGCTATTAAAATGTTTTAGGTAAAAACTCTAGGAAGCTAATTCTACCCAGAAGTAGTAAGACTTCATGAAGGAGGTGGAATTTAAAAGGTAAAAATAGGATTCAGGTCTTCTAGGCAAAGAAAACAGCATGAACAAAACACAGACATTTTTTAAAAAAGTTCAGGTCATCTAGAGAGAATAATACATATCCTGGTTTGAGGGAAGAGTAACATAGAGGAAGGACAAAAGCAAGAGATAAAAGCTCAGCAGGGTATAAAGCTGAGAGTACACTGGATTCTAAGCTAGGGAATAGGACTTTATTTTCTTGACAATGGAACACTATGAGAGGATTTTTTTTTTTTCAGCAGGGACACATATTCTTACTACAATGATGTAGAGTTTCTTCTAGCAGCTGTAACAAAGACTCATTGAAAGGGAGTAAGAGTAGAGGTAGTTGGGGAGAGAATGAACCAGCCTCTTTCTTCAGATTTAGGAAATGAAAGTAGGAAGAGGAACATGAACAAAAAAGCTGAAGAAACAAAAAGTGAGGCCATGACTGTGACAGCTGAACCCACCTGTTGCAATAATTTGGTGTTTCATTAATGTTTTTGTGTTTAAACTTCTATTTAAATTTCTAAATAACATAATTTTAAAACCATAAGAATTATATCAATTGTATAATAGCATACATGTATACTGTTTCTTTCTTCCATTGAAATGGTATTTACCAGTGCCTGACTCAAAATAATTACTTAATGGATTTTTTTAAAATGTCAAATGTGAAAAGTTGTGGGCTGCAAACACTGCATTAACTCTAACTAATAATTAGTGACATTTACTTGCCCTGGTTTTAGGTTTTAGTGACCTGGCTGAGTAACAACTATAGACCCCAACCATTAAAAAGCATAGCTGCACATCCATCTACAGAACCACTCCATGTTCATACATAAATTATATGGCTAGAAATAATATATGAAAATGTATATCTTTTGAGGACAGCATAAGATCTTAAAACTGGAAAAGACTTCTTGCATAAGAGGGAGAATTAATCTAAAAATAAAATTTGTATCTAAGTAAAAAAAATAGAAGGTACTATATGTTGATGAATTTGCTACCATCTAGAAAGAGTACAAAGTACCTTATATATGAATCAGTACATAAATATTTGAAAGAAAATATCAAAGTGGCTTCTATGACACAGAGGCCAACATGGCTGATGAGAAGAAAGTTCTCAATAAACTATGTAATGTCAAGACTTCCACCAGATTTTGTTTTCATTGTATGTAATATTTCTGAACACCATTCAACACCCTGCTGCAAAATACTGGAACAAATAGAGTACCTTCTGGTACTTTCATGTCACCTGCACCCCGTGGACACTCACTGGACACTACTGCCACTGCACCACGCAGCTCAGGATGGCCCCCACAGGACTCTCTGTCTCCATTTGTGGTTATAATTTATTGCGTTTTGTTTTCCTTTATTATGTGAATAACATATTTTTCTATGTAAATTGACTTTTCTCTTTCACACTGAAGTGTATTCAACCCTCTCCTGAATCAGACTGAAGCATACACCTATCCATGGGTGATAGGGGACAGGGGCAAGTTGGGATGATTACAGCAGTGAAAGCCTTTATTGGGATCCCCATCAGAAAGGCAAAGCAAGGTAAATGGTTTAGGACTAGCTAATTTCATTAACTCCAGTGGACTCTGGAACATGGAACAGCCCATAGCTGTCTGGTATCTGGCCCTGGGTTGACTTAGGCAGGAAAAATATTGGCTTGGTCTGTGAGAGTTAGACAAAGGAGGTGATTGGTAGTGTGGGCTCAGGATTAATTGGAGGGTTTGTAATAGGATCTTCCTGTGCCTACAAAAACAGGATCACAGAGGGGATGTTAACACATTTGGCAATTAGTTTGGACCTGTGACTAATGAATGCAAAATAGACAAACACATACTCTAGGAAGACACAGTTCGAATGCAGTGGTAGGACATAAGCCAGAAAAATAAAAGGAGGCAGATGATTGATGTAAGTGTGCATAAGCCATTGTATTTGGGGATTTTACTGTAGGTGAAAATAAAAATCTTGAGCAGAGGAGTGACATGACCTGACTTACCTTTTAAAGGGACATCTGTGGCTGCTGTGCTGCTGTGGCAGAAACAGGTTGCAGGAAGAGAGAAGAATTTTAGCAGTTTGACAAATGACTTATTAAATCCGAGGTGTCTATTAGACATCCAGTACAGGTGTTGAAAGGCCAGTAGGTTATATGAGTCTGTCTCTAATTACATATTTGGAAATCCTTGGTGTATTTCAGATGGTGTTTAAGGCCATGAGACCAAATGGGGTCCCTCTAGAAAGTGGGCACAGATAGAGAAGTGCAATGAGAGAGCTCTGCGGCACTGCAGCACTGCGGGATGAGGGTAAGGAGAAGACACCCATCAAATAGAATCAGCAGTCAGGAGGAGAGAAGAGAACCAATCATAGTGTTTGGAGGCTCTGAGAAAAGCCTGTTTTGAGTAGTCAAGTTTCAAACGCTTGTGATGTTTTTAAAAAGGTGAAGTCTGTCAAATGACTGAATTTAGCCATTCGGAGGTTTTTGGTGACTGATAAGATCTATTTTAGTGGAGTAGTATGGATAAAAGACTAATTGGAGACAATTCAAGAGAAGATGGAGGGAGAGAAATTTAAAACAGAGTATAAATGACTTCTGCAAAGCACTGCCTTGTACAGGAAAGCAGAGAAGAGTAGGGGCAGCTGGAGATGAACACTGCATTGAGGAAGTTGTCTTGTTTTCAACTCATTGATATCACAGTGTGTTTTGACAATGATGAGATTGAGTCATTAAAGTGGTAATAACAAACATAATGGATAAAGAAGGGAAATCAATAGAGAAATGTCTTAAGAGGGAGTAAGATCAAGCGACCAGACATGAGCCAGTCTTTGGAGTGGGAGCATTTTATCCACAGTAACATCAGGGATTGTGGAATACACGTCAGGTACAGGTACAATATGGTGAATGTGGAGGAAGTTGTTTTCTGAAGCCTTTCTATTGTTCTTGGCACAAGGGCAAACTGGGACTGGGGAGGAGGAGAAGGTATTAGATCATTTCCACTTGACACCCCTGAAGCGTATACCACCCTCCCATGATGGACAAATAAAAACTAACATAGTTTTTGCAACCAATGGACCACATCTCTGGAGGAGAATGCCACAGAATATGCAACAGGCAGGGGAAACCCCCACTTCATGTAATTCAAATGTGCCCTCTTGGAGAAGCATTGCCTCATCCAGCCTCTACTGGGATCTATTATTTAGAATTAGTTTTCTCAGGATACTCTCTACCTGCAAATATGTTTCTATCAGATTTGTCCTAATTGCTTGCTAGACATGTACAGGCTTTTCCAATTCCTACAGATAGATGAAGTCTTGGTTACAACTGAGACAGATACTAAAACTGCACAAATATGTAATTATCAATACACTGCTAAATGCTGTGAAAGGGGGAAGTACAATTTGAGCTGAGATCTGAAGGAGAAGGGGGATAGACAAAAGCATGAGCATGCCCAAAGACCCTGCAGCAGGCACGAGAGGACCTGAAAAGTGGCCTGTGGGGCAGGACACAGGAAGTGAAGGAGAGAAGGGTGATAGAGAGAGGGAGGGATAAGGTGCAGAGACAGGCTAGAGTTAGGTCACGCAGAACCTTCTACATCATTTTCTGAATTTCGATCTTTAACATAAGACCAATGGAAAGCCATTAAAGTCGTTTCAGGAAAGATGTAATGTGATCGGATGTACATTAAAAAAGAAGTTCATAATTAAACAGCCAGAGGTGAGAGATCGGTTTTCCTTTATATGCAGTGGGAATCAAGTACAGGTATGGTCGCTTAAAGGAGCCACAGAGAATTAGACAGACATGAACAAAGTGCTGTAAGCATTGAAAGACAAAAATATGAACATATGAAAACAAGTTGGGGAGGTAAGACTGGTTTAGTCTTATCATTTAATTCTTCTACCTTGCAATTCTATACCCCACAGATTCTAACCATTAAGTTCCATTCCTGAATCTCCCCTTACTTTCCTTTCACCAAATCCAATACTGGTTTATTTGACTTTCTTACTAAATCTTAACTACTGTCTTCTCTTTAGCTTTCCCAAGGATTTCAAATGCTCAGAACTTAAGCCCTTTCCCTCCACTATTTATTTCTTGCTTCTGAATTTCTCATCTCCAGTAAGTTTCTCATGGCCTACTCACTAGAGTTACCTCTCCTGCTAGTGCTCTGTACGAAACCCTCCGTCTGGGGGGACAGGATTCAGAGATCAATTTGACACATTGCCCCAAGACTAGGTTATCATTTGCTTACAAGCAATCAGGTAGAATTAATTTCCATGATAATTTTACCAATGTGAGGATTATCAAAACAATGGTGTGCTGATGATTTTGGTTTTCAGCAATATCTCATTGGTAAACATTAGGTTGATCTAAAATATCCATATGTAGTTCAGAGCCCTACATATAGAACAAAAAACTCATACAGTTTTTTTTAACATGAGCTTTAGTCAAATTCTTTAGTCAAATGCTATATGATGGGCTTTAATCAAGTTCTTAAGTTGTGCTGTAAATGCTAACGATGAAACAAAAGGGTCAAAACATAATTTAAACTGTAACAATAATTTTTATACAGTTCTCTTATAATGTATGTACATTACCCTGAAGCATAATAATTTTGGTGAGTTTTAACATGTTTTTCAGATTACTTTGTTCAGTAACAACACCACCACCACGTAGACTTTTTTATTTTTCATATAATGTGCATAGTGGGTGCACACATATTATATCAGCATGATTTTCAAATTACAGGTCTTTCATAGTGATAATGAATACTAATAGGGACAATATAATAGAACTATTCCAAAAATCCCTCTGAACCATTTTTGGTACTTGCATTTTAGCTCTGCCTGGAGATTAATTTGGTTTAAAGTTCTCCTGAGTTAAATCCATGAGTGATTTCTCCTGTGTAACCTTCAATTTCTCCAGTCATCAGCAGTTTTAAATAAAATTTCATTAAAGTTTGGTATAGGATATTAGCTCTGGGCTAGGAAGACTTATTTAGAAATATAGAAAAGATAACAGTCTTGCTTTTTATGTTTTGCATAAGAAATAAATGTTAAAGGTCTGGAAGAGAACATTTTCTCTTGAACAGTTGCTTAAACAATGGCCATTCCCTTCTCCTCCCTCTTATCTTTTTTTTTTTTGCTTGTGGTTTCTACTCCTCACTATAGAATCAGCAAATATCAGATAGCCATCTAATATCTCTCAGGTAGAGCATGGGCAGATGAGTCAGTCTTCTTCAGTGTGACCCAAGGTTAAAGAAAACATCTTTGTTTTTTGTAAAAACAGGATGTGATGCCTGGAACTGTGGCAGCCTTCTAGTGACCAAGAGAAAACAAACCTACAGATTAAAATTAATACATGGACACTGCAGAACATAAGGAAGAAAAGAGCATGGGTCCTTGATGTGATAATAACGTCTCTGAATCAAACTTGCAGCCACCCTAATTCATACTTTGTTATACGGTCTATTACATTTTCCCCTTATGTAAGTCATCTTTACTGGCAAAAATGACCTGATTCAATCTCTAAGTAAACATGTTAATTAAACATTTCACTAGTAGTTACAAGTAGAAAGGTAATGGAGAGTTTCTTACCTCTGGATGTTTTTTAACAGACTTTACCTTGGTCACTCAGGTTGTTAATGATAAACAAACCTGGATCTAATGGATTTATGAGGCACAGTTAGCTACAAATGCCATGTTGGCTACATAATTAACACAGTGTGAACGAGGAATTTTATGACCTTCACATCTCTCTTCGGTCAACAGTGCCCTACATGCACCACTTCAGAGTCATACATTAAATCTGGGTCAGGTTGGATACCAATGCTCCAAGAAAAGACTTGGAAAACTGTCTTGTCAGTCTCAGGCTTCACCATACTTTACCTCTATTCCCTTTGAACTATAAGTAAAGTTTGATACTGGTCAGATCTCTAGATTTTGTGAATGTGATCTGACAATTGAACCCTTCATGGTATCTGACTGTCACTCTTTATAACTTTCATTTTCTAATGAGACATACAAAATGATGACTCAAGCAACATAATATTTTGGGAAGATGTCTAAACAGCAACACAGTGTTTTCTTCTTTCTAACTCTGTACAGGTTTTTCCTAACAAAAAGCTGGACTCTAAAACTATCCATGGATAAAATCATTTAAGACTGGTTTGTGATCTAAAGAGGAAGACTATGTGTACATCATGTAGGGATCCTGGATTTGGAGCTGAGTTCAGTAAGTCTTTGTTCCATTTGATGACTGATGGGAGGAGCATGTTGAAGCAGAGGAGGAGTATGTGTCTGAATATTTTAATGTCTTACTGTAGAGACTAATATTTGCCTCTCAAATTCATTCTTTCCTTCTTGTACAGTTATTGAATGATTTTGGTTGGGCACAAAGCTACTCAACTTAAAATTTCCCAACTGTCCTTACAAGGAGATGCACCCTTATGACTAAGTTCTGGACAATGAAATTTGAATAGGGCTATATGTATGATTTCCAAATTATGGCCATAAAGGAAAGAAACATGCTCTCTACTTTCCGTTTTTACTCTCCTCTCCTCTAACTAGCAAAAAATGCACTGCACCATGAGATGGGAGCTGCTTGTTAAAGATGAAAGAGCAAAAAAATAGGAGACTGGATATTTGATATTTATGGAATTTCCATGCTAGCCTGGATCAATTTCCTAGGCTTTCACATGAAAGAGAAAAAAAGTCCCTTTTGATCAAGCCACTATTATCTTTGCTCTGTACTATTCGGCTGAAACAATAGTCAGACTATTATGCTCATTTACTCTCTTTATATATTTGGTCCCTCAAATATATAGTTTTCATTTATTTTTTATTACTTCTTTAAAAAACACAATTTACTCAACTGCAACTATTATTTTATGCAAAAAAGAAAGTAGGTATTGGGGCACATCTAGCTGACATACTGAATTATTTTGGTGAGTGAACAAAATATAGTTTCACTGCCACGTGAGCTTAAGTATATTTCTCAACTATCACCACAGATTTTCCTCATCTGTTATTTTAAGAAAATGTTAGCATTTGCCTAAAGTTCCCACTATAAACTCTTTATTGCACCATGAGCCTTCCCAAAATAATCAGGTACTTTTAGACTTGTTCCTAGAAAATCATTTTGGTTGGAAAGATGTCAGTACAGAAGCTTACATTTATAACTTCCAAATTAAAAAGTTTCGTGCATGTTAAAAAGCAGCACTCTCAAGGCAAAAATACCTCAACTTCCATTTTACCAGCATTCAGAAAGGGTGGTGTAAGGTCATTTTATTTTCTTCCACCTAGTTTTGTTTTTTTTTTTTCCTGTTTAGAGGTGGTTTAATTTATTTCACGTATTTATTTTCACTAACATCTGAGAAATGCAAAAGCAGTGAGAATGAAGAAAGTGCCTGGAAAATGAGAGTTCTGATTTGGAATGAAAACAGTAATAATACAATTAAGCAATTTGCAAGAAAATAATGTTACATACACATAAAGAAGTAATCATGGGAAATAGGACCTTTAAAGGAAAGAGCAAATCATGCAATGTATGAAGAGAGCTTTATGCTTTTGCAGGACACAACCACCAAATGAGAAAAACAGGAAAATCAGATCTATATGGCTGGATCTGTATTTCACAAACATTGCCAGGTGTTGGACTCACTGAGAGGGCATTAAAAATAGTGATGTCTACTAGCCTATCCCAAGAGTTCTAATTTAATTGCTCTGTGGCCTGGATATCCAGACTTTTAAAAATTTCCGAAAGTGTTTCTAATGTGCAGCCAAAATTGAGGATCACAAAATTAGGGTGATAGCTTGAATGCCAGAGGCCAACTAGTACAATGTTAATATAGGATAAGGTTGGGAATTCATTCAAAATCTTAAATTTAAGATACAAAGATTTGAGATACAAAAATATTTCAAGCCGCAGAAGGTCGGAACCTATGACCCCTCTGCAGAGGAGCAGCTTCTAAGATTCTGTGAAATTATACTGGCCAATGGAACTTTCTGCAATGATGGAAATGTCCTGTATCAGTGTTGTCCAATGCAACATGCCTACTGAAACTTAGGAACTACATTTCTAATATCACTTAGTTAACAGTATACTTAAAATAATACTATAATTGCATTTTAATTCATTTATATTTAAATTTAAATAGCCACAAGTGGCAACCTTATTGGATAGCCCAGCCTCAAAGAACATCATGTTGGAGTATTGCCTGATTCCACAAATTTTCTTTTTCTTTTTGATCTAATCTTTATTGTATTTTTTCTATTACCATTTAGTACCCTTATACTCCCCCTCCCTTCAGCAATCCCCACACTGTTGTCCATGTCTGTGAGTCCTTTTTCCTTTTTACTCAATCCCTCCACCCCCTCAACCACCCTGCAACTAGCTGTCATCCTGCTGTTAGCCTCTTTTCGATAAAGTTACTGGATAGAACATACACAGAGTGGAGCAAAAGTAGGTTTACAGTTGGTTGTACTGAGAATAATACAATGATTAATAAATATTAATATAAGAAGAAACCGTGTTTCACATACTCACACTGTAAACCTACTTTTGCCTCGCCCTTTTTATGACAAAAAAAGACTATGAATTTCTTTAAAGCTCCAAAGAATATAGTCATACTCTTGTACTTAAAGAAAGAACTATAAGATTATATCAATTTTGTAAATCTTGAACTCTAAGCTGATTTATAAACAAACTTTGAAAACAAAAATCTGGTTGTAAACATAAACATGTATATGGTTGTTTGATAACTTTTATTAAAGCAATCAATCTATACATATAAAAGTACAGCAGTAATCTTCATGTTTACAATAACATAGTCACACATATAGAGATATAAAGCAATATACTGGGCCAATAAAATAAGCATGCATTCTCTTTCTATCTGTATGCTAATAACTAGAGTTATGTGCTTACTATAGACTAGACATGGTGCTCGCAGCTTTAGATGCATAATCTCATTTTATTGTTATAACCATCTAATGAAGCAGATACTATTATCCACATTCAACACATGAGAAAACTGAGGCTTAAAGCCGTTAATCATTTTTTCAAATTTACCCAACTCATAATGTTAAAATACTACATTCTTCTTGATTAATAGTAATAATTGACACACCTCCTTACAATAGGGATATGTAGTAACATTTCTATCAACAGAAAATAATTCATCATTGTCTGAATAAGGTATTATCTGTATGTATTTATGAATGCATTTTCAATGTTACTTTACTACATATATTTCTGTAGCTCTAACTCTCCAACAGTAGCTTGAATAAGGCCAAATTCTAGAAACCATAGTAAAAAAAAAATCATTACTACTCGTAAATTAGTTGATTGTTTTTAATGATCTCTTGTCAAGGTAGCCAAGGTAGCAAGAACAAAAGTAGGTAATGGCTATCACCCACGCCTTTTGTTTTGAAACTATTCATTTAGTAATGATCGTTTAGCCAAAATACATATCAGAAAGACTTGCTGATTTGCACATTTCTTATAACTGCATTCAGAAACTGGCAATGGCATTTAAAATCTAAACTTACATTAAAGAGGTAGCACAGGGTTTTGCAGTGGCAAAGTCATTTCTGGTTGCTGACGAGCACAGATAAAAACACAAATAGGGAGACCTTGGGACATGTGGCACCAACACATTAAACATCCATTTCGACACATCTCCGCAAAGCTAGGTGTGTACTGAAAATGCACAGCGCCACCACACTGGGCCTTTTTCAACGTTTGTCACCTGGTTTTGTGTATTGCATTCTAGATTCCTCTAGAAAGATGTTGAACTAGCTGAATTACTGTCATCAGCCAGTGAGTTCTTTAGAAGTTATTCTCCATACACCTTGAAGATGAATATCTCCAAGGCCTCATGTAATAGAGCAATGTTGCCATTTTCTATCAGTGAAATTAAACAATACATTTGAAGATTCATGTTATCATATTCTTCAATGCTGCCTTTATTTTTGGGTAACATAAATGTTTATGTTCCTATTACTATTCCAATCATTTAAAAATTATGGAATCATCTAAAATAAAATCCAACTTCAATAACTAATAATAGCAATTTATTGAATATATTATATATATGTGCCAAGCACCATGCCCATTTTAACTCACTTAAGACCCTCAGCACTGAGAAAAAGACATTCCCTTCCATAGTCTGCCTATGGGGAAACTGAAGCTGAGAGGTAGTGAGCTAGTAGAGAAGTGTGCCTGGTATGCCAAGCTCTCAGCCATTCTCTTCTGTGCCTAGCTGAGAATGTACCCGGAGGTAGTAAAAGGTGTTCTTGGTCCTTTCTTGAAAAGAGACTACCATTTCTTTCACAGGAAACAGTTACTTCAAAAAAAAATCAGGGAATGTAGTTTTATACAACAAAGATTCTCTTATTTTCCCCCCAACTTGTCCAGGATGATCCACAAGAAATTATTTCCTTCGTTGTTATAACATACTGAAGTCTTTCCTTATTTTTCCAGTACCAAATGAATTTAAAATCATAAACTTATTAATTAACTCATTTTTTATGTGTTTATTCTACACTGTGAACTGATTTCTTTATCACTGAGAATCCACATGCAGCCAGAAGTAGACTGTCACACCGTCACAGAACAACACAGAAGGGGGTAACGTAAGTCTAGAAGGAAAACAAGGCCGTGCTGTGTAAATATTAGAAGAAAATGTGGGCACCTTCTTTTTATTTTTATTTTTTAATTATCACACTTCTTTATTTTTAAATCGCATCATGGCTCAGCCTCATTTTATTGTTCTCCCTCAGAATTCTGTACATTGACTGAACTCAGCAATATATGCATCACACAGGATTTTCTATATTGACTGGGAAATTCTTACTGGGGGTGTCTCACATAAGTGTAATTACACCACAGCTAAATAACAAGTCACTGCAAAGGCCCCCACACTCACATGTCCAGCACTGCCCCTGCCTGTCAGCTGAGACTTCGGAAGGAGCCAATAGGTGGATCACCCATACATGGTCCCACCACATAGCTTGGGCTTCCCCTCACGGCACAGCTGGGTTCTAGGAGCAAAGGTTCCAAGAAGCAGGAAATGGAAGGAGCTTTTCCTTTGGGCCTGAGTAGAGAAACTGACACTGTGTCGCTGATGTCATACTCTACTGGTCCAGATGTTCAAATTTTGTTTACTCATTTTATTCTTAAGGTTTCACATATAAGTGGAATCATATGGTATTTTTATTTCTCCTTTTTCACTTAGCATAATACCCTCTAGGTCCATCCATGTCATCATAAATAATAAGATTTCATTCTTTTTTTTATGGCTGACTAGTGTTGTTGTATATATGCACCTCAGCTTTTTTGTCTACTCATCCATCTACTGATGGGCTCTTGGGCTGGTTCCAGAGCTTGGCTATTGTAAATAATGCTGCAATGAACAAAAGGGTGCATAGATTCTTTTGAATTAGTGCTTTGGGTTTCTTTGGATATGTACCCAGAAGTGGAATTGCTGGGTCATGAGGCAGTTTCACTTTTAGTTTTTTTCTTTAATCTTTATTGTGTTGTTTCCATTACCTTTTAGTCCCCTCACACCCCTCCCTGCAGCAATCACCACACTGGTGTCCATGTCCTTTAGTCCTTTTTCCTTTCCGCTCAATCCCTCCAACCCCTCACCTCCCCCATCCACTAGCTGTCATCTGGTATCTATGAGTCTGTCCCCATTTTCCTTGTTAGTTAGCTTTGTTCATTGGATTCCACATATGAGTGAGATCATATGGTATTTGTCTTTCTATGAATGGCTTATTTCACTTGGCATAATGTTCTCAAGGTCCACCCATATTGTCACAAAGGTTAATTTCTTCTTCTTCTTTTTTTTTTTTTTTTTTTTTTTTACAGCTGAGTAGTATTTCATTGTGTAAATGTCCCAAGTTGTTTGAGGAAACTCCATACTCTTTTCCACAGTGGGTGTACCAATCTGCTTTCCCACCAACAGCGCACAAGGGTTCCCTTTTCTCTACATCCTCACTAGCATTTCTTGTGATTTATAATAGCAATTCTAATAGGTGTCAGTTGACATTTCATTGTGGTTTTAATTTGCATTTCTCTGACAATTAGTGACTGGGCATCTTTTCACACATCTATTGAGCCTCTGTATGTCCTCTTTGGGGAAATGTCTATTCAGATCCTCTTCCCATTTTTTAATTGAATTTTGTTTGTTTGTTTGTTTGTTTGTTTGTTTTTGGGCATTGAGTTATATGAGTTCTTTATACATTTTGGACATTAATCCCCTATCAGATGTTTCACTGGTGAGTACTTTCTTCCATTCAGGAGGTTGTCTTTTCATTTTGTTGATGGTTTCCTTTGCTGTGCCAAACTTTTTATTTTGATGTAGTCCCATTTGTTTATTTTTTTTCATTTGTTTCTCTTGCCCAAGGAGATATTATCAGAAAAAATATGGCTCAGTGACATCAGAGATTTTACTATGTTTTCTTCTGGGGCTTTTTTGGTTTTGTGTCTTACTGTTAAGTCTTTAATCCATTTTGAGTTTATTCTTATATATGGTGTGAAATGGTGATCTGTTTTCATTTTTTACAGGTATCTAAGTTTCCCAACACTACTTATTCCATAAACTTTCTCTACCCCATTGTATGTTCTTGCTTCTTTGGCAACTGTTAATTGACCATATAGGCATGGGTTTATTTCCGGGGTCTCTAATCTGTTTCAGTGATCTGTGTGTCTGTTTTTATGCTAGTTCCATGCTGTTTTGATTACTATTATGATCTCAATTCAAAAGACATAAAAAATCCCATAAATTCAACTTTTCCATAATTAAAATGCTATAAGCAAAATAAAATTACAACAAAGAAAAGCTTCAAATTATGTATTTCATTTAAAAATATATAAGAAGTTTCTATACCTAGAGAAGTAAAAGCCAAAACACAATAGAAAAATGGGCAAACAATGTGAACTCTTTAGTATTTACAGGTTAAAAAAAGAAGTCTCTCAAAAATATGAAAACAGAACCTTTCAGAATAAAATTGAAAAAATAGCAAACAAAAACTATACTAAAACACCTGGCTGGCGTAGCTCAGTGGATTGAGCACGGGCTGGGAACCAAAGTGTCCCAGGTTCGATTCCCAGCCAGGGTACATTCCTGGATTGCAGGCCATAACCCCCAGCAACCGCACATTGATGTTTCTCTCTCTCTATCTCCCTCCCTTCCCTCCCTAAAAATAAATAAATAAAATCTTAAAAGAAGAAAGAAAGAAACATCTTTAAAAAAAAACTATACTAAAACATAATTTTAACCTATATAAACATGGCAAAAATCTAAAGTTTACAACAAACTCTGACAGCCAGTTTGTGAGAAAATAATTCCTCTAATATGCTGCCAGTGAAAGTAAAATGGCACAACCTTTGTGGAGGCAACTTGACAAAGACTTAAAACAAAAATGCATTTACTGTTCCATGGACCCACCTCTCCTTCCGAGAACTTATTCTCAGTCTGCATGTATATGCACAATATGATGTATCTACAGGGTTATCCATTGTAACATTTTTCTGAACTAGCAAAAGATTGAGGAAGAAGAATAATAAAAAACATCTATCAATAGGGGTTTATGACATAATTGATCTACTTACTTTACTATAGTTAGATTTCACTGCCCCCCACCGCCCTCCCGCCCAGTATTATCTGTCCCAGCCTTACCTTAGATGGGAAATGACATAAACTAGGTTGTGATTACGTGGAATTCTGGGAGTAAGTGAGACCCAGATGGAACCAACTTAAGGTTGCTGAGGAAACAGAACAGAGCCCACATAACATCCCTCCTCTAGAGAGCATCTGGCACAGCACAGCCTCCAAGTCAGAGATGGGGAAGCTAACTTGGTCTGGGTCCCAGGCAGTAATTAGTGTCGAAAGGGAAATATGACTCTAAGAAAGAGGACTATGGTCACGGCACTGGGAGATGGCAGAATCATTTGAACCACACTAGATCTTTTGGAGATGGTGAGAAAGAAAAGAAAGAGAAAATTGCCTCAGATAATTAACTTTCCTGATAAATTTGCCTTGGATAATTTAGGGGTAATATCAGAGACTGAAGAAGATAAGAAATAGCCAGGCAAAGGTGGTATAAAAGCAAACAAGCAAATTCAACCTTCCTCCCCATCCTTAATCTTGACAGGATAGATTTACCAAGACACTGCCTGAACTGATTGATTGCCAAGCTCTGCTTCTCTCCAGACACCTTTGTGGTTGGCCTTAACACTTTATAGGAACATTTCTGAACCTAATTCATGAATGGTAAGAAAACTCTTCACAGATCTGACGGCCAGGGTACAGTCTCACTTGAGAGGTACCACAACTCCAGATCTTGGATGACCATCAGTTAAAAAAAGAGATGAACATGCAATAAATACAATTTATTTTTTTTTTAGTTACAAGGTGCTTTTTTCCTTGATATTATTAAGTTGAATTTCCATGAGATGGATTTTTTGGGGGGTGGGAATGGGAAAGACAAATATAAGCATTAATTATATTTCTTGCACTTGCCAGGCAAAATGTCAGCACATAAAGTTAGGCAATATTACCTTCCATTCTGGAGATCAGGCATTGAAACTTGGAAAAGTTTCAAGACTTAGCTAAGATCACTTAGAGGCAGAGATCACATCTAAATGTGAACTGGTTTGATTCCAAAGACCACATTCCTTCTAAATACACTGCACTGACTTGATGCCAAATGTCAAGAACTGAACTTTTACCCTATTTGTGAACTAATAAGTCAGTCTGCCCCAGCTTCATGGATGCTGGGAGAGAGCACAAAATGTCTGGGTCAGAGACAGAGGACAGTGTAATACTCACTAAACCAGAGACAGCCAGATCATACATTTTTCTTGCCCCAGCTCCCCGAGCTGGCACCTGCAGGGGCTGTGCTGCAGGCGGGGAGCCTTCGATCTTCTCGACAACACAAGTTTTATAACAAGCAGTGAGCACACGGCCATCTTCTTGGAGGGGAACATTATTTTGATGATGCTAAACAGTACAAAGGCACTAATCTCATCTTCCAAGATGTTGGCTATTAAATGTCCTTAAAAAGATTATTCACAACAATGGTGCATCTGTTCACAAGATGTACAAAAAGGAGGGAGAACTGTGGAGAAACTTCCCTCCATACCAAAGAAATGATATTATATATTGCTTAACAAACACTTGACAAGTTTACAATTACTTATAGAGAGTGTATATGTATAAATTCCCAATATGTTCATTTGTACCTGGGTACAATCATCTTTATAATATTGTTAATTTAGTAGGTGCAGAAGTATTTCCAAAGTTGATTTATCTAATATTTCATTTATTACTAGAAACTAACAACTTCCATGGAACTGAGTTTACTATTTGTATTTACTTCTGTACAGATTATATTAGTCTTTGCATATTTATCTCTAAGAATTTCAAAATATATCTTGTATTATATATTTGTGCGAGCTTTTATATAACATATACATATTAACTGCTATGTAACATAAATGGTTTTCTGTTTTAGGTTACTTTAACTTTAGTATGTCTCATTAAAAGAATTTAGAAGTTTTTTTTTAATTGTGAAAGACTACCAACACTTTCTTTCATTATTTCTTCTATAATACATAGAAAATATTAAAAAATATTAAAGCTATCACACAGAGTTGATTACTATTAAATTCTAATTTCAGCTATTTTTTCATAAAATCTATGAATGGAATTAAAATTATTATGGAAAATAAGTATCTAAAATAAACTTTTTACCCCAGAACATGTTTTTCAAAGTACTTCTATGTATAGTATTTCAGTCAATCTCCAGGAAAAATCTTATAAAATATGTATGTGTTAGAGTATTAGAAAGCAGGTCAACTACCATTTTGCCTTACCATCTATTTAATAGTTCAGCTCCCAAAACGATGGCCTAGCCAATGATGGTCTAGCCTGTTATTGAAAAGTTCCCAAATAAGGAATTGACTACTATCTTGAATGGCTCATTTTATCTCAGGACAGGACAGCTCTGTTAGAAAATTCTCCTTTAAATGAAGGCTAAATCTGCCCTAATTGCCCCCCACCCTGCCCCCATTTAGTTTCCTTTTTGAATCCTTGGAGCCATGAAGAGTAAGCTTAGTCTCTCATCCCCATGGTAATTAACAAAATACTGTTTTTTCCTGCCTCCCACTAAGTCTTTTCTCCTGTAGCATAAACATGCCTAGCATTATCGATCATCTTTATATCTCTTCACCATATGCTTTACTGTAAGTTTTAACATAAGAAATCAAAATTTCACTCATAAACTGACCAATTAAATTAGAGAGTATTCATGCCCACGCTGGTTTGGAATATTGTGCCTTCATTTTAAAAAGTTTCACTTAGATTTCAGTCTTGTTTGTCAAGTGTTTCTGAGCCCTGTCTCAAAATCACATTCTCCTTTTTCAGGGAGAGGAAGAGAAAGTGATTTGAGGGAAAAGGCTCAAGTCCTAGACTTGATTTATTGGATTCAGCCCAAAAGACAGTCAGGGTATTTGACACTTTGATATAAAAATACATTATATCTATAAATCCATATCTGTTATCACCTAAATTGCATGACTATGCATATGTAAATTTCCTATTTGTAGACAGACACAATAGTGGATAGGGTAGGATCCTGTATGTTATCAAATCATATAAGACCTTGCCAGTGCACTGTCTATGATGTTGGAATCAGATAGAATTTTGTAAAAAAAAAAATAAAGCTAAATATATAGATACAGGATATCCATTATAGTAAGATTTTAATAAAATTCTATGCTTGAGTTTTATTAGATATTAAAACTATGCTGACTCAGGTGGTTTGCTACAAAAACAAATGAACAGAGCATAACATGGTTCTAGGTCTTTCAGCAATTAGGAAAAGAGGTTTCCCCAGGACATGAGGCCTCAAAGCAAGCAAATAATGATAGAAACCAAAGACAAAATATGCTCTGTGGTCATATCTTTCACTAACAGAATTCAAAAAATTTTAGGTACTCATTTTTACGTATAAAAATCCTGAAAGGTGAAAAGATTTTTTAAAAAACAAGTCGTTAGAAATGCCCCAAAATAACCCCACCACTTTCACACTTATTATAAGACATGATTAACTCACCCTTTAGACTTTAGGCAAAGCATATCTTAGTTATCCAGCAGTATTACTGCCTGCCCTCCACATAAATTTTAAGAATGAAAACAGATACGATAATATTTATGCTAATATTTCTTATCTATGCACAACGGCTAGTTGTTTCCTAACACCTTCCTCTTCTTTGTCCATAATAACATAATTGTAACTGAACACAAGGCTACCCTGCTAGAGGCAATGTTTCTCAGCCCCCTCCCCCCACAACTGAGTGTGGTCATGAGACTAAAATCACAACAGGAATGTGAGGTTAATGGCAACCACCTCGTCACTTAATTAAAATGAAATTGATGCACACCATTTGGTGTTTTTTTTTTTTTATCACCTTCCACGGGTGGGAGGTGACCCAGTTCCAACCACACAGGCAGCATACTTACTACCTGTGAAGGTGGAGGGACTTGGTGAAAAGTTCCCAGATACCTCCCGGAGCAGGTCTGCCTCATCAACTGTGATTGGTAGGACTGTTAAGTTTAAAAAAGTTGAATTATATTATATTTAAATAACTATATTTGGGGATGTCATTGGTAAAAGCAACTGAGTTAAGGAATACAACTATCACCATCCTATATCAATACAGTATTATGTACTGTAAAATTCTTAAAGGAAAAAAATGATTTATTTACCTAGTCTAGGGACTGGCTGATTGCAGCATTAAAAATATATGCATTTATAAATCAACCTATAAATTGAAAATCAAATAAAGACCAATATAGAAAAAATATGCATTGAATAGACCATCAAAAATTTTCTCTAAAGAGTTACCAATTTTTTTTTCAGTCTACCATCCCATTTCTTTTTCAGTCCACCATCTCTCATTTCACACATGAAGAATTGGGCTAGATCAAGGTCACACAACAGATATCTGATATATTAGCAGTGGGAAGAAATAAAATATACTGGATAAGAAGAGATGTTGGGGAATGAAATATGACTTACAATCCAGGCCCTGTGATTTACTCTGTTACTTCCAACACAATACTTAGTGTCTTTAGATCACCTCAAGTATAAGATGGTATTTCCAAGTACCTGTTGCAATACAGCAAACCATCCCAAAATGTGGGGGCTCAAAATAGTTTATGATTTTCTCTCCTGGTTTTGTTTGTTGATGGAGCATAACTGGCAGTTCTCACTTGGGGGGTCTTCCAAGAGTTGCAGGCAGTCACCTGAAGACTTCACTAGGCTGACTGCCCAGGACTTACATATACGCATGGCAGTAGATGCTGGCTATGGGCAGGGAGCTCAGTTAGGGCTACCAACTGTGGGCATTCTACGTGGCTTGGGTTCTCAAAGCATTTGACACTAGATTCCAAGAGGGATTGCCTTGAGCACAGAATTTACAGAAGGCCCAGGTAGAAGAAATGAGGTTTCCTATGAACAACATTGGAAGTACCCACATATCATTTCAACTATGTACTGACCAAGCTGGTAACTCAGGATAGACCAGATTTAACAGGAGGAAAATTAGACTCCAGATCTTGATGTGAAGATCAGCATGCACATACAGACAGGAAAACACTCAGAGGCAACCCTTTTAAAAATTATTGACCATGGTATGCACTATGGCCATTATACTAACATTCCTCCCATGTGCAAAATTTAATCATCCTCCTCCCAGGAGTCCTAAAGACTCATCCCATTAGGGAAGTAGCTTGAAGCCCAGGATCTCAGCTAAATCAGTCTCCAGTGCAGTACCTGTGGGACAGCTTCTCTCAATATGCAGACCTGTAAACCATTAGGTTTCTTTCCTTATCTGTCTGCCACATACCTAATATTCTGAAAGATGCTTTTACTTCTTGTTTAACTTTCAGGCACCTCGAGTTCAGGTGTTTCATTGACTAATTGCTCAATCTGAGAATGAGAAAAGGAAAGATCTAAACTTTCTTTAAGACCTCTTAATTTCATCTTCCTCATAAGCTAAACTTGGTTCTCCAAGTTTAGAAGATCCAGGTTTATCTTCTGCTCTGCATTTTAGTTTCAATATCAAAATCATCACTTATATAATAATCCTGTTTATCTTCTAGATCATTTTTTTCATGAGAGTTTTTTTTGAAATGGTGTCATTAATTGTTTCAATGATAGTATAGCTGAATCAATACTTTCCATTCATCCTATTTCAGTGTTCACTTTTATTTTGAAGGTGTGAAAAGGTGTTGGGACAGCTCCCACATTTAGTGCATAGGCTCCCCTTCAAATATCACTCCTTCAAAATCACCACCCTTAAAACCAGGAGGTTGGTAATCTGGGGGTGCACCTTCATCATAGTAAAAATGTTTCATAGTCAAATACCATTAGGTAAAGATCCCAGATTTTGCAGTAGAATATAAACTGTGCAAATAAGAATATTTGCTTTCTTGGTGTCAGTAGATGACATACTATATTCACTGTTTTAGCTTTTAATTATGAATTCAATGATTGGCCCACTACTGGTGTACTTGAATTGAAACTGGTAACATTCTGAAATTGTCTGAGGATCTTCTTGGTTGGTATATACAACTAGTAGAATTCATCCCTAGATATTTTTTCTGTAAAGCACCATAGCATCCTAGTATCTACTTCACTAATTGTGTAGATCTTGGAAAAATTAATCTTCTCTCAGAATTTTGACACAAATATCAAGTTCCAGTGAGGGGACAGTGGCTCAAAAGGTGCCAGAAACATACAGGGAGAAACTGAGATATGTGGCTTTGGCATGAGGTCCATCATTGTCCCTGTGTCAAGCCCTCTGCTCATGCAGCCTTTGTGGCACAGGCAGGCATCAAATCTGAATATCACATCACCTTTTCTTCTGTCTGTCTCAAATCTTCCTCTGTCTTTCTTTTATATAGACAGTTGTCATTGGACTTTGGGCTCAGCTAGATAATCCAGGATGAACTCATCTCATGATCCTTAATCATCCACAAAAAAAATTCTGTTTCCAAATAAGGTACCATGAACTGGTTTCAAGAATTTGACAATGGGGGTATCTTTATGGAGTGGGGGTGGTAGACATCATTCAACCAACCACACCTTCATTAAATATTCCTCACAAACACAATTTCTAAAGAAGTGAAACAGTCTCTTTTCCTGGTCATGATTCTCTGTCCCTCAAATGAGTTTGAGTTTAGTGTTCTCTTAGTGTGAGTGTGGGGGGCGGGGAAAGGGGAGGAATAAAGAGGCATCCAGCTGTACTTCACAAAGATTGGCACTTTTCTCAAAACCATCTCAGGTAAACTCCTGGTTCTTTGAAAAATGTTCTAAGGACTTCTAGTCAAGATGGAGGCATAGGTAAACATGCCTTGCCTCCTTGCACAACCACAAAAGGAGTTACAACCAAATCTCAAGACAAATAACACCAAGAAATGTCAGAAAATAGAACTGTATGGAAGTCTGACAACCAATGATTTAAAGAAGCCGTAATCATCCAGATGGTTAGGAGGGGCAGAGACACAGAGAAAGGGGAGGAGAGGCTAGGACACCCAGTGTGGCAAGGAGAGGTGACAGCAGGAGTGGAATTGACATGGGTGATCCCACATCCATGTGTGGTGGATAAAAATTAGGAGGGATACCTTGGGAGTGAGCAATCCCAGACCACACAGCCCAGAGTTCCAAGGTTGGAAAGATAAATTCCCATAGCTTCTGGCTGTAAAAATAAGTGGGTATTGGGTCAGTAGAAGAAACTACAGGATGTTCAGTGAATTTCACTTAAAGGACCTATATAGTCTTAAAATTCACACAGACTTAGTTATTCTGGGATTCAACACCAGGGCAACAGCTGAAATGGTTTCAGTCACATAAGGGGAATGGGTGAAGTGACTGGAGATGACAGACAAACCCCAGAAGCCAGGCAGTGGGAAGTCCCCTCTCCAAGCCCAACCCCTACGCAGAGCCACAAAGCAGAGAAGTGGGTTGCCCCAGCCTGGTGATTACCCACACAATTTACAGGTGACTTTTACAGGGAGTCAAAGCAGTTCTACCAAATACGCAGGAACAAACACAGGGAGGCTGCCAAACTGAGAAAAGAAATATGGCCCAAATCAAAGAAGAGAACAAAATTCCAGAAAAAAGAACTAAATGAAACAGATAGCCAAACCATCAGATGCAGAGCTGCAAACACTGGTGATCAAGGTGCTTAAAGACCTCTTTGAGTATGGCAACAATATCAAAAAAAAAAAAAGAAGATTAAAGATTACACTAAGTGAAATAAAGAAAAATCTACAGGGAACCAACGGTGAAGGGTAGGAAGCCAGGATTTGAATCAATGATTTTGAATATAAGGAAGAAATAAACATTCAACTAGAATAGAACAAAGAAACAAGAATTCAAAGAAACAAGGACAGTATAAGTACATTCTAGGACATCTCTAAATGTGCCAACATCTGAATCATAGAGATGATGGAAGATGAACAAGAAATTGAAAACTTGTTTGAAAAAATAATGAAAGAAAACTTTCCTAATTTGGTGAAGGAAATAGACATACAAGTCTAGGAGGCACAGAGAGTCCCAAACAAGTTGGACCCAAACATGATGACACCAAGACACATCATAATTAAAATTCCAAAGGTTAAACATAAAGAGAGAATTTTAAAAGCAGCAAGAGTTACCTACAAAGGAGTTCCCATAAGATTATCAGCTTATTTCTCAAAAGAAACTTTGTAAGCAAGAAGGGACTGGCAAGAAGTATTCAAAGTGACAAAAAGCAAGACATACAGCCTAGATTGCTCTATCCAGAAAAGCTATCCTTTAGAATAGAAGGGCAGATAAAGTGCTTCCCAGACAAGGTAAAGCTAAAGGAGTTCATCATCACCAAGCCATTATTACATGAAATGTTAAAGGGACTTACTTAAGATAAAGAAGATCAAAATTATAAACCTTAAAAAGGGAACAAATTCACAACTATAAACAATTGAATCTTAAGAAACAAACAAACAACAACAACAAAAAAACTAAGCAAACAACCAGAACAGAAACAGAATCATAGGTATGGAGATCATTTGGAGGGTTATCAGCTGGGATGGGGGGAGAGAATGGGGGAAAAGGTGCAGAGATTAAAAGCATAATTGGTAAGTACAAAATAGAGAGGGGGATTTTAAGAATAGTATAGGAAACAGAGAAGCCAAAGAACTTATATGCATGACCCATGGACATGAACTAAGGGGGGCATTGCTGGGTGGAAGGGGGTACTGGGCAGAGGAAGGGAAAGAGGGAAAATTGAGACAACTGTAATAACATAAGCAATAAAATATACTTAAAATTGTTCTAAGGATGTTTACTTAATTTTATGACACATTACCAACAGAAACATATGAAAAAAGCTTTCTATCACCAAAAGCAATATTCTTAGGACAAGATGGAAGTGTAAACAAGTCTTCACTCTTTCAATTCACTGGGATCTACTGTCTGTAATACTCACAAATGACTCCAGGCTTGAGCAACCTACAAGATAAATGTCTAATCTATGCACAGAACCTTGAGTAAATTATGACCTGAACATCTGGCATGGTGTGATATTAAAATGGTATTGCTTATCTTTCTGCAATAGGCGTACTGTATCATCACCAGGGATATTAGAAGCTTAGTCAGTTTTCCAACAACAGAAGTGAAAAACTAATTTTTGCTAACCAAACAAAGGACTGTTTCTCTATTCTTATCTAACACAACACTCTTCATTTTCTTTCCCAAAGGATATATAGCTTAGGACTATAGGAGTTATGAATACCAATTACAATAAGACACACAATTTGAGGTTTAAAAAAATAAATTTGTCAATCTGACTTTATGCAAGTTATCATATTTCTAGGAAAACTGATCACAGATAAGTGAACATAAGAACTCCAAGATTTTAACTCCTTTAATGTATATCATACTCAGGAAGAAGCAGCAAAAAATAAAAAAAAAATCAACTACAAAAATTGTAACAAAACAAAAACACCTGAAGTCTGCCTCAAAAACCTACTGAATTATTGAATGTCTTGCATCTTATCTTTGTTGTCGCCCCTTATGCATACACTAAGACAAATAATTGGCAATAGGAAAAAAATAATACATTGTAGATTTTAGTTTCCAGTTTAGTTATTTTTTTAAATCTGCAAATGTCTTTCCTCTTAATTCAGTATTAATACTTTCAGAGTGCCGTCTCTATTTCACATTCTCTCCATAACCTTCATCTGTATGCCTCTTTAAACACAAAGCTAACTTACAAAAAACAATTTGCTTTACTGGAGGGAATAATACAGTGCATATTGATGTGGAAAACTTCCATCTCTAAGGGGTTAAGGACTGCAAAGAAAGCAATAACAAACTGAGTATCTCTCTCTCCCTCTCTATCTCTCCCTACCCCTACCATTCTCCTGTGATCTCTTCTGCTCACCCTTTGTGGTTCCCACCCCCCTGCTTCCAAATGAGAGCCCAGCCGTTTGCATTGTGCTGCAGTGTGAGGGGTGTCAAGGACATTCTCCTAAGCAACAAACAGGCCCATTGATCATTGTTTTTTCTCACTGTTAGCAGAGAATCTCTGGGTAAGAGAAGTGTCCTTCCCACACAGAAGGAACTGACACTGTCACAGGTTTTGGCTTTTTGGAGAAACACGTTAAGCTTATTAAGTGCATAATATTCAGCAGGTTAAAATAGTTGTTTGCTTTTCATCATAATTGGCTCAGTGAAAGAATATATATATATAAATATATACAAATATATATAAATATATATATATATATATAAACATACAGTATATTCATATCTAAATATCCAAAAACCTAAATCCAGATTCTTTGTATAGCAAATATAGGGAAGAAAGATCTTTACCCCTGCAGTTCTGTATTGAATGACAAAACAAAAACACTCAGGCATAACCATTTTAGTCGATAATGGCACACTTTGGAAACAAAAAGAACAAAAGTAAAGAACACTCAAATTACCATTTGCAAAATAGCCATGAATTTTTAGTATACACCATGAACCATGGAAGCAACACAAGTTTCACTTTAAAAGCTTCCGATAAGCTTTTAAAGTTACAGATCTGCAACACAAACACATTTAAACCTAAGAAGACATCCTGTTGCCATGACAATATGATACACTAGCTCCCTACCAGGATGGATCGTGGGCTTGGGAACACGATCACACTGCTGTACTTCAGGGCTCTCTGACAACAACGTGCTGCCACTAAATCTTACTAATTCATTGCTCAGATGTTTGATTTTAGTCTTAAAAATATAAGGCTGCAGGTCAATGACCTAGCATGAATGAAAAAGTGTTACATAGACTTTTTTCAAAATATATTTGTATCTAATGTTTGTAACATCTATAAATGTACTCACAAGGTTTTAAATTAAAGATACAAAGGTAGTCTATTGTTCAAAAATGAAAAATATTGTTTATCAGAATCACTAGTTTTTAATGCTTCCACAAAAAGAAAGCCATTTTCTAATCTGAAACCCCAGAAAAACTTACTGTGATGTATTTTTCATTATACAGCAATAACTATATATACGTTTTAAAAGACAAAACAGAGAAACAGAGGACAGGCCCTAACTTGTCACACACACAAAAAAACATGAATAAAAAAGAATCTCTTTTGAGGCACAAAACAAACAGGGAAAGAAGTTTTTTTTTTTTTGATCTAAGATTGATGGCAGTTTATGACTAATCCCTCACCTTATTCCCATTTTCTGCGATTTTCCTTATCTCCTCCTTTTCTTATTATTTTGAAGTTGATAAGAAACAAAAGACTAACCTGCATTATTATTAATTCATTCTCTCAGTAAACATTTACAAAGCATTTTTATTTTTTAGCAGAAAAAGAGACCAGGGAAAAATCAACTCACCTAGTGAGGAAGGAAAATGGAAAAAAAGAAAAAGAAAAAAAAACCCTTTAGTAGAATCTCCTTAAAGGCTGCCGCCCTGGAATGTAAAGGATTCTGTAAAATCACAAAGGAATGTAGTTCTCAGAGCCTGTTGGCACCAGTAAAACTCCAGAGGGGAAGTTTTGTTTGAGGTGAGTATTTCCACAGACAATGAGTGGCGAAAGAAGGGCCATTTCAAAGAAGGAGCATGTACAAAGGCACAGGTTTTAAGAATTCATACTCTATTCTGGAAAATCCCAACAGCTCTGTCTACCCGGAGTGAGGTGCACTTGATAAAACAGTAGGAAAAAGGTTTGCCGTAATATGAAGTTTGTAGTTTATAGCTCAGAGTACAGGAACCCATCAAAAAATTAACCCAACAAAAAATTCACCTCTTTGGGAAAACAAAGTCCAAGAGGTGTTTTAGAAAGACCACTTTGAACAGAAGACTGGGGGATTCGTTTGGGTTGAGGTGAGATTGAAGACGTGAAAATTAAGAAGCTATTTTAACAGTGCAAGTGAGAAACATTTGAACAAAGACAGTGTCTACAGAGAGATTTGGGCAATTTTTGAGTGGTAAATTTAACAAATCTTTGTAATCTATTGAATGTAGAAACTAAAGAAAAGGAAATATTTCTGGCATTTCTGGTGTGAGTGCTGTTACAGTTTTCCCCAATGAGGAATGTAATTCAGGAGGCAATCATGACCATCCTTAACTCATGAATTACAGAAAAATCCCAACAGTTAACTACTGTATGAAGTCAAGAGAGAAGATCAGATAGCAAATCATGCAAACAGCTACACTGAAGAACTGTAGAGAGGTGGATGGTACAACAAAGGAAAACAAAAGGGATGGCCAGAAAGTGGTAGCCTTATTTTTCAACAAAGGCATTACAAAAAAAGGAGAGTCTGCTATATTAAAATGTATACAAATGTTTCTATTGTGATAAAGATATTAATGTAAAAACTATAAATAATATTTAACACTTTATAGTACATCCTTGAACTACATTGTGTAGGCATCATCTGATCTCCAACAAAAATCTGTGTGACTAGATTAAGTATTATTATTCCTCTTCTTATTTTATGGAAGAGGACACTGACAGAAAGGCTAGCTAACTCCCCCATGGCTACACAGCTGGTAGCCCAGGACTGCCAAATCCATTTTCTCCAGATATTTCATTAAATAATCTAGCTATGCAAAACTGCATGTAGAGGTTTATTTTATTAAAATACATAGAAAATTATTTTATTAATGAAAACCATTCCACATCTTCACAAGTACAGAAGTGATTTAAATAACTAACAGAATAATATTTGGAGATAATTGTCCTCAATACAGCTGTAAGATATTTTTTGTGGATCTGAAATATGACAGTAATAAAGAGAAAAAAGGAAGAGCAGAAGAAAGTGTCAAACACATTTTCTGTAGAAGGAATTTTTACTTAAGTCAGAGAATCAAAGTAATTTTCTCTCTCAAGCAAATATGCCAGTCTCAAGGTGATAATTATTACCCATTGCCAACTTCAGATATAGAAATAAGACAGTCAAGTTTAGACTCACTAAGTAATGTGGCAACCTATTAACTAAGTCAAATGCTCAATAGAAAATATAAAATTATTCCAAATATTTCCTTAAAAACCATTCAAAAATAGCATACACAACTATCATGCATATATGCATAAAGGGTAATTGGTAAAATGCTTGAAAGTATGTCTGGCCACCCAAAATGATATAATACAATAATGAACTCATCAGATTAAGAACTGAAACAAAATCACAGTTTCACAAACTTGTTTTGGAATTGTAATAGATCCTGCAAAAGCCATGGAGAAGTCAGAAGTATCCTAAGAACCATCTTAATCACAGTGTGATCATTGAGAATATCTCTTATTAACCCTTTTTTAATAAAGTAGATTATTATTTTTGAAGCTTAACTAGCATTTTATGTCTTACATTTATTAATTTATACTTTAGTCTAAAAACCTTTTTTTGTGGTAGATGGGTAGATCTTCACCACTTAAAGATGAGAAATTGGCGACTCAGGGAGGTTGACATCCGCTCAGTTTTATCAGAAGGAGAAGGAAGGAAGCCAAAATGTGAATTTGTGTGTTTTGACTCTAAATCCATATATCAGGTTACTACATGACTCTATGTACACTTTTATAAACTTCTACATTAACATTCACATAATAAAGGCCATGAAATAATCGTTTACTAGAGAGGAAGAAACCAAATCACATTGAGTTGTCAATCGTCTCACAGCAATTATGTTTTATTATGAGGTTACTCATCTGATACATAAACAGCTAATTCCTTTTTCTGCTCTAAACATAAAGTATGCTCATAAATAGCCAAGGGTGTGTCCTAGGTTGTATAAAACCATTAGTGTGTTACTGCAGGACTTGGAGACTTGACATTTGAATTATGCACCATGATTTCATAACTCAGTCCATGGCAAGTTATTATAATAAACACTTCAAAAGAATCTTCATCTCTCTATGCATAATGCAAGTATCAAATACAATGACCTTTCTCATATTTGCACATTAGTGATTTTATTTTAGTAAGGGTAATGAATTGCTTTGCCTCTCAATTTGATCTTTGTTTTTATAAAATATTAATCATCCAATATTCAGAGTCCTTTATAAGTCAAATTTTAAAGTCCCTTTGCTATAACCAAAAATACAGTAATAGAATTCTCAGATAATAATTATGGATTTCCCAAGCTTCTTAACAGTATTTCAAGTAGACCAGTTTAAAAAGAAAACAACAAAAAACAAAAAAACAACCCTGAAAACAGAGAAGAAAGTCCACTATGGCTTCATCCCTAGGACATTCACAATAAGTTAAGATAGCCTCCTCAACAAATGGTTTTGGGAGAGCTGGACAGCTACATGCAAAAAAATGAAACTCAACCACCAACTTATACCATACACAAAAATAAACTCAAGATGGATAAAAGACTTAAATGTAAGTTGCAACACCATAAAAGTCCTAGAGGAAAACATTGGCAGGAAAATCTCAGATACTCACACATCAATATTTTCACTGATATGTCCCCTAGAATAAGGGACATAAAGGAAAGAATAATCAACTGGGACTTCATCAAAATATAAAGCTTCTGGATGGCTAAAGAAAATATCAGCAAAATGAATAGGGAACCAACCGTATGGGAAAATATATTTGCAAATGAAAATTCAAAGAACTCACAGGACTCCACTCTAGGAAGACAAACAACCCAATTAAAAAATGGGCAAAGGACCTGAACAGACACTTCTCCAACGATGACATACAGAGGGACAAGAGTCATATGAAAGGATGCTCAGCACCACTAGCCATCAGAGAGATGCAAATTAAAACCACAATGAGATACACTTCACATATCAGAATGGCCATCATAACCAAACAAACTACAAGTGCTGGCAAGGTTGTAAAGAAAAGGGAACCCTAGTACATTATTGGTGGGAATGCAGACTGGTGCAGCCACTAAGGAAAAACAGTGTGAAATTTCCTCAGAAAACAAAAAGTGGAACTGTCTTCTGACCTGGCAATTCCAGTTGCTGGGACTATACCCTAAAAATCCTGAAACACTAATTCAAAAGAACCTATGTATCCCAATTTTCATAGCAGCACAATTCACAATAGCCAAGTGCTGGAAGCAACCTAGATGCCCATCAGTAAATGAGTGGATCAAAAAACCATGGTACACTGACATGATGAAATACTACACAGCAGAAAGAAAGAAGGAGCTCTTATCCTTTGTGACAGCTTGGATGGATCTGGAGACCTTTATGCTAAGTGAAATAAGCCAGGTGGTGAAAGACAAATACCATATGGTCTCACCTACAAGTGGAACCTAATCAACAAAACAAACAAGCAAAATATAACCAGAGATATTGAAATTAAGAAACTGACAGTAGCCAGAGGGAAGGTAAGAGGGGTTATTGGAGAGATTAGGAGAAAGGGCACTCAAGGAACATGTATAAAGAACACACTGACAAAGCCAAAGTAGGGTAGGACCAAGCGTGAGAGGCGGGGATGGCTTGGGTTGAGGGTAGTGGTGGGAGGAAAATGGAGACAATTGTACTTGAATGACAGTAAAAGAAAAAAGAAAAAAAATCAGATAATCTTAATAAACAGATTATAATGAGTGAAAAAAAAAGAAGTTTGAAAACTGTCATTGGTCTATTTGGAGAGTGAGAGGAATTTGTGCACAGCCTCAATGTTGGGTTTGTTATATATTTGTGAAGTATGTATGCGTTTCTGTCTATAAGTCTCTCCGAATTGACAAAAGCTGTGTTTAAACACCTGAGTTTCAACAGGTATATTGTCCCCAAAAAGGACTACTGATTTATACATCAGAATTATATTATAATTATATAATTATTAACTTTTTTTCATTTATTCTTTTCCACACAAGTTTTTTAAGCACCTTCTATGTGTCAGTCACTATGCTAAAAGCTGGAACTACCATAGCATGTCCTCAAGAAGAATCATCATTATCATCATCATCATCATCATCATCACTGCAAACCATTCTGATTATCAACTATATTTTTACATAAATATAATTTTTGGAAAAGTGATTCTATGTTGAAAAATGATTTCCCTACAAATAAATTGTTTCCTTCTTAATTTCAGAATTTTGGGGCCAGGAGAGTGTTTCTACCTATTTTCACCCTACTCATGTTAAAAATTACGTGGCTCAAATAACATTTTGGTGGGTGAGGTCAAGCCCTAATGCCCTGTATGAGAAAACACTTGCTGGGTATGCCCCTAAATGCAGCATTACAGCCAATGCTATGAGCACGGGACATAAATGATAGAAGGAGAAACAAGCAAAAATGTTGCTGAAGTACTTGAAGAAATATGAAAAGAAGGAGTTGGGGGAGATTAAGATACAGAGAAAAGACAGCAGGTCTAAGAGGATCATAAAGAATGTGTGTGGGAGAAAAAAGAGATAAGTGAAGTTATTAGAGAGTAAAGAGATAATCAAAAAATATTCTTGTCATTGGCACCAACGACCAGTTTGTAACACCACTGGTAACCAGTAATTTGTGAGATCAATGCCTTAACTCTGCTGACACTACACTATTATAAAATCCTTGCACATCTATTATTCCAAATATAGTACTCCCAAATCATTTCATGAAAATTTTAATAATAATAATTAACATCTTTTGAGCTCTTTGTAGGTCCAGTCAACATGCTAAATGGTTTGGATACATTATCTATTCTTAATATGTAAAATGCCATGAGATATATACTACCATTACACCAGTTTATAAAAGGGATTGTTAAAAAAAAGAGGGCTTAATTCAACATATTCCTTTCCATTTTGGTCTCCCCTGCTTCCCCAAAACTTGACATAAGTCCTGGAGTCTAAAAGTAAGATTCAGATAACAGTGTGATTTCAAATAAGGTATTTTACCTCTCTAAGCCTTAACTCTTCATCTGCAAATGGATAAAATAGAACTGAATATATAATAGTATTGTTGTGAGAATTAAATAATACACATAAATATTTTATTTATGACTGGAAAAAATGGCATAAATAATAGTAAAAAACTAAATAGTAAACTACTGTGGTGGCCAAAAAGTTCATATTTTTTTCCATACGATGGTTCTAGTAGTACTTAGTTGTCTTTAACTTCATTCAAAACAATTTTGTTAGATTGTATTGTGACAGCTGTCATATCAGCGTGTACTTAAAAAAAAACCTCATCAAAATTGGTGAATTTTTGTGCAGCCTTTCTAATACTGAAGATGGAAGAAAATATGCAACATTTTGGCATGTTATGCTTTATTATTTCAAGAAATGTAAAAACAACTGAAACACAAAGAAAGATTTGTGCAGTGTATGGAGAAAGTGCTGTGACTGATTGAATGTGTCAAAAGTGGTTTGCAAAGTTTGTTGGTACTATTGACATTTTGGCCAAATAATTATTTGCTGTGGGGCTGTCTTATGCACTGGAAGATGTTTAGCAGCACCCCTGGCTTCTACCCACTAGAAGCCAATAATGGGAGATAACCAACATACTCAAAATATCCAAATCAATAAAGTTATTGGTGAAAATGAAAATCGTGTCTTTTATTTTATGGAAAAATCTAAACAGACTTTTTGGCCAGCCCAATACAAGCATTACTAGCATTACTGTCATCACCAATGTTAGATGGCTGATTAGACAGCAATGCTGAGCATGAGGATCTTAAAAAACTCCACTCCTGGTTACTGACAGATGTTTCAGAACACACAAGGATGGACAGTGGTTTAAAATGAAATGTTCGAATTCCACATCAGAATACGGATTCTTAAAAAAGCCCCTTTGACACTATCTAGATTAGCCTAGAACAAATAGCACTACATTTAATGTAATTAGATGGAAATTCATAAATACCGTCACTATTTGGCATTACTGTAAATGTTCAGAGTCCTCTTGGCTTCGTTGCTCGTGCTGCTCATGACCATGGGCTCTAGAAAATGTTATGCGACATGGTAGCATTTTGACTCCTGTGAGTACACACGGGCCAGTGTACGGTTAAATCTCTAACGTATATCATGCAAGTTTTAAGGGATAGAATAATAATTTTTGAAATAGTAAAGAAATTCCCTGTTAATTTCCTCTTTTGCCCTCTGCTCAGCTCCTGCTCTTACCTCACACACTGCCTTCCTGGACCTTCTATTCACATGTTTGGGCTGCTCAGGCTCAGTGGGGGAGTGGGAGGTAAAGCATAAACAGGAAGAACTTAGCTTTCATTTGCAAAAGCTTAGTAGTCATTTTAGGGAAAGGGAGAGCATTTTAAACACAAACAAAATATTAGAGAAAGACAGACTGAAGATAATAGAGATGTCCCAGAATTGGGAGTAACAAATATTAACAGAAAATGGAGAACTGCAGGTCCAAACCTGACATAGCCCTGTAGACAGAAGTAAGCCATTCTTTCTTACATTTCTGGAGACTGGGAAAGTCCAAGACCAAGGTGCAGGCAAATGTAGTATCTCGGGAGAATCAGCTTTGTGGTTCCTGATTGGCGATCTTGTTGTGTTCTCATATGGCAGAGAGCAAAACGGGGCTCTGTAGCGTCTCTCTCCTTCTCCTTTTCTTCTCTTTCTCCTTTTCCCTCTCCTTCTTCTTCTTTTTAGACCCTATGGACCCTAGCAACGCTGTGTGGTCCCCAGAAGCCCTCACATTTGGTAAGCCTGTTCCTACACCACCCAGACTTCTGACCGATCTTGTGCTTAATTAAATGCTGAGTAAGCAGGAAGGCTCATGCGCAGTTCACACCCACACCTGCCCTCGGTATGTAGGCCCTCCTGGTGGGTGACATAGGTCCTGACGGGCCATATTCTTGGAGCCAGTGGTTTCCAGATTTGCACCATTGATGAGGAGGTTTAGGATGGTCGTTACCATCAGACCTCTTATGGCCAGCCCTGCTGTCGTTATGAGCCTTAGGGCCTTTCCAGTCATCATGATTTGCAGGTGTTTCCAATGGAGCCTCTTTCATAAGTGCACTAATTCTGTTCCTGAGAGCTCTGCCCACCTGATCTAATCCCATCACCTCCAAATACCATCACGTGGAAATTGTTTCAACACAGCAATTTTGGGAAGACACAGCGAGTCTATAGCAGAGACAGTACATAAACTTCCAGAATTTAGCCACAATCCTAGTGAAGGGCAGTATGGCCAAACTTACTATATTTCTGTCATTTGAGTATAACAAAGGCTCAGTTTGGAAACTGAATTTTTTTATGAAATGCAGTTTTTTTTTCAAGCCCACATTCATGGACCCAGGTTTATACCCACTCTATACATCCTAGCTCTGTGTGATGCAACAGTATGTGTGTATATTTAAACACATATAAATAATATCAGTATGATTATAAGTTATGCATTTAATTTCTAGTAAAATCTACATAGTAAATACTGCATAAAGTTTTTACCTAGGAAACTGTAAATGTCTCCAAGTCCATTTCATCCATTTTCATATCCTCAGGACCTATCCCCGAGTTATGCTACCACATCATTAGTTAATCCTTAAGCTTCTATTGAGTTTCTTGTACTCTCTCCAACAAAATTCCTGACAAAAGCATGCTGAACTCCTGAAGAAAAGGTGAGAATGCCAGGGTTAGCTAAGTCTTCCAGCAGAAATCAGATAAAGAACAAAACGACTACCACCAAGAAACTGGTTTGTACCAGAAAAATCCAAGATGACACCTGAAATTCCTTCCCAAGAGACTTTTTGATAAACTTTTCTTTATTAGCATACTAAAATCAGAACCAGGGACAGAGATTTAACATTAAAACGAGATGTGATATATGGCTAAGCATGTTCCAAGGATGTTTGAGAACAGCATGTGCTCCCTTGTAAATGAGAACTCCCCACCCTTCCTCAAGAATCCCCACTCCTGAAACTGCCTATTTCCCCCAAGATCCTTTAATACTTTCCTAATTCCCCAGAATTGTGAAGAAGGAATCATGAACACATTAACTATCCTTCTTCATTTCAGGAATAACATTTCTGACTAGATTTACCGAATAGTGTTTTGTCCTATTGATGTGAATGACATTAGGAGGGCCATGATTTGGAGTCTTTGACTTGCAGGAGTTGGTGGCAGGCCTAGCAAATTCCTAAACTTAGTAAATACTTAAAATGTCTGTAAGACTATTAGTAGTCATTGAATTGAATAAAGTGACTTAATTGAATGTCTTACACATTTCTGCATGTGCGAGAAAGTGGTGTGGTCAGAAAATGTGCTTTGAAGAAGATTAATTTGAAAGCCACAAGTAGAACAACTTGGATAGTTCAGCTAGGAGGCTACTGAAATGCCAAGGTCAGGGATATAGGACCTGAACTGGGTTGGTGGCACTGGGAACAGAACAAAGGGCATGAGTGAAATAACTGAGTGGGAACACACAAAACTTGGCATAGTTTCCTATTTTAGAACTAGAGCATTTGTGGGGTTGAACCCAGAAATGTTTCTATCCCTTGGCCAAGTGCTTGAGAATACAAATTAAATATTAGCTATCAGAGATAACAAGGAACTGCTAGAAAGAGCTTTAGGAAGAATACCATTTTAGAAAGAATAGGGTCCAATCAGTTCATCCATTTAAATTGTCTATCTAAATGTTCTATATAGTTAAAACACAAAGCACATCCATGAAGACTTTGAAAATATTCTATGTTTAATATAGGTGATTAATAGGAGTCAAAGTACTCAACTTAAAAATAACAATAATAATAAGAGCAATTATTACTTATTTTCAATAAAAAATCATGAGTAAACTCATATGTGATACAGCCTGCTTAACAAAATAGGTTAGTAAATGCTGCAGTTCCTGAGGTCTTTATTATCTTTGAGCTGCGGTAAAACAGAATATGTCTTAAAGGAGAAATGAAGAGATTCATGTCTCCATAGTCAGATCAAAGTGAAAAGCAAAAATTTATCATCATAGGGAATGAAAAATTTTACTGGAATAACTTTAAATTTAAAAATATGGAAATACATCTTTAGCATCAGAGTTTCAATTATGAAAAATGACAAGCTAGTCCAAAATACCTTGAATATATATAGAACTTTATAGCACCACATTTTTCTTTAAATTTTATGCCTTATTTTACAGAGTATAATTTAGATGGAATTGGTAGAAAGTGGCCATTCTTTTGTGACTTCCTTTCAAATTGCAGATTGATTTTGGTGTTCTTTGATATAAATCATGAGGGAAACCAATTTCTATTACAGGCAGCTTCTTGTCTAGAAGGCATATTTGTCCAGCATGGTTCAATACAATCCCAATATTTATAATATGTAACAATGGAGTGGAAATTGTTTTCATTTTTATATTTTTAATTAAAATATAAACAAAAATTCTCCTGGTACATACCAGTGTTAGTCATATGTTAAGGGAGAGGAAATCAAACTCACACTGAAAGAGGGTATGAAATGGAAGAAAACATTGCAATCACAAAAATGTAGTCTAATAAGTATTGAAATTAAATGATAAAAAGTTAAGTCACAGTGCTATTTTTAGGAGCCTTTGTGACTTGCCAAGGAACTGTCTCCGAGTTAAGGGAGACCTGGAAATGAACTTCCAGTGACACAAAAGACATGAATGAAAGAGATATGACTAAACAAGGGGGGGGGGAGAAATCCACATTAAAAAAGGAGAAAACCTCTTACTGGGTGCCTCTCTCCAGCTATACCTACCTCACATGCCCAGAGGGCCCTTGGGCCATTCTGCTACTTAAACTTTCCAAGAGACATGTGGTTTCCAAGCTTCTGTGTACACCTAGCACAAAATTCTTCTGTAAGTATAGTTATGTCTGTACTCTTAAACTTTATAAACATTTCATTACTGTACTATTGAAATATTTCTTGTCTGGGGAGGAGTGGCTAAGAGAAGACAAAAACTGAACAAACATGAAGAGGTAAATGTCCATGTCTACTGCTGTCTCGTGCTGAGGGCAGCGGCCTAGGCAGGGGACACCCAGGAATAGAGTGCTGTGCACTCCCTTTAACCAAAATTGAGTGCCTCTAAAAGACTTCTTCATTTTCTGACCCACAGGGTATCTCTAACTATTGCCTGGGGCCGGGAATCAATCTATCAATCTGAAATTTCTTCATCTGAATTATTTTGCATGGAGAGCCCACACTGTCCAGTTTTGACAAGCATATTGACTACACTCACTGACTTTTCCAAACTGTAAGATGGCCACTGGTTTACTAGGTGACAAGCCCTGCCCAACAACCATTCCTTGAACCAGATGGTGAAGTTCCAAATTAACGAGACTCTGTTAACTATGAGGCATGCAGAGAAATTATGATGATAGTTGCAAAACCCTTGAGAAAGCAGATGCTATGAAAAACATAAGGTAATGAATAGTGAAAAGGTACTTAGAGATCCCAGAACCTTAGAGACAGAGAGATTGAGAGAACAAAAAAGTTACCCAAGCCACAGTGCACTGGAGCACCACGCCCAAATGCCTGCTTCTGAGTGATCAGTGAGCTCCCCTGAATGACCTTCCAGCTTCCAAATGTCAACCCAGTCTCCATGAGGCCTGTGTGAAAGGCAATTGCTGGCTTTCACAAGTTCTAGCTGTCTTTTTCTCTTTTGTATCCTCATAATAAGTCTCCATTGCATATCCCTTTCTCTATGCAAGTTAAAAGAACCAAACACAAAAGGGACACTGGGGCTCAGTGAAAGAGAGAGGTAACTCAACAAATTACATAAAACTTGAGCATCTGTATTTCTTCCCCAACTGCCACCTACAAGCCAAGTCCTGATGCCAACCTGCTGGCAGGAGTGCTGACTCAGCCCCGAGCTGCTCTGGAGCCTGGCTGCCAGCCCCTCCAAGGGTTTCTGTGTCCTTGGGTGTGCAAAGCGGCTTTAGGGTAAGTGCTGGATTCTTTATATTTCACTCACTGTCATTATCAGGGTAATAAACACACACTGCCATTTAAGCAATCAAGGACCAACTTGAAATATTAATAAAGTACTATTTTAATGTGCTCTAAATTTTCTTATTCTAAGAGAAAATGTAGATTGTCTGGGAGGCTGTTTTTTTTCCTGACCCACAAAGTGTGCCTAAGTAAGTTTCCTTGGAGGAAGAGGAATTAAACTTGCAGTACCTTCAGTTACATGACTTTAAGAAGAAGTATGTCTCAGGGGTCCGGCAATGACAACCAGCAGCCTGTGACATCAATTATGTGAACAGGTTTGGGTGGGCAGGGTAACCATTTCAAGGGTAATTACCACTCCTAACCCTCCCTAAACTGAAAACACATACACACACATGCACATGCGGAGCCACGACGAAGTTCTGTGCACTTTCTGTACTCAAGGAGGTATGCAGTTTACCAAAACTCGAGCAGGGGTGTCCAACCTTCTGGCATCTCTCCGCCACACTGGAAGGAGAAGAGTTGTCTCGGGCCACACATTAAATACATTGCAACACTTAATCACAAAAAAATTTTATAATGTTTTAAGTAAATTTGTGATTTTGTGTTGGACTATACTCATAGCCATCCTGGGCTGTACACGACCCATGAGCCACAGGTTGGACACCCTTGCTTAACCCATTAAAACTAATTTATCCAGTAGAATTTACCTTATTCACTGTAAAGACTAAATATCAAGTGTAGAAAAGTATTTACTTGGCTCAAAATGAAAGGCTGAAAATACCTCATAAAATCCTTCTGAGGGAAAATGTACCATCCTGATTTACCAATGAGGAAACAACACAGAATTCTAATAACCATTCAATCACACAGATTACATGGACCTAGGTTGGAGTCCTTTTAATCACCATAGCAAACAGCCTCATCATCCCCATAAAATTCGAATTATCACTATTTTAATTCTTAAGGATTTCTCTTACAAAGTAGCCAAAGAAGCCTGGTTTATGTAGCTTTCCAGAATGCAGAGTGTCAGTTGGAACCTTCAACAGAGGGCAAATGTGGGGTGTTTTCGTAGTTGGCAGATACCACCAATGGATTTTAGCACTCTGCCAATGAGCTCGTGCAAATTGGCACGACCACCATTAATGTCAATGTCGTCATCCCCATGCAGAAAATGCTGGCAATGTCATTCTATTTAAAAAGGTGATTGTGTGTATATTTAAGATTAAGTGGCTCTGATCAAGACAAGAGAGGATTGCTGGTTCCCATTTAAAGCACACATAATGAATGAAAAAGCTGTCCTCAGAATAGACCCTTCAGACCAAGTTAAAATACGAAATGGGTATCACTCCCTGGATTAGGAATTGGCAATTCCTAATTTCTCCTCAATGTTATCATGACTCCTTGAAACACAGAAATTAAAGAACTTTACTGACCAGAGTCCTGAGGTTGGGAGCTCAGAGTTATGACTTCTCTAGTCTTACTTGCATTCCTATTTTTTCTGTCCCTGACATTGATAGAGTAGGCAATCTTTGGTGATTTTCCCATGTCAGTAAGAGTCTGTCCATTTACATCAAGAAGGGCACAGCCTTTGCCTTTCACAATCTAAACACCATACATGAGAACTGGCAGAAGTTTCTGCTAAACAGATGTATAGAATTTCTTCCCCAAACTCAGACTTCCAAAAGGGGAATAAAAGTTTCAGGAAATCTCAATTATATGAATCAAGGCATTAAAGAGATTACCTTCGTTTCTCCATTCACTGCAGACAAAGCAAAACTGGCATTTTTATTATGTAAACTAAGATCAGGCCTCAGAAAGTGGAAAAAAAGGTATGCTCTTAGGTGGAGTTTAGGTAGAATAATTGTTTTACTAAAGACAAATTCAACCTGAGAAACAATAAAAACTAAACACTGAATCAAAAGTCTTTCATAAAGGTTTTAGCATAGTTCTTCTGTAGTGGTTTAAAAGAGAAGCTGCCCTTTTTACTTCATTTAAAAAATTCTGACAGATACCAACCATAAGAAGCGACTAGAATGTGGGCCATGGAATAACGAAGTTCAAATAAAAGAATGATACCAATATAGGCTTCTAAAATATCAAATATAGGCTATAATCTAACCGACTCCAAACAGAGCAATCTAAGTAACAGAATAATCTGAAAAATGGAACAAGGCAATACAAGCAAAAAGCCCTACATATCCAAATCATAAAGATATGTTCCCAAATTTTCCTAATGACATATTTCATTGCAAGACTGTGTGCTATTTAAATAGTTGATATTTAATAAAGTATTTTATAAATAAAATGGTATTTTTTATAACCATAAAATACAACATACTTATTAAAAATGAAATGCAAAAAAGCTTAAAAACAAAACAGAGATGAGTGGAAATCTAACTATTTAAAGATAATACCTAACATCTGGCTATTTTTTTCAGAAAATCCTTCATACTTATACACTAATAGCAATACATAAATTTGATAAAACAAGATACCATCTCTAATTTGTTTATTAAAATTAATAATATAATATGGGCAGTTTTTATTATCCATATCTATCAATCAACATAATTATTTATAATAGTGAAATAATATTCCCTTGTATGATTGTATCATAATATATTCAAGCAACCTTACACCGATGTTATTTCCAGTTTTTGTCACTGTAAAATTCTGAGAACATGCAATGTATGCATGCATCTTTGTGTAAATACCTGATATCCTTTATGATAAATATTTAAAAGTAGAATTGTGATATCAAGTTTATCCCTTTTAAATTTGAATGTACAATGACAAACTACTCAATAAGAAAACTGGCTATAAATGTTTAAAGAAAATGCTTCACTATAGTTTGTTAGACTGTCAATTTCATAAACTCAGAGTTTATCTTGGTTTTGCCCTATGCTCAATGTCAGAAATATGTCTGTTTTTTTTAAATTTTATTAAACTTATTGGGGTGACCCTGGTTAATAAAATTATATAGGTTTCAACTGTATAATTCGGTAATACATCATCCATGTATGTCATCTGTGTTCACCATCCCAAGTCAAGTCTCCTTCCATCACCATTTATGCCCCTTTTACCTTCTACCTCCCCCTTCCTCACCCCTTTCCCTCTGATAACCACCATGTTGTTATTTGTGTCTATGAGGATTTTTTCCCTTTGCTCAATTCCTTCACCTTTTTCACTCAGCCCCCAACACATTCATGAGTCTGTTTCTGTTTTGTTTGTTAGTATGGTGTCAGCACACAATAAATACTAGTTGAATAAATTAATAATGACTAAACTGGACTTAAAGAATTTTATTTGCAATTAATTAGTTTTATATTAAACTCGCTATAATCTGTGTTACTTCCTTCTCTTCGATATAACCATTGAGAAAAATTTGGCTAGTAAATGAGCAAAAATTCTCTCTCCTCACCCTCCATATGAATTATGGACCCATTGTACTATGCCATTGATCATTTTTATGACCTTAGACTAATTGCTTAGTATCTTTGAATCTCCAATTTTCCATCTGTGGGATAAATGTAATAAAACCCCACTTTGCCTGCCTGTCAGGACTGTTGTGAGATTTAAACAACATAATGTGAGGTAAAAAGTGATTTGTGCAAAATAAAATGGTCTACAAATAAAAGAGATTAACAATTAAAGACAGGTTTAATGTTCTGGAATGCATTACACTCAACTCATGTTAACCTGAAAAGATTTCTGCAAACATCCTAAAGCCCCAGGCTCAGAGGCTACATCTCAAAGTGCCCACCTGCAGATGATGCATCATAATGGCGCTTTCTTACGAAATGGGAAATGGCATTCACTTTTATCTGTCTTACTTAGCTGAACAATGCTTCTTATTGATCTGTGGCATCAAAGTCACTTCTTGTTCCCAAGCATGACATTTGCTAATCTTTTCACAAGCACAGAAATCTAAAATCACCACCATAAAAAAAGAAAAACCCCTGCAGCTTAAGTATTGATTAAAAACAAACTTGGTTCATTAAAAACACTGCTGGGATTGGATCTGAAGCACTTAGAGGTAATCTTTTCTTTTCCTCAGCATTAAAAAATTGTAGTGATTTATAGATCTTAGCAGCTCTGAGAAGGAGTTAGTTGTTATTTAAATAAACTTTTTTAAAAAAGACTGTAAGTTAGAGTCTAAATTTCCCCTTGTTCCATTTGGTACGTATATATGAGGAAGGCAATTTTCTTCTTAAAATAAAAATAATAATGTTTTATCAATATCTGTGTAGCACTTTTTCTATTTTAAGGATATTTCATATAATGTATCTTCCCCTTCACCCCATCCCGAAGTTGTTTGGTCCTCCTCCGAAAGGGACAAGGTCAGGGATGTGTTGGAGGTGAGAATGAGTTGTCACTACCTGCTCTCTTTAGGGAGCCTTACAGAGAGGGAAAAACCTGTGCTCCTGTCAAAAGGAAATATGTGTCCTGATCTCAAATGACTGCATCATGTTCCTCCTTCTATCCAGGTGTCACCTTGGTAGGAGGGAAGGGCAGAGAGTCAGAGAGTGACCCAGACCTCTAATATGGACCTCCCCCGGAGGGCATCCAGCTAATACCCTAGTGTAAACAAAGAGAAATAAAAGACACTATAAATTGAAAAGGATTCATAAACTTGCTCAAAACTCTTTGAAACTAAACTCTGTCATTTATGCATTTCATTTAGTTTTAAAAATCATTCTAATACTGATTATTCTGTACATCAGGGGTCTTAATCCTCAGTATTCACACACATCCATCATAGTGTTTGCCATAAGTATGTATCAACTGTACTATTGTCTTAATTGCTTAGTTAAAATTAACAGATTTGTACATAAAATTTATTTTAATGGAAGTTTTCAATTTCATACATTAAAAACTATAAATATAAAATAATTACAAATAAAAATTCAACAAAAACAAAAGAGTGGTAATGATTCAACTTTGTTGTTATTGCTTGCCAAAAGTTATTTCTCTCTCTCTTTTCACTTTATTACCGATTATTTATTATTCAAATGTAATATATATGGCAATCACAAAACCAGAAAATAATGCGTAACAGCCAGTGCCTTAGGGATGATATAACATCTATTTATTTCTATTAAACAGTTAAAATACTTGATATTTTTCCAAATATTTACACTCTATCATTTATTTTTACATATTCTAAATAGCACTTACCTCCAAGAAGTAGACACTCCAGCTCTTAGCACTGATTCTTAAGTCAAAATAACCTGAAAATATTGGTAACATTTCAGTCTTTTATTCCTCTACCTTGGGCATAAAGGGTTACCTCTCTCTTTTTCACAAGTGATAGAAAAGTGTTAAGAGAAACAGGGCCTCAAGAATACTTGATCTTGCCCTGGCTGGTGTGGCTCAGTGGATTGAGTGCTGGCCTGCAAATCAAAGAATCGTCGGTTCAATTCCCAGTCAGCACACATGCCTGGGTTGTGGGCCAGGTCCTCAGTAGCAGGTGTGCAAGAGGCAAACACATTGATGTTTCTCTCCATCTCTTTCTCCCTTCCTTCTCCTCTCTCTAAAAATAAAAAAATAATCTAAAAAAAATGCTGGATTGTAATTGATCAGAGGATTAAGAGAGAATAAAAATGGAGTTAACTTCTCAGTCATTACTCTGTAATACCATGACCGTGTACCACCTGAAAGATCTGCCTCACATCCAGTGATACTATTGTTTGGGAAACAGCAGTGATAAATAAATATATCAACATATACATATATATATATGTGTGTATATATATATATTTTAAATAATTCATCTTCTGAGCCTATTTAACTTCCAATTCCTCTGTTCCTACTTAAAAGCATCAGGTAGTAGCACTGACAACCATTTTTACTGTGCAGGCAAAATATCTCACGAGTTTTCCAAGTTCATCAGATTTATTGACATTACATAGTTATAACCTCTGGCTATGACTGAACAACTGTAACAAAGGCCATAGGAACATAAGACATTTTAGGTCTGTTATCCCACAATGACCTCTCCCCAAAAAGCCTTGAGTGCAGAAGCCATGCACAGTACTTCTCAAACTTTTATGTTTGTGTGAATCACCTGAAGATGCCAGAATGCAGGTCTGGGTGGAACCTAAAATTTTGTATTTCCAACAAGCTTTCAAATGACAGTAGTGATGCTGCTTAGCAGGCTGCAATTGAGTACTGAGAGCTTGTTAAAGCACAGTATCTGGATTCAGGCTATGGAGTTCTAATATCCATTGAGTTTCAACTTGACCATTTCTTTTTCTCACATAATTTATTTTTTATTGAATTTATTGGGGTGACATTGGTTAATAAAAGTATGTATACAATTCTACAATACAGCATCTGTATATTGTATTTTATGTTTTCCACCCCAAGTCAAGCCTCCTTGCATAACCATTCATCCTCCCTTTATCCCTTCTACCTCCCCCACCCCTCTTTACCTCTGGCAAACACCATACTGTTTTGTCTGTGTACATGAGTCTTTCTTTTCTTTCTTTTTTTTTTTTGCTTAATCCCTTCACCCTTCTCACCCAGCCCCCAACTTCCTCCCCTCCAACATCTGCCAGTCTGTTCTCTGTATCCATAAGTCTGTCTCCACTTTGTTAGTTTATTTTGTTCATTATGTCCATTAGATTCCACATATATATGGGAGAACATATTTATCAATACATCTGATAAGGGCTTAATATCCAAAATTTATAAAGAAATTGTCCTGGCTGGCGTAGCTCAGTGGATTGAGCGCGGGCTGGGAACCAAAGTGTCCCAGGTTCGATTCCCAGCCAGGGTACATTCCTGGGTTGCAGGCCATAACCCCCAGCAACTGCACATTGATGTTTCTCTCTCTCTCTCTCTCTCTCTCTCTCTCCCCCTTCCTTCCCTCCCTAAAAATAAAAAAAATAAAAAATAAAAAAATAAAAGAAATTGTAAAACTCAACACCAAAAAGAAAATCCAGTTAAAAAATGGACAAAGGACCTGAATAAACACTTCTCCAAAGAGGACATATAGATGGCCGATAGACATATCAAAGGATACTCAATATCACTAATTATCAGAAAAATGCAAATTAAAAACCACAATGAGACTTAATGTCACACCTGTTAGAATGACTACCATCAATCAATCAACAAACAGCAAGTGTTGGGGAGGATGTGGAGAAAGTGTTCTGTTAGTGGGAATGCAGATTGGCTCAGCCACTGTGAAATGGAGTATGGAGTTATGCCAAAAAATTAAATGGCACTGTCTTTTCACCTAGCAATTCCACCTGTGGGGATGTACCAAAAGAAATCTGAAACACTGATTTGACAGAATGTGTGCACACTGTGTTCACTGCAGCGTTACTTACAACAGCCAAGATCTGGAAGCAGCCCCAATGCCCCTCAGTAGGTGAGTGGATAACAAAGCTGTGGTCAATCTACATAATAGAATACTACTTGACATAAAAAAGGAGGAAATATTACTTGGAGAATATTATGCTAAGTGAAATATGCTTTACCATTTCTTAGCAGTGTGAATTTCCTAGTAAGTTATTTAATTTCTTGCAGCCTGTTTTCTCATCTGTTAACTGGGGCAATACAAAAAAGGGAGATGGGATATTCCATGGGACTGTTACGGAGAACAAATGAGTTAAAACATGTGTTAAAAGAACATTGGATTATACTTGACACTTATTAAACTCTTGATAAATGTTAGCTCTTACAATGACACCAAACATGATGATGATGATGACACATTTTTCAGCAATATTTTTCTTTGAATAAAGACCTCTTGCCACATGGTCCAAATTCTGTTATTAACAGATCTCAGAAAACACCAGCACAGTAAACAAACCTGCAGAGTAAAGCCTCAACCTCTTGATGTGGTTATAACAATTAAACTGGTTTGTGATTATACCTCTAATACTATTTTACCATCATGCTCTTTTGCCATTTTTACCTTTTATGATATGATTTTTTAAGTGACATAGCTACACTTGTATTCTCCTATTATTATTTGTTACATACCTTAAGGGCAAAGACCATGCATCAATTAGCCATCAACATCAGGTAATGTAGAGAGAATTGTAATTTCAGTGTTCATTACATTACTTGGCACAGTGGTGATAAATACTTGTTGAAGTAATGAAAATCAGAAACTAAAATTATATATACATGCTCACAATGTCCTCCCTGACTCCTTCAAATTTTCACTTATCAGGGTATATAATAATCCTTTAACAAGCTGTGATTAAAGGGCCACTATACTAAAGAATGACTAAATGGATGCCAAATTTACCCATTACTCACAATCAGTAATTCTAAAGCCCTTCACAAAAAACCTTTGGTGTGTCATATCTAAAAATGTGTATATTGTATTACATAATGTGTATATGTTTATTTTAAATAAGAATTTTATATTATTGTAAAATAATTTTTAAATTTTCTGATCTATGTTATTCATTAGTTGTGCTTTTTATTATATATATCAACTCCAAAATTGTGACTAAATTGAGAAAAATTCACATTATGTATCAGATTTTTAAGATAGGCAATTTTTCTTTGTTTTTCAATATTTTGAAATTCCAAGTTTAATTAAAGAAAACTATTTTTCTTATTGTGTAAAACCACACCCTGGTTTATATTTCATAACTTTATATTATTAATATAATGGAATTTTTAAAATCAAGAAGCATTTGAAAGTCTTTGATACTTTATGATTATAATAATAGCATTTTTCTTTAAATTGTGATATATAACATTATTTCTGAGATCAATGTCATCTTTAACACAATAAAATATAGTATGTGACAAATTAGCAAGTGTTTTTTACTTTTGACGAGCCAGTTAATGTGACCGCAAAGGAAAAATGCCGGTTACATAGTGTAACAGAACACTGGTCCTGGACATTTTTTATGTGCATCTTCTTGTTGGGAGATGAAGAAACAAGAAGTTGCTAAGAGTGTTTAGGCTCCATTGATTAGTGGTGTTAATAGTTTCACAGAAACACTCTGAAGTTATATCTTTGCCCAAATAAAGAGGTAAGAGTGCCCCTTTTAATTCTGGCTCTGATGAATTAGCTAACATTAGAACAATCCTCTCACCAATAACAACATAAAGACTTGGGTAACATATGTTAAAAACATCTGTTTAAAGACATGGGGGCACTACCAAGGGACCTAAACTTACAGCCCAGGTCCTGAGAGAAGTACAAAGACACAGTCTGGCATTTAGTAAGTACACCTTCTCTCCTGGAAGCACTTAACAGTTTGTTGGTGATGGACAAGCCACTAAATAACACTTTGCAGTTTCAAGAGCATAGAAAGAAAAAAGAGTACAGTCAGAGTCTATCAATTAGGAAAGATCCTGGTGAAATTCTTAAATTTTCAATTGAGATGCTCAAAAGTCAAGAACAAAGAATTAATGGAAAATCAGAAATAGTCTTCACAATGACAGAAATCCAATTTTACCTGTGATTGAATGACCTTCTCCTAGTCAAACTCCTGCCAGAGGCAAAAGGAAATCCTCAATGAAGGAAAATAACATTTTCAAAAGATTCAAATTATATTAATAATTTTTCACATACAATATTCAGCACATACAGCAATAGACCACAACGCATCTGACACAGTGAATTACTACAATTAAGAGAAAAACACAACATCAAAAGGATATTCTAATATTAGAAATACCAAGCATGGACACTGAAATAGCTATAATTAATATATTCAAGAAAATTGGGGTTAATATAAGCATGTAACCAGGATTTATAGAGAAGAATTACTATGGAAACCATGGAAAAATCTTGAACTGAAGAATACATTGAATATAAAAAATAAGTAATTCACATGGACTTGACACAGCTAACAAAGATACAAGTTAGAAGATAGGTAAGTTAGTAAAATATATTTAAAGTATTGACAGTAAAAAGAAAGGAAAACACAGAAAATAAATGTACAGAGAGGAGGGAATTTCAGAGGAAAAGGGGAAGGGTTTACAAGAATAAGTGTAAAGGACATATGGACAAAACAGAGGGTGGGGTAGAAATGGGAGAGAGGTGGGGAGGGCTGGGGGGGAAGGCTGGGATGGGAGTAAAGACAGGAAACTGTACTTGAACAACAATTAAAACAATACTCATCATCCAACAAATAAGCCTCATTGGTGACTTTTGGAGATTGCTGTGCAATTCAGTATTCTGAAAATTGATTAAAAATGGAAAGATGTAAAAAAAGAAAAGGAAAAGTGTACATAAAAGACTACAAAACATTGTTGAGAGATATTAAAGAATGCATAAATAGTAGGAGGGATTTTCCTGGATTGGGAGAGTCAATAATGTAAAGATAGAAATTTCTTCTAAATTTATATACAATTTCAATAAAATGTCACTTAAAAATCCATCTTTTTTCATGGTATTTAAAAAATGATTTTTAAAGTGATATAAAGATGCAGAAAGACAAGAATAGCCTGGCAATGTTGAAGTAAAATGAACACCTTAATGTGGTTTACCACTCCCAATCTTTTTCTTAAAATAAAATTTGACTTTATTTTTTCTCAGAAAATAAGCTTTGAAAGAATCACCATATCATCTTCATTTATTCTTTTTTTCACCAAGTAATTCATCACCCATCACTCTTTAAATTTTCATGATTCACAAACATTATCATAGAAACATAAATATATTGAGATAAATAAAATGGATGAATAATTCATATTAATAGGTAACCCAACTGTGAAGAATCAGATTCACTACAGTTTCTCAAACATTTGAACCCACAAGTCTTTACCATATTTACATTATAATTAGCTAGGTTTTTTTAATAAAAACTTTTTATATCAGTTTTTCTGCCTGTTTTTGACCATTTCTACAACAGATTAAAAATAATTATAATAATTACTGCCTAAGAAGGTAAGCTCATATACTAGTCTAGCATATAACCTTCTTAGGTAGTTCTAAAGTTGATCTTCAAACAAGTTTTAAGTAATTTTTATGTTGCTTTAAGTTATTTTATTTTTGTCTTACAAAATATACTTTTCCATTTTTATCTATAAAATCTTCTGGTGATTTTCATTTAAACTGCCAATGACTATCATGTACACAGTACAAAAAGACTTGAATTTTTATAATCTTTGCTCTGGTGGACACTTTATTTTTATCTTTGTATTTACATTGTAAACAAGCACGTAAACAGATCTGATTTCTTCTTGGCTGTTTGTGGCCACCTACCATCAAGTCATGTGCTGGGACTGGAGTGACGGCAGTGTCTTCTCTGCTGCTTCCTTAATAATTTAATGTTCCTTTGAACTTTTTGCATTATATATTTTAGATTCATTCTCATACCTCTAATGTTTCTTGATTTTTAAATTTCTGATTTATTGCTTCAAGTTAACATGTTTTTTAAAATAAAGTGTTTTAAAGTGGTAATTTATGAGTAGGACTAAATCACAAAACGTAGACTATTTGGTGCTCTTACTCACAGAGTGAAACTAAGCAACACAACATATAACCAAAATGTCTGATGCAATCATAATGTGGGAAGATGAATAGATCTTTGAGCCATGTTTTTAGTAATTAAAGTAAAAACAAAAGTTAAAGTGGTTCATAAAGTGATAAAATTTTGAAAAGAGATTTTGTGTAATCTTACATAACTTCAACAAAAATCATTTTATCATCCATACCATACATTACTAAACTAAGCTCATTCTAGACTAGTATGCCCTGTTCACCTCAGTAAATTACATCATGGAATTCTCTAGTGTCACAAAAGAACTCACTGTCAAAAATATCTGTTAGATTGGTTGAAATAATAAAGTGGGATTTCGCCAGTTTTACATATGATCATGCACTGAAATACTTCTTAAAGTTTACACATTCAAGTCCATTTTGCCCAAATATTTAGCAAAAATTGGCATTTAACTGAAATTTGCCTTGATTGTCTTACAGTTGTAGTTCATTGGAAAACCGCCATGGCTATTATCTGGAAGGTGATCTAGTTTGAGATACATAACCATGGGTGCTCAGAAATCTGCCCCTACACTAAGCCAGACCCCTGGAGAACTGGCTGCATGCAATACATTCATTCCCTAAGTCTGCTTTGGTATTTTTTAAACTGTGCTTTGATATCATGCCTTCCCTGAATAGACTGGGAAGATGTGAGCATATATTCTGAATGTGTTCCAGCTGTTACTGCTACTTGATAGAAAACTCATTCTACTTTAAGAAAGTTCATTGTAAAATATAGCTGGAACAGTAAGAGATGAAATACCAGGAAAATCTAAGAACAGTAACTAGGAGGTGTTTGGTGATCAATATAGTATCTTAATTTCTGTAGCCTTACTCCTGTCCCCACCCTCCAACAACCTTGGTGCATAGGATATGAAATAAATAAATCATATCATTGTATATGAAATTAATACATAATAATTTTATATATCAGTAGCATGACTTCAAAAGTTGTGACTATAAGACAGAGATATATCAATGAAAAATACTCAAAATTCAGAAAGATATTTTATTATCTGTGGGAATTATGGTCATAGCAGATATGAAAGAAAATGTAAGCATAATTCAGAGTTGAATGACTTAGAAAACAGAATACTTATATCCAATCAGTGGCACAGTCACCTCATTGAGGGCTACAGACTCTAATCTGATTTTTAAATCAGGTAACAGTACAGCTCAAGCCCTCTGTTTTTCTGCCACCTGACCAATGTTCTATTTATATCTTGAAGTGTGTGATAAATGGCTATAAGAATAAGTTTCATTGGAGCAGTCAGAAGAATGCAAAAAAAATCACCCTGGTTCTCATCATTTTCAGGGTGTGTCTCTGAATTAGATTTCTGCTTGATAAGCAATATCAGTTACCTAAGGAGGGAACCCTAAAAAATTCCCTTGTGACAACACTCTTTAATTGGAATGAGTTAGAAAAATGGTGTCATATGTAACTGTAGAACATAAACAAGAAATACAATATTTTAAAGTTTACATTTACAGTGTAAAGGCATTTAAATTTCCAGATTTATGAAGGGGACCACAATTAATCAAAATTGTTTACTGTTTTGATTACTAAAAGTTACTGTTCACATTTACTATAGTTACAAACAAAATAACAGTATTTGTAAACTCAGCTTAAATTCTTAAGGAAGCTCTAGCCTCTTTAATAAATAAAATATAAATTTTAAGAACCAAGGGTTACCTCTGGAAAATCTGTTGTGTCTGCAAAAGCCACTTTGAATCCATAAAAATTCACTTACAAATACAAAACTTGAAAGTTGTAGAAATTATTTTTTCATAATCATAATTTGCACAATAGGCAACATATCAGATATTACCAATTATAGTATGGGCCTCATGGTGCCTCCATAGGGAAAACAAGTTTACACAAGCAATCCATCAGTCAGTAATCTTCACTGGGTGTGGCAGGCCCCGTGAAATCTCTCATCACGGTGCTAATGGTAGAAGAACAGAATCCATCAAAATGAGGTACCCAATCTACCTTATAAATGGAGATCAGACATTTTCAATGATATCTTTGTTACCATAATTAAATTTCAAATGTTACATAGTACATATTAAAACTTTTAATTTTCCTTTTATTGAGATTGGCATATGAATCAACAGATTAAGACTAAAGGTCTGTGAATAGCACAAACCCAGGGAATATTTTTTCATATTACAGTTTATATAAAAGTACCACCTAAGGTAGGCAGCTTGGCCACTGATGGTCCATACTCATAGTAACTTTTCCAAAAATGGTATATTTTGCAAGAAAAATTTCAAAGCACTACTGAATTAGGTGTTCTTTACTTTGCATGATTCATCTGAAATGTTAATTAGCCCATCTAGCCCATCAAGCACATTTTAACTTATAAGCATAATATTTTATTTTTCATGTCCCAGTAGCATGCTGTTATAAGTAGGCAGACTTTTTTTCACAACAAAGTGAATTTAAGATTACCTAATAATGCTTGGTAATGTTATGAAAGGAATTACAGGCACCGAAGTAATGCACATTACTTCCACCTCACTGTGCAGTCAGCCAAGTTATATATTTATTAATTTTGTTAAGCTGGCCTCATGAGTCCATAGATTGAATATAGTCCCTGTTAATTAAGTTTGCTGATGAAATGACTAGAAGCTCAGAGAATAGCTTTGGAATTAAAAATGCGTTCACCCAGATGGAGAGGATTCATGTATTGGAAAAGGACTGGACCAGACGACCTCTGCATTCTTTTTCAACTCTGGGATTCTACCAAAGACTGAGAAATTAATATAACACAAATTTGTACAAAATGAATTTAATGTAACAAAATGTTAGATGGAATAAATTCATTAATATATATCAATGTATATAATCAAAATAAAAAATGAATGGTAAGCAAAAACATTGTTTTGAATTCCAATAGGGACAATCTAAACATCTATTACAAAGTTAGGTTGATTGAATTAAGACTCTGAGGTGCTTTGCTTGCTAAAAACTTTTCTGTACAATATTTTTTATTATGTGCAAGAGACTAACCAGGTTCAAACAAATTTATAGTCTCTACATCATGGCTAATCAATAAGATTACATGTTGCTGTAACCAAATTTAATTTTGACCAATAGAATGTGTGTAGAAGTGATGCACATCTATTTCAGGCCTTGCCCATAAATGCATCCTCATGTCATCCTACATTCTCTTTTTTCTTTTCATTTCACTTCTTTTCTTTTTCTTTTTTTTAGATGGGCTATAATGGAATATTTCTCCAAGGAAAACCTAGGAGAATATAAAATGTAAACTCATATAAAAAGTTACACATGATACCACATGTGCACACATATACATATATAATTTTCTTAACTCACAATTTAAATGGCAGAAGTCATGAATAGGTATTTAAAGAATATATGAAAGGATACTCAACTTGATTAGACATCAATAACTACAAATTAGAACCTCAGTATGATACCATTACACACTACCAGAATGGTTACAATTTAAATATAACTTACAATGCCAAGCAGTGGGAAGACTGTGAAAAAAAAAGAAATTCTTATGCACCAATAATAGAAATGTAAACTGAGAATTTGGTGATACTGCTGAAAGTAATAATATACATACTCTATTATCTAGAAATTCATAGGTATTTCCCCGACATACATGTATATATAGTTTTACCAAATGACATATACAGAACACTAAAACATTATTTATAATACACAAAATGAAAAAAAACAAATATTCATCAACAGTGGAATGGATAAATTGTGCTAGATTCATACAATGAAATATTATAGAACAACAAAAAACAAACTTCTTTATTCAAAGCTGAACTATATATTATAGAACAAAAAAAGAGCCAAGAAACAAAAACCATCATATATAATTAGACATATAGGAAGTTCAAAAACAGGCAAACTGATTTATAGGTATAGAAATAAGAACCATAGTTAATTCTAGGGTGTTTGGGGATGGGCTGACTTTTAGGGGATTGAAAAAGCTTTCAGGAATGCTGAGAGCATTACATATTTAGCTGTGGTATGTAATATCACTAGCATATTTATTTGTAAAACTTCATGGAGCTATAAACTTAAAATTTGTGCACTCTACTGCAATTTAAGAAAAGATTAAAAAGTTTAGTCTGATGAGTTTAGGTTAAATATTCCAAATACATATCTGAAATAGTAAAAGAGTAAAAATGTTCCACAATTGCCTTTCTCAGAGGAGATTCAATGGTTTAAAAGCAATCATGGCCAGAGGCAGGCTGGGAGATTAGATGACCTTTCTGGGCCCCTTCCAGCCCTATGATCTTATGATATTTCCTATAATGTGTTGTTTTTCTCAACCCCCCTTCAGTCTTTCTAGTTCTTTAGTATCGAGTTAGCCAGGACTGAATTTAATGCTTTAGGGGTTTTCTCACAAGAGCAATATAAGTAGAAAGTCTGTCACCTCCCTAATAGGTAAGATGATGGAGTTGTATCCATTGGGAAATCTCAGTGGCATTTTGTTCAGCCTTGCTACAAATGGATGGCTAATGCAAGGTCATATACAATTTTCTCTCTGTTCTCACCTCTGTATATTTTAACATTATTTCTTCACAAGTTTTCCTTCACGTTGCATGCTTTTCACTAGATTTATTTCCCCCTCAGAGGTACTAAACTGACTTCTTTTTTGTCATCTTCAGAATAGTTTTTTATACACTCCAAGTCTGTGAATATGTGAGATGCAGAATACTGATTTTGAGAACTTTGCATAAAAAATAGTGGATTCTTTGTCACTATGTAAGCAAGGAAATTAGTTGATCAAATAAATATTGTTTTACTCTTAAACACACGTTAGTGAAATGTGGATGCAACCAAAGAGAGACCGTATTGAAAAGAGATGAAAAAATGTTATCATAACTACATAGATTTGAGCTTTCACTTATTAAATATGATTTTATGATAATTATAAATGTGACTATTAATCCTACTAATATAACTCTTGATTGACTCAGCTTCAAGTAATTTATTTTTCTTTTTTGGTGTGTCACAGGACTTTATTTAGTTTTGATTTAATCTCTACTGTATTTTTTTCTGTTACCATTTAGTCCCTTTATAGCCCTCTATCCTCAGCAATCACCACACTGTTGTCTATGAGTCATTTTTCCTTTTTGCTTAATCCCTCCACTCCCCCTCTACCTGTCACCTGTTCTCTATCTATGAGTCTATCCCTGTTTTCCTTGTTAGTTCAGTTTGTTCATTAGATTCCACAAATGAGTGAAATCATATGGGATTTGTCTTTTTCTGACTGGTTAATTTCGCTTAGCATAATGTTTTTCAGGTCTATGCATATTGTCACAAAGTGTAAAATTTTCTTTCTTTTTTTTTTTACTGCCAAGTATATAAATGTCCCATAGTTATTTTATCCACTCATCTGATGGACACATGGGCTGCTTCCATGTCTTGGTGATTGTAAATAACTCTGCAATGAACCTCAAGTAACTTTTAAATGAACTAATTCACACTAAAGAATATGGCTTTATGAATAAAATTATTACTGTTAAAATATTACAACTCTCAAATAAAAATTAATACTAACTGAATTTTAGTTTATGAAATGTAATACATGTATTTTGCTTTGACATTGTCAAACATCCAGAAAACAAAAAGCAATTAGTTAGCTTCCTCTCGACATAGACACACTTTGGGAACATTTTAAGTTGGAAAATGCACTGAGTAATCAAAGCCTATTATTTCTGGAAGTTCCCCAAATCAAACATTTACTTTGGAGTAAAAACTTGCAGATTTGAAGTCATCTACATTACTTGACTCTACAACATCTGTTCCCAGTTGGTTAAGGCTCTCCGAGGCTATAATTTTAGGGCACTTATTCAAACTTTATGCCACTGAATGGTTCAGGGCAACTACAAAAAAACCGTATTCCACAGGTACTGTGCTTGTGTTTGTTTAACAGTCTCTCAATGAAGCTAATGGAAACTCAGCTTGAAAACAGAAAAGATTTTTCTAAACTCATTATAGTTGCAGGTTACTCTAGTTGAAAAATTGATTTTGCACTGGAAAGTAAAAATTTAATTTCACAATATCATCAATAATTGGTAAAACATAACCAAGTTCTAAATACAAACCTTGTGCATTCATAATTCTTAGAAATTCTTCAAGTCATTCAAATGTAACCAAAATTTCAATATCATTGGATAGAGAACTCATAGGAATGCAAAGACAAAATTAGTGTATATGTTAGGGAAAAAGAATTTTCTTAATACAAAGTCAATTACTAAATATTTCAGCCCATAGAAAATATATAAGAAAGTGCATAGCAACCAGAATTTATTTTCATTCAAGAAGAACCTTGTCTTTCAGATGACTAATGTCAGAGCTAAGAATCCTAAATGATACCAGTCACATCAGCATGCATGATAGGCAAACAAGTAAGTTTCATTAATTAATTTATTCTTTTAATATTTTTTTTAGATTCACATGTTTAAGAAGCCTAGAAAAGGATAGATTTTTATAAAGTATCATATTAACCTCATGTTTCTAAAAGCAGAGAATTCTGAAAATATTTCTTAACATCCAAGTTTTTCGTGGACCCCTACTGAAAAACACTAGTAGAGTTGATGTAAGATCAATAATGTTATCCTCATAAAGACCTTATGAATGTGGATACCATGACCAGCCCTGTTGCAACCTGCTAAACACACAGTTGTTATTTAAGTCAGAGAAGAATTTCCATTCATGCCTATTTCTTGTATTCATAGAACTGATATCTTAAGCATCTTCGGTATTAGAGTTATACCAGCCCTGAGAGAGGCAGCTTCCAAGACAGCTGCCAACATCCCACTCCCTATTATTCATAACTGTGTGTTCCTTGAGTGAATGCTAGGCTTATTGACTTGCTTCTAACAAACAGAATATAGCAAAAGTAATGAGACTGTCTTTTCTAATATGATTGTAGAAAAGACTATGGCCTCCATCTTGGATCCTTGTTCTCTTTTGCTCTCTCACTCATTTGTTCTAAAGAAAGCCAGTTGCCACACTGAGCTGCCCTACAGAGAGAGCCACGTGGTGAGGAAATGAAGGTCTCTATTTATTTTGTTCATTTACTTGTTCTTTAGATTCCACATATAAGTAAATTCATGTGGTATTTGTCTTTCTCCATCTGACTTATTTTACTTAACATAATACCCTCTAGGTCCACCCATGCTATTGTAAATAGTAGAGAAAAATTTTGCCTAAAAAAAAAAGTCTCTGGCCCACAAACATTCAGGAACTAAATCCTGTCAACTGAAATGAGGAAAGTCTCCTGCTAACAAACCATCATGCTACTGAATCCTGTGAGGAACTGAATTCAAACAACCCGTTCAGTGAGTTTAACAGGAAGTTTTCCCTGATTTGAGCTTCAGATGAGATCACAACTGACAGGCAAATGAAAATTCAGGAGAGACTTTAGGCAGAGGCACCAGCTGAGCTGTGCTCAGATTTTAAGCACAGAGGGGTGTGAGATAATAAATATGTTGTTTTATGCCACAGAGATTTGAGGCAATTTATTACATATCAATAGGTAACTAAATTTTTTATGCTCCTATTATTAGCTTGTCTTATTACATGTTGTTATTAGCATCTGAATTTTAAAATGCATTGAAAATGTTGATAATTGTTGAAGTTGAATTATGAGCATATTGGTGTTTATGGTCTTATCTTGATATATTCAAGAGAGACAAATTTCTTAAAATGCTTTATATAATCAGAAAAAAAATCCACATTTTCTTTCCCCCATTTCTCACTGTCTTAAATGTTATTTCTTTTTACATTTTCTCATAGAAATTATTTCCCATCTTTTAAAAATTTTTCAACATATTTTAGACATTAATATAATTATATACTTCTGTCCAAAAGCAACATGACATTTTTAAAAGTCTTAAGAGACTTCATTAAATGTAGGATCTATAGAGCAAAAACATTTCTAACTCACAAGTCTATGTAATAAGTATGGACTTTATAATAAGTAAACCTGAGTTTAAAACCACTCAAGAATAGTTAGTATAGACTTCCGGTCAAGATGTCAGCATAGGTGAACATGAGCACCCCCTCCAACAACCAAATCAAAATTACCACTAAATTACAGAAGTACCATCATTCAGAATTGCCAGAAAAACTGAATGGAAGTTCTACAACAAAGGAATTAAAGAAGGAACTACATCAAGATTGGTGAAGATGCAGAATGGGCTGGTCCCATACCCACATGTGGGGGATAAAAATTGGGAAGGATATCTATGGGGTATCCATAGTGCCCCACCTGGAGTCCTACACCAGGACTCCAAGCCCATGGTTCCAGTGCCAGGAGGAGAAGTTTCCATAACTTCTGCCTGTAAAAACCAGCAGGGCCTTGAGGTTATGGAAGACAGAAACTGCTGCAATCCCTGGTAGTTCCTTTTAAAGAGCCCATGTACAGACTTATACCTACTCACTCTAAGATCCAGCATAGGGGCAGTAGATTGAAGGGTACCAGAGACATACAGGGAGGAGCTGAATTTTCCAGCAACAGGATGAGAGCTCAGGGGTGGCTTTCTCTCAGACAGAATGCTGGCGGAGGCCATTGTTCATTTTCCAAGCCTTACCTTCATAGAGCCATAGTGCCAGTAGGTGAGGCACCATATCTGAGACTCCATTAGTCTGGCTCACACTGTTTGCCCCACCGTGGTGATTCCATGAGGCCCTACCACACCTAACTTGTAGGTAGGTCCATCCAAGCTGTTTCCAGGGGCTTTTCCATACAACTAGCTTGTCTTGGCTCATGTTTCAGATTTTCCTAAAGTCTCTTAAACAACCAGCTTCTGGCTTCAGCAAGCCCCCATACCTTTCGTTAAGTTGCTCCAGGCCCAGCACTAGCAGCAGCCAGCCTTGGTTCATACCTCAGCCTCTCCTGGACACCTCCAAGGCCAGCAGCACAAGTGGAAGCCATCTGCAGAGCACTTTGTAGCTTATGCTGTGTGACCCTGGACAGAACAATTTGGTGGCTACCTTGGATGTGCCAACAGCAACTGAAGCTCAACTGCAAGAGGAGGTATACACAGCTCACATATTGGGCACACCTTGAGTACCCATCTTGGATAACAGGATGGTGTGCTACTGGACCTTACAGGACATCTACTACATTGGGCCACTCTACCAAGCCTGGAAGATGTAGCACCTCTACCTAATACATAAAAACAAACATAGGTAAGCTGCCAAAATGAGGAGACAAAGAAAAATGTCTCAAATTAAAGAACTAAACAAAATGGAAATAAACAATCTATTAGATGCAAAACACTGGTTACAAGGATGCTCAGTAAACTTAGGGGAAGAACAGATGAACTCAGAGAACTTCATCAGCATAAAAAGGACATGAAAACCATAAAAAAGAACCAGTCAGTTATGAAGGATATATTAATTGAAATGAAGAACAATTTATAGGGAATCAACAGTACAGTGGATGAAACCAAGAATCAAATCAATGATTTGTGACATAGGAAGCAAAAAACAACCAATCAGAACATGAAGAAAAAAGAATTTAAAAAATCAGGATAGTGTAAGGAGCCTCAGGGACAATTCAAGTGTCTTAGCATTTGCAAAGTGGGGATGGCAGAGGGAGAAAGAGTGAGAAACTGGAAACTTATTTGAAAAATTAATGACAAAAAAAACTTCCCTAGGTTAGTGAGGGAAATAGACATACAAGCCCAGGAAGTGCAAAGGATCCCATACAAGATGAACTCAAAGAAGCCCACCCCAAGATACATCATAATTAAAATGCCAAAAGTTAAAGACAAAGAGAATATTAAAAGCAGCAAGAGAAAAGCAATTAGTTACCTACAAGATTGCCCCCACAAGACTGTCAGCTGATTTCTCGAAAGAAACTTTGCAGGCTAGAAGGGAATAGCAAGAAATAGTCAAAGTGATGAAAAGCAAGGACCTACAACCAAGATTACTCTCCCCAGCAAAGCTATCATTTAGACCCAAAGGACGGATAAAGAGCTTCCCAGACACGAAAAAACTAAAGGGGTAAATCACCACCAAACCAGCATTATATAAAATGTTAAAGGGTCTTATTTAAGAAGATCAAAAATTGAACAATAAAATGGCAACAAATACATATCTATCAACAATTTGAATCTTAAAAACAAAATAAACAAGTAAGCAGAACAGTAGCAGAATCATAGATACAGAGAACATTTTGACAGTTGCCAGACGGGAGGGAGGTGGGAGATATGGGCAAAAGGTTGAAGGGATTAAGAAGTACAAATTGGTAGTTACAGAAGAGTCATGGGCTTGTAAAGTACAGCCTAGGGAATAGGAGAGCCAACAAACATATACATATGACCCATGGACATGGACAATGGGGTGGGCATTGCCTGAGGGAATATGGGGGAGGATAGGGGGCTGGGTGGAAGGGGGACAGGGGATGAATTTGGACAACTGTAATAGCATAATCAATAAAATATAATTAAAAATAAAGTAAATAAATGGGGAGAAGATGTTGGGAACCGCCCTGACTGGTATCAGAAGCTGAAACCCCCGCCTAGGCTAAGGCTAAGGGAACGCCCTTGGAACTGTAAGCCAGCAGGAAGACAAGGGCTTGTCTCCCTGGCAGGAATGCTGCTTCTGCTGCTGAACCCCAAAAAGCTTGGTCGGTTAGCCAAAGACGGGTAAGATTCCCCACGGGGTGAACGACCTAAGGCAGGCACGATCACTTTGGGAGGCCCCCCCAAAAGAAGGACTTTGGGGGCTGCAGCAGAGGAGGGTGACGGACCCTCGCTCCTCGGCTTTGACATAGCCTGAGTTCTCAGTGTCTGGGAGAAATCTCCTTATTGCCTTAGTTCCCGTGCTAAGCCTGAAACAATGACAGGGTGGTGCAGCTCTGTGCTGAAAGGGCAGATTCCCTGGGTGATCAGGCCTAAGAAAGAACATGTAAATTACTGTGAAACCTTCTTTGTTGAGAATACTCTCAGTTGAATCAGAAGGGTCCAAGGAGGAAGTTTGTTCCTCAAAGTCTTACAGCTCTTTGACCCCGACTCAATAGACCAGCAGAGTTCCTTGTTTTCTATAGTTCCTTACTTCCCCCTGATAAGTACTGTACTTTACCTGAATTATTATGCAAAATGAGCCCAATAAAAGCATGTATGGACAGTAAATTGGGGCCCTCCCCACTAGGGGGGTGGCCATTTCGTGCCTACTTCCCCACAGAAACTAGTCTGTCTCTGTGCATGTTTGTTTGTTTCTCGCGTGTTTTTCGGCGAGCCATCCACAGCGTTCCGTGGTCACTGCTGGCCGGTGACCCACGCGCAACAAGAATAAAAAGGGAATAGTTCATATAGACAATCCTTACTTTTTTCATCTTCAAAGTTTATGTAGTACCTCTTCATTGGTCTATGATAAAGAGTATTAATATAATGCTAGCTAAACACTTGGTAAGTACTTATGTATCTGGCAATTATTTTTTCTTATTTTTTTTCTTTTAAGTCTTGTATAAACCATAAAACAATCAATGGGATAGACTGTTATTTTTTCCTATTTATGAACAGAGAAACTAGGTACTGAGATATTAAGTAACTTTCCCAAGAAAACACTGGTATTAAATGATGAAGCTGGGAAGTGAAGTGAGATTTAAATCACTAAGCTTTACTATAAATAATTGTGTTATATGTCTAGAACAGTATGTAGCACTGAGAAAGCACATTTAGTTTATTTTTTCATCATCCCCATGCCAAGACAGATTTGAGAGACAATGAGATAGCCCTGTCGTTGTCATGTTTCTATTGACATGTGCTATATACCTGCCCCAAGAATATTTTCATTAAATCTCCATGGGTTCAAACATCAAGCAGTTCATGCTTACAGGTCTATAGATTGGCTGAGAAAACTCTGCTTCAGACTGAAGATTAGGTTCAAAACTATGTGCTTCTCATTTCAGTCCACCAAATACCCAGAGCAAGTGCTTCCCATTTCAGACAGAAAAATCTCCAAGAGTAAGCAGAAGTACTTAATGACACTTGAGTCTTCATCTCAGAGCTGGCATGCTTGCATTGCATCCAAATTCCATTGTCAACTGAAGTCACTTGGCCCAGCCCAAAGTCAGTGGTGCAGGGACGTATAATAGGCCCCAAATGCATCATGATAGGGGAAAGAAAGAAGAATTATAGGTGAGTACTGCAGTCTACCACAGCATTCATGGACATAAAAAAATAATCTTTGACTAAATAGATGGAATATTTTCTGTTTAAGCTCTATATACCCTAATACCTGTATTTTTAGAATACTTTGAAAATAGCCATTTTCAGGATATTCTTTCATAACACCTCAAACTTAATTCTTAATGGCTCTGAAGTCATATCTATAATTACTGTATTGATTTTAAAATTCTGCCCTTAGTCACCGTGAATTTAAATGTATTGTGTTTTTTGGATACCACTAAGTGAACGCTTTCACGACTATAGTCTGATTTCCACAGGTAGAGTACTACTGATATTTGTTTTAAACAATTCTCCACATATGACATCTTTTGCACTGGAGAACTTGAGGAGCATCAAAAGACTTACTGTTCCAAATAAACTCTAATTTGTTATTCTTCCTTGAATATCAAGGGCACAGAGTTGCCACTTTTGCCTTTACTCAGGGATACCCCTCCTTAGTGCTTCCATTTTGCTCAGTTTTATTTCTTTGTTTATTTTAGAATGGGTTATGTGTGTGTCTCCTTTACTACAATGTAAATTCCTTTAAAGAATAGATTGAATCTTACTTATCTTGGTATCATTTTTTGTCTCTTCCAGAGTCCAAAACCCAATAGATGATGATACATGAATATTAAAGAAGGATTGAATAAATGATGTGATTTTTCACTATACACAGCCTGCCTCTCAAAGTTATAACACAATTAATTCATTTTCTATAGAAAATATAAAACTTAAATTAACACCAAGTAAGATGAAAAAAGGCCATCATCGCAAACCTCTTACTTAAGGTATTTTGGTATCAAGATGGTAAGTTTATGGGAATCTACAAATTAGCCTGAGCCTTCACCAAGAAGCAGCTCCAATCTCAGAGAACAAAGACTATCGCACTATACAGAATATCAAGCACCCCAGTTACACCCTGGAATTCACACCCTGGGTTTCTGACTAGATGGAAAATGAAATCTTAAGTGGTATTACTAGAATGAAATTATTATTGTATAAAAAGAGCAACCAACATCAACGGCTATCCAAGTTCCTGCCCCAAGTTCACCTCCAGTACATCAGAATCCAGACCTTATTGGCAACAATCTAAAATTAAATTGTATATTGCAAAAGTAAAAAAAGAAGGGGGGAAAACAGCAAAGTATTTTCCAGGAATTCTATGGAATGCTTGCACATACATTGTTTTGTATTCAATGTGTGTTTATTGAGTGTTTACTTGTGCCAAGCATCATTTCACGTGTGAGACAGAAATAGAAGAGAGTATAATGTCCAGTAAAGGAGATGTAGAATTCTATCTAAAATATTAACAAGACAGTATAGGTACAGTTTTTTTTTATGAGAACATAGATATAAAGGATAAGGGAAAGCTTCCAGTGGTAAAGCAAATCCTATGCTGAGAATTGGAGGATGAATGAAAGCCAGAAGAACATTCCCAAAGAAAGAAAAACATGAGAAGCTTAGTGCATTTGTTGTATAAGCCAAATTGTAGAGTTTAAACTGGAGAACCTGAGGACCACTGTTCATTTTTACTTGCCATTTTGACAGTCTTACATGAACATGCTTTCTTTTGGTAAGGAATTCTCCAAAGGAAGGTAGACAGGTGTTCACTCTCCAAAGCTCTTAAGAACTACAGCCCCACAGAAGAGTCAAGGTCACTCCATCAGAGCAAACTGTTCCTGTGATGCTGTCTCAGCTGCACCTCACCTTCCTTTTGTTCTGCCCATTTTCTGAGCATTGATTACGTGAACTCTCCAATACCCTTCAATTCCACTTCTGCTTAAATAGCCAGAGTTAGGTTTTCTCATTTGCAACCAAATTCCCTGATAATTCAGTCTTCAAAGGATTTCAGCAGAAAAGTGGTACATAGGATTTGCATTCTAGGACCATTTTTCTAGCTGCAGAGTTTATAATGAGGAGGGTTGGCTATGCTGGAGTTAAGTAGTATGATTCTGGGAGTTTTCAATCAGCCAAACTACAGATTCTGATGTCCATCCATAATGTTGGTGCTGGGCAGAGAAAAGAGCTCATGACCTTGAGAGATACTGATTGGGGATTTATAAGTATGCAGGGGTTAGTGTAACAAAGATATGACAGCTTCCTTTATTCACATGCAAAACATTTACTGACCAACTTCTAAATACACTTTAATTGCATAAGCAACTATGTAGAAACTCTGCCAAAGAAGTCTAAGAAAGAAAAACAGAGTAAACCTAAAGGATATACAGAAAAAAAGGTGCAACAGTTAGGATTTAAGTGAGCAAATGCCTGAGTCAAAAAGGCTTCAGCAACGAAGAACTTCTTGGCTCATTTACCTGAGAGTTCACAGGTAGATGGTGTTTTGATCCAGTAGCTAAGGTTAAATCTCCCTGAAACATGCTTCACTCATCCTGTTTGGATGCCTTTTCTTATTAGGATGATATGAATAGGATTAGAGTAGTGTGTGGCCACAAATTTATGCTTAAAAATGATCAGAAGAAAGAGGCCATGTCTTTTCATATCTATATCTTAAAGGAAAGACCACATTCTCTGCAAGTGGCAGAAAGCTGCTGTCCCTGTATCAAGGCTGTGTATTAATTAGATGGAGCATGTGCCCACTCCAGAAATGCTCACTGTGGCTGGGAGAATCATGTGTGGGACAGGCAAGCTTAGTCTTGGGGTCCTCTAGCAAGATTGATAAAGAGAAATATAATGGTAATAAGAAAGAGGGCATGAATAAACATTAGCAATTTGAAGGAGAGAGATGGTAATAATATATTAGAGGTTGTTTTTTAATCATGAAAGTATGTTATTATTGACATAACTTTATGTCAATGTACTTGAAAAGACAGACAAAAATGGGCAGTTCTGTATAAAAACAAGTTACTAAAATTGATTTACTGAGTTGAAGAACTGAATAGACCAGTAGCTATTAAAATTGAATTGGTTGGAGGAAGGGGCAACATCTTTGTCTAAAACAGGCAGTAGATCCAGTTCACTGTATAGCTAAGTTTTACATGAATTATTTTAGAGACAAAAAATATGGCAAACTTACTCCCTTTATAAATCTAATATAATGTACATGGAAAATTATGCAACAGTATAAAAATTAAACTACAGTTAAATCTCACCTTTAAAAATTAAGTTCAACTCAGTATAGTCTATAAAAGAACTCAAAAATGTCAAAAAAAGTTTATTCCTAGAATGCAAGGTTGATACATTTTTAAATTAGCAATCCACTATAAAACACTGATCTAGTACATTAAAAGATCTCGTTAAAACAAATAGGTACAGAAACCATTATTTGAAAAATTCAACATTCATATGTAAAAAGTTCTCAGCAATATAGGAGTCAAAGGGAACATCTTTACCTGATAAAGTACACCAAAGTCTATAAAAATATTTTTATTTATTTATTTACTGATTTTTATGTATCATTTATTTTTGGAATTTTTCATTTAATAAGTTTGGACTGCAGTTATCAAGAATAACTAAAACTGTGGAAAGCAAAATCACAGATAAGGGAGGCTACTGTATTTGTCATTTTAGTTTGCCCATTTTTTATTTTAATAGTTTGTTTTTTACTGTGTTTTTTCCATGACTATATATGCCCCTTGTTTTCTAAAAGTAAATGTAAGGATCATATGTCAGAAATGAAACAAGTGTTTTATTATCATTGACTTATTGAACATTGCATTGGATGTCCTAGCTAATATTATAACTCAAGAAAAATAAATATGAAGCATACAAATTTAAAAAGAAGTCAAAAAATAGTTATTTACATAGAAAATTCAAGACAATTGTAGATAACATTTAATCTAATAGTTTAATTAATTTGCTGGATATGAAACCAACACACTAAATCACTAGAATTCTTATAAATATGTACATAATAACAAATTAGAAAATGCTATACAAAACACTCACAGAAATGATAAAAAGAATAAATCTAATAAAATTTACTTAAGATGTTCATAGAAAAATATAAAATATTAAAATATATAAGAGATAAATAAGTGAAGAAATCATTAGATTCATATTTATATAGAAAGCAAAACATTTACTATGTCAATACTAGCTAATTCTGTGTTGGACACACTGGTACTTTTCATATTATTTGTTGTAGCTTGCTGTATATTTTTTAACTTTTCAAAACAAAAACAAAGCAGCATATTTTACACAGCAAAATATATTTTACTATATGAATCAATGACATACGTTTTCTACTAATGTTTTTTATGAATAAATGTTTGATACAATTATTCCATTCCTAGAAGCAAGGCAGAAGTGTTCCACATAGTATGTCTGCCTAAAAATATTTGCTCTGTTTAAAAGTACATAAAGAAAATTATATGGCATGTAAGGAGAATCATAAATAGGAACTACCTAAATTATTTTCCGCTTCCTTTTTAATTCAAATTATGAGGTCAACATATATATTATTTCACTCATTCAGAAAGTATAATCAAATAAGTTTACATGAGTGTAAAGTGTTTCTAAAGCAAAGTGAGGTGAATTAAAGGAAAATAGTTTTTTTAAAGTTTTTTTCAATGTATTTTCTTTAACATGTTTTATTCATAAGTATTGCATTTATTTCTGCTAAGACAATGAATTCTATATTTTCTGTCTGAAAGTTGTATTAACATCTTTGAGTGTATCCATAAAACAGAAATATTTTTTCCATGAGAATTAGTAAAGGATTTTTTCTCATCTTATTTCCAAATATGATTAGATATTTAACACATTTGGATTATTTAAATTATTTTTGAAGAGCTCAAAATACAGTTTTATCACATTGCTTTCTTGAACCAAGAGGAGAGAAAATTGCATATTAGTTTTATTTTCTTGCTAAGACTAGAATAAACAAAAATGGGAATAAAAATTTTTAAATCAAAGAACGTGTCTTTTGGTGTGAAATATTAACATGTATGGGCAACTTGAATTTAGTTACTCTCTTCATAAAACCTGAGAGCTTGGGAAATTATTGGTGATTAAATACAGAATCCAGACAGGTTCATGTCAATGAGTTACAAACACTAAATATATATTTTCCTGACCTAATATGTACCACTATTTTTTTCAACTCCAAAATTCTACCCATGATTAAAGTCCAATTTAAATTCTGTTGTGTCTAAATGCTTTCCCAACTGATTAAAATTAGGTGTGATAGCTGCTTGACAGGTGATTTGGGGATGTGTGTAAATCATGCTTTGAATTACACTGCTAGATTTGGAAAGGAACATTCAGATCATCTAGGTCAAGCCTCTTTCCGATGAATAAATGATTTCACTACATAACAACACTGACAAACAGGCCAGCTTCTGCCAAAACCCTGCTAAGTACTTACAGGCTCCAGCAGACACTCCTCATGGCCTAGCTAATATCCAACATCAGTACTCCCCTTGCTGCCTTTTCCCCCAAACCAGAAACTGAAGTGTCATAAAAACAAGTCCAGATGTAGATAGATAAGGAGATCCTCTAGAAGAAAGACTATTGCAATAGGGGGAACTCCCCAGTCTCTCAGAGACATACTTGCATCACAAAATCAAACAGAAAAAGACTTTTTCTTTTATACGGAGAGGTAAGCAATAAATAAGGAAGATGGCAAAAGAGGCGAGAGTTAAGCAGAGGGGTATTTTGTGAGGTTTTACAGGGAATGTGTCTTGGGGTGGTCAGCCACTTCCCAGGATAGGCTCACAGGGTGTGTTCTGCATTTTAGTGCTTGTTTAGAGTTGGAGGCAAGTTGATGTCCGGGGCATTCTGCATAAGAGAGATGCCCGATGAATTATGGTCAAGACATAAGGAAGGTGTAAAAATGGGAAATTGTGACAACTTGGTGAGAAACAATGATTAGTATCTGGAGGGTGGTCCCCTGGCTAAAGATTTCCTAACTAAAAGGAACCCAGTGGGCCGGCAAACATCTTTTACTAACATGATTCCTAAAAATAGAGCAGCAATCTGAGGAATATGAGGAAGAAAGCCACAAATGAAGACTGACATGAAAAGGAGCCAGATCATTGTCAGCATCACTGAGTTGGCATCACTGAGTCAGCACAAATGTCTGAACTGGCCGAGACTTCTTTCTTTGCAAAGAAATGAAATGCTAGTAGGTTAGGTAATAATAATCAGATTTCTGTTATTTGTAGTCGAACACAATATTAGCTGACATGAATAAGATTTTTAATAATCTATTTTTAAAATGTCTCCCCCCACACCATTTATTTTTTTAAGATTTCTAATATCTCCATTATACTGTTTTTTTAATTACTTTATTGTTGTTCAATTACAGTTGTCCACATTTTCCCCACCACTCCGCCCTACCCCAGGCAGTTCTCATGTGTTCACATCTATAGTTCTGTTGATTTTCAATGATATTTCATAATAATTTTAAAAAATGAAAAATTTTTGGTTATTTCTGTTTTCCTAGTTCCTATGCATGTATATGCATTTCTTTTATGGTCTTTACATTTTGCCTCTCCCTCTAATTATTAGCACTTACATATCTTCTAGTAAATATATATCTTTATTAAAGATTATATATGTATCTTATGTATCTTTATAATAAGTAGACAAATATTAATGTTAGCATAGTTTTCTTTTAAATTCTCTCAGTGCCTTTGTAGATACTTCATAAATATTTTTGAGTAATTTCATGAAATTTCTAAAGCTGACAAATTATAAACATTTAGAGGAATTGGAAAGCTCATTTAGTTTTAATGGCATTTCAAAATATCACCACTGTGCTAAATAGATACATGACAAGAATTAACTAAAACTGGATATCTTTCTGAAAGTGTTTTATAAATTTAATTGAATTATTTCGATTGCATTAGGGAAGTACAATATTTAAAGAAATCCTGTGGTGAAAGCTTTACAAATATAATGTTTTCCTTTATTCACCCATTATTTATCTGCTGGGTTTTTGTATTGCTCTAGGCAGAATTTGGAAGCTACTAGCAGTTGCTACAATAAGTTATATAATCTTAAACCAGGGTGTCAGCAAACAGTTTTAATAGTTGTCAGGGAGACAAAAGGGAAGCAAGGGGGAGCTCTGAAGAAAAAATTCCAAAATTCTTCCAATCACGAATTCTAGTAAACAAGGTTATTTTTAGCTAGAAGCAGCTTGATTTTACTGACCAGCTTTCTCAAGGTTGGTCTTGGTCCTACTTTATGATCTATGCAATGCTCATCCTTTACATAAATCTGCATCTCTTCTGGTTTATTACAATCCACCTTATATGTATGAAGATTTGAGATCTGAAGTATACCCACTCTCTTTTATCAGATCTTTCCTCAATGCATTTGTGGGTGATCAGCGTTTTGGTGAACAGAGAACCCGATTCCAGGCTTGATACCGCCTCAGACGTGATCCTCTAGGGTCCCTACGGTGTTATAAAGGGCAATGAGAAAGCAAAGACCGGATGATATATCTTATCACTGTCATAGGTAAACGAATGCCCTTAGGGAAGACAAACATCACAGTAAGTTTTAAATGTGTTTGTAAGTAAACTGATCTATTGCATTCTCAATGAGAAAAAGGATGAATCCAAAGAGGGGAAACAGAAGTTTAGCACATATCAAAAAATTATATCTTCCAGGTTCATTGAATGACCACAAAGGGTTAACACTGTCCACTATAGGTATTTGAAATGCATAAGAAAATGATATATAATTAGAAATTCAATTATTAATAGGTAAATGGATGCTCCAAGCTTCATGTATCCAAAAACAATATTCATTATATTTTAATTATTTTAAAACATTTTCTTGGCAATTTGCTTTGCATAATTTATTTTGTTTAGCAAAACTTCTTACTATGGAATGCAAAATGAGGCTTCATATTAGATGATATATGAAAGATAATACATTCTAAATTAATAAAATTTCAAATTGTGTAATACTGAGTTCTCTATTAATAAATTATACTGCTCTTCATGTAAAGACACAAACAAAATTATTAGTGCTAAAATTTTAAAACATAAAAACTATCACCAAAGCCTTTCAATAAAACTATCATATATCAGAAAATGCCTGATGTTACATAAAGGACATTCAACTCTGAACACTTCCTGGAATTTATAAATAATTTCTATCTGAAAGAATAATTTTTCTTACCAGGTTTATAAAGAAAGTGCTAGATTTTCCTTCATTTGTTTTTGTAAACAGTCCTCAACTACTATATTGATCAAGTTACAGCTCAATCTGGCCTTCATTGTAGCCAAGACTTCTGACCAGAAGCATCTCTACAAATCAATTTTATATATGTTTATTGCCAAGGCGTACACATTGAGTTCAGGGAGGAATAAGAGAGAAAGGGAAGAAACTGAAGGGCAACAACAACAAAAAACGTTTGTGTCACAATAATTGAACTCTATCTTTAACCTTGAACAAGTGATCATTGTTCTGCCAAATCTGCAATGTTTTTGTTGATCAACTGGTAATTATTTAAGGAGAGAAAACATGATTGTACATTTTGATTTAGCCTTTATTTCTTCCATCTTTCTCAGCTTCTATAATTTTGAAAAATCTAGAAAAATATGTTATTTGTATTAAATAATTACATCAGGGGACTTGAACGTTTCAGCATTGCTTTCTTTGAAAGCAGAGGGCACAGCAAGCTCAGCCAGTTCTGGTGACTAATCCCATCAGTCCCTGTGCCTGGGCTGGCTGCCCTCTGCTAAGGACCTCTGCCCGCTGGCATTATCCCCGGCTGCCTGCTGGCTGGCTGACCCCAGCTTCCTTCTGCTCCTCCACAGCCCTTTAACACTGGGTGATTGATGCATTGTAAAATAGCCACCAACCTGTGAGCAAGTCATGATGCTTTCCCATGAATGCTGACAGAAATGCAAGTTTCCTCCCTGAGCTCGCCAAGATTTTAAGAGCAAAACTTATTTTTTCACCTTTTACCCTCTAGCTCTAGTGACTGTTTTGTTATCAGTCAATGTAGGAATCACACATCAAAGCAGAGACACAAAGACCACTTATTTTTTTTTATCTTTTTTTAAAGATTTTATTTATTTGTAGAGGGAAAAGGAGGGAGGAAAGAGAGGGAGAGAAACATCAATGTGTGGTTGCCTCTCGTGCACTGGGGACCTGGCCCACAATCCAGGCATGCCCTTGACTGGGAATTGAACTGGCAACCCTTTGGTTCGCAGGCCTGCCCTCAATCCACTGAGCCACACCAGCCAAGGCACAAAGACCACTTCTTGTTTTCTATAGTAACCCTGAGATGCTGCTATATGTTTTCATCAATTTATTCTAAACGATTCCAACCACTTTGATTCATGGTTAGCTCTTTCAAAACTCCCATCTTGGAGCTGTAGTTTGGCACCAGGGTCCTTGTGAAAGAGAAATAACATAATGACACAAACACAGTTTTAGAGCTGAGGGCAGGCTGACATTCTAAAGCTTGCACAACTGACACAGGAATGCTTAACGTGCAAGCCATGTTTCTTCCAATAATAGTACCATTTCCTAAAACAATGTGCAAATAACATAAGCTAAAGGGAAAAACCACAAGTTCAAGAAAAGAGAAAATAAAACAAAATCTAAGAAAAGAAAGATGAGACCTGTTTCAATGCTAGCATATTGATTTCTAGAGTTCTCATCCAAATTGCATTCCCAATAAAGCCTTCTGCTTAAGAATTAAAATTCCAAGTGATTTAAAAGATGTTCATAGATACTGAGTATGAACAACTAAGATCTGACTTTAGCTTTTAATAAACTTGGATTGAGCAAACATTTTGAAATTGATTTCTAGTGTGAATGAAATAAATTCCTTCTCATTTGAAACCATGCTTCCACATCCTCCTTCATATTACAGAGAAACAGTAAAGGGCGAAACAACTCACAATGCCCAATTATAAACCTTTATAGTTTCATCACTGCTTTACAAAACTGAATTGGCCAAAAAACATTTCTCATTTTTTTCTTTTGTTTTAAATATCATGGCTTTTGAAACATTTCAACAGTCATGTTATATCTTGCTGCTTATATTTCAAGAATAAATATTATAGTGTTCTTTGAATTGAAATTCAAATTCTAAACTCCTCAAGCATCTTAATATTAAAACGTCTTTCCCTTTCTTCCAACTCACATCTTTTGGTATGTTCCATATTCAGATGATACTCGACTTATGATGGCAGGACCTACGAGTTTTTGACTATTTGATGGTGCAAAAGCGAACCCACACTTCAAGTTGTGAATTTTGATCTTTTCCCCAGACTAGGGACATTCAGTATGACACTCTCTCATGACATTGGACAGCGGCAGTGAGCTGCAGCTCTGTCAGCCGCGAGATCACAAGGGTAAAGAACCAGCACCCTACATGTATGGGGCGTTGTGTCTCGCACTGCTTGGATATTGTGTACTGAGCACATGTAAGGTAAGTGAGGATAAGCTGTGCTGTTCAGTAAGTCAAGTTTATTAAATGCATTTTCTAGTTATGATGTTTTTAACTTACAATGAGTTTATCAGCACATAATCCGACCATACTGAGGGACATCAATGTACATAAGAGATTATATTATTACATGTAACACTAGTTTTTTCTGAGACACAAATTCACATTATATCACAATAGTTCAACATTTTGGTACAGCAAAAATAATATTTGTGAGAATTTAGAACAAACATTACTAGTTGCCCAATACACTTAGTCAATAGTCTTGAGATATAGTGGCCTCCCCCCCCTCCAAAATTGCAAAAACTTCAGGCATTGGAAAATGTTGTTTTAAATTACTAGTATTATGTTTCCTAAAATTATCCTTTGTTAAAACAGAAACACCCTCATTTTTGCACTCTACATGTGACTAAAAGGTCTTTCCTGATAAAAGCTCAGCTTCAAATGCTTTTTACCTGAAAATTCAGAATCATTATTATTGTCTTCAACTTCTCAGTACAGTGGAAATCACAACATGAAACTGCCTGATTATGAATTGACCCATTTAGGGTTAGTGCAGGTATTTATGCTGTTAAACAAATGCTAGTGAAATTTAAAATGGCTAACAAAAATAGCTGAAAATGCCAACTTATTCCATTTTTCCCCAAAACTGTGTGTTTTCTTTCCATGGATATGGCCCTATATGGACATGGCTCTTCATGGACATGGCCTTACATGAACATAGCCTTACATGGATCCTTACATGGACTTGGCCTTACATGGGTATAGGGGTGCTCAAAGATACAAACATAGACTTAAAAGCTGCATTAAAAGGTACCAAGTTCTTCACAATTGTCTCAACAGGGGAAACATCCAAAAAAATTTTTAGAAAGCTTAGCACAAGTTTTTTATTTGCTTGTTATTGTTTTCTTTTTCTTTTTCCCATTCTCTGGCATCTTTCTCAGAGGATAGTGCTCTGCCGAAAGGGCATGGAGAGCAGTTGTGCTCTGATGCCCCCAGGGGATGCGGCCGCTGCAGCACCCATTCTCTCTGATGGTTCTGTGGCATCATGGTAAGGAAGCAGGCCATTGTCTGGCTTTTTCTCTCTCCAGCCAGTACTCCTTGATATGGTCATCACCCCATCAGTGCTATATGTATGCTAGGAACTACATCTTCCAAAGCAAAGTAAGTCTCTCACAAACAAAAACAGAAAATCACATAAGAGTGAGAACAATATAAATATATTCTTTTTTTACCCTTTACTTCAATATCCTTATTTGAAAATAAAATGAAACTTATATGTTATTTACTCTAAGTATTCAATAAGGATATATCAAAGATTGATTTCTTGCTATAAAAATTAATTGAGGTTCAGAATTTATACATACTTGTCAGTTTTTCAGGTAGATGACCCATTCACATATTCATTCATTCTTCCATTCATCCAACAATATTTATTGATAACATGTTGATTCATAGGCATTTTGGGGGTTCTGAATAGAGTGGAATACAGAAACAGGGTAGGAATAGTGCCTACCCTGAGAATTCCCACTGACAGGAAGAAGACAGATTATGTAAATTGACAAGGAAAGATGATAATTTCATAAATACTCTGAATGAAAATAAAACAAGATGCTGTAATGCAGTGTCTAAGCTAGGAACAAAACTTTAGAGTACACAGGAAGATTATACAAAGAGAGTATCACTTGAGTTGTGACATGATCAGTAAAGTAAAAAGTTAAACCACTCTATGCAGAAGGGAATTTGAGATTGAAACAGAATTGAAATGTTCTAGAACTGAATAAAGTTCCATACAATGTTATTTTTATTCTTTCTTATATGTCAAAATTTCAAATGCCACACAGGAAAAAGGACTTTGTATGCTTAGAGCCCTTGAGGAAAAAAGATCCTAACACTCTTGTTTGAGGATAGGAGATTATTTTAAATTTAGAAATGGATACCTCCCAAGGCTTTTGAGAATCACCACTTTCACATCAGCCATTATTTGGGAAGTGAATCATGGGCTTGGTCTCTAGCTAAGTGACCTGAACCCAAGCTCACAAGCCCCATAATCAGTATTTAAATGGTGTTATAAGGAGGTTCTGGGGAGGGCCCCTTCTGAATCTTGCCTTAATTTATTAAGAAAAGCTCTTTGGATCTGGAGGAAAAATAAATTTAAAAAATGGTTTAACATCATCAATATCTATTTTATTGAGGAAAACACAGTAATTCTCACGTCAGTTCAGGTGTTAGAACAGATCCTCCACTCAAAGTCCCTGCATCCCATCCATATCTAAATAGTCCGTTTCTAAAATAAACACCATGAGTCACACCAAAGAACTAGAATCCTGAATCATCAGCCAAGCAAAACACAAGGGAACATCACTTTGACTTTCAAAACTTTCCTTTTAATGCTCTTAAAGATTTAATGTTTTTTTTTCCAGTAGTGTTTCTTTTTCTAGAGTGGTCACGTCTCCGTCTGCAGTATGCACCAGGCAATTTCTGGGAAGCAGTTTGTTCCAATATCATTTTGCTAGAATACAGCAATTACCTAACAATTTAACTGTCACTGAAAAAAATTTAAAAAATTAAAAATTCACTGCATACAACACAACACCTTCTTATTTCCTGCAGGACTTCAATTTAGATTTTAATTCACATATAACTTTTCCATTTTTCTCTCTGTGAATTTGACATTTTGATTTGAATTCACTGGAAGGGAATCGAAGCTTACGTTGTTACAGTCAGGTGCAGTTATGCTGTTAAGCAGCAGTGCCCCGGCTCACCTATTAACGATTTCCAGCAATGCCTGGGATGGAAACTCCACGTCGTGCGGTTATTTCATTGGAGCCAGGCTTCCTTCGGCTGTGATCTCACCATCTGATCACATTTTCACAACTTATAACAAAGATAGCACTTATTAGGTGGAATAAGCACCAAGCTTTGTGAGTCTAAAAAATAGCACACTCAGGCAATTTATAGCTGTTAGCCACTTGCATTGCATGAATACCGGGCTGCCCTAAAACACTACATCTCAGTGGTTCTGCGGTGAATTTCTACACCACCTCATGCTTGCGTGCACATTGTTTGTTACCGGTTCAGAGGTCTGTTAGGACCCATGCCCCTGGTGAAGTCTTGGCCTTAGAGGAAAGGGATATTATGACAGATTTCGGAGAGAAAAAACAATGGATTTAAAACATAGCACATTTAAAAGAATTTTTCAAAGGTGAATTCAAAATTAAGAATATCTTCCCAGCTCAGCTATCCGTACTTCACTCTATTGTCTAGGTGTAGCCCCACCCCTGTCCGCTTCAGGTGGGAGCACAGCTGGACAGGAGCTTGCCCCGACCTGGCTCACCCGGCGGGGTTCCCTCCACCTCCACAACGGGCCTTCCCAGCACTGTTACCATTGGTGTTATGTTATCTTCCCAGAGTCCACGTGGCCTAAGCAGTTCTTTTATTCTGCTAGTAAGATTACCATCCATTTTCTTCCTTTCTAAACAATGATGTACTTTTTCATTCATTATCTACACAGCAAATTATCCATATTTTGAAAATATAAAAAGAAATTGATACTTTGTTAGTCTTTCAGGCTTGTCTAAAAATAATACTATAATGTTCTAGCAGTTACTCATGTCAATAATACAAGACAGGTTATTTAGGAAGAAATTGTAAGATTAACTAAAACAGAGTAAATAAATGTGTTTTATGTGGGGGAGGTTGGGGAGTAACCTTTTTCATTCCTCTGGTATTACCTTTCATATGGGAGGGGACTCCAATGGTATAACATTTCTAGCCTTTTCCTCACTCACTTCTCTCAAGGTGTAAACAAAAAGTTATTAGTGATTTTACAATGAAAAACCAGGAGTCTAGTCACTTCCCCTTCTTTGGAGCCGGGGTGTTTGCAGGAAACACGCATCCTGCTTTGCTGTCTGTGCTTGGACCGGAAGCCTGAAGCCTGGCCCCAAAGTCAGGTTTGCCTGTGGCCACCTCACTCTCTGGTTCTGTGTCAGGCATTTCCCTTCCTGCAGACACGAGCTGCCATCTGCAATGGCAGCATTACCAATAACACAGCTTTACTTCCCTCCTTTATCTCAGTTGTTTGGGACTCATGTAGGGAACTGATAGGTTTTTTTTTTTTATTGTAGACTCTCCAAACTCTAGTATGCTTAAAGAAATTATATTTTACTTAGTAATTCATTTACCATATGCTAAGAGAGATAATCTGAACATTATTACTATATGTTTGGAATAATGAAGGGACTTGGCAAATACTCATTCTTTTCTCACTTTTTTGACCTGCCTGAGTATCATACAAGTGTTTTATCAAACAAGGCATTATTGAAATAATTTTCCCAAATATATAATAAATATTAGTATTTACAAAAGTTATTTTATTAATCTCAGAGCAATAAGTTAATATGAGCTAATAGTTAACATACTAGTCAAATGATAATTACTGTATTTTTAGGACCATAAGACAAGACGCACCTAGGTTTTAGAGGAGGAAAATAGGGAAAAAATTTTGAAGCAAAAAATGTGGTAAAATATTTAATAACCTGTAACCCTGCTCCACCACCACCCCACCCACCTCAGCAAGCCAGATCAGCTACATTTGGACTATAAGATGCACCCCTATATTCCTCCCAAATTTGGGGGGAAAGTGCATCTTATAGTCTGAAACATAAGGTGATAACTAACAATTTGGGGCACTATATGCTAATAATTTTACTAAAACATACTACCTAATTTAAACTTTAAAACAACCCAATGAGAGGCACTATTATTAGCTCCCCTTTAAAAGTGTTAAAATTCAATCTTAGAAAACCTGTTTGAGAACACAATGTTTCAAGATTGAAAGCCAGGTCTGTTTGACCTCAAGGTTCCTGTGCTCTAAAATTATACCATGTTGTATCCAAATCATAGTTTCCAGAATGTTCTTGGTAAACTAGAGAATCATTTGGAAAATAAATTCGGCTGAATTCAATTTGTATTTGCTGCGCAAATCTCAATGATGTGCACAGACACGCACATTAAGCAAGGGTACGACACTGCAAAAACCAGAGCTTTTATGAGGAACCCACTGTTTTTAAACAAAGTAGTTATCTAAAAGAAAAATATAAAATGAGTATTCTTCAGGTTTCAAGGAACACAGATACAGAGAGACTGTTTCAGTAACTGGAGGTATACCTTACGGATACACAGGAAAGTCAGAGCTGACCGAAGTTGTCCAACTGCCGTGCAGCCGAATCTCGTGGAGAACTGGGATGCTGTTCAGTGCTGCTCAGCAGCGTCAGCAGCACCTCAATCAATTTACATACCTCATGCCCTGCCATAGTTAGGACTCACAGCTCCATTTCTGTTTCTCTCTCCATGTGTTTCTTTTTTTCCTGTTCTGCTCCTGGCTGTGTTTACTCTTCTTTATGACTTCTGCTTTCTCTAGATGTACATTGCCTCATGGCTTCTGTACAGATGAGCCCAATGTACAACATCATTGGCTTTCTGACTTGTTCCGAGTCAAGATGCCACAGGTTGATAGATTATTGTTTTCATGCTTTTGACTTCTTTCTTCTCTAATGATATACACCAAGCAGTTTTCTTCCTGAAGCAAACTTTCTTTTGTTCATCCTGAAACCCATCCTTTGATGTCTCATCATGTTTGATTCTAATTACTTCAAAGAAAGACAATGCCTTTGATGATATCCTTACTTAGTTCAGATGCATATAGATTTGACAAAAGGCACAGTATGTAGCCATTTTATTTAGTGTTTTTCTACTTCAGCGCCAGTCTATCAGTTTTTCATTTTGTTTTGTTTTAATCATCAGTGATATTGCCATTTCACTAATGTAGCATTCATTGGTTTCAACATCCAGCACAGTGATGCAGTTGTAAATATATGTGTTTTTAAGTTAGAAGAGGATGTCATTTATTTTTATTTTTTATTATTGCAGTGACATTAATAAAATTCTGTAGGTTTGAAGTGCGCAATTCTATAACACATCATCTGTATACTGTACTATGTGTTCACCACCCCAAGTCCAGTCTGCGTCCATTGCTAGTTATCCCTGCTATACCCTCTTCTACCTCCCCACCCCCCTTTCCCTCTGGTTATCACCACACTGTAAATATACGTTTTTGTCATTATTGCCTTATAAAATCAGGAGATGCAAGTTGAGTCATCTTAGTAGAAACTGTGGTTTCTTTTCTCCAGAGATATAATGTTCCCCGCTATCACTTTGTCTAGTGATAGACCCACCTTCCTGCCCGCAGAGCTGAATCTTGACCACACTATCTCTTGCCCCTGACCATAGTGAGTGGCCCAGGAATAAATTCATGACCCAAACAAATCAATCAGAGCCTATACACAGATTTTATGAAACCAAGGCAACCAGTTCCTCTTTAGAAAAATATCTTTCATGATATGATTCCAAAGTTTTGCAGTAATCACGGTTTTACAACAGGGAAGACATCTGTCTACTGTAGAAGAAAATAAAAGCAAAGAGAATAGGAAGAAGAACAAATTTCTGGTTGTGGCCAAGCCTCGTCTTTTTTCTTAATTAAATCATTTGATATTGTTGTTATATTACAATTGTCTTAATTTTTCCTTTCCTTTCCTCTGCCCACCCCCCACAGTCAGTCCCCACACTGTTGTCCATGTCCATGGGCCATTTGTACATGTTCTTTGTCTAGAAGGGGGAAGCTCTTCTTTCCACCATTGTCTCCGCTCCCTTCACCTCTGGTCACTATCTGTCTGTTCTGTGTTTCCATGTCTCTGGTTCTGTTTTGTTCGTTAGTTTATTTTGTTCATTAACTCTCCAGGTATGATGTTATTCTTTTATTTTGTGATCTACACAAGTACCTTGCCAATTAATCTTCTTTATGGCTTACACTAATTTGAGTTAAGTCTCTATCCCTTGTCCTGACAGAGTCATAACGTGGCACTGCTCTCAGACTGCCACACCTCGTGCTCCCCAGTAAGTGCACCCTGACCTGACTGTCACTCTGAGATGCAAACAGGTGCATGGAGATTTTGTTTGACAGACTTCTCTTACAAGGCTACTTGAATGTGCTCACCATGCATAACACACATCCATCGCCCCCCACCCCCACAATTATTTTGCATACAAGTATCAGTAATACTATTTTCTTCAAGTTCAAAAGCTAAACAATTTTACCAAAGTCTTCCTGTTTATCAGTCTGACTTGGGTCTTGCCCATTCTCTTCATTACCCCTTAAACCTCTCACTTCTTGTCTACTTTATGTAGAATAATCATCCCGATTTTTATGCAGACTTGTGTGTCAGATTTCTATTCCAATGTTTCATACTTGTCATTTCCAGAGTGATCTTTTTAAAATGTCATTTTGAGCAGCACTTCTGTACTTCAAATGAAATTTTAAAACCTATGGAATAAATTTAAACTTTTACAATTGAAAAATAAGGCTATTTTGGGGGACCTCTACCTACTATTTCTACCTAATCTCTTATTATTTCCCTTCAGGAATCCCACAGTTATCCATATAATATTTTCTACTTACATTTTTATGTTTCTACCATGGTACCTTTCATTTTACCTAGAATGCCTCCCGTTTTCATCTTATTTTCTAAGCTTTGTCAAGCTTAAGCATTATTTTCTCTTTGGAGAATGTGTTTGCCCAGAGGCTAGATAAACTAATCAAAAGGAAATGAAACTAAATGTGATGAGGGAGGAGAAAAACATCCAAATAAATATGGAAATCAATTTGCTATGAAAAACAGTGCTAGCACTTTCAAAGAAGGAAAACATCGTGGGTGGTGCCAGTGAGTGATAAGAGATGGCAATGGGACTGGGACAAGAATGACACTTATAATTCCAACTGCAAATATGTATTATTGTGCAGTTGCCAAGTAATGTGAATTTTAAATTTTAAGGAAAAAAAACAATTAAAATTAACTTGTAGACTTTGTAGACTTTTTTTTGTAAGAGGGTAATACAATATTGGAAGGGCATATGGACCTACTAAGAGGTGCATAGTTTTAGATCCACCTAAAAATACCAAGACCCTATGATGTAAGAATCACTAAAGAACATTTAGGGTGGTTTTAAAAGAGCAATGGTTGACCAATGAACTTTAGCGATTGGCTTAGACATCAGATGATAGTTAGGGTTAGGGTTAGAGTAAAGATTATGCTAAGGGGTAAAATTTTGATTAAGGCCACCAGATGGGGAATAAGAAACTTCCTCAGAAGCAAGACTTTGGTAGTGTATTGAGAAAACCATTTGACTCAAAACAGAGTGTCAGACAAGTTCTATATTAGCTTTGCTGAAAATTAAAATTCTCAGAGAGTGCAGACATTAACCAAAAGATATTTACCAAATAATTATGACCAATAAGGAGGATTGGATGGTAAAATGAATCAGATGTAAAACATCAAAGGATATTAAAATACCATGAAAATGTTTACCTAAAGAAAGCTGGTAAGGCTAAGTTAACACTAAGCAAAATATGCTTCAAGGTAAAAAGAACAATTAGGAGAAAAAATGGTCATTACATAACAATAAAAATAATGCTTGATACTAAAATGTTATAATTTAAAACCAGCATATATCTACTAATAAATCCCAGAATACAACTGAGATGATTAACTGGAAAAATTAAAATGTCCACTACCATAGTGAGAAATTTAAAATTATCTATATACCTCTTCTAGTAATTTAAATAGTAAATAGTCAATAAGAATATAAAAGATTTAAAGACTATACTTTCAGGGATCGTTTCTATAGTTTGTTACAAGAATATAAAAGATTTAAATATATCAATAAAAAAATTTGGTATGATAATATATATTTAGTACTATACATGCCAAGGTTAAAGGCTACACAATATTTTCAAGGTCACATGATAAATTTACAAAAAATGTATCACTTACTGAGCAATAAAATGAGTTTCAAACAAATACCAAAAAATCAACATGTAGAGTACCTTTTAACAACATAGCACCTCATTTAAGTACGGATGATTTTTAAAATAACAGGAAGAAACACATATGAAAAGTTTTAAAAGCATTTCTAAATAACTGGTAACTTAAAAAATAGAAATTGTGTGAAAATGCTGCATATTAAAACTTATGAAACAAGCTAAAGATTTACAAGTATACTTCACCATACATCCTTCCTTGATGTAATGTAACTATGATGAGTTACAAATTTTTGCTGAAATGTACTGAGTCAAATTTCCTATTAAAAATATAATTTGTACACTAAGAAAAATGTTGAATTTGTATGCCTCCTGGGGCCATAGAAGGCAATGTAGCTTCAGTGTATATTGGATAATTTCCCAAGGATAGTACTCTGAGCTCCCACTATTTTTAAAATACTCTGTAATCACTACATATTCCTCTATATTCCCAGGGTACTTTGGTTTGCATGTGCTGGACAAGTGGGCATAGTACCAACCTGTGTCCACTTGAAGTTACAGTAATTCCCCCCATTAGTGGTTTTGTATTCCACGGTTTCAGTTACCTGTAGTCAACTGCCTCCAAAAATATTTAACAAAACATTTCAGAAACAAACAATTCATACATTTTAAATTGCTCTCAATTCTGAGTAGCACAAAGCAATCTCTAGCTATCCTGTGCCATACCACCCACGATGTGAGTTGCCCTTTGTCCAGGACACCTATCCTGCATGTGCTACCTGCCTGTTACTTCAAGCAATGCTAATTTTGCTTAATAAGACCCCCAAACCATTAAAGTACATTGCTACGACTATTCTATTTTATTGTTAGTTATTGCTGTTAATCACTTCCTACACTTAATTTACAAATTAAACTTCATCATAGGTATGTATGTTAAGGAAGAAGCATAGTATATGTAGGGTTTGGTATTATCCATGGTTTCATACATCCACTGAGGGTCTTGGAATATGTGCCCCATGGGTAAGATGGGACTACTGTAGTATCTTTAAAAAACTATTTCATTGATTATTTATGTAGTAGAACATCTTTTAATATACATACTACAAATGTCATTTGCATTTGACATTGCATCATTATGAGTGAAAATAATTGAATAAACTATTTATATGCTATTATAAAAAAAAAAAAAAAAAAACTTGCCCTGACTGGTGTGCTCAATTGGTTCAGGGTCATCCTGTAAAGCAAAAGGTTGCTGGTTCAATTCCCAGCCAGGGCACACGCTTGGGTTGAGGGTTTGGTCTCCTGTCAGGGCACCAGGGCATGCATGAGAGGTAACTGATTGATGTTTTCCTCTCTCTTTCTCTTTCTCCCTCCTTTCCCCCTCTCCAAAAACAAATGAATGAAATCTAAAAAAAATTCTAAGATTCATCATTAAAAAAATAAAATCTTGCATTAAGAAAGTTTCAGTAATAGATGGATAAACTTGATTGAGGGTTTTGGATGACCCAAGAATGCATTTTGGTACCATTTAAAAGTTGGAATATAATATGTACATAATATGCAAAAATGTTGTGTCCAACATATTTCCAGGTACATGTTAGATACTGATCACAAAGGATGTCTGTATTTACAGTCATTGTATGAGGACAATAAAAACCTTGATATTAGTCTAGATGTGAACAACTGAGGAAAGAAAAATAATGCAAGAATTCATATTCATATTCATAAGCAAGGATATAATTCTAAATAAAATATTGGAAAAGAAAATTTAGCAATGTACATTTTAACTTATAATGCGGTTCATCTTAGACATGCAAGGAATATTTGTTTAAAAACTGTAGTTGAACAACAATAAAAAATGCAACTAGCCATGCAAACAGATAAAAGAAAAAAATTAGCCACATTACAATAGATATGAGAAAGGGATTTCAAAAAAATAAACTTTCTGAAAGCTACAATCAAATGGAAACTCTTAAACTGATGGCATACCTGCCAAAAAAGTACAGAAAAACATTTTGCTTAATAGTAATATCATTAGAAGCAGTATCTTCAAAGTCAATAGAAGGTAAAAACAAAGAAGAAAACCTCTTCATTACCACTGAAATAGTTATTATCTATTACTATGAAATAAATAGCCCTCAAACTTACAGCTTTATAAAAACAATGATTTATTAATTCTCATGCTTCTGTAAACTGATTAGGTAGAATTTGATGGGATGACTTGTCTACCCCACTTCAGTCTCCACTGGGCTTGCTAATGTGGTTTTAGTTTCAGCTGAACAATTCAAGATGTTCTCACTCACGTAGCTAGTTCTTAACCTGAGATGCTCAGGGCCTCTCTCTTTACTTACAGACCTTCATTCTCCAAAGCCTCTTTTCCTTTGTAGACTTTTATTCTCTGGACTCTTTCTCTCCACGTGCCCTCTCCAGTAGGACAGCTCAGGCTTACTCACATTCCATCTCAGGAACCTCAAGAGTGCAAAAGCAGGAACTTCAAGGCTTCTTAAAGTTTAGGGGATTGAATTCAGACACCACCAAATCTACAATATTCTATAACCTAAACCGAGCTAAATGCTAGGTGAGATTCAACAGGTATAAACACAGAGAAGTGTGATTCATGGGAGGGTCATTTTGTGATAATCAATCACAGCCTCTTTATTTCAAATTTGTATTAGAGATTTTATCCATCATACTATTAAAATGAGGAATAGGAGAAAAATGATGATGATGATGATGATGATGATGAATTAAGGGTTATATGATTACATACATAGAAAATCTAAGAGAATAAAAATTATAAGGACAAAACCATCATGGCCAATAATCTAAACATAAAATTAGTACATAAAAATAAGTTTGCTATATACCATAAACACAAAACTTTTAAATTATTTTTAACAAATGTATTCAAAAACCATCTTGAGTAAAATTAAAATATTTCACTGGCAGATATTTTTAAAAGGCCTAAACAAATGGAGAATTTTTAGTACCAGAAAGAAAATAATTTTTCCAATATGGTCTTTCATGGAAACTGATAAGATAATTTTACAATTAATAAGAAGAAGCAAAAAAAAAGTAACAATAAGAATAGCCACAACAAAACTGAAGAAGATGGACAAGATTTGGGGTCTTTACTACATATTAAGACCTAAGTAGAAATATTAAGTCAATGTGTTAATATCGTTGGAATAAATGAAAACAAATGGAAAAAAAGAGTTTAGAAACACTGGCATATTTTCAGACAAGATCGGGCACATTCAGGGTGGGAAGGCCACAGACTGCTTGCACATTTTCAAGGCTGACAAGTCACAGAAGAGCCACTGTTAAGCGGGGAGGAAAGGGTGGGCCACAGTTGTGACACAGTCACTTCTCCAGAAGGAGAAAGTATGTCAGCATGTTCTTATCACACACTTCAGAGGAAAATAGACTAAACATGGATTAGAGAATCACATAAAGTAAAACACTGAAATATTTTAGGTAAAAGACAGGACAAATATATTTAAGGCTTTTGGGTGAACACAAAGCAAACGAATGAAGGAAAAGACTGCTAGACCGGACTGCGTGAACAGTTGTAAGCCTCTGTACATCCAGACACTCCATAAAGAAATGGACATGACAAGCAACAGTATAGGAGAATGCATATACAACAATTCATCAAATGCATTATTATCAAAAATATATTTTTTAGAATCTTTAAATTTATAAAAAAAAAATAAAACAGAGAAATGGGCAAACAGTATGGACAGATAAGAATGGGAAATCCAAAATGTGCATTAAACAAATTAAGGGTTACTTAGTTTTCCTGGTAACAATGAATAAAAACAATGATTTGGCACATTTTAAGTCATCTGAAGATCCTACAAGTTTTAAGAGGGTGGAGTCTCTCACATATTGCTCACAGAAGTGTTGCTAGGGCAACTTCTTTGGAGAGTGGTTTGGCAATGACATAAGTTTGAAAATGCCAGGTGAAACCTACATACATTTAGTCCAGAAAATATATTTGTGAATGTTTTTTCATTATGGTTTATAATAGCAAACTATCAAAGGAGAAGCATAAATATATTGGAATATCCATACAATGAAATAGTGTATAGCTATAAAAATTAAAAGCATAGAGCTATGATTATAAGCATGGGTAAATCTCAGAATACAATGTTGAGAGGAAAATATAAAAGAAATTGAGGGCTTATATAATTTAATGCCAACTCTATACAAACTTAAAATATCAAATCAAGGCAAATAATGCTTACATATTGTATATGAATGTTTGTATATGCAATAATGTTGGGAACCGCCCTGACTGGTATCAGAAGCTGAAACCCCCGCCTAGGCTAAGGCTAAAGGGAACGCCCTTGGAACCATAAGCCAGCAAGGAGACAAGGGCTTGTCTCCCTGGCAGGAATGCTGCTTCTGCTGCTGAACCCCAAAAAGCTTGGTCGGTTAGCCAAAGACGGGTAAGATTCCCCACGGGGTGAACGACCTAAGGCAGGCACGATCACTTTGGGAGGCCTCCCAAAAGAAGGACTTTGGGGGCTGCAGCAGAAGGGGGTGACGGACCCTCGCTCCTCGGCTTTGACATAGCCTGAGTTCTCATTGTCTGGGAGAAATCTCCTTATTGCCTTAGTTCCCGTGCTAAGCCTGAAACAATGACAGGGTGGTACAGCTCTGTGCTGAAAAGGGGCAGATTCCCCGGGTGATCAGGCCTAAGAAAGAACATGTAAATTACTGTGAAACCTGCTTTGTTTAGAATACTCAGTTGAATGAGAGGGGTCCAAGGAGGAAGTTTGTTCCTCAAAGTCTTACAGCTCTTTGACCCCCACTCAACAGACCAGCAGAGTTCCTTGTTTTCTATAGTTCCTTACTTCCCCCTGATAAGTATTGTACTTTACCTGAATTATTATGCAAAATGAGCCCAATAAAAGCATGTATGGACGGTAAATCGAGGCCTTCCCCACTGGGGGGGTGGCCATCTCGTCCCTACTTCCCCACAGAAACTAGTCTGTCTCTGTGCATGTTTGTTTTGTTTCTCGCGTGTTTTTCGGCGAGCCATCCACAGCGTTCCGTGGTCACTGCTGGCCGGTGACCCACGCGCAACACAATAAAACTTTAAAAAATGAATAAAATAAAAAACCCATTCAGCACAGTTGTTAGTTCAGTTTCATTTATACTCATAATGTTTTATTTAACGATCTTGACAGTAGGTTCTTGAATATTCATTACATTATTATCTACACCTTTCTGTCCACACCCTTGAAATATTATGAATGTTAACAATAAAATTATAGAGACCGGGAAAGACACTGAGAACCTCAAATTTGGCAAATAATATTCTGTTTTTAAAAAGAAAATGGAGATAGATTTTTTACTTATTTTTCAATAAATATCTGTTGTAATTCCATCATGTACCAGGCACTGCGAGGTGCTGGAGAAGCAACAGTGAAAATCAATACCAGCATCAACAAAAACCCAGTCACTGCTTTTGGGTCTTGTAATCCAAGTGTGATGCAACCTGCAGGCATTGGATCAAAACTTGTATGATCTGTCTTTAAAGTGATGGCTTGTGATCAAGTGGAACAAATCATACATGGCTAACTTTATTTATTTACGGCTCACTTCATTTAGTTCTTTTAAGGGATCTTTTTTCATTTTATATCTGGATGTCAACAATTCTATGACAACATGTAGATTAGCTGATATCAATCTGAAAGAAGATGTTTGGAGGAAATATTGCACACCTCAGTTCTCTACTTAAATCTATTAACTGTTGTTGTTTGGTTTGTTTCTTAATGGCTAGGGCAAAGATATAAATAATAGGTTTATTGTTTCAAATTTCTACATGAAACGAAGTAGAGAATGTTACTATGCAATATTATATAGCACATTAACCAGTAGTATTCCAAAATTCTATTTTTCTTCCAAATCACACTGCTTGTCATGAATTCACAAACATTCTCATGGCATGAAGTTATAATCCTTTTCTAAACAACAAAACAAAACAAAACAAAACAAAAAAAATAGCAAAATATAACCAAAGACACTGAAATAGGGGATAGTCTGACAGTGACCAGAGGGGAGAGAAGAGGGAATTTCAGGGGGGAATGGGTAGGGTTTACAGGAACAAATTCGGAGGACACATGGACAAAAACTAGGGGTGGGGGGTAATGGGGGGGAAGGGCAGAGGGTTGGGTGGGTGGGCTGGAATGGGAGTAGGGGGGAGAAAACTGTACTTGAACAATGATTACAATAAAAAAAATTTTTTAAAAAGTTATAATCCTTTTCTAAAACTGATGATTATCAATTGCTGTGGCTTACTTGATTTGTCCCAAATAGTGATCAGTTATGTTGAAAGTTATATGAGGTCTGTCCAGAAAAGGTCCAATCATTGTTAACAAAACGAGAACAGTTTGTACAACACTGATGTAACCCAGTAGCCAAGGACAGTGGACTGGAATGCGCATGTGTGCACAATGATGACTTCACCTTACTAGTGAGTGGGGGCGGTAGTCGCTGTTGAGTGAGCATGTGTACTGTGTGGCCATTGCATTACAATGACTGAGCAAATAGAGCATTGAATATGCATCCAGTTTTGTGTTAAGCTTGAACATTCCTCCACAGAAACTATTGGAATGATTCAGAAGGCCACAGCTATGGGCAACTGGTGATTGGCAGCTTTATCATAACAATGCTCCTGCTCATGCATCATGTCTCGTGCAGAGTTTTTTGGTGAAACATCAAATCACCCAGGTGACTCAGTCCCACTTACAGCCTAGATTTAGTGCCCTGCAACTTCTGGCTTTTCCCAAAGCTAAAATCACCTTCAAAAGGGAAGAGATTTCAGAATGTTGATGAGATTCAGGAAAATATGACAGGTCAGTTGATGGCAACTGGGGGAACTGTGTGAGGTCCCAATGTGCCTACTTTGAAGGGGACTGAGGCATCATTGTCCTATGTATAATGCTTCTTGTATCTTATATCTTCTTCAATAAATGTCTCTATTTTTCATATTACATGGCTGGATACCTTCTGGACAGACATCGTATGTCTCCAACAAATGGCAGATTACAAGTTTTCAAGTGATTTTATTTTTTCCAAATAGCAAAGGGAACAGATACATTATAAATCTCAGCAGAGACTGTTATTAATAGTTATTAATATTTTAGAATATATATGTGCTATTTTTTATTTTGCCTGGCTTTTGATTGTAGCTATATCATTTTTTTGCAAAATACATTACCTCTCTAGTTACAAAATTCAATAAAAAAGAAAATACATCATAGCAGAACATTTTGGCAATCTATAAATTTTACTATGCATTGGAACACTTTAGATTAGTAAAAGGCATATCATGAACCAGTTGGGTTTATTCCAGAAATGTTAGGTTAGTTCAACATTATAAAATCAATCAATGTTATTTATCATATTTACAGACTAGAATGAAAAAAACTATATGACTACCTCAGTCCCTGCAAAAATAAATAAAATAAAATAAACATGTAGCAAAATTCAGCACTAATACTGAAAATTCTCCACTGAAAGCAGAAGATAATCCCTTTAAACTGAAAAAGAATCTAAAAAAACAAACAAAATTAGACCTAACACCATGCTTAATAGGGAAAGAAAATATTACACCCTAAGATGAGAACACCAGGGGATAAGGATATCTATTTGCTGTTTCATTAATCTCTGTACTAAAAGTCTTTTCCCGTAAGAAAAAATATGTACTAGAAAGAAAAAGTAAAATTGTCAGTTTTTTCATAGATGACATTTTTGTATTTACAGAAAATCTTAAGTACTCTACAAAAAAAAAACCCAGTTAGGACAAATAAATGAGCTTAGCATTTAGCCATTTGAACATCAATATAAAAAATCAGTTACATTTATATAAACTAGCAACAAATGTTTGAAAAATGAAAAATTAAAGTTACCATTTACATAGCACATATCCCAACTATTAAGTACAAAGGGGAATTTAACAAGATATGCAGAAAAGATACTCATTGAGCAAACAAAGCATTGCTGACAGAACTAGAGAAGATCTATATTGCAGAGATTTTGCATAGTTATGGATTAGAAGAAAAAAATAGTATTAAAACATCAACTCCTCCCAAGTTGATCCTTAGAATCAAAGTAAACCAAATCTAATTCCAGCATTTTGGTAGAAATTAAGTTTAATCCCAATATCTGATTTCTAAAATTTACAGGATAACATCAAAACACACTAAAGTAAGATGAAATTGGAAGAGCTATACTACTGGATTTTAAAACTTACTTATCAAGTAAGAGCTAAAGTAAAGTAAAGAGAGCTTGAGAGCTAAAGCACTCAAGCTGGGTGGTACTTTGTGAAGTAGAAGTATAGATGACAGAACAAGGAGGTTAGAAGTAGAGCTGTACATGAAGTCACCTGAGGATGCAACGTGAAGGTTGTTCAGTGGGGGAAAGAAAGTCTTTTCAATAAATTGTGCTAGAAGGGCTGCATATTCACAATCACTAAAAAGAACAGTAAGCCTTACCTCAACCTATACATGAAAATTAACTGAAATATATTATAGATCTAAAAAAAATGTAACTATAAAATTGTTAGAAGAAAATACAGGGCAAAAATCTTGTTTTCATTTTTTTTTCTTTTTTTGGGACAAGGATCTTTGAACCAAGAAGATAAATATTTCCTAGGACACAGAAAGAACTTCTCATAAAAAATAAAGTTTCACAGTTAAATTATGGAATTTGTTCTCAAACTTACTTCCTCTGACTCTCAAAGCTAAATCTATAACATTATATATACTTTCCCACATATTCCTTTTTCTTTCCTTTTCTCATCCATGTGAACTTCAGGATGTGAAGAACAAAAGCAATTCTTGATTAGAATAAATAATGACAAAACATTTTTCCTACCTCAAAAAGTCCTCTTATTTCTTTGGGTGTCTAGTAAAGATTTGGTTTTACTTTTGAGTACCCTGTAAATGTTTGTGAACACAAAAATATTCTTAAATATTTGCATACAATAAAATAAGTTTCTAATATTGTTATGAATATCGTTATGATATCGATATGAATATCGTTTATCAGTGCTTACTAGGTACCAAGTACAATTCCAAATATTCTATGTGCATTAACTCATTTTATCCCAAGACTAACTCTGTGAGTGTAGGTGTTCTTAAAACTCACTTTTACAGATGACAAACATGAGAGACAGATTGGTAATTTACCTAAATTAGATTCAAATCAGGATTTGAGCTCAGGGTGTCTAACACCACAGTCTACACTTTTAACCGCCCACCATGTACAACTGATGTATTGTATAGTTCAAGACTTTCCAAATTTGAGCAGCCTCATTGAAACACGAATCCTGGCCTGCCAGTAGAGATTCCTTAGGTCAGAGAATTTGCCTTTCTAAAAAGTTTCCTAATGATGTCGATCCTACTGGTCCTCAGACCATGGAATAGACCATGTGTGGGGAGATGGAAATGATCCTGCAAAAGACCTTTAAAACAGGAGAAACTTTATCAGCCCAGCAAAATCATCTATAACTTTACTTTAGACAAGATAGTATAACCCCTTTAAATCCATAAAACTTTCCTAAATCAATGTGGTTTAACACCTAGAGACAAGCAAAACATGGTTTGCATATACTTTTAAAAGTATTCTTTACCTGTGTGCTCTCTAAAAGTAGAGCACACCTGGCATCGTGTTTTGATGACTGTTCTCCACTGACGAGGAGGGTGACAGACAGCAAGCGTCCAAAGGTCTACAATCCGTTGGGTTGAAGGGCTGAACTCTGTCTGCCATCAGCTTGCCCATACAACCTCAAAAACTAATATTTCAGCCACGACTGACTTTAGCTCAGAAAAGATTGACATTTTATATTAGAAGTTTCTCACACGTATTTTGCTTTCTGAAAGAGGAAGTAAAGCTGGGAAAACATGCAAATCTTAGCTCCTGGGATAGAGGAAAGGAGGCTGCTGTGAACAAAGCCTGCTCATCGCATTAGTCCGTTTCCCCGGGGCCCAGGCTATCTGCAGAAAGGCAGCTGTTGGAATTTAAGCACCAATTAAAGATTTTATAGGATTTAGTCAATTTCTTTCACAGGAACATTCTACCTGTGTACTTAGAAAGTAAATCAACTGAATATTCTATTAAGCGGGGAGCATATACTGAGGGGCTTTTAGCATAAGAAACAAAGATAGGGGAAAATAATTGTAAATAAAACAGTAATACAGTTTGGATGTGAAACCTCTTTACCAAGCATCAGTTGGATATGTCCTAAAATGTCGCAGCTGTCAGCGTTTCCACAGTAAACTATATTTGAGAACTTGAAGGATCATGCCTTAAAGATGCTGTTTTTGGTATGTTTTATTTTCTTTTTGCTGTCATGTCTTGCTTGGCATACAGTGATTTCTCAGAAGTTAAAAAGTTTGTTCATAATCATTGCTACTTCTGTGCTGCAAGACAATTTCATTTGAAACCCATATGTCTCATATTTGCAAGTATAGTGAAAAACAATGTATTTGATGTTTCTGTTGATTAAGAAAAGGCGGGTTGTGGAGAAAGTGAGCACACTCACTAATTCATGCCAGTTTCCACTGTTTCCAGTGTTTCCAAAAGCAATGAAATGCTTTATTAGCTCTTAAACCTCAGACATGGTCTCTTGCTTTGGGAAATAAAATGCAGACATATGTAAAATGCTCATGCATTGTATTAATGAATACTGATTAATGTAAGTGCATATCCTATAAGAAACCTCTGAAAAAGGTAATGTTAAAGGTCAAAGAAACATAATGTAGCACCTAAAATCTCTTAGACAAGTCTTTTCTCCTTGTTTTCTGAGACATTTCAGAATGCACCTAGATGATTCCTTTTGTAACCCAGTGCCATACCCAGGAGATGCTGTAATTCTACTAAGTAAATCTGTTTTATTTATCTCCTGTTACTGAACTTGTAAGCACTATCAGGAGTACAAAATGATTCTTTAGAAGTTATCTGCACTGACTACTACATCTTAACTGTCTTCAAAGTGCTATATTAGAAGATTCATTTTGAAATAAATATAACGATGTAGTAAATGTTTCCTTTGAGGAGCCCTACAACATTCAGCACAAACTCTTTTGGGGAGTCCACAGAGGAGCTTTATAACTGGGAGGGCAGGTTTTAAGGTGGATTTGGGGGGCCTCCTTTCCCCCATATAGTTATTTTAAATAATGGCAAAAAAGCCACACTCATATATCTAATAAGTTTCAAAAACTACTGAGATGCATATTTCTCGTGTAAGTGCTGGAGAAGAGAATCATAAAAAATATCTAATAAACTTGAACAAGGGCACTTACCTGGCAAGAAAGGAAAGTGTTTCTGAGAAACCAACTTTTAACCTGAGACTTGCTAAATTAATACAGATCAGCTAAGAGAGGGGGACAGGTGGAGAGGATAAAGAAAATAGTGATGCAGCCACAGAGAACACTGGGTGTGAAAACTGAAGAAAGATGCCATGGAAATGCTTGAGAAATGGAATAAAAGTCACTGTGGCCCAGACAGAGACAGCACAGGCAGAGAAAATCCTGACAGGAGGCCAGTGGCGGCAGGGGCAGGGCTTTGACAGCAGTGTTAGGGATGTCAGACTCTAAGGGAGATAGGGGATCTGTTATCATGCTATTGTTATCATAATATTTACCTCTTTAAGAAAACCTCCCTTCCTGCTGCTTGGAAAATTGATTGGCGGGGTAAGAGGGGGAGCAGAGAGACCAACAGGAGACTTTCCTTTACGGGGAGAGGATGGTGGCACTGTGCACCAATGTAGTAGGAGGGGAGATGGATTAAAATGTTCATTTGTAGAGGACAAACACATGGAATTCGAGAATAAGAAAGAAAAAGATATCAAGGATGATTCTCATATTTCTGGCTTAAGCAACGGCAAGAAGAAGAAGCAATGACCTGGATCGTGAATGGGGCTTATGCATTTATTCAACAAACATTTTTTTGACAATACTTGCTGCATGACAAGTATCCTCCTAGATGATTGGACCTGAAATAAAGCCACTGTTCCAGAACAGTAAATATGCATATATTCACTGAACCCTTAATAAATGTTACATAATTGGAACTATTATTATCTCCATTTTGCAGATGAGAAAAATGAGGCATAAACATTTAAGAAACGCAGTTGGTAAATAGTACATGTAGAACGGGAGCTAGGAAACTGGCTCCAGAGCTCATGCATTTAAATGCTACACTAGAGAACAGTGTGCATCACTGCACTAATATGCAGCCAGTAGGCGTAGCAAACAACCTCCTGCACTCCACAGTCGGGATCCAGTGGGGAGGGTGAATAAATGCTACAGTTGACACACTTATGGAGATTCATCATGCAAATATTGAATGTTTGAAATTGAAGTATTTGTGAGTGACACTAAAAAGAAAGAGGAAAGGAACAACAAATCAACAGTTTTCTGCTGCTGTTCTAATTAATAGTATTTATTCCTGGAGTCAGTAGAAAGTGGGAAAATGTGTCTCCTATAAACTCAGACAGTCTCGTTCCCTAACTGCCTCCCCAATATGTGCATCTCTCCCAGAGGTGAGAGCAATTCTCATGTTAAGGCCCATGTTCCCTCTCCACAAATGTAACTACTTCATCAGGTGCACATGTGGAGAAAGGCAGGCTGCTCACACCACCTCCATAGTAAGAAACCACACATGTATTGCTAACGGGACACCTCGAGGGACTGCATTGTTGTCCCCATTTAGGTTACAGGTTTTAATTTTGTTTCCTATTATTGTTGCACCCCCAAGAGTGGCATCATTCACCCCACTCACTGCATGTGACTTGCAATGCCTTTCCTAGGGGAAGAAATACACTTCCTTCAGTCATCAGCTGTAAGCTTGGCCATGTGACTGCCTTTGGCCAGTGGGATGCAATCAGGACTGAAACGTTCCACATCTGAACTTGAAGAGCTATCAAATGGTTTCCCCTTCACTCTTTTACCTTCTTACCATGAGAATAGCATGTATGAGAGGGGCTACTCCCGCAGTCTGGACCCCAGAAAGGGGAAGACATGGGAAATCAACCTGTAAATAAAACTAGCCAGCAAAGCCGCTGAAATTTGGGGGCTGTTTATCATTGTAGGATGACACAGTCTAAGCTGACTGATACAAAAATCCAAGATTACTTTTGCCTAAATTTGAATATATGAGAAGTTCACTTTAAATCTTCCTTTAGAGCCTATGCCACATGAGATGCAACTCCATGTACTTTGGGAAATATTTTTTAAGATTTTATTTTTAGACAGGGGGAAGAAGGGAGAAAGAGTGTGAGAAACATCAATGTGCTCCTTGCTCACCCCCGACTGGGGACCTGGCCTGCAACCCAGGCATATGCCCTGACTGGGAATTGAACCAGTGACCCTTTGGTTCATAGGCTGACACTCAATCCACTGAGTCATACCAGCCAGGGAACTTTGAGAACTTTCTATCATCCCCTTTATCTATAGGTGGGCTTGGATCTGACAACTAAGACAATTATTGGAAGACCTACAAGCAAGGTAGATTCAACCCTGAAATGATAAACATTGTTTCTGGTTCGCCAGCAAGAGCTTAACATCTTAATAGGAGCTGTTCCCACACTTCCCACATTTGATGACCAGCTCCAAAAATTCATATTGCCTTCCACATCCCTGTCTTTCATCTATAGGGGTAACAGTTTTGTAAATCTCATTGTGAAAAGTTTTCTGAGGGGAAGGGATTAGCAGAAGTGGGACACACACATGTGAGCGAGTCTAGAGGCCAGTTATCATTCAATATCTCGCAATATTCTCTTCTATATTTGGTGTCTGTCCCACTGGGGGACAGGTGCCAGAATTCAGATCTAGGCAAGTGACAAGTTAGAGGTGGCACCAGTGCAACACACCTGGGAGATCTGGTTCACATCAACTCAGCATAAATAGCCTAAGATATGAGAAAAGAAGGACAGGGGAAAAGACCACAGGATTTTCCCCTTCATGACATAATTTAACATACCAACATGGCAAGCAAAATGACAAAATAGGCCCCTTGGTGGTGGTGGGGAAGGGGGCTTGAGCACCACCTGTCTCCTCAGTCCTTGATTTCCTTTCACACATAAAGTCCCATGAGGAAGAAATAGGCCCTAAGTTTGCTCAAGGAAGGAGGGAACATGTCCCTAGTAGTAGCAGTAATTTGAAATTCAAAACCAAATCATAAGGAAATAAGACCAAGTGAAATTGTCATTTTCTCTTAAGCTCTGACAAACAGATTTCTGTTCTCTGTTTTTCTGGATGGTGAATGGAAAGAAAGTGACTTGTTCCCTTAGCATTCTTCTCTCTCAACTTTTCATAGGCCAGTACTGATGATGAACTATGTTTTCTTCCTTAAAATTAAAACACCCTCTTCCTCCCGCCCAAAGGATAGATGCCAAGGCTATTCTCTGAACAGCTATTGATTTTGTGCCATCTGCTACCTAGGAAGCGTGATTTCAAGGAAAGCACTGATGTGGCATCTCTTAAGTTGTTCTAGGCAACCCCTTCTTCCAAAGTGCTAGACACAAACCTGTTTATTCTCTGTCTGCCACCATGATTTGTTTGTGATTTTTTATTACTGTACTTTGCATCTAAATGAACTCACAGAATATAATACAAATTTGCAATTGAGTTAATAGGTTGAATAGAAGGTTTTTAAAACATTATTTTCTTCAATCAGGAGGTTCTCTTGGACATGCCAGTTACCCACATGAACTTTCTCATAAAACATCATTTCTCATAACTTTTTTATACTTACTCTGGCAATGCTAACCCTTATACTTTTCCTTATTTGAGGAAAAAAAAGTCAGTGAAGAAAAGTTACACTCTTCTTCAACTTGAAATTCCCCATTTATTAAACATAGTGTGGTCTCAAAGGATATTCTTGCAACTGTTGGTCAAAAGAGGAGCTTGATATAGTATTATCACAAAAATTGTAATAACACTCATTTTAAACAAGTAGCAATGAATGAACTGAACATCTGCTATTATTTCACATGACATTTCCACTTTTCTAGATCTTTGGTCTTTTCCTTTGTTCACTTAACCATCTATCTTATATATAAGGTCTGTCTAGAAAAGGTGCAACTATTGTTAATATAACAAGAACAGTTTGTGTGACATTGATGTAACCTGGCAGCCAAGGAGAGTGGATGGGAATGTGCATACATGAACAATGATGACTTCACTGTACTAGTCAGTGGGGATGGTAGACGCTGCTGAGTGAGCATGTGTACTGTGTGTCCATGGCATTCAAAGTAACTGAGCAAGTAGAGCAAAGAGTCTGCATCCAATTTTGTGTTGAGCTTGAACATTCCTCCACAGAAACTATTGGAATGATTCAGAAGACCACAGTTATGGGCAACTAGTGATTGGCAGCTTCATCATGACAATGTGCCTGCTTATGTACCATGCTTCATGCAGAGTTTTTTGGCAAAACATCAAGTCACCAGGTGACTCAGCCCTCCTACAACTCAGATTTGGTACCCTGCAATTTCTGGCCTTTCCCAGAACTAAAACCACCTTAAAAGAGAACAAATTTCAGACCACTGATGATAATCAGGAAAATACAATGGGGCAGCTGATAGCAATGGCGAAAACTGTGTGAGGTCCCAAGGTGCCTACTTTGAAGGGCACTGAGGCATCATTGTCCTATGTACAATATTTCTTGTATCTTGTATCATCTTCAATATATGTCTCTATTTTTCTATTATATGACTGGATGCTGTCTCATAAGAGAAGTACAGATATAAGCAGCCCAAAGCTGGTAGAATAGCTCCAGGAACTCACCCAGAACCCAGGATCCTTCTCTCTTGCAGCTCCCCCGTGTTCGGCACTGTCCGGCTTCCATCCTCAAGCTGCCATGGTCCATGCTGCGTGCTGAATCATCAGGCATCATGTCTTCATTCCAGAGAGTGAAAAGGAGAAAGTAGGGTAGAGGGTGGGTTCAAAATAAAGCATCTCCAAGCAGCCTAACTTCCACACAACAGTGCTGGGCACACCTCGTGGACCTGGTCTCAGCCACATGTCCACATGAAGTTTCAAGGTGGGCCTGGAAATGGAGTCTGCAGTTGGCACTCTGTCAGTTTAGGTAAAATATGATTACAAGAAACAAAAAGAAAATTAGGGTAGCAGGCAACCAGCTGTCTCTGCCACAATGCTCCTCACAAGATTATAGTGCAAATTCAATGAGTTAATACATGCTGAGCTCTTAGCACGGTGACTGATTCATTCCCTCAGTAGCCACCATTATTACTATTAGCCAATAGCCAGGGACATAACATTCTATTATTTAGAACTCATTCAGAAGGAAACTATCTGTAATTCGGCAGGGTGTAAATTCTTTGTCCTATTTGGCACTGATTAAATTTTAAAGGAAATGTTTTTAGAAAGTCATAGACAAAATGTATAGGAAAAGCAGTTTAAGCCACTAGTTATACTTGAGAGTTTATAAGTCAACAACAACAACAAAAATTCTAAAGAAAAGATCCAAAGCTAGACAACTGTATAGAATGAGGAGGAAAACGGTTTCCTTAAATTCTAGAGTAATTCACAATAAGTAACTTAGAGATGATAATAGAATGCGAGTTCTCCCTCAATGCTCCACAGGTTTTCACAGTTCGGCACTGTGCTCGTGTGGGTGGAGAGCGAAGCGGAAGTCACAGCGCCTGTTCTTCCGCAGATGTCCTTAGTTGCTGCTTGCTGACGCTTCACTTTCTATTTTCTCCAGCTTTTTCTTTCTCTCTTTTGATCTAAGTCTCCATCTCCTTTCTCCTTCCCTTTGCATTTTCCTCTGGGGCTATTCTGTCATGTTTTACTTTGCAATGTTTTTGAGAGTTGATGCAAATTGTAATCAGTGTCTTTTATTCCTTTTTAGAGTGCACATCACCCTGAATCACTGTTTCCAGGCAAAAGAAGATGCCAGGTACTTTAAATTCTAATTCTCTCTTTTGATATGCTCTCAAAACTGAAATGAAAAGCCTTCCAGACTGCAGGGGAACATGGTAGCAGGATGTATTTCCTTATCACAGACACCTAGGCATGTACTGCCTCATGGAGTGAATTAATTTTTCTCAGCCTCAGTTTCCCTTTCCCCCAAACTGGTGAAATAATAGTATATGTTACATCAAGGACTTTTGTTAAGGATTAAATATGGTAATGTAGGGAACCTCCTAGCACAGTAAGGAACGGAGCAAACAAACGTTAGCTCCGATAACAATGATGGCGATAATAAAACTAGATTCAGAAAATCCAGTCAGCTTTTGGTATCTACAAAATATTGTTGTTAAATAATGATTATTTTACTATGTTATTAAATCAAGAAGAATTTACTACATTGACCCAAATAAATAAAATCTCAAAAACTGTGGCTAAGTTTGGTTCATCTGTTGGGTCAATTTCATTATCTGATAGGATACTACCAATTATCCAAGATCTGTCCTTGTGTCTACAGTCCAGTAGACAGCACTGTTATGCACTATCTCTGTGACAAAATACGATCTCTTACTTTCAGCTCTCCATTATTTGGTCTGACTCAAAAATATATCATCTTTCTGTTTCATTTTTTTCTTGTGCTTTGGAATTATTTCCTCATTGTTAATCATTCTCTAGACAGAAAAATCCAGACTTTCTCAAATAATACCGTACTCTATCCATCCTCACTAATATACCTTTAGTCAAATTAGTGTGAATATGTTTATTCTTTGCATGGCCAAATGCTCCCACTCATTCACTTCCTTGCAAAGCACATATGGTGTTTTTCTGTCTAATAGTCCTTTCCCCAAGGCACTGACATATCTTGACAGACTTTCAGTACCTCTATCAAAAACAAAGCTTCTTAAACTGTTTTGGCTGGCAGGTGTTTTGGAAAACCTGACAAAAGGGATAGATATTTTCTCTGAAAAAATAATGCACACATGTTGCTATGGAACGAAAGTTGTGTCCTCCCAAAATTCATAGGTTGAAATCCTAACTCCCAAGGTGAGGATAGCATGAGGAGGTGGGGAATTCGGGAGGTGATAAGGTCATTAGGGTGGAGCTCTATGAATGAGATTAGTGCCGTGATAAGCGAGACCTTAGAGAACTTCCTTGCCTCTTCCACCATGTGAGGATTATACAATGAGTCTGCAACTTGGGAGAGGGCCTTCACTGGACTGAGCTGGTACCCTGATTTTAGACTTCTAGCCTTCAGAATTGTAAGAAATAAATGCCTGTTGTTTATAAGCCACCCAGTTTGTTGTATTTTCTTAGAGCATCTCAAGTGAAAGCAATTGCCAAGTGTTTCTTCTCCCTTCCCTTTTGCTACTTTCCCCCCAAAATGTATGACTTTCAAAGTCTGCTCCTCTGAATTCCACATACTTTCAAACCCTTACCTACAGTCATGCTCAAATCTACCAGGCACAGTTTTAATATTTCCAGATCTGCTAGGATGGCTTGGTCCAGGTCCGTACCAACTCTAGGCCAATTCTAGCCCCCATGTCCTCTCTTCCATAATGATCCCAGGCCTCCTCCACTGACTGCAAGGCCTTGGTGCAGAAGGTATTTAGTGTGAGAGAACCCAGGCTGGATTTTGCTGTTTCTGCTTTTTATCTTAGAATTTGTATATTTAGCACTCTGTCTCTAAATTATGCTAAAGCTGTTGTCTTGGTATAGTTTTAGTTTTCCTTTCTTCTTGATCTCCACTGCTTTTGGAAGAAAGTTTGGGAAAAAGGGACAAAGGCAGACACCAATATGGTGAACTATGTGGGATTATTTAGAGATAACTCTGAAACCAGTATGGGGAGTAGATTGGAAGAAATCTTAAACAAATTGAAAGACTAAATAGAAGGCTATTTTAATAGTATAAGTAAAATATAAGGAAGGCCATTTTTGTAGTGGAAGAGGCTGTGGTGGGTTCGGATGATTTTAAAAATTTGAAAAGTGTCAAGAAGCATAAGGAGGGAAGGGTAACCCCTAGGTTTCTGTCTTAGCCATTTAATATCATTATAGTAGAACCATTCTGATACAAAGAAAAGAGGATGAGGACTAATTTGGGCAAATGGGCAGTGCATGCAGAAGGAATTTCATGAATTCAGTTTCACAAGAGTTTGGGACGCCTGAGGAATATTCAGGAGAATTTGCTCACTGGGTATTCAGAAGTAGAAAGCACAAAAAAAGGTTGGAACTAAAGATAGAAATCTGGCAGTGTACAGCATAAAGCTGAGAGAAGAAGCTGTGCTCCTGTGTGAGGGCTTTCAAAGGAAGCGGGTAGAAAAGAGAAGAGTAGAGGAAAGGATGCCAGGATAGAAACTTGAGAGACACTTCCCTGGATGGAAAAGGACCCAGTGGAAAGGCCCAGAAAAGAGAAAGAAGCAACACAGGGAGGAAAACTAGCAGAGGACCATCTTAGAAGTTTAGGGTAAAATCAGTTTTCTGATGAAAGTGTTGATCCATCTTGTAAGTATGGAACAGAAAATAAAGGAGGAAGTGAAAGTCTCAACATCAAGTTGCTTGAAGACTGAAGATCCTTTGAATTCTTTAACATTAGGAGGTCATTGGTGATGTTTGCTAAGAACATTTCTTATTGGTTAGTGAGGGTGAAATCAGATTACAGTGGATTAAGAGATGGGTAAGAAGTGAAGAATTGGAGGTAGGAAGTATAGACCTCTTATCTATAGTGCCTTATCCATTACAGTCCTTAAAGAACAAAATAAGGGTAGTAGTTACAGTAATACACATAATAATACTCTCATATAACACTCCTGGCCTGGGACTACATGTGTATATACCTTCTTTCCCATTCTAAATGAAAAGTTCCTTCATGTAAGGAGATGTATCTAAATCCTGTTTGTACCATGTAGTACTGGGCACCTATGATGAGTGTATTAAGAATTTGTTGGTCAAATGAGTGAACCAATGAGTCAAAGCACCAAGACTCAACTCTCATCCAAATCCCAAACATAATCTTTAGTACTTGTTTCCAGGTGCCACTGCCTGTAAGAGTGTTTAGCCTCCAATTTGAAACCATGAAGAGATACTGACTTGTAGCTTATTTTATGAGATATGAATGATAGTTCCTGGCAGCCACAGCAGAGGAGCTATTAGGATGCACAGAAAACTCTGACAACCAGCTGAGGTATGTAAATGCCATGCATACAGCCCTTCTTTAAAAGGGGCTTTCAAACCCTAATGTGTTTCCCCATTTATCTATCATTACACAAGTAAAGAAATACTTTTTCATATGTAACTACCCACAGGCGCTAATTTAATTTTATTATTGTTCTCTGCAGTGCTGCCAGGCAAATATCCTTTGAGCCTGTTTTGATTAATAATGTGGCTTGCATTTATTGTTTGATTTCCAAGTCCATCTGAAAGTGAGACTCCGCTGCGGACCTCCAGATCTTCACATCAGCTCTGTCTGGAAAGGAAGGCTCTGGTTGCTACAGACCTTAGAGAACACACCACTGAGCACAAATACAAAAGGAGCAGCATGTACACAGAGCCACAGAAAGGAAAACAACTCTGAAATAAATGTGTCAGAGCTTAGTTTCTAAGAGGAAAGAACCAAAGATAAATGTGGACCAAAATATCTAATGCAAGGTCCTTTCAACTTGCACCACAGGCCTGGCTTCTTATATAGGCCAGTGGTGGTTTGGAAAGCCAAGTAAAGAAGTACAATAGGAATGCTTTCTGTTAGACCTGTAATCCAAATATCTAGACATGCATAATTTCTTCAGCTGACTGTGGTGACCACATCCTTAATATTTACATGAAGTTGGCTTGAATCCCGCAAATCCTCTATGGTGAGTGAGGAAACGATATGGTGAGCAAGTTCACATTTCTCCATGTCATTTCAGTTGAATTCTCAATCTCCACTCCAGGTTATGCTTCCTGTGTGTGAAGGAATCCTTTGTTCTATATCCCATTGTCCCACTGAGTTACACACATGTATCTTTATCCTCTCAATTCCTCTAGCACAAAGTAATGTGTATTTCAGACTTTACTTAAGAATTTAGGAGGGTCACAGCTTGACTTCCACGGGGAACATCCAAGCCCAGCACAAGTAGCAGCCATCTCAGAATGCTTTATAGCTCAGGCAGTGTGGCTCTGGGCAGAACACAGGTGGGGGCTGACCTTGGACTATATCACCCAGGAAACCCCAGAGCCTCAAACCCAGTGGAAAGCTACAGACAATGTCAGAACACCACCACCATGCCCTTGTATAGCTCACCCTCCCAGAGGGTGGAGGTTGGTGGTCAGTGGTCACAGCCAGTCCTTGCAGCTGACTGGCCTGGGTAAATCCCTCCCATTGACCTGCCAACAGCAATCAAGGCTCAAATACAAGAGGAAGGTGTACCTAGCCCACACAAAGAGCATACCTTGAATACCCAGCTTGGGTGATAAGGCAGGCTGTGCCATTAGACACTAAAGGACACCTACCACATTAGGCCAGGATACCAAGACATGGAGTCATGACAGCTCTACATAATACATAGAAACAAACACAGGGAGGCTGCCAAAATGAGCAGACCAAGAAACATGGCCCAAATGAGAGAACAGATCAGATCTCTAGAAAAACAACTAAACAAAATGGAGATAAGCAGTCTATTAGGTACAATGTTCAAAAGACTGGTGATAAGGATGCTCAAGGAACTCAGTGAGGACCTCAAAAGCATAAAAAAGATCCAGTAAGAAATGAAGGATACACTAATTGAAATAAAGAACAATCTACATGGAAACAACAGTAGAAAGGATGAAGCCAAGAATCAAATCAATGATTTGGAACAGAAGGAACCAAAAAACAACCAATCAGAACAAGAAGAAAAAAGAATCCCCCACTCCAAAAACAATATAAAAAGTGTGAGCAGCCTCTGGGATAACTTCAAGCATTCCAACATTCACATCACAGGGGTGCCAGAAGGAGAATAGAAAGAGCAAGAAATTGGAAATCTATTTGAAAAAAATAATGAAAGAAAACTTCCCTAATTTGGCGAAGGAAATAGACATGCAAGTCCAGAAAGCCCAGAAAGTCTCCAACAAGATAGATTCAAAGAGGCCCACTCCAAGACACATCATAATCAAAATGCCAAAGGTTAAAGATAAAGAATTTTAGAAGCAACAAGAGAAAAGGAGATAATTATCTACAAAGAAATTTCCGTATGATTGTCAGCTGATTTTTCAAAAGAAACATTGCAGGTTAGAAGGGACTGGCAAGAAATATTCAAAGTCATGAAAAGCAGACACCTACAGCCAAGATTGCTCTACCCAGCAAAGCTATCATTTAGAATTGAAGGGCAGATAAAGAGCTTCCCAGACAAGAAAAAATTAAGAGTTCATTATCACCAAGCCATTTTTACATGAAATGTTAAAGGGACTTATGTAAGTCAAAGAAGAAGATCAAAACTATGAGCAATAAAATGGCAATAAATACATACCTGTCAACAATTGAATCTAAAAAACAAACTAAGCAAACCAGAAGAACAGAGACAGAATCATGGATATGGAGAATGTTTTGATGGTTGCCAGATTAGAGGGGGTTTTGGGGAATGGTTGAAGACGTGAAGGGATTAAGGAGTACAAATAGGTAGTTACAGAACAGCCATAGGGATGTAAAGTACAGTATAGGTAATGGAGTAGCAAAATAACTTATACGCATGACCCATGGACATGAACAAAGGTGTGGGGATTGCCTGAGGGAGTGGGGGGGCTTTGCCTACGGTAGTGGGGGTGCTGGGTGGAAGGGAGCAAAGGGGGAAAATTGGGACAACTGTGATAGCATAATCATAAAATATAATTTTAAATAATTAATAAAAAATATAGAGACAAAAGGGGAAGAAGTAGGTTTACTTAGCTTGTGCAGCAGCACCAACAACTCAACATAGATGATTGACATCTCTGGCCTTGAATGCCCTTGAACTAACCTAAGGAATTGGTGGTGGCCATTTGTTTCTACTAGAATTTCAGCCTTGCACCATATTGCTGCCTGCCCCTGCCTCCTCAGACCAAGCTCACTCATCCGTCGCTCCCACCCAAGGTTTCAGATAATTGCTGCTGCTGCACAGTGTAGCTAGCCCTCTGTTTTATCGCAAACCATCTGCTCATGCCCAAAGGGTCTCATCCTCGTATTTATGACCAAACATGACTCTTCTCGCCCTAGGAGTTCTGTGTCAGCCCTTAAAGTAACACAATTTTACCTCCCTCTGCTACTTTAAAAAAAACCTTGTGTGCTTCAACTCTTTCTTATGCAAATTTCATACTTATCACCTTCTCAAAAAAATTAAAACTATAAAAAATGAGAATTTATTTTACTTATTTTGCCTTTTCACCTAAAGAATTTATCCTAATTCTCCCCATTTTGGGACAGAAATGTCCCAACAAAAAATGGTTAAAAAAGGGAAAGTGGAAATCTTCTGTTTTGAGTAACTTACCTTCCCGCCTGTCCTCAACCCCCATCTTGGTTCACTATATCCAGATGCTTTATTACAGTTCCACGATGGTTAACTTTATGTGTCGACTTGCCAAGGTCACAGGGTGCCTGGACTTTAGGTCAAACACTATTCCGGGTGTGTCTGGGAGGGTGCTTTTGAGTGCGATTAATATTTGGGTCAGTAGACTGAGTGAAGCAGATTGCAGTACACCGGATAGATGTATAATGTTCACCAGCTTTGTCACCTTATCATTATCTTTATTTGGATAATAAGTACTGTTTAAGGATATATACCTGGGCATGAGCTGGAAAGGCATGGGCTTCCGATGGTTAATTTTACATGTCAACGCATTTAAAGATGTTCACTAATATTTAGTTTCATCCATTTCAATGTAAGCAATATTTTTTAATCCACCCAACAACAAAAATACAATACTTGGTATATTTTGTATCTGATTTAAAACATGTATTTGTTAAATAAAAAATTTTCTGAAACACCTTTTAAACCTACCATACCTTATACCGCCCATAAACTGGATTAAGATCTTTACAATTTCTTAGTACTGGGAAGATTGTAGTCCCTCGTCTCAATCCCCACAAAATCCACACTGCATATAATGCACAATTTTAAAATGAAAAAAATTGGGTGTTCAGACATTTGGTATGTCTAGGCATGTCTGTGACTATGCTTTTTAATAAGATAAGCATTAGACTCAGTAGACCGAGTGAGGCAGATCGCCCTCCCTCATGTGTATACCCCTCTCCCAACCAATGAAAGACCTGAATAGAATAGAAAAGCTAAAAAAGGCAGCGGGGGTGGGGGGCAGCGCTCTGGCCTGACTGCTGAGATGGGATGTTGGTTCTCCTGGCCTTTGGACTTGGACTGGAATTTGCACCAGCCACTGGAACAAACTTATGACAGTGTTATAATTCCTTTTCAATTTTTCTCTTTACTCCTACCCAGATCACACATCCATGCTCAAAATGTTCTCTGTTCTAGATTATCATAGGTTGAAAGCCACCTCCCAGAAGGCCTGCTTTCACCTAACAATATTTAAAAGCCCTATAATATAACAGTTGAGGATTTCATCACTGCTTGATCTCCCCCAAGGAATGCATCATGCACTTGCTCTTTATAACATTAACTCTTTGGATTTCATCGCCAACTGTGTTCTGTTTCTGAGCATTTGACTTACAATGATGCTGGGTCATTGAAAAGGGGAGTGGGATAAGGAAGAAAAGAGGGGAGAGGATGACTACGTGAAGCCATTCGAAGAGGTGTCAGCAAAGTGTACAGGCATCTCTTGGACAAGCTCAGTCAGATTCTGACAGAAAGCTCATCCAGCTTGACAAGAACTGCTAATGAGACTTCCCTGCACCAGGAACAAAATGAGCTTGTTCAAGTGGCACCAGTGGCCTGCAAGCCTTGGCTTGTCTCCCACACGGCTTCCTGGAACAGGAGACAGGGTTCAGAAGTCTCCTGGGGCTGACTATCATTTCTGAGGTAGCCTGCCAATCTGGAAGTCAAAAACCAAACCTCATCTCTTTCTCTTTGCATTCCTGCCATGACAGTTGAATTCTCCAGGCCACAGGCATGCTTCTGACCGAATGAGGAAAGGATCATGTACAGGAAGTTCATGTTCAACATTTTAATGTAATAGCTCGCCACATAAAGCAGCTACAGTTCTCATTGCATGTATTCTCCAGGAAGCAGTGACCAAGTAGATGACCAAGCAAGTGAGAAGAAACAAATTTGAAGGCTAGACAGTTGCCCTAGAGGTCTGAATAATTAAGATCTTTTAAAATTCAGAAAGTAGAAAAATTCAGAAAAAAGAAAGTAAAATTCAGGAAGTAGAAAAATCTGTAAAATTTGTTGGTTATTTCTATTCCCCCCTCTCCAAACATGTTTTCTGTCCCTTTTTATACTATTTGGGAGAATAGATAAATCTGCACATCATCTTAGATGGCTTTTTCTAAAATGCTTGATCTTTAGGATCTTTTTAGAAGGGTTCCCCCTTTAATTAGTAAATATTTAAAACAATCTATGTGAGTAAATCCCAAAACCATCATCTGGTTAGTGATCCCAGTCTTACCCCCAAGTTTCCAACAGCGCTTCGGTTATCCTCTGCTTGGAGGGATATGTCTGTTGAGACAGAGGACAGAACTGAATTAAGTGAAATGAACTGTGTGTGGGGAGACTAGGGAGGCTTAGTCCGCCTGGTGGATATAGGCATCAACCATCGCAAGAACCGGCAATCTACAATCTTATCCAGCTCTTTGATGTCCTGAAGATTGGGTGTTTTGCAGTTTTAACATTCACACAACTCATTCAATATTAACTCAGCAATTTTTTTGGCAACTAATATAGGGCCAGCCTCTGTTCCAGATATTGTAACTCACATTCTCGTGTTTGTGCACACACATACAGTGACCATGCTGATCCTTCTGCTCTGTGCTAACACGGAGCATGGCATCTTGATATGTGAAAAACATTGTTCCTTAGTACTCAACAGTCCTGGGTTCTACTTTATAAACTTTCCTTTAGCAGGTCTATAGTCTATTCTGTGTAAAGGCTCAGTTTCCTTATGTGTTAATATAGATATTATTTCAGTAGCCTAACACTTAAATCCTTGTAAAGAATAAACACAATGCATTAAAATACTCAAGGGAGAACAATTTAATGAAGTACCACATATTCATAAATAAATGAATGGATAAAGAAGATGTACTACATTAATATAATATTACTCAGCCATAAAAAATGAAATCTTGCCACTTGCAACAACATGGGTAGATACAGAGGGTTTTATGGGAAGTGAAATAAGTCAGAGAAAGACAAATACTATATAATTTCACTTATATTTAGAATCTATTAAAAAACAGAAACAAACTCATAGATGCATAGAAGATTTTGATGGTTGCCTAGATGGGAGGAGGATTTAGGGGTGGGGGAAAAGGGGAAAGACATTAAGAAGTACAAATCACCAGATACAAAATCAGTCACAGAAACATAAATCACAGTATAGGAGATACAATTGTGTCAGATGGTCACTAGACTTACCAAGTAAGTTATATAAATGCCTAATCACTGTGTGTACACATGACACTTATATGTGAACTGTAATTGAAAAATAAGAAAAATTACAGAAAATTAAGGTATATTCAAGAAAGACAAAAACAAACAAAAATCTAACAACGAAGAGAATAAATATTACCTAAAGAGAGAAATAAAAAGGATTAAAAAAAAAGCTGTGGACTGAAATACAGGCAAAGAAGGAATACTGGGTATATTATCAGTCATTGAAAAATTAAAAAAAATAAACAAAGAGACAATGGAACAGTTAATATTTAAAACAATACCCCCGAAAACTTTTCAGAAATATATTTTAAAAAACCTACACATTGAAAGAATGCAAAAAATTACCTGGAAAATTTAACCCGTAGCAATCAACTCTGAGACATATCTTAGCTAAAATTATTATATTTCAAAGATAAGATAAAATCTTCAAGGCATGCAGGCAAAATGCTCAAATAGTTTATAAAGGCATCTGATGTTTTAAAACATATCAAGCAAGGCAACAATAGGACTTTGTTTTTTAAAATTTCAACAAAATTAAGTGTGAATCAAGGCTTTTGTATCCAGCTAAGTTGACCTTCAAGTCGCAAGAATAAGAAACAGAGCAAATCAACAGTTTTCCATGTACAAGAACTAAGGAAATTCTGTGCCCACCATCCCCTTTAAGAAATCTGTCAGAATGCTACTTGACAAACTATGGCCAAGGTCCCGTGCTAGCAGGTATGCAGTTGCACTCACTTCCTGCCATAGTGCCTTGGCTACCTCCACATGGACATACAGCAGTTGTGACTGAAACAGTCTGTGGCATGTTGATCTACAAAACCTCAAATATTTTACACCTGGCCTTCTACAGAGCAAATTTGTTAACTCTGCTGACTAGAGGATAAGTTTCATCCAAACAAATAATGGTGAGATAAGCTTTAGCAAAAGGGCTGAAAGTAAGCACTTTAAAGTATAGGACCATACATAGAATACTAAAATAATGCTGGAGGTGTGAGTGGAAGACTACTGTGCAGCTGCTGTGCATTCTGATAAAGCAGAAATACTGTGACTGAACATGGGAAGATAAAGGAGGGGAAAGAAGAAAATATAAAAAGCTTTTTGCTGTTGATACAATGTATGGGTGCCGCAGATTACATATAAAACAAAATTTGATAAACTATGTGATAAAAGAGTTAAATAAGGGGCATTCAAAAGGGTTAAGTTCGTGATTACTACAAGACAAAAATACAGACCTTCTTACATACTCCCCCAATTTTTTAATAGGAAAGCAATCTATATACAACTCATATAGAAAGACTCTCATAAAACAACACATGTAATGAGCAAAATATGCACATCTCAGAGACTGAGTCCAAATATATGTCACAAAGATTATTGTGGTGACTTAACAAAAAATTAACATTCTAGAAATCCAAGATCAAGTAGCATCAGCTTCACATGGCTGTCACCTTCACAATGACACAAGTTAGAGTTTTCTGGAGAAGCAACACAGCAGTGGGGTATACAGACAATGTCTGTAAGGAGACAGAAGGGTTTATTTGACTAAAACACAAAGTTCAAGGTGAAGACAACTAGTATAGGATGAGCTTGGATTGGTTAGCAGGAATTAATTATAAAATCCTTTATCAGAACTTTATGCTAGATAATGGGGAGACACTGAAAGATTTTAAATGGGGTCTGACAAAGTCTTACTTTCATTTATAAATCATAAACTGCAATTTAGATCTTGTATCAGAGAGGGGCTAGGGAGAGAAGGGGTTGCTTCTAAGTGGCCTTGCTCACAGTAAGATAATATTCTGTGTTACTGTGACTTCTTAAGGAGAGAGAGAAAAAAGACCAACAACATTATTACATGGGGATCCATCCCTACATTAAATACAGACAAAAATTATGAGGAACAAAGTGGCATGATTATAGATTTCTAAGTCTGTGTTGCATCAAAATAAAAAGTCATTTTGAAGTAGTAAATATAATGTAGCAATGATTTGCGCACATGTGGGAGCTGAGGAACTAATTATCTTCACCCTCTAAAGTGCCTACCACTATTTATCAGGTTTGCAAGATAAATGCTTTAATTTGTTACATTTGCATAAATCCACTTGCTGCACCTTATCAGTACACTTACAAAATGAATTGCTTTTCTAACACTTTCTAACTTTTTTTCCATTGGTATACTTATATTTGCACTGTATTAAATTCAAATTTTCTTCAGGCAATGTATCTTATCAACTTATCACCAAAAATAATGTGAGTCATAGAATCAATCAAAATTTGAAAATTTAATTTCTTTTCATATGAATAGCATCCACCTCTTCTCACCTTCTGCATAATACCCACTGCTTTCATTAAATCAAAACTAATAAGGTTACCCTCAGTAATTTTAACTGCCTTAAAAAAAAGTGAACAATTAAATTACAAGTTGGTACAAAAGCTGGGTATATCGTGGATAAAATAGCTAAATATTTTTTCCTGAAAAATAAAACTCAGCAGGCATGACTTTCCTTAGTGTGAATTGTTCTCCTCTTCTCCAGAACACAAACTTAGTAAGTTAATTTGTAACATTATGTTATAATCAAGAGGCAAAATTCCACTTTTTATGAAACTCACTAAATATAACAGAATAACAAATATCAATATACATTTCTGTTTGTATTACTATCATTTTTAAGAACCTTCTAGAAGATGATGTAATATTTTAGAGATGGTAGAAACAAAAATGTAATGATTACTTTAAGCACATTAAAGAATATGAGATCTGTCTGGGAAAAATCCAGCCATTATTAATATAGTGAGAATTGTTTGTACATTGATGTTAACTGGCAGCCAAGGAGAGTGGACTGGAATATGCGGGTGTGAACAATAACAACTTCACTGTACTAGTCAGAGGGGGTGGTAGATGCCACTGAGTGAACATGTGTGCTGTGTTGTAGTTGCATTCAAACTGACTGAGAGTAGAGCAATGACTTCACAAATTTTGTGTTAAGCTTGAACATACCTCCACAGAAAGTATTGGGGTGATTCAGAAGGCCGCAGCTATGGGCGACTGGTGATTGGCAGCTTCATCACGACAACATGCTCACTCATGCATCTTGTTTCATGCAGAGTTTTTTTGTGAAACATCTAATCACCCAGCCTCTCTATAGCCCAGATTTGATGCTCTGTGACTTCAAGCTTTTCCCAAAACTAAAATCCCCTTTGAAAGGGAAGAGATTTCAGACCCTCAGTGAGATTCAGGAAAATATGATGGGGCAGCAGTTGATGGCAACTGGGAGAACTGTGTGAGGTCCCAAGGTGCTCACTTTAAAGGGGACTGAAGTGGCATTGTCTTATGTACAATGTTCCTTGTATCTTTTATCTTCTTTAATAAATGTCTCTATTTTTCACATTACATGGCTGGATACCTCTGGACAGACCTTGCAGATTAAATCTAAGGTGATCTATTACACAAATAGCTCTTAGGGATCCCTGAAGATTAGTTCTGAGAAGAGAATGGTTGCCTCTTCCTCGTTATTCATCATTGGATACAGAGTGACTCAGATTTGATTTATTGAGGTACTGTTTTTATCTATTTCTATCTATGAGTCTTCTAGGTGCAAAATTGACACCACCCACCTGAGGTCTGACCTCTCAGCTCAACCAAACTTTAGACAGGTTTCTTCTTAACTACGTTCTCAGCATCCCTCTTCTTGGAGCACTTATTCTTTTCTGATCCCTTGAAAATTAATCTTCTGGGCCTAGGAATGTCTCTTTCAGGGACCTGTGAGCCATCCCTTTGAAGTTCAGTCACTAGGAAAGAGAGCACTTTCATCTCCCAGTTTCTGAGGGAGGGTAGCAGCCTAACTCCATGACCAGAACTGACTAGGGAACTTGGTGGCCTAATCACATTGGCCCGCCTCATCCAATGCCATCAGTACTTTTTTCTTAGCTCAACCCACATGTAAAACTCTCCAGTCTTTTGTGTCGGTGAAATTTCATTCATTCTCTCCCCCCATTACAACAGTCTTGACTCTTATTGAAACAGTTTTGAATAAAGACTTCTTTGCCTCGCTAACTGCAAGAGGTACAATTTTTTTTGACATGTCTCAGGCTCATGTCCTCCACTGAGGGAGATGGTCACAGTTTTGTTTGAGCACAATTTTAGTGGTTATGCTGAAAGAGTATTAGGAACACAAAACTGGAGTTTTATAGTTGTGTTTGTGTTGGCTGGGTGCATGAGGGAACATCTTTTCCATGGTTTCATCTTCTTGTTTATAGAAGTTCCAATAGCTAATTTCCTCATCCCTATGCCCACTAGTTAGCATAGGCAGCTAGTTAGTTATTAACAAATGAAGGGAGAGGATGGAATCAGATATTTAGCCAGATTAACTGGGAAGAAGCAGCTTCACAGTCACTATGGGCATCGGAGAGGGCAGGAAAGACTGGATTTCCAATATCCCCAGGGAACAACCAACCTTCCTGCAGACTACCCAGGGGAAGGATAAACAGTGAGGGAGAAATTCCTTTGCTGGGTGTTTGGGCAGTAGAGGCTAAGGTGGTGATCATAAAGGGGAGAAGTCTAGCCTGGGAAATCTGGGGAAAGAGACTGGATAGGATAAGGGCACAAAACCCCAGGAGATCCAGGAAAGGGGTTGGGTAGAGGGAAGCACCAACATAACCCTGGGAAGACCCAGGAAAAAGATGGAACAGTTTGAAAGAAAGCTGACCTCTTCCCAAACCCAAGGAAATATAATCAAAGCTTAACAAGGCCCAAGTTTGATGCTTTCTCTCTTCAGCAGCCACATAGGCTGGATGGGAACAGAAATGGTTCTAAACTAGTGGAGCCTTAGATTTGTGGCTAATGGCACAGCAGCCCTGGGTCCTGGCCTTGCTCCTGGACTGGCTGAGGACAAGTGCCAAGCTGCAGCTCTAGGGGCTGAACTTCTTCAGCAGTGAGACAGAGCTGGGCTACCTGGTCATGGAGGACACATCAGGCAGGGTGGACCTGTGGGCAGTACTTTGTTTTCATTCCAGTTAATCTTGCCTCTATACCTCAAATTTTCCTATGTGTATATCCCTGAAATGCATTTCCTGCAGTACGGTGGAGGACCCTACTTCCTCCAGCAACACCATCTCCTCCCTTCTGGGGAAGGAGGAGAAAACTGTTTACCTCATAACCCTGAGAGTAACAGATCAGCTTGGCTCGGTAGCTAGTTTGGCAGGGCAGCCTGAGAGTAAGCACTATACAAGTGTTTGTTAAATTAATCAACTGAAAAATAAATATGTTTTAAACTCAGACAAGGAGCAGGAAGATCTTTTTGGCATCTTGAAATGCTAAGAGTTTGCCAGGTTAGTGCTTAAAAAATTGAAGATACTAAACCTATAAATTCTGTTTAATTTAATTGAATAGTTGCTCAAGGAATTGATTAAAAGCATTTAACCATTAGACTTGAACTAATCCAATGATAATTGAAGAATACGTAAAAAGAGTAAAGGTGATTGTTCTTTCTCAAATAAAACTTACTAGATTTATAAATGACATGATAAAATTTTTGAAAAATGGCTTACAGTCCTAAGGAAAAATTGAATTCTGAATTTATAACTCTAATAAATTGACTGTCAGCATAACTGCAAGATGTGAAAGTATATTTATTGCCAAAAGACATTCTTGAAACTCACATTAACTATGAAATAAATAAATACATTAACTATTAAAATTGATATATCTGGTCTTTTAGAGATTCTTTTGAAAAGCATGGCCACAGATATGAACACCACTAAAAGGTCAAAAAAGAACTTTGAACATTGACTAAGGGGAAATTATTTGTACAAATTTGTTTGGACAGCTTTTTAAAAAGAAACCAACGATCAAAAGATATTTCCCTTTAAAATAAATCTGTATGCTAAAATGTCAATAAAATTATTATTTGTGATTTTTAATTGACATTTATTTTAAAAAACATATTGTTAAAAACAAGAAAGCTGGCCCCAAAATGGAGCTGCTTTGCTGAGCCCCAGGCCAACATATGGAGACTTCCTTACAGTTTCATGCTTGCCCCAGAAAAGGAATCTTAAACCAGTCAGTCAAGAACTTCCTAAATGGACGGGTCAGGCCATCTGCCTGACACCTACCACCCCCTACAGGACGGTGGCTACAATACCAAATCCACTTTGTCGCCCAGGATAACTCCCTTGTTCATGCTCCCTTCTGCCTTTAAAAGTGTTTCATTATGTGCAGCTCCTTGCAGCTTCTTTCTATCTGCTAGATTGGATGTTGCCCAATTTGTGAATCATTGAATAAAGTCAAACAGTTCGTTAAAATGTATTCAGTTGAATTTTGTTTTTTAAACTGTGAAATCTCAATAGGGCTTTTATTACCCAATGACCCAATTTTATCAATACATGTGGGTAGAACTTTATTTTTTCACATTGAGAAACAAACAAAAATAAAGTCATATACATCAGAGACAAAATAGAGTTGACCAACAGAGGCAGTCAAGGAAAATTAAATTGAACCTTATATAACATAATTTGTAGGAGTTTATAGCTCTTCTCTGAAATTGACAGAGGACCTCACCAGCCAAGCCCCAAACGCCAAGCCTGTTTACACCATCTCTGGACCCCCTTGTTCCATGGCTCTGCACCCCGGACCCCAATAAAGAGGAAGACACCAGGCAAGCAACCAGCTGAAACAGCCAAATAATTCCTTGTTCCTGACTCACCCCCTAAAAACTCCTGAGTCTGTGAGCAACTTGGAACTCATCACTCCCATAGGCTTGAGTTTCCCATCTTGCAAGTTTAAACCTTTGCAATAAACACATATTTTCACTTTGTTTTACTCATTGTAGAGTTTGGTTTTTGACAGGATTTTAAGAAATATCAGACATCTTTGTACCAGAAACAAGCATGATACAATTGTGCCCTTTTAGAGCATTGCCACCTAACTATTATTTTAAATTGTAGAGGTAAAAGGCATTGCACTAAGCACATTAACTTAATCCACTGAGTGCTTCTGCACTGGTTCTGAGTGCTGAGACACACATACAAAATAATATTAAATATCTATAAGACAGAGATGAAATAGCTAATATATAAAGCACAATAAGATTTCATTTCTTACTGGGGTTCCCAAGGAATCAGATGTATCTGCCCTAACTCTTATGGAGAAGGTAGGAGCTTGACAGTGGATGTGACGCAAATGTATTACATACAACTAAACGTCTGTTATCACACACATGACCTCTTCAGTCTTGGAACTGTCCCTATGGGAAATATGATACATTTTATGAGACCTATTTCATTCTGTGATCTCCAGGAAATAATTTAGTGAGAAAATGGGAACCTCCTCTTTTCCAGCACATAAAGGCAGGCCCTGCTTCCTCTGTGAATAAACGTATCATGAACATAATATTACCTGTTAAGTGATCTCATCAATGGGAAGTCAGTAGCACTTATACATTTAAAAGAAAATACCCAGAGAGACATCTCTGAATGCTCCATGAAAAATACTTGTGGTTTTAAGTGTAACTAAAGAAAGAAAAAAAATTAAGCCAGGTTAAAGAATGCAGGAATGTGGGGAGATGACAAGACAGAGGGAAAGATGACAGCAGACCTTTGCAAATGGATTTGAGGGAGAAGAGGAGGAAAAGAGCAAGAATAAACAGTGAAGTTCAGATTGGCATTTACTAAAGGCATCTTGGCTGCTCCCATCTTTGACAAGGAGAAGCATTTCTCAAGGCCACTCCCTGGAATCGGAAGAGAGGCACTGGAGAAAACAGCATGTCCCAAGGCCAACCTGTTTACCCAGCAGGGTTTGACCTAGAGCTCTGCAAGCTGTTAAAAAACAAACAAAACAAAAAAATAACAAAAAAACCCTGCATGTGCATAGCTGAGAGAGAAATTCAGACCTCTCTATTTTTCAGTCAGTTCAAATAAAAACCAGGACACAGTCAACAAAACAAAAGGTGTGCTGATTACTTAATATAATTCTACTGCGTTCATCAAAAGCCTTGTTCTCTTTAGAAGCCTGTTCTCCAGAAGCAGTTAGGTGTCTCACAAAGCTAACACATCATCAAAGAAGCACATGTACTCACCTGCAACAGCAAAAGTGTAGGCAGGGCCACCTACTGGACATGCTGTGAACTACAAGGCAAGGTCCCCCATTTAAAAATACCTTTCCTCAAGGGCTTGCTACTGTGCAAAATATAAAAAATAAAATGAAATCCTCCCTCTCCCCAGCAGGGTCTTTCAGGTTGAGACATTCTTTTCTTTGAAGGCCCAGGTTGATATGTGAGTCTGTTAACTGTAAAGAAATCCAGAGTGCGTTTCTAGACAATAGAAACTGGTTGATAGCACTGCAGACAGCAACTTCAGGGCCTCTCCCCAGCTGTCCTCTCTGTAAAGTGCCCCAGTTAATATGAGTTGGCTAGAGAGAAATGTCTTATTCATGAGAACCTGCTATCCTGGTCACTGGACAGGTGGGAACACATGATACAAGCTGGGCTAACCAGGGTCTTTTGCTGAAGAATTTAAACTGAGATACACAGAAATGAGAGATTGCAAACTGAGATGAATAAAATATCTCAGACTTTCCTCCCAAATCTGAATACGCAGGCTCTACTTTTAAAGGAGGAAAATATCATGGAATTCCAGTATGATCTTACTAAACTTTTTACAATGTCACTTGGCCATGGATAAGCATAACACCATCTTTGCATTTATAATCACTATCCATTTATAAGCTCAAAGACAATTGTAAAAATATATATATACTAAATAACAGTCAAATCAAGAGCATACATTTCATATGAAGAGAACGCCATTTGCTTAAAGCAAACAACTGAACACTCAATAGGTTATTTCGATGAACCAACTTTCCCCCCGCCTGAGCTCCTCACTCAGCATTGGGCACCGTGGGCCGCCATGGCAGACACCTTCAGCGCCCACTGTTTATGCAGTGGCTTCGGCCCTACACATGTGTCATAGCTCCCAGCATTTACAGTGGCCTGCTTGGGTGGACCTCCACAATAAACACCCAAATTTAAGGTCTTCGCTCAGGTACAGAAATCAATTAGCAATGTTTAGTTGTAAAAGGGTTGTCCAAGTAATCCAGACTGTATTCTTAAAAAAAAAATAATTATGCCAAACATCTCAAGTATTTAAATCTAATTAAAATTTGCAAAACATATCCATGTTTTCTTAAGCTTCTGCAGCTTCCCGTTGGAGGCTGACTGGTCTCCAGCAGCACCTTCTACCTCAACTCTGCACCACCCAAACCCACACACACCAGTTGTGTGTGGCTACAGCGTCCCTTGAAATATAGCTAATGTGACTGCTAAGTTGAGTATTAAATTTTACTCAATTTTAACTAATATAGATTTAAATAGCCACGTGCGGCTGGCAGCTCCTATCATGGCCAACACAGCTGTCGTCTTATCTGAGCTGCCCTCCAATGCTGGCTTTCCAGAATATGATGAAAGCAACTTTGTATATAACCAATTGCCCACCCAATTTTGTAGCTTAAAACAACCAGTATTGATTTGCTCCCACAGTTATTATGGGTCAGGAATTTGGGAGTGACTGAGGTGGGTGGTTTCAGCTCAGGCTTTCTCATGAGGCTGAGTCACGACGTTCGTGGGGCCTGCTCTGCTCTGAAGGCTCTTCTGGGGCTGACAGATTAGCTCTAAAATGGCTCACTCACAGGGCTGTTGGCAGAAGGCCTTGGCTCCTTGCCAAGTGGATCTCTCCAAAAGGCTTGATGTGCTCTCGCAATGTGGCAGCTGACTTTGTCTGGAGCATGCAATCCAAGAGAAGTTGAAAAGCTTTCTATGACCTACATCCTAAATTCAAACAGTTTCGCTTTCCTTTAATCTGCTTAATCTATAAATCACCAGGTCCAACAGATACTCACTCAACAGGAGGGGAAATAGTCTCCAACTCTTGAATGGAAAAATATCAAAGACTCTGTACATAATTTAAATCCACTATAGATATGTTAACTTATCTAAAGCAATGGAGTTAATATGTGGTGAAGCTTGCATTTGAACTTGTTTCCATCTTAGTCTGGACCAATGTTTCTATCTCAGCTCTCCGCTGCCTAGAGCAATCACACAGGCAAATACATGGTTTTCTGAGGGCGTGTTTAGAAACCAAGTGTAATCTAAATGCAAGTAGGTGGCTTATTATTATTTTTCATTTCAATAGGTAGGCATATAAAAAATCTATGTGTTATTTCCCAAATACCATTTTACTTGATCATCTTTTAAACATTTTTTTCTTTCCTAAGTAATAAGATATATCTCATGCTCAGAAAGAAGGTTGAGCAATCAGCAAATGTTTGGAGTTCCAGGGTCCATGGCTGTACTGGAAAATTAGCTCAATTTTCCCTCCAGGAAGTCACAGATCCACAGCCCCACCCACTCTCCTCTGTGGCAGTCCCTTACTTAGCCCTAGTTGAGAGCTGTCTGACATGGGTAGGCTCAGGGAAGTGTAATAATCGAAGAAGCACCATTGAAATGATGATTCTAGTCTTTGCCCGACTTCCCAAAGAGCAAAAAAGAGGGCCAAGTAAAGCGTCAACAAGAATTCTTACTAAAAGGCCCAGCCTTCTATTTTCTGATATCACGAAACACTCCAGAGCCTCTCATTATTCTGACAGAAGAACTCTTCCCATCTTCTCTGGGGTTCAGTGCCCCACTTCCCCTGCTTCTCCAGCTCCACTTGCAGCAGGCACCTCCACGTGAGCCCCTCTCTCAGCCAACCAGGCCCTGAGTACATTAGCTCTTGTATCCACACTAATCTCACTGCAAACTTTGCCGATGAGGCTGTTGTCCCTTCTGCTTTTTCACTCACAGACTCTTCACCATCGCAGCCCATGACCTTAAGAATAAAAGAGACAGCAAAATAATGGACTAATTCACAATTTACTTTGGAAGGCACCAAGTAGGGCCAACACAGTCACGCACCACTTCACAGAAGAATGCATTCTGAGGAGTGGGTTGTTAGGTGATTTTGTCATTGTGCGAACCTCACCAAGTGCACTTACAAGAACCTAGATGGTACGCCCACTCCACACCGATGTGGTAGTAGGGTGTGCCCTACGGCTCCTGGGCTACAAGCCTGTATGGCGCATTACTATGCTGAGGAGTGTAGGCACTTGTAACACAATGGTACTTGTGTATTTAAACATAGAGGAGGTAGAGTCAAAATATGGTATAAAAGACAGTGTGCGTGTGTGCACATGTGTGTGTGCATAGGCAGTGGCTTGGGGAGGGAGGGCTGTGGAGGGAGGCTCCCAGGTGGAGGGAGGGAGAAAAGGAGAGAGGGGAGGAAGAGGACAGGAGAGCAGAGATCGAAAAAGAGACCCAAATAGAAAAGCCTGAGAGCAGAAAGAATGTGGGGGTGGGGGCAGGGAGAGAAAGGGACTGGGAGGGAAGAGAGATGAGGGAAGCAGAGGGAAGGAGAGCAAGTTTGTGTGTGTGGGTTTAGGTGGGGTGTGCATGGGGACAGGCGTAGGTGGCCATGGGTGGGGCTCTGTTGCCAACTCAGGAGCCCTGGCTGCAGGTGGGCAAGACAGCATGTTGAGGCACCTTGTCAGTTTACTTTTAATTTTTTTTCTTTTATTAATATCAGAGAGAGAGGGGAAGGGAGGGAGACTGAGAAGGAAAGAAAATAATTGATATGAGAAACATTGATCAGTGCCTCCTGCACGTGCCCCAAGCGGGGCCACACCTGCAACTCAGGCATGCACCTTGCTTAGGAATTGAACCCCAGACCTTGCTGGCTGCTGGATGACACCCAATCAACTAAGCTGCACCAGCCAGGGCTCCTTGATGATTTAAACCACCCAGAATTAGCAGTAAATTCAACATGGTAGTCAGGTTTAGACTTTTCTTTCAACATCACAAACATTTTGCCTATAAGTTGTCATAATCTTATGGGACCACTGCTGTATACACAGCCCACCGCTGACTGAAGCACCGTTAGACTGCTGGTGCGTGACTGCAGGGGAGTTTTCTCAGCCACCCGGGGCGCAGCTGACAGAGCCAGGAATCCACGCCTGACACAAGGCAGCTTCTACGGCTTGGACAAGGATCTGAGAAGTGGCTTGGCAGAGCTGCTCAGACCGAGAAAACCACACTTAATGGTGATTGGGAAAACCACTCACCTTCTTTTAGAAAATTTAAATATGTAACACTCTAGCAAGAAAATATGTTAGTTTAGAGAAGAGAAGCAAAGAGATGAAGAGATAAGCCTTGCATAAACTGTAGACTTGAGGCAGAAAAAAGGAAAATAGGTTGAAAATAAAGTCTAATTAACTGAGACAACTCAAGTGGGTGTCATACTTGTAACCCAGAGGACTCTGCTAGACCTACTTTAAAAGAAAGGAGTTGTGTTTGCTAGCTTGTAACAACTTTTACTTGGGGCTCATTATTTGCTTTAAAAAACACTCAATGTTCGCCCTGATGTAGATTGTTAGAGTAATAATGCTGGCTAACATCTACTAGATGGTTACTATTGTATAAGACATTGTTGTAAATGCTGTGAATATATGAGCACTTTTCTCTTATTATTCCTATTTTACATGAAGATATTAAGGCACAGTATCAAAATAATTTTCCCCAAGTCATACAGCTAATAAGTAGCAGAGGTAGTACTTGAACCCGTACTGTCTGACTCCACACACGGCACTCCTACCTGCTATATTCTTCTCCTGCTCTAAATGAGACTGCCTGTTTGTGACAGGATAATTTTCAAACTTGTTACCCTGCCATGTAAGGCCTCCGCTATCTAGCCCACAGCAATCTCCAGCCAATTTTATTAGTACCTCAAACCAGATCAACTCCAGCCTCCCCTGGAAGCATCTCCCACAGCAGGCAGCCTGCAGGCTTCGCACTGCCTTGCTCTGCACCTTGCACCTTCAGAAACTGGAAGCCCTAACTGCGTAAGGGTGTGACCACAGAGAAACCAGGGACAAGAAAAGCAGAAGCCCCCCCCGCCAACAGCAGGGGTTACAGACATCTGAATTCCGAGGCTGTAGAATCCAACTTTGATGAACAATGTGATTTTTCAGACCATGTTATACATGTTTATTTAGCCTCTCAGCTTTAAAAAAAAAAAAAAAAGGAAAATGAAATTTGGTGTCAAGCTGTGTGAACATGGTCCGACTCTTGGATAATTTAGTTTTTGTGACAGATTCCATTTTCTGCTGCTGGCATGATTACACAGGAATACATTGGTCCACTGAGAGTACATTTGTGTCTTTTGCATGGGATAACTCAGTGGTAGCATTTAATTTGTGCAATATTATTCACTTATCAGTCCCAAAGACAGTACATGCTCAGAATTACTAAGTTTATTGAAATGTTATTACAAGAATCAGGCTTGAGAGGCAAAATGAACATCAGTGCTTAGCTTGAGATTGTCTCATTATCTTCAAAGCACAGATATCATTGAGATGATTAGTTTCCTGGCTAAATTTAGGTTTGAAGAGGTGTGAATATGTGCCCTGTCAGAAATGCGGTGTTGCAGCACTGTCTGTCCTGTGAGGCTGTTGAAAGCAGAAGTACGGACAGAGTGAACGGGGGCAGATGCACGTTAATAGGGAATGGCGAATTCCGCTGGAGAGTGCTCTGAAAGAGCCTGCCCCTTCTCAGGTCTGGCCAGCTGTTGTCATGGTAGAATGTGGCCCATTGTGCTGGAAATTCTGACTTCAAGAGGATTCAATTTCTGGATATCTACATGACATACCCTGACACTTAAATGTTGGTAAGTGCAGTAGTCGGAATGACTAGAATGACTCCCAATGGCCTTCTTCCTTGTGTAATCCTTTGCCTTTTGAATGTGAATGGAATCTGTTAATGTGATAAGACATGACACCCATGGCTGCTATGTTTGGTGGCAAAGGGTTGATCTAAAAGGGCCTAGTGTAATCACTCAGGGCCAGAAGGGGGCAGCATGAGAGGGACACCACAGGCCTCTGTTGGCTCTGAAGTGGCGGAAGGCCATGTCCAAAAACCGAGGAGCCTGTAGGAGCTGAGAGCAGTCACCGGCTGGCAGCCAGCAATAAAACAGGGACTTCAGCCGCACAACCACAAGTAACCGAATTCTGCCAACAAAGTGAATGAACTTGGAAGTGAATTCTTCCCCAGAGCCCTCAGGTAAGAGCTCAACCTACCCAACACTTTCGTTTTGATCCTGTGAGAGCTTGAGTAGAGAGCCCAATGGAGCCCTTCCTGATTTGCGACATACGGACTGAGATAACAAGTGGGTGCTGTCTTAGGTCACGGTGTGGTGATCTGGTACGAAGCAATAGAAAACTAATGCAGTCAGAAATTATGTAAAAATTTCCAGGAGGCTGATTACTACACCTTAGTCAATAGGCCTCAGTCAGCAACCTGGGGCACGAGGAGGGTGAAGCGAGAGCGTTCAGGTGAAAGGGAGCCTGAGTCACGTTTCACCTTTGAAGGTCATGAGCAGGACAATGTGCGTCACCTAATCTAACAGCCATCAGAGGAAGACACTCTTAAGGAAATAATTTTTTGATGTAAATGAAAAAAAAATTGTCCACAAAGTGCTAATGGGTGGAAAGCAGTAGAGGCAACGTACTGGCTTTGTGGGTATTTGCATTCAGCAATTTGAGATCATTCATGTGACTCAAGAAAAAGAAAATTTTCTTATATTTTTTCCTAAAAATGAAATGAGGATCAGTGTTTCCTTAAACTATTGATTGCACACTGCCATAAATCTGTTTCCTTTATTCTTGATTGAGGATGTATCTTTTAAAATAGATGGCAAATATCGGCATTTCCAAAGCTTGAATAGCATGCAACTGAAAACAGGCAAGTTCAGACACTTCAAAAGAAGTAGTTTCCCTTTGGTAAACAAAGCTTGGAAGTTTATTTCAAGTGGTTCTTGGAATAAATTTATTCTCATTCCATTGCTCCAATAACAACATTCATTGGCTAATGTGGTTCTTCAATACAAAAATGGTTAATAAGTACCTTCTTGGTCAGCCCTTAGAGGTCTCTCTTTATTTAGCATCATTAATGGAATGGACAGTATGTTGCAGATACTGTGTTATGAATAGAATATAAGAATACAGATCATAAAAAATGATAGCTGGCTAGTTTCTTATACCTTACTATGTTCTCCTTAAAACCTTTCTATTACTGTGAGAAGTAGGCATGTATGGGTTCTACTAAAGATGCTATCAAGAATTCCTTGCTATCCTCCTTCATACCACAGACACCAATTTGAAGACAAAAAGACAGTTGGATGCACTCAGCTGCAGATGGAGAAGCTGGGCAATAACAGGCTCTTCACCACCTCCCACTGCTCACAGAGCCCCTGCCCAGGGTGCCTACAGCATGAGGATTGATAAACTGGATCTGAACGCAAGAAGACTTAAGAGAACACCCTGCCCCCTTAGGCATATAGATGTGACCAGCTACACGTCTTACTGTTCACGTAAGTTGCTCCTGTATTAGGCAAGTTTGAGTAAAGGGTAGGACTTCGAAGAATAGGGTAGGGTCCTGGACCCCTTCCAGAGGAAGACTGGCTAGTAATTTTTTAAATGAGACTTTTACAAATAAAATATATTTGGGCTCTGGCTTATTTCCCTCACTACACCCCTCCTTTCTAGAATTATTTAGCCACAAAATGGTTTCTTCTTCAAATTAACACTTGGGATAATTCCCCAATAAAAGGTAATGATGCAAATTGCTTTTAGCATTTTCTATAGTTTGTTCAAACCTATGTTTTGAACAAAACATAGTTCCATTTTTGCCTCATCGATGTTGACATCTGCAACTTGACCTTTCTTGGAAATTAATGATCACACAGGAACTGTAAGTCAGAGTCTAGCAGTTTCAATATTTGCTTGGCTGGAGAAATGTTTTCATCTGTTTGCACATGATCTATTTTCTAGTTCTCTGGAGGTCTTGTATATCTTCTGCAATTCATCCTGTGAGAAGGAAATTTCCAGAGCAGACTGCAAATCCATGGTGTCCCGCAGGACTAACACAGGAATCGCTCTCATGTAGTTATCAGACCAGATGGCCACCCAAAAACTTTCCCTAACCATTGTCCTATGCTAATGGCATACAGAAATGTTATTTTCAGGTTGCCAATTAAGATAACATCTGCACCAACTATATTTTATTTGATAGGATAATTAATTCATTTTGCTCAAACCCTAATGTGTATTTTAGGTATTAGTTTCAAATTTGAGCATGGCCCCAGTATGGCACACCTTTTTTTCGAGCTGGTTAATAAAACTCTTTGCTGGTGCTGAAAGTAGCAAACAGTTAAAAGCCATGCCATAGGGCAGGGGTCCCCAACCTCCAGGCGCGGACCGGTACCAGCTGGGCTTCTCAGGCCACGGTGAACTTTAATTTTTGTGCTTGAAAAACAAGTCCTCTGCCCCGCCTTCCATGAAAAAATTGTCTTCCATGAAACCTGGTGCCAAAAAGGCTGGGGACCAGTGCTCTAGGGAAAAAGGGCTAATCACTGTGTGACACGCACCGGGGACTATTTACAGCCTAATCTCTAAAGTTAGGTCAGTGGCTTCTGTAGGCGAACCAAGTTTCTGGTAGCAGATCTTGAAAACACATAGGTAGGCAAGGAAATAGGGCATTTCAGATATTGAAAATCATCAACTTAACTTTAATATGTAAAAAAAGAAGGGAAGACAAAAACATTTGAGAAATACCTTCACAGGTTTTGCTGGTGGTGGCGAGACTGACCGGTGTGGTGAGACCAGACCCTGATTCAGCAACCTTGTCTCCTGAGTGCTGGCTAGGAAAGAATTCAGAGCCAACACTCAAACTATAAAAGAAAATTTCTTTAGAAAGTCACAGAGGTAGAAGAAGTGAGTTATGGAAGAAATGGACTCAGCAAACAAGTTACAGAAGCAAGAGACAGGCCCTTGGAGCTTAGGAGAAAGAGAGAGGCAAGGAAACCCAGCCGGGAGAACAGGGTGGGGAAAGGCAGAGCTTGCTGGGTTCTCCAAGCTAAGAGGCTCTTAGAGGTGGGGATTTTAGGGGCGGTCTCAATGGGAAGGCCCAATAAAACATTCATTGGTCTTCCAGGTGTATCCTTTCATGGTCATGCTCTCCTCTGATTGGAGACCATTAGGGCAGGGGGCTCATTAGTCAGTGCAGCTGGTCCTGATGTCCACGATGACATTGCTGCTGGTTTTGCTGCTATTCTGGGCCTGGAGCAGAAACACAGTGGAGGCCAGAGTACAGTTGGTGTGGGTCAGAACCTCATTGTCCTGGCGGCTTAATGCTTAAAGGCTATTGTCCGGCCCCCTTGTTGGTTCTCACTTCAAGGGTGTCTAACCTGTATGACTAGCCACATACAGCAGAGGGAAGGCCAAGGGAGAGTCTGAACCACATGACCAGCAATATGGAAGGCCAGGGTGTTTAAACTGCATGACCAGCACTATGCTAAGGGAGGAAAGGTCACCCTGGGGAAAAGATAATTGTTTTCTCAGTTTTGCCTGTTGCTAGGCACCTGAGGGTGTCTGCCCCTGTCTAATGGCCTACTGCAGTGTGCAGATTTTCGGCAACTGGATTAACAATTAGATTGTTGTTTGGTAAACAGTTGAGGTTGGGCAAAAGAGATGGATAGCCCTGAGAGACAACATTTAATCAGATCAGGAAACACACTTCTTTATCTGTTTTTTCCTCTCATATTCAGTCTGCATGACCATTTTTAATGTATTTGTAGATATTTCTTTTTCATTCTGCTGCCTCCAATCTATTAAAACACTTTGTCTTTACGTGTGTGCATGTTAATATTGTTCATAGTTCTGTAGTGAAGTTTTGATCTTATTCTGGAAGTCATTCTGCTATTTGAAATGTCTTTGGATGTTATGCCTTTTATCTTGTTTTTATTCTTCTTCTTATTTTTGATCTAGAGAAGAGAATCATTTCCGGTTAGGCAAAAGGACAATTTGAGTGGAGGTCAGTTTTTTAAAGATTCTATTTATTTATTTTTAGAGAGAGGGAAAGGGAGGACGAGAAGGAGATAAACATCAATGTGAGAGAGAAACATCAACCTTGATCAGTTGCCCCTTGTCTGCATCTCTTATGCACCCCGACTGGGGCCAAACCCGCAACCCAGGCACTGCCTGCCCTGAATGGAACCGGAGACCTTTCTTTGCAGAATGACACCCAACTGGGCCCCACAGGTCAGGCATATAGAGGTCAATTTTTATTCAAATGTAGGATGAGTAGGCAACTTTTTCCCTGAGATTCCAGAGTAAGATTATCTGTCTATCTACCTATAGATATACATCGACATATACTAAGACATATAGATAGGGATATATCTGTACAAAATGAGTTTCTCCAGACAAAGAATGGACACATTTATTGAAGAGTCCATGGTTTCACTCAGTGGTTCACGTTATGGAAACATATTTAACAAGATAGATCAGGGTGACCTTTATCAAAGCGTGAGAACAGAGAAGGTAGCAGGTTCACTGCAGTGGTTACAATGACCTGCTGTGACCCAGCATGACCTGTGAGGGTCTTGGGGTCACATGAGTCGGGAAAGTTCCAAATCAAAGTCCCAGGCTGGTGTTGGCGCCTGGGAGGGTGCACTGCGTGTGGCCTGAGAAGGCTGGTTGTCACCGGAGCTGTGCTGACCCAGCAGCAGCCACTGTCCCCTTGCAGCTGTGCGGCACTTGATGGGGATAGCAGCTCGGGAAACCAATGTGCAATTTTCAAGATAATTATCTATAATTTAAATTTAAATTTAAAACTAGTATTCACTGTGTATTAACCATGTTTAGAACAACTTCATGAATCTATTTTTTAACTATAAATTTTTGAATTCTGATAAATGAAGTTGTACTGGTGACAATTTAGTGCCTGAATTGAGATGTTCTATAAGTGTAAAATACACGCGTGATTTTGAAGTCTTCAAAAAAAGAATACAAAATATCTTATTAAAAAGTATTTTAGCTTGATTACATATTGGAATTATAATAGTTTTGATATAGTGGCATAATAAAGTACATTATTACAATTAATTTCATCTTTTTATTAATATGGCTACTGGAAAATGAAAAATTGCACACATAGCTCTCATTCTATTTCAACTGGAAGTGCTGTGACCGCCCGCAGAATAAGAAGCTGCACAATGAGACAGGCCAGGTGCATTCCCGTGCCCTGAGAAACTACTGATGTTAGAGAAGAATCTCCTCCAGCTTCTATGTAGTGGCCTACTGCAGGGATTTATCTCAACCACCATCAGCCCAACTGCCTGCTCACTGTGCTGGCTTTCATCTCAGAAGCTCAACTAATACGAGATGCTGAGCAATGCTGTCTGAGTGTGTAGCCCCACCAGCAGCCAGCTGAAGAGCCGGCCTACTCTCTGCTGTTCAGTCCAGTAACCCAGGGAAGGGCTGGACTACAGGATGTATCAGAAAAGTCATTTTCTCGGAACTAGGCAGCCCACTTTCAGAGATGCTGCTGTTAGGCAAATAAACATTCTACCACAACCAAAGGGTCTATAGGGAATTTGACCCAGCATCTACATTTTGAATACCATCCTCTAAAACGAGCTCATACTCAACACCCACTGTTCGGCACACCAAGTTAAGACCAGACTGGACTGGAGACAACTGCTGAAGAGATGCATACACATTCAGTCATGCCTGGGTGGGCTTTGACTGGACTTCTAGACTGCACTCTTCCCTGGAAGTATGGCTCTCTGGGAACTGGTAGGTACACGCTGTATCACAAATGACGTTTAGAAGCACTTTGATTACACTGGGTGCACTTTGTTGTCTGTTGCCATTGTTCGGGTGATGAATTGGTTGATTCTTCCTGGAGAAACCACAAACTGTAATTAGGGAAGATTTCCTGACTGAATTCAGTGGTTTCTCACATTCCCCCTTTGGAAATGTCGCATTAAATGGCACCAACATCTTTCCAGTTCTATTCTCAGTCTTTTCTAATTGATCACGATCTTTCTTGTGGGGAAATATACCAAAGTGGAATTGACATCTTCACTGCTTATTTCTATGCTAGGGATTCATTCCTGTTCTAGTCTTTTCACCCCACACCCACCTCTCTTCTAGGCTGTAACATTACAGTTCTAACTGCGGGTTGTATTTTATCTGTTTCCCTAAACCCCCACACATTTAAATTACACTATATATTACCTAAGGTATCTTTAGAGGACTTGAAAAGCAGAAAGAAAAAGAAAAGTTGGTAGAAAGTATGACATCTAAAGGGTAAAAAGTCTGCATTGTGAGGCAGGACTTTGTACTGGACGACATTGGCCCTCCGTCCACCTCTTTTCCCGGTCACTGAACCGCATTCTAATCACTCATTGGGCTTCCAGAGAGTGATTACTCCTCTCCTCAAGTTTAATGTTCTAACATAGCCTAAGGATCAGTTGCTGTCTCCATGTTCAGAACTATTTTTATGCAATACTTATTTATTTTTGCATTATATTTTGGGCCCTGAAACTGCAAAACTGCAACACAATAAGGGGGACATATTTTATATGTGGGTGGTGTGTGAGTGTGTGTGTGTGTATATATATATACATATATATATATGGAGAGAGAGAGAGATCTAGATATAAATATATCTAGATATATTTATCTCCTCTAGAAAAGTAAATAACTCAGATTTTTTACCTCTTCTGAGGGATCATAAAGGCTTGTCTAAGGTAATGCCATTTGAGAATGTGTAAGGTGTAAGGGCCTTGGGGTAAAAAGAAGCAAATTACTGTAAAAGAAATATTGTTCCAAACCTGGTCTGGTACAAACATTATTTCTGGATATAATTAGTACTCTCCTTTAAAAAATAAATTAGAACTCTGATAAAATGTTTAGCAAGTTTCAATAACTGGTTAATTACTTATGGGATTTTTGACTTGGAAAACCAATTACTCATGCCAGAGGCTGGGGATTTCCAAAAAACAAAACAAAACATTTTTTGGTGTAATCTATGTTTTCTATAAATGTCTTTTCTAGGTGAGAAAGCTTTACATTGACCTAACAGGGATTTTCCCACACAGCAAGACTGTAATGAAACTTTGACACAGGCTTGTAGCTGAATTGTCTGGGAAGTTGTTGTTATTGTTCCAACAATTAATTCTAGGCTCTAAAATAGCATTCCCTCCTAGAGAGGAGAATTACACAAGGGCAGTGGACATGGTGAAAAAGGATGCCAAGGGATATAAGCAAGCCCCAGATTGAGCAAGGAACTTTTGTCCTTCAGTGTTTGAATCTTACTGTTAAAAAAAGAAAAAGACGAGGGAGGTGACTGCACTTACACTTTATAAAGACCAGTCTTTCCACAGCAGCGCTGTTCACCAGCAATAGAAATAGGAAGGCAGTCACAGACATGAGCAATATGTTTAATTGTAAGTATTCTGGTAGCCACATTAAAAAAGTGAAAAGAATCAGATCATTTAATTTTAACACTATAGTTAATATAACCCAATATAGTGAAAATATTTTATTTTAACATGGAGTCACTGTAAACAATTATTTATTCAGTTGGTTGTTCATCAACATCAACTCTACCATACCAATGCAGAAAATTACGGTGAGGTATTACAAACTACAATGAAAAAGGAAAGGTATACTTTTTTTTTACAATTTTATGAAAAACAAACAACTTGAGAAGTTTATTTTTCTCTAAAAAGTTTCTGAATCAGAATGTGCTACACACATTTAATTTCTATTAATATACTTTCTTACTTACTGATGAACTCCACTTCATGTGAAGAACAGATCTTCTAGTGATTACTTATCATCTTCACTGAACCTAAACTAAAAACTGAATCAATACTGCAGTTTTTACCTATTTGTTGCTGCACCCCACCCACAAAAAGCAAACCACAATTAAATCTTCTTTTTAAACATCTTAACTGATCAAAGCATAGAACCGAACATTATGTAAGCTGGCTTATTTCTTATAAATTTTTTTTAAATATAAAAGTCTAAAATATGGAAATAAAGGTATTTGAATTTCTCCAAATTCAAACACAATTTTCTGCTATTGTTGATTCAGCCAGTGTCTAAAACCTCTCCTGTAGCTACTATTCAGTGGACTTTGCCCTGGTCACCCCTGTAGTAGAGAACTTAGGTTCCCAAGAAGCAAAGAAGTGCAGACATACAATTGCACTGAAAGTACACTCCTTAAGACCCTGGCCTGTGTCTCACTGCTTCTGGTGCCTAAGCAAGTGGCCTGGCACCTATTAGTTGCATAATAAATTTTTGTTGAAAATAATCATAGCTAACACTTACATATCACTTAAGATGTAACACTTTCCTGAGTGCTTACATACTTTAAAACATTCCATCTTAAAAACAATCTTATAAGGAGATACTATATTATCCCATTTTATAGAGGAGGGAATTGGATGAAAGATATACTTTTAATAAGACTCCAATATTATCTTGAATATACAGTTGACCCTTGAACATGGGTTTGAACAGCACAGGTCCACTTATGTGTGGATTTTCTCAATAAATATACAACCTCCACCCCCTCCCCCCTGCCTTTATCCCTGCGTTTCCCATGCATGGATTCAAGGAGCAGTAGTTCTGATACACGGGTGAGAATCTGAGGGTGTGGAGGGCCAACTGTATGTACTGTTCTGTGCCATGTTATATAAGATTCTGGCATAAGGGCCCTGGGACCAATCCCCAGCAGATACAAAAGATAACATAAGATGTTGGTGAGTGAAAAGTTAATGCGGAATTTTGAGTGCATGGGGTCAGTGCCCCTAAGCCCCCAGACATTTAAAGGTCCACTGTGTTTACAAATTGAATCCTTGTGAGAGCTATGAGGCCCTTTCTGTGAGGCACGCACAGCAGAAACCCGCAGACACCCCTCTCGCTAGCACATCAGCAGCGCGGACATTTGGGAGCCTGATGTTTCATGCATTGCTACTCAGGTTTTCTCCACAGACGAACGCCACACCTTGTTGTCAATAAATAATTCCACTTTAATGGCAAAGTAATAATTTAGACAGATACAGGGTGCACATTGGCAAAAAAATATATGCAAGCTGGTTTACAAGCTAAAGGAACAATAAACCAATAGAAAATACATCATCCAGTTAAGTCCATTGACACCAAGTACTTATTGTCGGGGCTTTACAAAGACTACAAAACTTTTCAGATGGTTTATTTCACTGTTTCTGCCTATTTACATGATATGTTACATCAAAAATGTACAAAATATAAAATGTGTACAGACAAATGTTTCACAAACTAGTTTAAGTTGTAAACTAGGTGGACCTACTGGGATGTGCTGCAGGAATTGGCTTATGATCGTGTTGGGGCTGTTTCTCAAAATGGCAGGGAAAGATGAGTGGTGTTCTCAGATCACATATTGTACAAGGGCAACTAGTCACTCATCCAGCTACATGTATTGATGTTTCACGACAGTTCGATCCACGTTTGAGGCTTCAAAGTCAGGGTGACAATTCTATGTGCATAAATTCCGTTCAGATTTCCCTTAGGGCAATAGCACCGCATGGAACCTAGAGACTCAGTGACACTCTGAAACTGCACGGGTGTCTTGTGTTGTTTTTGTTCCAGAGCCACGGACCCATGGTGGTCGCAGAGAGTAGCACCAAGTACACATCCTGAAGGTAACACGCTTCACATGCACAGGACAAGTCCACACCATGGCCTAGCCCTTGGGTTCCATCAGCTGCAAACCTTTCCTCTATGTGTGCTGGCAACTTCTCCGATGACCCCGATCGGTTTTCACGCACTCTCTTTAAAGCCTGCCATGACAGATGCACTTCGGGACATTTTCACTTTTCCAAAAATGTACTGGCTCATGTCCGGTTCGGAAGCATGCTCACGCTAGCACTGACAGCTCCTGCATGGTCATAACAACTGCGAATACGGGACAAACACACCAGGTAATAACAGCTTCGAGGGGTTGCATTCTGTGTTTGTTTGCAACGTACAGGAAATCTCAGCAAGTGAAACACCTCTTAACACCAACAGGATAACATACAATTTTTTTGTGTTTGTTTTGATTTGTGCAAGTTTTTAAAATTATTATTTACAATACCTACCCAGTAGACTGTGCAAATCTAACCTTCTTTTACAGTATAAACGCCTCCTCTTCCACAGTGACGTCACTGCTGCAGTGTTCTATAATGCTGAATTTCTCACGTACAACAATAGCAATCAAAACAACATGCTCAAAACTAATTAAAAAAAAGAATTGGGGAGGAAAGCCAAATGGTTGTGCTCACGCTGCATCTAGTGCGTCCAGCTCTGCTGGATGAGAATTCAAACTCTCCCGCCTTCTGAAACTCTCTCACCTGGACCTGGATGGAATTCAGCCACATGTCTTAGCTGTGAAGTGACAGTCAAAGAGGGTTTCTGTGTTACAAGGGTATTTTGGAGGATAGGCAAAGCAAACTACTCACAAGGCAAAAACACTGATCTTTCTCCTATCCATTTCTTCAAAAGAAGATCTATAGAGATGAGGCTACTGTGTTAACTGGTGTTGCTTGGTTGTAAATGAAAGGACAGTGGAAATTACTGATGGTTTAGGACTTAAACTGACTGTTAAACTGTTGTAGAAATCTGTTTTAAGGCAGTGAGACAGCACCATAGGAAATGCTCCTTCTTTCACTGAAAAGGCTCAAACAATTAAAGCCCTAAAAAAGCCTTTTTTCAGTGTTGACTAATAACTGGTATAAAACTTTTGTTAAGGGAGTGGGCAGGTGGCTTACAAAGACCACGGTGGTAAAAAGAACCTTATAAAACCGGTGACTCAGATACTAGACAGTTGGTGGAGCACGTCATGGGGACATGGCAGTTGAGAACTAAGTTGGCACTTCTCCAGCTCGCCCCAGTAGTGTTTTCTGGCGGTTGCACAATTCCATTTGTGCTTACGGAGGGCTGGCCTCTCCGCTTCATTTTGGAATGGGGTGAGCGCACGACACAACACTACTGGAGCCCTGTGACCAGCACCATGTGGCACAAAGGAGGTTGAACGGATCAGAAGAATGGACCCTGCTCAGGGAGAACAGCTTGTCGGAGGAAACAAAATGAAGGGACAAAAAAAGGTCTGTATTGTAAACTTTTAAAGAGGAAAATCATAAAGTCCAGTTTGGCTATCCTGTGTGCAATCTATTCAGCTGCCTATCACCAGGGTCCTCTCCAGTTGTGTAACGGAGCTTTGTATCACTCCACAGATATAAAAATGCCTAGAAGTAAAATAAAGTTAAGCTTCCATTTCCATTTAACATCTTGGCGGTTCAGACTTAGTTCTGCTGCCTCCTTGGAGACCAAGACTCTGGGTCAGGACCCTTGATAGGTGCTTTCATACTGGCAGTGGTTTAGTGAAAATATCTTATGTTTTAAACATTTTTAAAAGGCATAGTCTTTCCCCCTAACTCTTTTCCCCCATTAGAGGGTAGATTCGAGAGATGAATCCAAATTGTCTTCATGGTGGCTGGTGCTATCACTGTCGCAGCTTTGTGTACCCGAGTAATTGGCTGCTTCTTGGAGTTTCATTAGCATATTCATCTGAAGAAAGAAAAAGAGACATCGGATGCAGGCGGTGATGCACCCAGGATGCCAGCCCCACCGAATGCGAGGCCCCGAGCCACACGATGGGATGAGGAACTGTCTCATCCCATACGAGTGAAATGCAAAAACAATCTTAGATTTTTGTAAGTTGCCCCTGGCTCCTACATTATTTTTCCCAAATATGACTACAACACCAAACCATAAGGACAAAATAAAGCCTCTAGATCACTCTTTTATTTGGGGTTGTGAATGAATACTGCTCCAGCAGGGAGACTGGGAAGGAAACTGTATCACAGCTGGACATCTGGGCTCATTGCTGGAGAGTGTGCCAAGCTTCCCAGCTTTTTGGCCGGAGGAGCAGAAAGCACTGAATGGCAAGTGAAAGTCGTGAGTGCTCATACACAGACGCGCACACAGGCTCGTGTGCACAGTCCCCGGAGAGAAGGGAGGATGCAGTGGCATGGAGCCAGCTGCTGCACACAAGCACACCATCTGCTGCTTAGGACCTGCCCTGGAGGGGAGGTGACTGAAGGAAGCAAACCATGAGTGTTGGAAGAGGGAGGAGGAAACAATCACTGTCAAGTTTCTGTTGTTGAGTTTCTGGCTAAAATATGATTGATATATCACCGACAACAAAAACCACCTTCTGGAACAATAGCAGCTGTCTCAAGTTTCCCAGCCTTATAGAACAATGGCAATATTTGTTCCAGTAAAAGGACATAGGCGTGAAAGTACCCAGGGAGAAAGACAGCTAACATTTCCATGTATTACAAATAAAAGGCAGCCGCCTTGCCTGGATTTCAATAGATCTGCAGATCCTCTGTAGGAGAGGGAAGTAAAAAGAAAGATTGGTTTAAAAGCAAATTGTAGACAAGTGGTTCAACAAAGCACAGAACAATTGGCACATTTCTTCATGAGACGGTGGACTTGCTTTCTTATCAAGGGTTTCTATAAACTAATCATCTTTATATTATTTAATGCTTACTAATTTTATTAATTTATAAAATAATAAAAGTTCTTCTTTTTTACATCAAGAAATATGTAACCTGATCCCCTGGAAAGGAGACATCTAAAAAGGAATTCTTTGGTCATACATCAGGCTGTGCGTGCTTGTGTGTTCAGTGTGGAATGTGTTTGAAAAATGCTTGTGACATAAGTGATAAAATGGTTATCATCAATTTTAGCAACGATGCCTTTCTGGCAAAGGGGCTACAATTATAGCATATTTTAATATTCTTCAGGAAAATAGTTTTCAATACAATTTTTGGTCTAACTCTCTGAATTTTTTAAATCAGCTACATAAGAATATTAAATAAAAGTAGTTGGTGATAACCTCCTACACTCAGTAAGCCACAAAGCCAAAATGTCTCCATTAGAAAAGTTTTTCTCTCTCCCTTTCTCTCCTTCTCCTTCTCTCACGCACACACACCTGGACCTTCATGCACAATCGTGTTCCCTCCCTCCTTCGCTTTGTCAGTTCCTCCCTCATTAATAGTGGGCTCGCTATATGGTCAAGCATCTGGGTGAAGATGATCTGTAAAACAGATCTCTGTTTCAAGCACCCTCCTGATTTACCAAGAGCAGAAATGGCTAATGAAGTCTGTTTAAAGGATTATGATTCTACCCTAGTCACAAACATTTGAAATTACTTGAATGCTGAATATTGTAAAATTTTTATGTTGTGATAACAGTGCTCTTAAAGTCTTAATTTTTTAAAAGGTGCCATATTGTAAATATGTTCCATTAGAATAAATTCCAAGTTTCAGATTTGTCACAAATGTATATAAGAGATTTACTTTGCCTTCTCATAGTGTTGCTTTGTGCATTCAAGTCGAAGGACATTGTAAGAGGAAAGGAAGGTTACATATGATTCAATACTGACTGGGATAAATAATTATTCTCTGCAAAAGCATTTCCCTTCTCCCTTCTTCTTCCCCATACCCAGAGTTATACTTACAATGTTTATCATTTGTAATATCTTGCTCAGGCCCTTATCATCCATAATATTTACAAATCTGCTAGTCTCCTAGCACCCACCCTCTTTCCTTTAGCATTTCCTCTACTCTGTCAACAAAGTGATCCTATAAACTTCAAATCTAGGTAAGTTCCCTGCTCAGAAATATTTGGTGTCTCCCTGTTCTCTCTATGACCAAGTTTTAACTTCCTACAAAGCTAAACCTGGCTTGGCGTGATCTAGCAATTGCAGATTTCGGTAGCTTCAGTTCCTCCTTCCCACTTTGTTCTAATCTCACTGATATGTATATAATTCCCTAAACTCATTGTTTTTCTTATACATTTGACAATGTTTACCTGTTGCATCCTTAATTTTGAATGTCCTCTGTCCAACCACATGATGAACTTCTAGTCATCCTTCCAGATCAAGCTCAAGCATCCCCTCTGTGAAGCTTACAACTTCCTCAATGGACTTACAACTACTTAGCAGGTACCTCCATCATAATTTTACTGCAATTTAGATAGGGAGATGTCTCTCTCTACTACTGGACTGTGAGCTTCCTGCAATCAAAAATGGTATCTTATTCATCTCCTGATCAGCAAGTCTTAGCCCTGAGTACATACTTATCCCATGCTAGCAATTGTAGTATGCACGATTAAGTTTGTTGATGATGAATACACATTATATTTTTAAAATACAGGGAGATATGCTGAAAATCTGCATCTTTGTTCAGATTAAAATCATAGTTCTGACACTAAGTAGGGGGCTTCCCCTAATATTTGATTTAGATTATCTACAACTATATTTTTACCTTATGTTTGTAATTGTAGAAATAGAGAAATAAAAATAGATTCAGCATGTTTACTTTCCTACCAGAATGTGCCTGGTCAAAGAAGTATTTTTAGACAATAAGTCTTTTGCCCTTTAGTATGTCATACAGCACAACCCCTTGTTTCTCAGATGTGTAGCAGATTAGGAATCAGGGACTTTTTTACCCCAATCTTCACTCAGAATGGGAGACTCGGGATGTCTTTTGCAGACTGGAAGACGAGTGCATTCAGAGCCAGGGAAAAGAGTGTTCAGTGGGTTTGGCCAATCAAGACTGTGGAAATAGGAAAGCTGAGGGCATCCCTAAGGGTACCAACTCTACACAGTAACTCTGATAATAACTGTGAAAAACATTTCTCCTTGTGTGAAACAGAGACAGACAAGGAGTGAGGGAGAGGGAGAGAGATAACCTTTGTTGATGGAGATATTTTGGCTTTGTGGCTGACTGAGCTTAAGAGGTTATCACCAGCTACCTTTATATCAAAACCACAAAGGTAGAACTGGAATTTATTTTTAAAAAAATTATGTGAAATAACCCATAATTGTACCCCAAGGCTTATATTTACTCTATGAAACCTTAACCATCTGATCAGCAATTATATAGTGCATGTTCACCATTACGCTAGTTTCAAACCAATTCCACCACTACTGTTAATTTCTATGAATGTGCTAACGGGTCAGGTGCCCATTATAAAAATGCAAGTCCAGGCCCTTACACAGTTTACAGTCTAGAAGATAAAAGGTCCTAAACAGGACAGCCCTAGACTCCAGGGAGATATAGTATATATTTCTGTGACATAATGGAATTCTTTGAGATCATGTGCAAAATTTTCTCTGTGTGTGCATTTTATTAGGGAAAGGATATTGAAAATTGACCAGATTATTCACATGTAACCCCCAAACATTAATGATGATCAACTGAAGTGATGATGACATAGAGCTGGGGTTCCTGGGGTGAGGGTATTCCATGCATATGAAGTCATTTTATGTTTTTGACTATAGTTTTAGATTATGATTTTAGTAATTTCCTTTTTATTTGTTTTAAGCAATGTAATGGCATTTATTTCATTATGTTTTCTTTCTGTATTGGTTGTGTAAGTTCAATAATCTCTTTAGTCACAGATGGTAAATCAACAAACACATTATATTTGATATCGATCTATAGAAAGTGATCTAGAAAAATAAGTACATAAAATTAAAGTCTTTTTCCTAATAATGCCATGTACTTAATACCTTCTGAGTATTCATACTTTGAGGTTTTGTCAAGTTTTATTAGGCCATATGCAATTGCAAATTGAATAAGGCAGAGAGAATCACTTCCCTTTGATTTCCAAGTCAGTTTGTTCTTCTTTACCGTAGGCAAGAAAAGACTAATTCTATATTTGGTCAGACTGGATGATATATGTAAAATACTCTTTAGTTCTTCACATATATATTAGATTATACTCTTTTTATTTCTTCATTTAGTAAAAACATTCAGTTTTCTCTTAAATAGTGAATTTAGTCACGCATTTAAAAATTTTAATTATCCTTTCATACATGTTTATGCTTAATAAGAGAAAAATGATAGTCATAAAGTACAGCCTGGTTTCAGTGTTTCTTGATTGTTTTTAAGCATATGAGTTTGGTTTTTCATCTTAAGATATTCACCCAATGAAAGCAGGCCAAGAGTAAGAGTTGAAAATGAGTATCAATTTCAAAACAATCCCAAATATTACTTAGTATAACTAATGTCTTTGATATGAATGACTAAATACTAATGACCACATACTGTAATCAAGATTCCATAGAAAGAATTGCACATCAGCCTCTTACCAGGGGGTCCCCCTCCGTGTCAGTCTGTGGAATGTGCTTTGAGGTTGTGGCTTCCTTAGTGGAGATGCAACCCTCATACCCAACATCTTCTGGTCGCAGCTGAAGCAATGCTGGGCCCCCCTGAGGCAGAGAGGCCGAGCTCCAGGGGTAGGTTTCCAGCACCCACTTTGAGGGATCTTCCCAAGGTGCTCGTTTCCCATACATCTAAAAGGGGATCCCATATTTAGCACACATAAAATGCATTTCTATTTAGTAAAAAAGATGGCTAATAATTGAGAGATTCCTTTGCACTCTGAGTTTTTATGGGACTTTCAAGGGAATTACTGTGCTTATACAATTGTCCATAGTTTCAATATATAGCTGTCTACAAAGCTCACTTTAAACTTGAAGGCTAGACAAAATAAATCTGAACACTAGGGAAAGATAATCAGCATTTGGGGGAAAGTATGAGGGAGTTTTCAATAACATGTTGAAATGACTGCTCACATTTATATTTCTTAGTAATTTTACAAACCAAAAGAAAACTCAAAGTTGAGAAAAAAATATTCCAATTATGGAAAATTGAAAAAGCTATGCTAGATACCAAATAGAGTTCTCTACTAAAATGCAAATTGGAAAGATGATTAATAAAAGAGATTTTTTCTCTGTCTTTTTTCACTCCACTCACAGTTCCTTTGAGAATAAGAATACTTTCTCTGATAACCATCTTCCTCAGATTAACTTCACCTAATAATCTCATTGTTTCCTGTAAAAACTTTTTTTCGATGTTTATTTATAAGGCCAGTAGTAAAAGAAGAGAAAAAATGGAAAATAAAAGCATCAACTTTGTAAGGACTCATATGGTCAATAATAAAAGGGTGACAGAGCCTAGTTAAAATACTGTCAGGGGAGTAGCAGCGAGAAGATGAATGTTAAGAGATGTTAAAATCATATTGGGAAGGGCACACTGAAGAGACAGAGGTTGAAGGGACTTTGTAAAAAAAAGCATAAGGCAACACGGGGAGAGAAAGAAAAGTTAAAATTAAGAGGGCAGTAACATGGGTATACCAGTTATCTAATTTGCTTCCCATCTCCCTGTGATGTGCTTTACGGAGGGCAACCCTGGTTACAGGTACATGTTTGGTCCCAGATGGCACACTGCCAGGTGTTCTATGTGGCTTGCTGCTGTTCAATGAGACAAAAGCAAAATACTTGACAATAAAGCCTTGGAAGTGTCTTTTGGGTTTTCCCTGGACAAGATGTATGTGATCTGAAGACTTGCTGTACAAAAAATCTCCAGGTCCTGATATCTGAGTATTTCCTTAGGAGATGATGATGAGGGTAGTAATCATTAGATTTTTAAAATAGTTCTTTTGTTTCAGAGCAGAAATTTTCTCTTAGTTAAAAACTTACTTTCTAGAACAGGAGCAAGTATCACATGGACAAAAACTGGGGGGGGGGGTGGAAATGGGAGGGAGGTGGGGAGGGGGAGGGTGTTGGCTGAGATGGGAGTAAAAGATAGAAAACTGTACTTGAACAACAATTAAATAAAAATTTAAAAAAGAGAAAAAAAACATACTTTCTAGAGATGTAAAACATAGCTTGCTATACAACTTAAACTAATTGAAGAAAACATGTGATTCTTGGAAAGTAAATGTTATGGAAAGAATAGGAAAGTCTAGAACCAACTGGTGCCAGCCTTTTAAAGAATCATCAAGGACAGCAAAATAGGAGGGGTGACCAATTAAATAGTCACCTCCCAATTCTATATTTCAGAATTCAACAGATTTAAAATACAATTTAAAAAAAGAAATTTAAATACTCATAATGAGATGAACTCCCTGTTGCTATTTCAAGAAAAACAGAATTGCCAGAACAAAAATCAGAATCTGTGCATCACCAGAATTTTTTCTAACCAGAACATCTAGCAGAGAGTATTTCCCACATGGTTCCTCACCAAAGCATTAGCTTCCATTTAAAATGGTATTTTTCTATTCCTCTCAACTCAGATTTTCATCTTTGCAATTAGGCTTTGTTTGTCCACCTCTTGCTCCAATTCAAGGTTCTTTGCTGCCAGTAGTAGATCAAGGAAATGGTTCATGACATATGTGGTTCCTTTTCTTCTCGCTCTTCCAGAAGGCATATATGGACCATCTCAAAAATGTCATCTACTAATGGACTTCTGGATTAGCCCAGCTTTAGCAGCAATGAGAACTGTTTATTCACCAAAGCATTTTCTTTTATTACTTTTCCCATGTGCTCATTATTCCTCCCAAACTCCTTACATCACAGTTGGTTCAGCATTCACACTAACCTACTATGAAACACCCAGCAAGAAACTTGAACATTTTATCCCTTTTAAAAAAACAAATTTTGGGACTTCTGGTCAAGATGGTGGCATAGGTAAAGACAGCTTGCCTCCTTGCAAACCACATCAAAACTACAACTAAATTACAGAACAATCATTGCTCAGAGAAAGCAGAAATCAAGTTGAATGGAAGTCTGACAACTATGGAATTAAAGAAACCACATGCATACAAACTGAAAGGAAGGGCACAGACACAGAATGAGCTGGTCACACATATACACGTGGTGGATAAAAATCCAGGAGGGATATCTTGGGAGCAAGGAGTCCCAGACACACAATGGGCTCCTCAACCCAGGGTTCCAGTGCCAGGAAGATACATTCCCATAACTTCTGTCTACAAAGATGAGCATGAATTGAGTCAGTCGAAGAAACTGCTGGAATACCAAGCAGTTCCTCTCAAAGAACTCACACACAGACTTATTCAGACTCACTCCCTCTGAGCTCCAGCACCAAAGTAGCAGCTTGAAAGGCTCCAGGGACATAGAGGGAGGAACTGAAGGGGTTGGTTCAAGGCAAGAGCTGAAGGACAGCTTTCCCCCAGACAGAAAGGTGAGGAGAGGCCATCGTCTATTTCTCTTCCCGTAGAACCACAGAGCTGGCAGGTGGGTACCATATCTAAGACTCCATCAACTTGGCTAACACTGTTTGCATCACCCTGGAGATCCCACAAAGCTCCATCCTACCCAACTTACAGCTGTTAACAGCAGCTTTTCCATATGAATGGCTGGTCTTGGCTCAAGCTTCACACTCCCTAAATCCTTTCAAATAAGCTATGGCTGGCCTCAGTGAGATCCCAGGCCCAGTATGCTCAGTGGCCCTAGGCCTGGGTCTAGCAGCAGCCAGCCTAGATTCACAGCTTGGCTTCACCTGAGAATCTCCAAGACCATCACAAATAGCAGCCATCTCAGAATGCTTTATACCTCAGGAAGGGTGGGCCCAGGCAAAACACAGGTAGGGGCTGACCTTGGCCTGCACCACCTGGGAAAACCCAGGACCTGTGCACCCAGTTGGATAGCTACAGACCACATCAGAACACCACCACCCTGCCTGTGCACTGCTGATCCTTCACAGCGGGTGGAGGTTGGTGGTCAGTGGGCACAGCCAAACTTTGCAACTGACTGGCCTGGGTAAATTCCTCCCATTCATCTGCTAACAGCAACCAAGGCTCAACTATAAGAGGAAGGTGTCCTCAGCCCACATGAAGGGCACACCTAGAGTACCTAGTTCAAGTAGTAGGGGAGGCTATGCCACTGGACCTTAAAGGACACCCTCTACATTAGGCCATGCCACCAAGACAGGGAGTCATAGCAGTTCTTCTGATACATAGAAATAAACACAGGGAGGCTGCTAAAGTGAATGAACAAAGAAATATAGCCCAAACCAGAGAACAGATCAAAATTCCAGAAAAAGAACTAAACAAAATGGAGATAAGCAGTCTATCCAATGCAGAATTCAAAACACTGGTATAAGGATACTCAAGGAACTCAGTGAGTACCTCATGAGCATAAACAAGATCTAGTCAGAAATGAAGGACACACTAATTGAAATAAAGAACAGCTCACAGGGAAACAACAAAAGAGTGGATGAAGCCAAGAATCAGAACAATGGTTTGTAACAGAAGAAAGTGAAAAACAACCAATCAGAACAAGAAGAAGAAACAAGAATCCCTTACTCCAAAAAAAAAATGGGGATAGTGTAAGCAGTCTCTGGGGCAACGTCAAACATTCCAACATTCACATCATAGGGGTGCTGGAAGGAGAGAAGAAAGAGCAATAAATTAGAAATCTATTTGAAAAATTCATGAAAGAAAAATTCCTTAATTTGGCGAAGGAAATAGACATGCAAGTCTAGGAAGCACTGAGAGTCCCAAACAAGATTGATTCCAAGAGCCCACTCCAAGACACATCACAATTAAAATGCCAAAGGTTAAAGATAAAGAAAGAATTTTAGAAGCAGCAAGAGAAAAGCAGATAATTATCTACAAAGGAGTTCCCATAAGACAATCAGCTGATTTTTCAAAAGAAACGTAGGTTAGAAAGGACTGGCAAGAAATATTCAGTCATGAAAAGCAGACACCTACAGCCAAGACTGCTCTACCCAGCAAAGCTATCATTTAGAATTGAAAGGCAGATAAAGAGCTTCTCAGACAAGAAGAAGCTAAAGGAGTCATCGCCACCAAACCAGTAGTACATGACATGTTAAAGGTTCTTCTTTAAGAAGAAGAATATCAAAACTATGAGCAATAAAATGACAATAAATATATACCTGTCAACAACTGAATCTAAAAACCAAACTAAGTAAACAAGAACAGAGACAGTATCATGCATATGGAGACCATTTTGATGGCTGCCAGATGGCAGGGTGTAGGGGAATGGGTGAAGAGCTGAGGGAAGTAAGAAGTACAAATAGTTACAGAATAGCCATGGGGATGTAAGTGCAGTGTAGGAAATGGAGAAGCCGAAGAACCTACACACATGACCCAGGGGCATGCACAGTGCTGTGGGCATTGCCTGAGGGAGTCAGCGTGTCTGGGTAGAGTGGGGCAAAGGGGGAAAAACTGGGACAACTGTGATAGCATAATCAACAAAATATAACTTAAAAAAGAAAAGTAATTTTGAAATATTTTCCAGTTTTAGCTGGGAAACTGGTACTACTTTTGTGATTATATTTTTGTCCAAATGGAAGCGAAGGAATTATAATTCTCAGGATAGTGTTTTATAAGTAATATTGATTTAAATAACTTTTTAAAAAATGCCTGCACTTTAAAAATGAGATTAAGAATCTAGTTGTTTTAAGGTCTTTGAATTTCTGAAGAGCTTCATTCTCTTTCTATGTATAAGCAAACACATGAAATAAGTATTTCATATACAAAGACTTGGATATTAATAAGCTATTATCCAAGTCTTTGTATATGGAATGCTTCATGTTTGAAAAAGTATCTAAGAAACAAATACTTCATTGAAATATTAAGTTTTAAAATGATGACTTCTAGAATAACGGAAGTAAATTTTCATAAAGAGGCTTTTTTTGTATAAATGACTGAAAGTGAGAGATCTAACTCACATCTTAGGCAGCATAACACTTTCAGGGAAATCTGAAAGGTGATATGTTGTACCTGAACAATGAAAACTTTTGGTATAGTCTTTTATTTCATTGGAACCACTTTCTGGGTTAGATGAACTTAAAAATATGAAATTAGGTTATTTACATCTGGAGTAGAACCAATTGGTAACATGTTCTAGGATCGAGTGGTCAGAGCATCCTCATAGCATTTGTCACGTCCGTCAGAACCATTGTGACAGGCGTAAATACTGCCATGATGTGTTTGTTCGGTGTGGGGAATGTGTTGATAAAAAGGCAGGAAAAGGGGAAAAAAAGAGATAACCAATTCTTTAGATAGTAAAATAAAGGCAACACAGTATTGGAGATGACAAAACATGAAAAGCCATGTCACAATCCTGGTAGCAGTTGTAATTACCAGAAATAATTATGCCTACGCAAAAACTGCCTAAACAATGGCTGAGTTATTGAAGATTGGATTCTTCTATAATAAGTCAGGTAATTAGGTGACACAAATTTTAACTTTTCAACCTGGAGCTTTATAATTCTACAATTTCATGAAATTTCAACTCTAATTTAAGGACGTAGGGTGACTAATGGAAAAGGGGTAATACATTTCGTTGAAGAAACAAGGTTGTCTTATTAGTAATATGTTTTGACTTTTTAGTTAAGAGTAAATAGAAGGGCTAATTACAGGGCCTTGGGAGAGGAATAGCAGAGATGCTGCAAACCAACATGTCATAGAACTGCCTCAGAACTGAGAGGACTCTCAAAAATAGTAAAGAAGCTTGCAAGTGATGTTAAAGGGCTTCAGACAGCACAGCATACTGAAAACAGGGAGCCTACGAGCAAAAACTGCTGGTTGCCAACTACACGATAAGAGTATAAATGATCAAAGCTTGTGTAAACGCTCCTGTCTTATAAGAGGTAGTGCTCTGCTTTTAATGAGCTGCTTAAACAGTCTGCAAACACCCATTGCAATAAAAGTGGCCTTAAATGTGTGTTAAAATAAGCATGCTTTCTCTTCTTCCTAATTATTTATTCTGAGAACAGGAAATGGTATTGCATACTAGTTGTTCTTTAAAAGTTTACCATTATATTTACATAGGTCATACCTTTAGTTTTCTGCATAAATATCCAGATAAATTAATGCTTTTGCTTTTAAATTAATGATGTTTTTAAAACAGTAAATACAATTGAGTTCTATACCTGAAGACCTTCTCTCACTGCTTCCAAAATATAAGGGACCAAAGAATAGTTCCAGAGATCCATGAACCACACTCTAGAACCTTCCACATCCATGGGGCAAGACAGGAAAAGTCGGGGACCTGAGAAGAAAAAAATAACAAAACATTTTGGAGAATCTAAACACATATTTAGACATGATACGGTGGGGAAGGAATATATTTCTTACAGAATTCTTAGAAACTTTAATCTTGGCCAGCTTGATTATTATTAAAGTATGTTTTACTAAGGACCCAATGTCCTTTGGCCTCTCCTTTCTTTTGACACTAAAATCTTAATTAAAAAAAATTACATATTAGAGTTAGGAGAAACCATAAAGGTCATAATCTAGTCAACTTGCCCCATTTGAAAGGTATGCTGAAGTGAACTGCCAAATATAAAACATGTCTTTTCTAATCCACACCATGTCATTAGTGAGTGTCTCTATGGTTCATGCAATGGGAAAGGAACTTTTACATATGCCACTTGAGAAGTATTAAAAAACCCTCTTTTATGCTAGAGAGAAATAATTTAAGTCCGCCTTCATGAAAAATATAAAATGCATTAATTATCTATAGAACACCTAAATTATCTCTAAAATTTTTCCTCACAACTATATTTGATATGAACCATTAGCTAAAACTTGTTTTCAGCATAAAAAGTTACTCTAAACAGATACAATTTATTTTAAATGGTTAGCTGATTTTTAGATATCTGTGTATATTAAACTTATTTGAGCTCAGTAAGATCTTAATAAGCTGTAATTGTCAGGCAAATTGGAGAGCCAAAGCTTAGAAGGAGGCCAGCTTTCAGAAGGAGGAAAAAAGGAAAAGAAAACAAATCTTTGGAAGCTTGAAAAACATAAGCTTTACTTGTTATTTTCTACCATCCAATCTGGCCATCTTTACCATGTACTCCTTGTTCCTGGAAAATGGCATATTGCAATTTTGGAACTCACCGATGGTCACATCAGAAGAACTGTGTGTTTCCAAAAAACTGTTGAGATGATGCCATGCCTTAGGAATCCAATCTATAATTTTGACTAGATCATTATTGCGTATGTTCCTTTCGATTTCTACCTCTATCAGCTTCCTTCGAAGATACCTGCCTAAAAAGCTTTTCACTGGTTCTGTGTGGTTTGCACACAGTACCCACCTACAAAAAGAAAAACAATATATCAGAAATCTTTACACAATTAAATTTTAAGTCCATAATAATTCTCTTTCCAATATAAAGTTCCTATTCAATCGGTTGCCACAATTTAATGATCAAAAGGGTGAAGAGGTCTATTAGCATTAGAGCTATTATGTAACTAACTTTTCTTTTGGAGCTAAAGAGAAGTTCATGTGCGTCAGAAGTGAGTGGGTGTGTACACACCCAGCACTCTTCTGTGGGAGAATCACAAATCCTGAAATAGGAACTCTCTTCGCAGGCCTCACACTTAGAAGAAAAGTGCTCTAGTTTAGCTGGTGGCATAGTGAGCAGGAAAAACATTTCTTTTTTTAAAGAAACATTTCTGGACACAGATTGAGGATCACAGAATGGCTGCTTGAGGAAGTGTCCTAAGAAGTGAGAATTATTTTCCCACCACAGGTCACCACAGGAGGGATTTGCCAATATACAAACACATGAACAACAATTAAAAGCAAACGGAAAAAGACAATGCACTAAAAACCTCCAAAAAACAAAACATTCAATTTATCTCTACCTGAAATTGTGATGCAGCTCTAGATTTGGTGATGAAGAAACTCCCTGATTCATTGTTCCAATAATATATGGACTGGGGGGAAAAAAAAAGAGTAGAAATATGCAGATGCACTGAACGTAAAATAGATTAATGTATTAAATTCTCTTAGAAAACAATTTAGATAAATATGATATTCCATTTTATAATTAGGCTTTAAAAGGGTAATTTGTAATGTTAGGTTGCAAAATGACAAACACCACTGAACTAGAAACTAGGCTTTGGCACTCTAATTTCAGCTCTGGAAGTCTAGGGGAATCATTTTCCCCCTCTGAGCCTGTGTTTACTCATCTGTGAAATAAAAAGATTAGACAGCATAACCACAGTGGTCTCATTCCACTGTAACATCTTATGATTCTCATGCTTATAATCAAATTGATTAATTTCTCATCTTTTATTATTTCATAGTTATTTTAAAGATTCTTAATAGCATGAAAGAATCTGTATTCTTGTTTCAATGTTTATTTTATGCTAATCTGTATTAAAAATTTAAAAGTCTCTAGCAGTGATTAATTGGAATACTTGTACCATGAAAACTAACGTTTATATTACTGCACTTAAATGTCTTTTTTAGATGCCATGCTACTATGAGTCTTAAGTGGGTTTTCAGATTTTTATACCCTATTTTAAGCTTTTTAAAATTTTAAATAGTTAAAAATTAGACTCACTAATGGAGAGAGGTATATCTGAATATGTTATATTTCTGTCTACAGGAAGGTTAAATTTAAACTTTGATGTGGACTAAGAATGAAATTAGAACTTTAAAGCCTCACTCTAGTTCTTAATTTCCCTGATTCAAACATTCTGTCATTGATAATGGTCTTCCAGATCTATTGGATCTAACCGCAGATCCATTGGAGCTAACATCATCTGGTAAATCACGTTTCCATAAACATGCCTGGGACAGAGTTGCTGAATGAATGACTAGATTTTCTAAGAAGTACAAACATTCTTTGGAAATAATGTGTAATATTAACGAAGGCTTCTCAAATCAATGACATCTATTACAAGGCTTAAAAGTTATAAAGGCATAAGAAAGAACATTTGATCACAATGTTTTTTTTTACGTTTCATCATTCAAAATATCTTGTAAGCATACCATTTGTTGTATTTACAGTTGAGGAAACCGTTGAAGATATCACTCAAAGAGCCCACATGATGAAGATTATCGAGAATTATTACAACTGGGAGCTCGGCACCATTATTGTCAGCACTGCACTGTTCAGCCAGGCTAGCTAGATACTGTTGCAATTCCTTTACAAAAGTAAAAAACACAAACACATCCATGATATGTTTATATCATTGGCAAGAAATGCATATTTCAAGAGTAGCAGACATTGTCTTTCATCCAGTCTCTTTGATTCCAACTCATAGGTTATCCTATTGACATAAAACCTTATCTACGCAGCCAGTACAGAGCACCCACAACAAACGGACAACCAAGAACACCAAGGCGTATTCCTCAGCTGTCTTCTCCCCTAATGAAAAGCAACAAGAGTTCCAGAAGTGAGTTCTTATGATAAATGATATTGAGACTTCTTCCTTGTTTTTGAAATTTCAATGATCTAAATGGATGTTAGCAAACCTTATGGTTACAAGTATAGCCATTAATCCAGAAGGGCACCCCTAAATGCCCATGTATATTTTAAACTCCAAAAGAATTTGAATTCCAACTCATTTCATTGGGGTGCATCTGAAAGTGCTACCCCGAGACTCAGATAAACATGTGGCATTTATTTATTTATTTATTTATTTATTTATTTATTTATAATCTGTACACAGATACTATAATTTTAAATAAACACAAAATTTGTTACATTTTACTGGGTCAGTGGACATTAGCATTTAGCATTTCTTGAGCTTCTTGGTTCTTTTACAAGCATTATTCTTTTCTAATAGCTTTTAATGTAAGTAGGATAACAAGTTCACTGATTGCTCTCACAGATGTGCAGGCCAAGAACATAATTATGCTTCCTAGAAATATCTTAATCAGTAAGAACATTTCCATAATATTTGCATATTTACAATGACATTTTCAATTTGCAAGTTTTGCTCAGGGTTAAAAACAATTCCACAATCCCTATTTTTGGCAGCCAGGTAAATATGTGAACTGCTCACCCTACATGCAACTCCATCTGCAGTTCCACTTTTAAAACTAGAAGTAGAAAGGGATAAATGACAGTAACCAGAGTTTTGTGGTATTTAGTACTATATTGAAGTTCAAATATAAAACTTATTAAAGAACTAATACACTATCTTGCTCTGAGCCAGTCACATAGAATAAATAGTGACTAAATCAGAGATTACAGAAAAAGATGTTTACAGATAAACTGGTGAACAGTCTGCAGAATTTCATTTATTTTATTTATATCAATGATCTAGGTATATTGAGTTACTCACTTATTCATAAAATATTCATTGTTTATCCACTATGTTCAAACCTGAGGGTGTACAAAAATAATGACACATTGTGCAAATAAGTTCATGTAAGTTTAACATTTATTATGAACTGAGTCAAGTACTGTGCTGGATATAGGAGTTAAAAAAGTAATCGGACTGTCTTCTTGCATAGACTTTAAGAGTTGTCACATTAGGGAATTTAAATATGATAAATCATTTGATGTCAGTGTATTAGGAGGTATAAGAGGTCAGGGAAGGAGATTTTGCCTAGTTGGTGGGTGTCAAGGAAAGCTTTCTGGAGTAGCTAATGCCAGAGCTTGGGAGGGTGGTAGGCACAAGTTAACTAGTGAACTTACAAATGCAGCATGAAACATTCCATGAAACATTCCATGAGAGGTTAAAGAAGAGAGGTGCTCATAGGAGGGAGAAGGATTAACTCTGAGTGGTCCTGATGCACTTCACAGAGGGGTAGAATTTTAGATAGATCTTGAATAATGAGTAGAATTCCAAATGATAAGTATGAAGTTGCTTATCCCTTCAACACACATTTAGCAAGTACTTGCTCTGTACCAAGTACTCTGGCACCAAGGATTCAGAGAATGTTTCTGTATTCCACGAACTTAGAGTTGATAAACAGAAAGGCAGGTCAACAAGTAAATCATGATGCAGTGTGATAAGTGAAATGCACAAAACACTGTAGGGAAACTTAATAGGGGCATCTAACCCAGGCTTGCAGTTCAGAGAACAACAGGGTAAAGTGGGGAAAACTATCAAAGTTTAGAGATTAAAGAGTGAAAGCTGGCAGGCATGTGTACATGATGTGTGTGGGGAAATAACTGTTCTGTTTTTGCAACAGAAATGATGCATGGTGGAAGTGGCCACCTGAAAGAGAAAATAGAAACGACTTTGAATTCAGTCAGAGGACTTTAGAAGCAACTGTAAACTACTGATTTTTTAAAATAATGAAAAACAATTTATTTATTAAAGGAAACATACATGTAAAGGATATGACGATTAATTATAAATGGAAAAGCACTCAAGGATCATATTGCCCAGAAAAGTAGGGTAGGCTTGTGTATATGTATATAACTACAATTCATAGTAAAAAGTAATACATAGCTTTAGAAAAGTGTAAACCAGGACTTCTGGCCAAGATGGAGGCATAGTTAGACACACTGTGCCTCCTTACACAACCAAAAGAAGGACAAGAATAATTTAAAAACAAATAACAATCAGTACTGACAGAAAATTGAACTGTATGGAAGTTCAACAACCAAGGAGCTAAAGAAGATACATTCATCCAGACCGGTAGGAGGGGAGGAGTCGGGCAGCCTGGGCAGAGTGGGCTTATGGCAAAGCAGTGGCTGGCAGAACCTGGACGTGCAAGGCAGCGGCTGGTGGACCCAGCCAGGCAGTGGACTGTGGAGTGGGTAGTGGTGCGTAAGGCAGCTGGCACACCAGGCAGTCCCAATTTTTCACACAGATAAACCAGGCGAAACTGGGGAACCAGACAAACCAAGCAACCCAGGGTCCCAGCACAGGGAAATAAAGCCCTCAAAACACCTATCGAAAACACCTGTGGGGGTTGAGGTGCTGGGAGAGATGCCCAGACTCACAGGAGAGTTCATTGGAGAGATCCACAAGGTTCTAGAATGTTCACAAATCACACACCTAGGAATCAGCCCCAGAAGGGCCCAGTTTGCTTGTGGGTAGTGGGAGAAGTGACTGAAATCCAGCAGAGAGTGGAGCAAGCACTGCTGTTTCCTCTTAGACCCCTCCCCCACATACAGAGTCACAACCCAGCAACTGGGTTGCCCTGCCCTGGTGAACACCTAATGCTCTGTCCCTCACTATGTAACAGGTGCCTCAAGACAAAAAAAAAATGGCCTAAATGAAAGAACAGATAAAAGCTCCATAAAAAAATACAACTAAGCGATAAAGAGATTGCCAGCCTATCAGATGCACAGTTCAAAACACTGGTAATCAGGATGCTTACAGAATTGGTTGATTTTGGTCACAAATGAGATGAAAAAATGAAGGCTACGCTAAGTAAAATAAAGGAAAATGTATAGGGAACCAATAGTGATGGGAAAGAAACTGGGACTCACATGAATGGAGTGGACTAGAAGGAAGAAAGAAACAACAAAATAGAAGAGAATGAAGAAACAAGAATTCAAAAAAAATGAGGAGAGACTTAGGAACCTCCAGGACATCTTGAAATGTTCCAAAACTGAATTATAGGGTACTGGAAGGAGAAGAGGAAGAGCAAGAAGTGGAAAAGTTATTTGAACCAATAATAAAGGAGAACTCCCCCAATTGGCAAAGGAAATAGACTTTCAGGAAGCCCAGGAAGCTCAGAGAGTCCCAAAGAAGTTGGACTCAAGGAGGAACACACAGAGGCACATCATAATTACATTAGCCAAGATTAAAGATGAGGAGAGAATCTTACAAGCAACAAGACAAAAGGAGAGAGTTACCTGCAAAGGAGTGCCTATAAGACTGTCAGCTGATTTCTCTAAAGAGAACTTACAGGCAAGAAGGGGCTGGAAAGGAGTATTCTAAGTCATGAAAGGCAAGGACTTACATCCAAGATTGCTCTATCCAGCAAAGCTTTCATTTAGAATGGAAGGGCAGATAAAGTGCTTCTCAGATAAGGTCAGGTTAAAGGAGTTAATCACTAGCAAGTCCTTATTACAGGAAATGTTAAAGAGACTTATCTAAGAAAAAGAAGATAAAAAACGTGTACAGTAAAATGACAGAAAACTCACAATTAACAACCACACCTAAAACAAAAACAAAAGCAAACTAAGCAAACAACTAGAACAGGAACAGAACCACAGAAATGGAGATCATGGAGGGTTAGCAACAGGGGAGTGTGAGGAGGAGAGAGGGGGAAAAGGTACAGAGAATAAGTAGCATAAATGGTAGGTAGAAAATAAACAGGGGGAGGGCAAGAATAGTATGGGAAAAGTAGAAGCCAAAGAACTTATAAGTATGACACATGGACATGAACTAAAGGGGGGGAATGTGGGTTGGAGAGGGTGTGCAGGGTAGAGGGCAGTGAAGGGGGAAAAATGGGACAACTGATATAGCATAATCAATACAATATTTTTTAAAAAGTGTAAACCAAAGAGTTTGTTCAGAGCATATAAGGATTGCATGCAGCTGCTGGGAGAGACTTCCTGATGGCAGTATTACTTGCTATGAACATTTCACTTTTAAATTGGGTAATGTTTTGAGGCTTAAAAATGGACAAGCTTTCCAAATAGAGGGAGAACAATCAAAAGCAGAAACACACAAAAAATGATACCCATATACAAAAGAACTAGTTATATAAGTATTGTGCATGTGAATAGTGGTTAATAAACTGGACAGAAAAGTGGGCAACTATGGTTACTAAGGTTACTAGAATTCTCCTATTGGCAAGGACAAGGCAATGAATGTAATGGGAATCTGAGTAATGTAGTCAAAATCATAATTTCAAAGTCAAAAGAACACTGAATTTGTTGAAGCCAAAACCCACTATGGGACTCAATACAGATAGAAGTGTGGGAAGATATTTGATCTAGTGCAGAAAGCAATAGGGAAAATGCAGAATTTTAATATGGTTAGATTTTAATTATGAAAAGATACCCTATTTTTCATGAGGTGAAAGGATGAAGACTAGAAAGAGAGAAAAGGGGAATGAGACATAAGTTGTGGGACAAGCAATTATAGTAATCCCAGTGATAGAGTGTTAATTTGGGTGGAAGGGTGGTCCCAGTGAAGATGGAGGGAGGAAAGGTGAATGTATGATATTTTTTCAGAGTTGAGATTGGCATTTATAAATATGTATAGTGCATGTATGCTAATATAAACATTTTGTAAGCTAATAGGAAGGCCTGCTATTTGGGAGAGAGAGGATGGCTCAAAGTGGAGCCAACACATGTTGAAACCAAGGGAGTCATCCAGGTGAGAGCAGATGTGGGAGAGAGCAGGATGTGTGGGAATATTTTTTTATATTAAAGATTTTATTTATTTTTAGAGAGGGAAGGGAGGGAGAAAGATAGAGAGAGAAACATCAATGTGCCGTTGCTGGGGGCCGTGGCCTGCAACCCAGGCATGTGCCCTAGCTGGGAATTGAACCTGCGACACTTTGGTTCGTAGCCTGTGCTCAATCCACTCACTGAGCTATGCCAGCCAGGGCTCCATGTGTGGGAATATTTTTACTGGTAGGTGAAGGAAGAGCAGTCAGTGAAAGAGAGTAAGAAGGAGTCTTCTATACAGTAGGAAGGAAACAAAGAAAGAATGACAATCAGAGGAATTTCTAGAAAGGAGAGGTGAACTATAGTAATTTGCTATATCTAAACAGATGAGGCGGGGAAGGGGGGAAGAAGGAGAAGCAGCAGCGGTAGCAAAGAGCATTGAGTTAGGTAATTAAGAAATCACCGGGTGATTTTGGGAAAAGTGGGGCCATTTGTTTTTATTATGGTTCTCTCTCATTTTGACAAGGGTAGTAGATTAGTAGATACCCCTGGGAGTCTGATAAAAGCTATGGATCAGCTGCTAGCAGAAATCAGCCTACACAAATAATTTTGTCATATAACTTAAGAGTTTTTCAGACTTTTGGGGCAAAATCTTAGCTTAATTGGGGCAAAATCTTAGATTGAAGTATTGATGCCTTATTAAATGTCTCATGTCCAAGAGCAAAGCAGACAGTATGAAAAAGGTACATCTACCAGATGGACATTGATAATGCGATGAATCCCATACTTTGAAAATATACCCAGAAATCAGCAGTTATATAAAGACTTGATCACTGCTTTCTCTGGTTTTGGTCTCAGCACAGTGAAAATGAATCTGCCAAGGCCAGTCTTCTGATCTTTCCCCACCTAACTTTCCAAGTGGCTTCAGACAGCCACACGTTCTTTACTAAATCCATCTCCAGTCTTCTGGGCCCGCTATATCAAATGTCACCAAGTATAATTGTTTTTGTGTACAGCTCTCAATCAAAATATTCCAGCTGGCAGCTTGAAGGCGGGCTTGAAGAGTGGGAAGAGGGACAGAATGTAAAATGCAGACGTACCAAAAGCATGAAAAGATTTTTTCTTTTGATGGTTTACCGTCCGGTGTTTTTGAGTCAGTAAGTGCTTTCTGGCTTTGTCTCTGCCATGCTAGCTATGGCATAGTATGAAGCACACATCAGTCACAAAGCTCCATTTTTCAAGGGAAGGATTTATTATTTTATGCCTTATTTATACTTTACTCAATAAATCTATCCTGTTAGCAGCTATCTCTCACACAATGTCACTTTGTCATCTCTATTCCTTTGTCACTATTCTTACTGACTACAATTACCACTCCCACAAAAACAAACCAAAACAAAAAATAAAACACCAGTATAGATTCTCTCACAATTTGGCAAGAATTGTCCAAATTCTCTGGCAACAATTCTATGTCCAGCCTTACTGACAGCACCTTCATGTCTTACAAACACAAAGAAAGAATAAAGATTTGTCAGCTGTATTTTGAGCTTCCTTGGTGCTGAATGCCACATGATTTGTCCATGCTTTTCTTTTTCCTATTACCACTTCCCGGCATCATTAGTTGTATTCAAACACTCTTGGCAATGCTTTCTTTTTCATTATTTTGAAATAATACAAAAATTAAACTGACCAAATAATGACATAAACTATTCTATAATGAAATAGTAAAAAATAAGTGTTGTAAATATTCGATCAAAAAGTATTACAGGACACATATAATAGTGAGAAGAACAGCTCCAAGCACTAAACATTTTTTAAACTGAAATTAAAAGAATTTACATAAAAAAGTAGATTTGGGTATAAGGCAAATTTTATAATTAATATAAATTAATCTATTGTTTTAGTATAATAAAACTACATCTTAATGAAGTTCAAATCAATCTGATTTAAAACTTGATTTTAAGTGATACCCAACTTTATCAAAATGTCTTGGTTTCCTATAATAAATGTATTTTTCTATTTTCTAACCACTTGTTTTCTCATAAAGAAAGTAACTTTTAAAGAGTTCTATCACATCAACATTCAGGGAATACCAAAAGTCACACTGAGAACTAAGAAATATCAATTCTTTTATCATTGTGGCTGAAAAGAAAAAAAAATCTGTTAAAAGGCTTTTAAATAAGGATCTGAGGAGACCCAGAATTCACAGTTGGCATTAAACAATGTTGGCTGAAGCCAAAAAAAAAACAATTGTGCTCTTCCTACAACTTAAAGTCAAGGAACATGTATGAAGGCACATGGAGAAAGCCAAAGGGGGTAGGACTGAGGGAGGGAGGTGGGGACTGGTAGCGGCGGAGGGGGGTGGAATGGAGACAACTGTACTCCAACAAAAAGAAAAGAGGAGTCAAATATTTTGCCTCAGGTTTCATGTCTTTCTTAGTTGTAATGAGTTTGGGCCGTTCAACCACAATTTGAATAGTGCTGAGTTCCAAGGAAATATTTGGAATACATGTAGTATATTTACGTAAGTTTAAGAGATCCCATTATGCTTATGCCATCATTGTTTTTCTTGAAAAATGCATATAAGACAATTGAACAAAGGGCTGTGTGCAGGGGGGTAGAGTGTCTGGATGGGTCTGCATGTATTCCAAAAACTTCACTGGGAGGCAAGGGCTGCCATCAACAACCATGGGCAGCACGCGCACTGTACTTGTTACTCATGCTGCTCTCTTACACATGTTATTTTTCTATTTCGGTAAAAAAATGCCATTGGAATCTTTTTTGAAATTATTTTATTGTTGTTCAATTACATTTGTCCGTTGATAGGGATTACCAAAATTGACATTTTGACAATATTAATTCTTCTAGTCCATGAACACTTATTTGTATCTTCTTTGATTTCCTTGTCTTGTAGTTTTCAGAATAGAAATTTTTCACCTTCTTATTTGAATTTATCTCTAGGTATTTTGTTTGTTTGTTTGTTTGTTTTGGCCTAAAATAACAGAAATTTATTGGTTTATAGTTCTGGAAACTAGAAGTCCAAGATCAGAGTATTGGCAGGACTTTGCTCCCTCTGAAACCTGTGAAAGTCTTTCTTGGCTTCTTCCTAGCTTCTGAACAAAACTTCTTAGTGTTTTGCCAGGAATCTTCAGCATTCCTTGGCATGCTGCTGGGTAACTCCAGTCTTCACATGGCCCCTGTCTTCATGTGGCATTCTTCCTTTGTATCTTTGTTCTTCAAATGGCAATATTCTTTTTAATTTCTTTAAAAATTTTTCAATTAGTTTACTTTAAATATTGCTTTGTATTGATTTCAGCATAGAATACTTTATTGTTTTTGATGCTGTTAGAAATGGGATTGATGTTTTTATTTCTTTTTTAGAAAAATTCATTGTTTGTGTACAGCAGTGCTACAGTTTTTTTGTATGTTAGTTTTGTATCCTGCAAATTTACTACATGCATTGATTAGAGTTTTTTGGTGGAGTCTTTAGGATTCTCTCTGTTTACTTTTTCCTTTTCAATACTGATATATTTTATCTCTTTTTCTTGCCTGATTTCTCTAGCTACCACATCCAGTACTGTGTTGAATAGCCATGGTGTGGGTGGACACCCTTGTCTTGTTTCTGCTTTTAGAGGAAAAACCCACCTTTCACCACTGGGTATGATGTTAGCTGTGGCCTTCATTTTGTTGAGGTATGCTCCTTAGATGCCTGGCACATTAAAAGTTTCATCATGTTGAATTTTGTCAATGCCTTTTCTGCTTCTATTAAAATGATCATACGTTTTTTTTGTTTCATTCTGTATGTTGTCCCACATGATTGATTTTCACATGTTGAACTGTTCTCGCATCCCAGGGATAAATAAACTCTACTTACTCCTGTAAGGGATCTGGTTAATGTGCTGCCAAATTTAGTTTGTTTTCTTTTCTAGTAGTGCCAGTTTCTGGCTTTAGTGTCAGGATAATGTTGGGCTCATAAAATGAGTTTGGAAGTGTTCCTCCCTCCTTTTTGACTTTTAAAAGAGTCTGAGAAGGATCGTTGCTAATGCATCTTGAAGTGTTTTATATAACTTACCAGTAAAGAAATATGGTCCTAGGCATGCTGCTGGGTAACTCCCAGCAGCATGCTTTTCTTCATTTGGAGATTTTTGATTACTAATTTAATCTTCTTACAAGTAGTTGATCTACACAGATTTTATAACTCTTCCTGATTCATTCTTGGTGAGTTGTATGTTTCTAAGAATGTTTCCATGTCTTCTAGGTTGTCCAGTTTTTTAGCACATAGTTGACCATACAATTAAGGATCTTTTGTTCACTAAGCTACATGTATGGTTTATTTCACAAATCCATTGGGTTTTGGATGCTTTGGGGGTCATGTTTATTTCTGAAAATTTGCAGGCCTGAGGTTTCTGAGAGATTGGGTCAGTTTAGATCACCTCACCAGGTGGTCTTGGAAAAATAACATGACCCACAATCATGCTCACATTGAGTGCAGTTCCCTGAGAAAAAACTTAGTTTGAATTAATTGAGAATGTAATGAATAATTATAGGCAGAGTCTAGTTTTAGGCATAAACTATTTCCTTTTTAGGATTTTTTATTTTGCTCATAATACATGAAAGTACTTATTGGTTTTTACAGCCTCTCATACCTATTTAAAAGCTGACTATCACAATACATGAGATTTTAGTTGATGCTAAAAGGGAATACTGTTCAATTTCCCAAGGTTCCTAAGCAGAAATCCTATAGAAATATGATGTAAGTAATTGCTGCTTCCAGTTTCTGCCTGAAATATTCTAACTATACCTAAGTCTCCATTACTACCAATTTCAGCTAATTCTTCCTTACTTATTAAGACTTAGATCAAGTATTGACTTTTTATAAAGGTATTATTCCTCCAAGAATTGCTATTTCCCCCCTCTTGCATCTATAGCACTTTGCATGGATCTCTTTCTGCTCTAATACTTCCTAAGAGAGATCAGAAAATAAGGACTCTGTTGTTTTACTCTGTATATTCCCAGTGCTTGTGATAACTTAATGGTATTGAATAGCAGTCTTGTTCAAACTCGTGAAGCAGGGTTTAGTCATCTACCAGATACCAGCTTAAGTCAAAAAGATGGATACGTTTCCATGTACAATATGGTAAAGTTTTGCACAATCTTAATGTTTAATTGCTTAAGATGCTACGGATAAATAGCAGCAGTTCTCACAGGAATCTGTGACATACCTTACTTGACTTGTGGTCCACATTAAAAGTGGCAATTGCATCCTCTGTTTTTTTCCTTCCAGACTTTGTTATTACATATTCAGCGAGTTTGTTTGCTAAATAGGTCTTTCCAGTACCACTGGGTCCCGAGAGTATAATTCTGTGATGCTCCATCAACAAGTTAAAGTACCTCTGGGTAATTGGTTTAGGAATCAGCGTATCAAAAACAAAGCTGTCCAAACTGTTTTCTTCTACCCCTGAAGAAAGAAACAAAGGGAACAGCTTGCCTTACTGTTCTCCACAAGCTAGAACTTACAATAGAGTGTCAACTGACAAAAAAGCTTTGTTATTCCTAGGAGTGCTGTTCTTGCAAAATACTTTCTTTGATAATTCTATCCTACAAACATATGCTTTTTTTCCTTTTTATTGAATTTATTGACATTTTAAGACAGAAACCTTAGTAGTAAGACCCAGTAAACATCCAAAGGAAAACAAGCCATTTCCTTTTGTTCAGGCTTCCTTCCCCTGTCTGCTTCATGTTTCCCTCATAAGTTTGCAAAGAGAAATGGAAGCGTTGTTATAAAATCTTATTCCCTTTGAAGGTGGTAGTTTTGTTACCCATATGCTCTTACTCACATGTGGAATCTAATGAACAAAATTAACTGACGAACAAAACAGAAACAGAGGCATGAGTAGATGAAACAGACTGGCAGCTGTCAGAGGGGAGGGGGTTGGGAGACAGGAAAGACGTGAAGGAATGAGCCAAAGAACACACAGGTGTGTGATCCAGGGACACAGACAACAGCGTGGTGTGGCCTGAGGGAGGGGGGTGGGGTTTGGGTGGGGGTGGGCACAGAGGGAAAATGAGTACATCTGTAACAGTGTCAACAACAAAGTTAGAAAGGATAAATGTAAAAAATTAACATAAAATACGTGTGTGTGTGTGTGTATTCTTCCCTTTTTCCTCTGGTTTCTTCTCCATATTTCCATTTAGCTCTCACTACACGTCCTGGCTGTATGACCCACCTGAGCTTCTGAAGAACACAAATTGTGGTATTTGGCAAGGAATTAAGAAGGAAACAGCATCTTCTTTTACCTAGTTGATTACCTCAATCATAAAATCAAATATTGACACATTCCTGTATTAATTCATAGTTTATACAAATGGGTTCTGATTCTATAACATGTATGAACAAGGAATTAATGAGACAAGTATAATTTAGATCTTCTACTTGCCTATAATTAATCATATCATCCAAAACAAAGAAAACAGAATTTCTCCCTCTTGATTCTGAATTTCCATTCTCTATCCCAGTGGATATTTATTAGGTATACATATTTTAAAATCAAAGCTACAGTGATGAATATATTACTTTAGAATACACAATAAGTTTTTTAGATCCTCCCTACATGAAAAATGGTAATGGAAGAAACCTAGAAACTTCAAATTCCCTAAATCACATTCCTTTTTTGTAAGTCCTGGAGAATTTTCAAAATTACATTCCAAGTTTCATATCTGCAAATCCAAAGAATTTCATTTATTTGGATTTTAGTGTTTTAAGTAGGACTTCTATGTTTAACATATAAATATGGCTTATTTCATACCAAAACTATCCAAGTAGTTGTCATCATTTTCAAATATGACAATATGAAAACTGCCAAAAAAGAACTATTGGTTAAAAAATGCAGTGTGCTTTTCTTTTCAGTTTTATTTTTACCTTTCAGATTCACAGTGATGATGTTATTGTCTCCAACAAGGTAGCCACAAGGCAGCAGCTCAGGCACTTCTAGGCTGTGGGATCTAACCGCGTCCCCAACGCAGTAGCTAGCGATGCAGTCGGAGCTCAGACCGAGGCTGGAGGACGTGTCAATGCGGAACACATACTCCTAAATGGTACACACAAAAAAGGAACATCAAAACCAGGCTCAGCTCATCTACAAAAATACAAAATTCTTGGGAATATGAAGGAGCTGTCAAGAATTTTAGAAATGGGTAATATTAGAACTATTACTATTGAACAGCAGAAAGGCAGAAAGCTTTCCTTGATATTTGAAATGAAGGAGAGTAAAAGCAACTGTGTCTATGCTATTAAAGCTAAGAGAAGTATGCAAAATGAAACACATTTGAAAATTAATATCAGGATATGTTGCTCAACTTACCTTAAAGAGACGTCTAATTACACCATCTAAGACATCCCACTTGGTTTTCCCACTAACACCAATGGATCCTATCAAATATGCCTGAGACTTCTGATCCTAAATAAGAACAAAATACAACAAGGTAAAAACCCAACTGTGTGTCTTGTCTCATTACTACATTTTCTACTAAAATGTATTAATGTAGTGATGATTAAGACTAAAATATTTATTAAGCCTATGGGTTTTATAGTAACAGATACACACGGTGGATTATATAAAAGAAAATACACCCCAACAAACTAACCAACCAACCAACCAACCAACCAACCAAAGAAAGAAACAGCAATAGCAACAAAACAAGAAAGAAGGAGATTAGATGAAATGGTATGGTCAAGGAAAACTGATTCATGACCTGTTCAGTAGAAGGGTAAGGGCCAGGAGAGAATAGTCTTCCGTTTTAATGCAGTGGGTGCATTCCTGAAGAGAAGCAGCTTGGTAGGAAGGAAATGGTGATAGAGATGGAATAGAACTATATCATATGAGTCCTAGAACTTCATCTTACTATTTCTGTGATCTTTATCTCTGTTAAGTCTTTTTTCATTCGTTAACTTAGATTATCTCTAAAATCTAATCCAGCTTTAAAAATAAATCATCCATGGTAGTATGGCATTCACATTCTTACAAAACAGGACCCATCATGAGTTCACCAGAAGATTCCCGATTTAAAAGGACTTGCCAGGGCATGTCCAGGACTCATTTTAGCAAGCAAAGGATCCCTTTCCAATACAAATAATGGACTCAAATTTATCTTTTTTTGTGGGATTATCACCATTATTTAGATATAACCTGTTAAGAAGCCAATATGTTTACCATTAAAAAGTGGAGAAATTCACAGTAAATCTATTGTGATTTTTTTTTACTACTGTTATAGAGTAAATGTTGGTGTCCCCCCCAAAACAATGAATGTTTAAGCCTCAACCCCCAATGTGATGATATTCAGAAAGAGAAACTTTAGGATTTAGACAAGGGCATTGAAGTGGGCCTTTCATGATGGGATTGGCGGGCTCAGGGGTAGGGGAAGAGAGGGCTCTCTCCTCAGGCACACACGTTGAGGAAAGGCTCTTTGAGGACGTGGTGGGAAGGAGGAGGCCAGCAACTGGATGGAGGAGAGAGTCCAAGCCGGCAACCAGAGTAGCTGGCACTTTGGTTTTGGACTGCAGCACTGCGAGGGAATACATTTCTGTTGTTGAAGCCACCAAATCTGTGATATTTTGTTACGGCGGCCAAGAAGACCAAGACAACCATTTTCAATGTTCAAAGACTCTGTCTTTTAGAGTAATTCTTTCAAAATTATTTTGAAAAACAAAAAAAGAAAGACAACTTGTTTTCCAGTGTTACTGTAACCCAGTCAAAATGGAAACCCATACAATGCTTTATAAGCAGCTGCTTTTAAATCAGAGACAGTTTAAGCTTCATTGCGACAATAGGCTCCCATGAAGACCCACTTCAGGAAGTCAGGGACAAATCTGCAGCTACAGCAGAGGGTTTATGGCCTGGGAATTCTTGGAAACCTTGCACAGTGTAAAACTTCGTAAGTGTCATCCCACTTTTTTCAAACTTAAATATTTCAATTATTTTAAAATTCTGAAGTATCTTTTGTTTTCCTATTTGAAAGAATTTAGATTCTTATAAATTTGTATTCTTGGCCACTCAACGACAAATTCAGCTGGAAGCGCTATTTTTAGTTTTAAGAGAGGGCTAGAGTCAGCATGACATTGTTGATTTGAAGGTGACATTTGATTCCAGAAAAATCAAAATACTTGGCTATTCAGCTAAGACACTGTTTAAAAATGATGCACACAAATGCATCGGCAGAATTTATCATCCTGAGTTCAGTACGATGTCTCTCCAGTGTCTAGAATATTTATTTATGTAGTTTATAGTCTCTTCTTTGTGCAAAGACCAAATCGACAGCTGTAGAAACATATTACTGAACATCATGAACATCACCTGTATTCTACAAGTAAAACCTGAAGAATATTTCAGACAAGATGTTTTGTCCAAGAAGGCAATGTGTTTTTCTTCAGTTCTGAAAGTGAGGGTGGCTGACAATCAACACTGTATACAGTGAGTGAACGTGACCCACTGAGACAGTTCCACCTACTGACGATGCCATTTCGTCTAGCCCCTAACTTTTATTCTTCTATAATATTTTAAAGTAAAACCAAGAAACACTGCTGATAATACGTTTATCAGGACAAATATTCAAATATAAAATACATTTGATTCATGGTCATACACAGCCTTTAGTAATAAAGAACTTAAGAGTAAAGAAATACCTTTGCTCGACCATAGCCCTTGCTGATGGAGACTCTAATTTTCACACTGCGTCCATCTTTATGTCCACTTGCATCACCAGCATCATCTAGCAAAATATCTACCAAATTAAAAAAACACACACAAACACACATAGAGTAGAGTCACATGAGCTCAGATTTGTCCATTGTCATGGTTTTCTCTCTCAGAGTTAGTTTTATAACTTTCAATGGGAATATGTAGCCTTTCTGCTTCCCATTCTAGCCTGATTGGTTTAAAAATCATCAGCCTTCAGGAAGATGAATTGCTGCAGATGGGTTACAGCAGGGGTGTCAAACTCATTTCACCGGGGCCACATCAGCCTCGAAGTTGCCTTCAAAAGGCCGAATGTAATTTCAGGACTGTATAAATGTAAGGACTCCTTAACTAGCGGCAAGGAGCTCAGCGACACCGCCGGGTAGAAACAAGGTGCTGACCCGATAAAACAAGGTGGAGGCTGGATTCAGCCTGTGGGCCTGGAGTTTGCCAGCTGTGGGTTACAGTTTTCAATCTAAGATTTTATTTCTGCTCCCAAAGATCTTCACCCAAGTGTTGGGCCATTCATTGTCTTCAGTTGAAGAGATCCTTTTCTGTTACACACCAATCTGAGTAATGCCTGAGTAATATTCAGCTACCATTATAACTGTGACAAACTGAAAAGCAATCTGATTTTTCAATCCAATCTAAAATATCCAAGCTCAACACCCATGTAATTTATTAATGTAAAGGTTCTGGAATTGACTGTCAACCGAAATTATTTTCAAGCATGTGGCAGGTATCCAGGTATATCATTGCTTTCCTTATATTTATAATTACTACAGTGTTATTGAGTTTCAACCATGGCATATAAATACTTTCTCCCAGAAGTATATTAATTATTATTCTCCTGTACTCTTTACGCTTATAGTTTCAAAGCTAGAATAGGATTTCTAATAGTCAGCTAAGAGTTACAGAATCATGATAAAGCTAGCTAACCTTTAAAGCACCAGTCTTTAAATGTGATTAAAGATAATTTTCAAAATATATTATATGAGATTAATGTCCAATTTGAGAATTATTAAGGCAAACTACCAAAAATAAATGTTTTCCTTTGACAGTGATATTTCTACAGAGCTGTATTTAATATGAAGATTGAGTTCTGTGGGCAAAGGCAACTCAGGTACGAGCTGAAGGCACATGCGCCTGGTGACGAGAAGACTGAGCTGCTCTGACTGTGACTGTAGAGAAACAAGGGCTGTGACTGTACCATCGAAGAAACAACAATGTCATCAAATGGCTCCTAAAAATGGAATGGTGTCATTATCTTAATAAGTAGGAATATATGATTTTGCAAAGGAAGGGGTAAAACGACATTTAGAATTTGAGAAATATGAAGATTTTTGCTAGAAAATTCTTAATTATCAAAGACTATCTCCCTTACTGGAGTTTAATTATTTTACCAAATTTGCATCCTCACAGTCTCTCACCTTTCTGCCTATCCGACTAAACAGTGAAACACTTCCTTACACATCTTCATTCTCCTGCTCCTCAGAAGTTAATAGCGGCTTACTGGTAGCTGTTCACACCTCAATTTCTAATAGTTCACGACCAAATTAACTTTTTAGTACTTTTCTAAAGCTATTGGTAAATGTTGATAAATACTCAAAAGTATTTATTACACATAAAATATATCAGAAACTGTGCTAGGGATTGGAAATAAATACCAAGGTGAGAAGGAAAGTGAATTTTCTACTGTTTTGTAGTATACATTTTCTTTTTTTTTTTTAGATTTTATTTATTTATTTTTAGAGAGGGAAGGGAGGGAGAAAGAGAGAGAAACATTAATGTACAGTTGCTGGGGGTCATGGCCTGTAACCCAGGCATGTGTCCTGACTGGGAATTGAACCTGTGACACTTTGGTTTGCAGCCCGCGCTCAATCCACTGAGCTACGCCAGCCAGGTTGTAGTATACATTGTCAACAAGATAATTGTATAATGTGTTAAGTGCAAGAAGTAAAGGGCATGAGGCAGTGAAATAGAGTAAGTGAAGAGAGTCTGCTCTAGACAGATAGGTTATCTTGGAGGGCTTCCTGGAGGAGGATGTGTTTGAAGATAAGACAAGGAGGCTGAGAAGTGCTATCTCTACAAGTGAAGACTTAGAAAAACATGTCCAGTCAACACAAACAAGTGCAAAAATCGTGATGAAAGAGTTAGGTGTGTTCAAGGAACAGACAGATGTTTGGGAAGGCAACAGTGTGGAGACTAAGGGAAGAGTGGGGAGTGTATGAAATGATGTTGAAGTGAGTAAGGGCTAGATGATGTATGTCCTAGTAGTCCATCGTAAGGGGTTTAACCTTATTTGTGATCCACTTGTCCACTCAAGTTTGCCTTAGAAGGTGTTCCTCATTTTATGTCATGATTACTCTTAAAACCTATGCTTAAAATATGAAATGCCTCCTGACGGCAGTATGGTAAATATTTACGAACAAATAAGTGACTGACTGTCTTTGGCTTTCATGTGTGTGCCTACTTAAAGCAAAATGAATATAGCAGTTAAAAGTTCAGGTGCTGGATTCATCTAGACTTGGGTTCAAATATTAGTTCTGCCATTTACTAGTGGCACGATCTTCAACAAATTATTATAATCACTTTCCTAAGTCTTGATTTCCTTATCTGTAAAATGGGGCTCAAATAGCATCTGTTTCATCAAGTTGCTGAGAGCATAAACAGGGGTCTGACAAAGGTCCCCAGCAGCCCCGGGCCACAGACCAGTACCAGTCCAGGGCCTGTTAGGAATTGGGGCACAAAACAGGAGGTGAGCGTCATGCAAGTGTGCAGCAAAGCTTTGCTCAAAGTATTGCCTGCCTGAGCTCTGCCTCTTGCCTATCCTCATTCCCACGAGCCCCCTCCACCCCCATCTTCCACGAAATGGGCCCCTGGTGCCAAAAAGGTTTGGGACCACTGGAAGAGATGATACTTCGAATGCACTTTATCCTGGTGTTGAAGAAATTTAGCTGTTCTATTATTCCTTTTCTCCAGTTGCTTATTCTAACCAGTTCCATTGACAGAGGGAGGAGCACATGGTGACCCACTCTGGGTCTTCCTTGTTCCCAGTATATGACAGGCTGACCACCGAAGAAATAACTCAAGGAAAAACAAAAAACAGCAAGTGTGAGTTAAGGGTCCTCTGTGGTTTGTTATGGAAATTTAGTTATGGTTCTCTAAACATTTGGAGGGAAGAACAAATAGATCTCTCATTCTGGTTAAAATAAAATTTTGACCCCCCCCAAAAACCCCAAAACCCAACAAAACCTTTCCAAATGTATGCCTTCACTGGATGTATGAAATCTGCAGTTATGTTTCAGGACCGGACACTTGTCAACTATCCTCTCTCCAGCCTACTTCTTTCTTTTGTAAAATAATTAATCATGAACCTTAGAAAGCTCTTCTGTTAGCATGCCCCAGCATGAATGCCTTTTGATTTCCAATTCTGAACTGACTAAGCAAGGGGGAAAGCAATATCAAAGAACAGAAAATTGTAAATGTGATTTCTTTAATTTCATACTTAATCTTTATGGGTTCTAGTCTTTCCTAGACATGCATTTTCATTGCATTTTTACATGACTGTTCTTTCTAAACTGCCTTCAATACTAACCTTGCCTTTCTCAGCCATACCATTATTTCCCCGGGATAAAACAAAACCGTGAGGCAGGCAGTGCAGTCCTGCCATCCAGCTGTCTCTAGGGGGCCATCCCTGTCCCTTCCTGGGAGCTGAGCCCTGGGTCACCGACAGGCACTGAGGGCCGTTCAGTGTGGGTTCTGCTTCACTTCTCTGTCAGGCTCCCCACCAAGTCAACACATGAGATATTTCTCAGGATTCTCTGACTCTACATATTTGAAGTTTTTGTTCTTTCTTTTTAAGCATCTTTTGAAGAGTGTTGATAAACCTTAAAGACTATTCATACATTCAAGTTCTTACCATAGTTCCATAGATTTGTTTTACCTACCGATTTGTGAGTTCATTCATTATGACTTCTCTCTGTTTTTGTCTTGGCTTCTAGTATTTGTTTTGCATGATGCTCATTCTCAGGGTTAATTTCCCCTCCCCAGCCCCCACCAAATGTTATAAACACTGTTTTCCTGATTTTCAGGGAGTTCCTACTTGCTTTTCACAAAAAGGAAGCAAGTACACATTTAGATCATTCATTTTACATTATGAAGAACAGATCTAATAGAATTTTAAAAAATCTGACATTTTAGAAGCAAGAGATGTGGTTGACTAAAAATGTCATCTATATTATTAGCATGCTGTGTCTCTGGTTCTCTTCTTTATTTTCATCATCATCTTCTATATTTTTGTGTAATTTCGGGCAACTCATTACAGAACTGAGGAACTAAGTTTCTCAGTTCTATAATGGAGTCCAAAGCTACCCAGGAACATGTATATTATTGATTGTCAAGCGTCATCTGGTGGCTGTGCTTTGCAATTACCACAGACACACACAACCTTCCTACACTAAAGCTTATGTGCATAAAATAGCTTAATGTGCTAGAAGCAGTTATACTTTTAATTGACTCGTTCATCAGATATTGACACCATTATGTCACATGATTCTATTTGCAATTGAATAAAACTGTACCCTTGTTCCATCATTAGTACCACTGAATACAATAACAGAATCCAGTGTGTTCTTTTTGTTTGTTTGTTGAAAATTGAATACATCTACAGACTAAGTGATTAGCATCAGTGTGCTCTCTCTCAGCAAGATCACGCAGGATCATTTAGTCAGAGTTTGGGATAGGGCCCGATACACTTGTCCATGGGCTCTGGACACTTAAAACACTACAAAATTGCATGGAGCTATTAGTATTATATTCATGAGCACCAGTGATCATCAGATTTTTTTATCCTATTGCAATCATGGAGAAAATACTTCTCAAAAAAGGATAATGAAAACCCCATCTCTAAGTCTTCCAGGGAATGTGCTTTAAAAATGATAATGACATAGAATAAATTTATAAAAGAAAAATGGGACTATTTCTGAGAATTAGAGTGTTTACATTTTAAGAGGGTATGAGTGGGAGTAGTGGTGGGCAATGTTCTCCAAGTTCCAGTACCTGCACCCCCCAACCCTCCCACACCCCGTTAAGCCAGATGCATGCTTTGATTCAGGCAGGGGTGTGCACACAATCACCTGAGGTAACAGACTCTGCGATGTTCAGGTTGTTCAGAGAAAGCCCCAGTGACTGCCGTGAGGATGAGGAGGAGGTGCTGCTTGCGGACTCCGAGGGCGGCCGAGCGGGCTTCGCTGTGTTACCCGTCTCTGCCTTCAACCGGTCATTCTCAGCCTTCAGTATTTCAATTTCATTCTTTTGTGAAGATGGAAAACATGAGATAAATTGAACAGGTTTGACTGATAAAATGGTATCATTTTTTTTTACCACAGTTAGTTTGTTACTAAATAAAGCATGTGGTGATATGTAAAATAAACAAATAGAAATTATAAAAACAGATTTTCTCCCAAAGAAGGAAAAGTAATCTTTTCTGTTTCTTTCATTCATATATGCATGTATTCACAAATACAGACACACTAACCATTAGAATTTTAATAATTATTTCTTGGATACATCATATATTTGAGGAGTTTTCCAGGTCTCATTTGAATTAAGAATATTATCATTGTAGGCTTCAGAACATTTCTCATTTTAAAAGTATTGTTGAAATCTCATAGCAAATAGTGACAATTTTAATATTCCGAATTCATAGACAGTTGAAACTCAGAGCAGAACAATGCAAATAAAATGATTTCAAATTACTTCAGAATCATAGCTAACATCTGAAAATTTTTTGTTCCTTCGAAATGGGGCACTAAGCTCTTTAATACAACAAAAACCTTTTGATGAGTATACACAGTGGCAGATGAATCTGCTCAGCAATGAGCTTTTCTTACTTCAGTCATCTGTGGTGCCAAACGATTACTGATTTACAATAATAAAATGAGAACTTAAGTCTGAGCACAGACTGGTTCTGAATTTAGCCTTCAGATGCTTCCAAAAAAACACAAAAGCTTTACTTTTACAGATGGCATTCGACATCACTTTACTTTCATATTGGGAAGGTTTGAGTTATGTTTCTGTAGTATTCTCATTACTTTTGTTTTTCAATAGAAAATAGGAAAAGGTACTTGAAAGTCAGCTTTCAAAACACTAACAACGAAAATTCAACATAAAGGTAAGCCGTGGAAGAGTGAAGAAGCAAGGATGTAGCCGCCTCTCTACACACAGCTGTGGCGTAAATGCAATCACAAGGGTAATGGCCTTCGGGAAAGACTGGCCAGCGTGCACTCCCACTGCCGACACCTGGGACTTCCATGTTCGGTGTTAGGAAACAAGTTGCCAAGACCGGATAAACAAAGCACATTTCCAAAGACGGTTGATGGGGAGATTTGTTTTTGTAATAACTAAGAGAAGAAAACGAGCAGTGTGTTCATCTCTCCAGGCTGCTCCTGGAAGGTGCGTCAGCACTGACCTGCATGCGGTTCATGGCTTCCCTGATCTGGTCCAGGTGATGAGCTGAGCTCAGGGCCTCCAGCCGGATATCTGTTAATTTTAATTCCTTTTCTCTGAGCTCACTCTTCAGCTGCAGAATTATCTCTGCCTCAGCCTCGGTGCATTCGCAGATCCTAAAAAAAGGGAACAAACACAACATCAGTGGTTGGGGGAAGCCAGAGGATTAGGAAAAGTAATGCTTCTTTTAAAGGCTGAAGTGTAATCTTATCCAGCAGGTACAGAAATTATTTGCTGCTGGCAAAAATCTAGAGAAAAGAAGAGAGTTTTACCAACAGTAATACATTCACAGCTTCGAAACTGGAAACAGTAACTATCTTTTCCTTTCATCTTTTTCTTCCCATTTTCTGAAGTATGAAACAGTCTATTATTACTGTATATAAACTGATCCTCAAAATTCTCTTGTTGCTGATATTTATGGGGCTGAAGATTTATAGTGATACTACATTTAATGCTACCATTTTCTAAGGGACTTAAATCTCTATTTGCAACATATGAAATATTCTTTTTTAAAGCAAAGTTATTAAATCCTTAAAACATTGATTTCTTGTTTTATAAATATATGCAAAGGATAACCTTATTTGCCACAATATCAGCTTCAAGGTACCATGAAAATTCAACATAGATATTGTAGAAAATAAATCAGAGAGATTAGTTTTGCACATTCAAATAATGGATGAGTGTTATGTAAGCCTTCTGCTAGGCTCAGCTGATTCATGGGGTCACAGTTAATGAGGCTAAATCACAGATTTCAATCCATAAAAGAAGACTAGGTAAGGGCTGCTTAAAGGCTATATACATTATATCCTTACTGTTGTTTTGTTGTTGTTGTTGTTGTTGCTTTGTGGACAGCTTTGTAGGAAATGTGTCAAAAGAATTTGTGTTACAACTAATATCATTTCCATTTAAAATGTGAGGACTAGGTTGCTGGTCACAAAATGTTAGTGCCATGTGTTCTTCCTTCCTGTGCAAGCTGTGAAATTTCATGGGATGTACAAGTGCCTGTACATTTCATAGGATGCACAAGGGTCCTTCGTGGCCCTGTTCAATATGATGGTCCTAGGCTAGTCACTGCCATGGGCATAAAGGCAATTTGATTTAAACAGTATATAAAACAAAGAGACTTATCAGAGCACGTTTCTACATTCCAAATGTTGTGTGCTTTGTTGTCACCTCAAAGAGTGGGAGACGATAAAAACTCTATGCTACGTTATCTAACACAATTAAAAAAAGCGGATGGTGGTTTGGCTTTAGGAAACTAAATTTTGCCTCAGAAACAGACAGAGGAGCTTTTTACTGCTGAAATGCATGCGAGCAATTTTAGAAAAAGCAAAAGCGAACACGGCCTAGGTTAGAACCCGGGTCTCTGCAGTTCATGCACCACACTCCATTTTACCGGGATCTATGCTTGTAGATCACAGGGCCATTTTGCCGTTTCTTTGGTGGCCAGACAAGGGGTGACCTGCATTTAACGCACAGTTAGACAGATACATGGACAAATGCAAGTGAAAAGAAGTGAGAATAATAACTGAGAAAAGCTGGAGAATGAGATCAGGAGACACTCAAATTCTAATATATGGAAAAAGCGAAACGAACGCTGACATTCTAAGGGAGGTCTAAAAATGACTGGCTTGGAGACAGTTTGGCAGTACAACCCGATGACATTTAGAACACAAGCATGGGCTTGGCCTCAGGTTGGTTTTGGGAAATGCTTCAGCATTCTGCAGAGGGAGTGACTTACGCCGAGGCGGACTGCGAGGGCTTCATGGAGGCCGACCCACAGTCACCGGCATTATGGGGCAACTTGGGGGAGGCTGGCAGGGACGAGTCCGTGAGCTCTTCAATGTCCGAATGTGAGGAAGGGGGCTTGGTGGACTTTTTCTTCCCAAAGGCTTGTTTGAATGAACTTCTCAGCTGAAAAAAGGACAGAAATTACCTTTCTTGTCTACTTGCACTCAGAGGATTTTACTTTGGGGCGTTAGTTTGCAGGTGCCGTCCTAGCCACTGCCTGGGGTCAGTACGGATAAGCAGGGTATTAACAGTTGCAGCGCAGTATCTCTAAAACAATGATACTGTGTTTTGTGTTTTTGTTTTATTCTTGTATTAATCCAGCGCAGCGCAAACATGGGAGGCTTTTAAATAGTGCAGGGTCAAGGGCATGGCTGTCAGAGCACTCATTTAAAACCAAGTACCTTGAAGGGATTTTTATTCCCAATGCTTCTCTCTTCAAGGCAATTTGTTTTAAATGGCCACTTTAGCACTACAATCAAGTCATGTCCTGCTGACAGGATAAACTTAAAAAGCAAAATTAAATCAAATTCACCTAACACTTCATTAACTGTGGTTTTCTATTCAAATTTTCAATCCCCATACTATTCAAAACCAGAATTGGTATCCCCTACAGCTCTGTTCAGAAAACGGTTTTACTTCTTTTTAAAATTTGAGATTAAAATGAAAAGACACAAAGAAAAGACATACAAGGTAATCTTCTTTTAAAAGGTATAAAAGCCTACTGCCAAAATAAATAGCATTCATGCCAAGGTAGGGTATTTTCTATAGATGCATGCCAAATTGTCCATGGTTTATATTCACCTCACTTCCTCTAGAGTTCACCTTGCAGAAACATGAAAGAGTGTGCAATTACAAATCAAGGGAATGAAGGCTGATCAGTATTTTAAAATATTAGGCATAAACATTTTTTAAAACAAAAAATACTCCTTTCATTATTTATAGAAGGCACTCTGGTAAAATCCTCTGATAGCTGTTTTGGATTTCATCAACAGTTGTACTTATTTAAAAATCTACCTGTGTTTTACAGTATTAAAGGAAATTCTTCACTTTATGGTTTTTAAACATTTTTGCATCTTCCCCTCAGTTTTTACCAATTGCTTAATATTATCATAAAAAATATCTCTATCCAAACTTGTAGTTCCATTAAAGTACATTTCTATATTCCTGCTATATTCTCTTAGTAAAGAAAAATAAAGTGGACATTCAGGTAGTTGATTTCTTATGAGGTGAAACTTTGCACCTAAAGCCCTGTTGATGTGAGGGGTGGGGAGATTCAAGGTCTCTTTTCTCCTTTTTTCCAACTCTATTTCTTCTCTTCCTCCATCACCATCATTACTATCATCTCCGCACCATCATCACCAGCATTATCAACATCACCTCATCATCATTATCATCAGTCATCAACTTTCATCTGCAAAATAAACCCCTACTCTAAGCCATCTACTTATGGATGTTATTTTTTTTCCAACAACTCCATAAAATCAGTATTAGTTTTTCAGATGAGAAAATTTAGGTCCTGCCAAAGGTGAAGTAATCAGCCCAAGATCCAAGTCCTACGTGGCTGATCAGGGATTCACACCCAAGTTTAGCCCCAACTCTAAAGCTGCTCTTCAGCACCATGCCCTCCTGACTTGGGTGAGGAGTGCAGCGAGTGAGGTGCTGTCACTTGTATGAGAGAGACTCTGTAATCTGCTGCATGCCTCTAAAGCCCCACAGGGGAAAGCTTGACTCACTGTGCAGTAATGAGTCTTTGAATTACATGAAGGAGGGTGGCTTACCCAGTTTTTCTTTTTCTTTTTCTTGGAGTCAGCATCATTGCCACTGCCAATACTGGAATGGCTGGTGGCACTGTTGATACTAGAAACGCTTTCAGAGGAATGCTGTCTTCGGATGCGGAGATCTAGCAACAGACAGAGAGAATCACATTTGCTCATCAAGAGTGTAATTCTGAACAAACGAGAATGTAGGTTTCTGAGAGGCAATCTGCTAAGAAAAAGTCAACATGGCTTTCAAGATCATCTCAATGCAGTTTGGTTTAGTAACTGCAATAGAGGACAACCATATTTGCTTTAATTAACTGGATTATCTGCATTAAGATGCAATGAGAATCTCATATAAGTCTGTAGCACTGGTGGTTTAATGAGTTCTGGGTTTTGTCCAGAAATAAAATGCTATGGTAGTAATTCTACTGAATACCTGGATCAAACTGTGCTTCCAAAATGATTTATTTCAAATGATTAGTTCCAAGGAGGAAATGGAAACTCATAAGAGCGTGGGAATTGTGTCTTCTTAATATTTGTACTTTAAATAAAGTTACTGAAGCCAAGTATATTAACTTTCCACTTCATAGAATCATACCACGTTAGAGCCAAAACAAACCTGGGAAATCACCTAAGCACCTCATCTCACAGAACAGAGGAGCAGCTAAAGTGCAGAGAGGTTAAGTGACTTCAGCAAGGTCGGAGAGGCGAGAGGGAAGAGCTTTAAGAGCAAGAGAGTATGGGTAGATTGTGAATTGTTTGTGAATTAAACAGAAAACATTCCATCACACCCCTAATTCCTGTCGATGACTTGGGACAATGTGACAGTAACAATAACAACAGGCAATAATAAAGCCTAGCTTTTACTCTGTGATTACTTTGCTCCAGAGCATCTAATTTGAATCTTTAAGTAAAGCGCTGAAATGAGTTTAATCACTAAATGTAATTTTCCCATAGTCCCTTAGCAGAAAATCAGCGAAGCCAACCAGAGACTGGACTGATTCCAATGTCTGCTGTGCTAATGGCCATGTATGCATCATCTCTGTCTCCACAAAGCAGGTGGTGCTTCTCTGGTTAGAGGAGAGCATTTTTATATTTAACCACCATTTGAAGATATTGATTTACTTCATGCAATCAGCTTATAAGTTTCATTATAGTTATTAAAAGTAAAACTGAAATTAAAATTGCATGTACCTATGGTGAACTGATATTAAGTGTTAGTGGAGACACTAAGAGTTTATAAAATTATTTTTAAGGTCAAATCTGTTTTTAGGCTATTTATATTACTATGTTTAATTGACCTTACTGAAGCCTAGTAAAAAAAAAAGTGGAACTTATAAGATGCTGGATATTACTATATGGCTGTCAAGATGCCTCCATAGAAATAATAACACAAAATCAAAGCTTTCCAGTTGGCTGATTTATTCATCAATGAAATGACCCATGGCAGTGAAACTGTAAATGGTTACTTTCAAAACAAATAATAAGTGAGTATACATTTGGGTGTATAATAATATATTTATACATATCTCCATCCTTACACTCGTATACATACATACCAATAAGCACTTCTACTTTTCCACTGAGATAATAACATGCTGACAAATTTTATAGGAGGGAAAAACTAGAGCTATTTTTCAGAATCCCTAGAGTATGGTCTCTTAAAAGAAATTTAAAAATCAATGATAACAGCCATGGCCAGTGTGGCTCAGTTGATTGGGCATTGCCCTCCAAACTAAAAGGTCACCTTTTTGACCCCATCAGGGCACATGCCTGGGCTGTGAATCTGGTATCCAGTTGGGGTGTGTGCCAGAGGCAACTGATCGATGTTTCTCTTCAATGTTTCTCTCCCTCTCTTTTCCCCTCCCTTCCCCCCTCTAGAATCAATAAAAGAAAAAAATTAATGAGAATATTTAACGTTTTGCTGCCAAAAATATTATCAATGCCAAAAGCTAAATCAAGGTGGATATATATATATCTTCAACAATATGAACATAGTATCTCTTAATCAACTAATATGGAGGTTATATGAATACTCAAAAAAACGTGTATAGGTATTTATTTGTGTAGTAAATATATGCTGTGGTTGACTATAAGTTTTTCCATACAAGATGTAGTTTTGCTAGTTTTCCCCTAATAACTGACTTTCACAAATAGAGCAGATGTATTAAGCATTAACATATCCCAGACTTTTATTACATCCAGATAATAAATTGTATTTGACTTTGATTAATTCCCCATTTCAAAAAGATAGGCACATTTTTGTAATCATAGGTCAAAAGTAGTCTTTGGAGGTACTGCATTTAAGTGTGACTCTATTTCCAATAAAGTTTGGCAAAGGCATAATTTCAGCAATACCTTAGAATGCAGATAATGTCCTTTATTTTTCTCTAACAACTCCTTTCTTGTGCTTTAAGTATTTGATTCAGGACACGGAACATCACAGAGTAAGGTAAAGTTTGGTTGACCAAGTGAGCGCACGAATCGGGAGAAGTGGGCGTGTCAGTACGAGTTTGTCCCTGCACCCGTTTTCCGCTTCCCGCCCTTTGTGCCGCCACTGCCCCACTTGGAACTACCTCCCTGCCTGCCTGCTCTCCAGCAACAGTAGCTGTCCAACCTACTCACCCTCAAACCACTCTGCACACAGTGGCTGGGAAACTTTTTGAAAGAAAAAACTGCATCTTCCCTCCCTTGCTTAAGACTTTTCAACCAAGTCCCATTTTGATAGAGACAAAACCCATTTCAGCTCCTACCTATAGTCCAGCTGTTCCTCAGTAATTTGGTCAGTACTGACCTTTCCAACCTGGATCTATTTCTTTGACCTCTGTTCATTACCTTTCTTGTGTAAGTTTCGTAAAGGCACTAATCAATTTTCTGTCTCAAGGCCCGTCTCAAGTGTTCCTCTATAGATATTTATTGTGCAGTATTACTTGGTACAATTCTTCTCCTTGGACCTCTCCTTAAGCATTGCTATCTGGGAAAGGCATTCCTGACTCTGCCACCCCTAGCAGGTACCCTGGAGTCCTCATTCTCTGTGACACTTATTCTCATCTATTTTAGAGCATAAAACTACTTGGGCATGCACCTTCAGCTACACCAATGATCACAATAATTGTGTATTTTCTGTTCTCCTACAGACTAAAAACTGATGGAGACTAAGACTAAGTCCGTATTGTTTACCATTTTATATTTGGGCCCTTATATAGAGTGCATCGCATGTGGTAGGTAACTATAAGTACTTGTTGAATAAATTTATTCCTATTAGTCATTCGACACAACTACGTTTGCTGAATACTCTTAAAAATTATTACTGTTGCCCTCGACTTAATACATGTTTTGTCAAATTGTACTTGGTATATCTGAAGGAAAAACTATTCCATGTTTATGCACAGAGGTAGTAACTTAAAAAACAACAGTGGATTTCAAAAATTATAAATAAAATTTTCCATTTCCTCTACCTTTCAGGCTTACAGCCATTACGTTGTTACAAAGCCATGGCTGTTATACATGATATACATAAATTGCCCTTTGTTAAAGTGGACTGCAAGCCCTCAAGTGCACTGGCTCTTTTTTTATATCTTTGTGTCACAAGATCAAAAACAGTACCTAATGCATAGCAGATGCCCAAACAATGTTTGTGAATAAATAACTAAATGCAGCCTATTATAGATTGCTACTATGTATCAAGGTGCATAAATAAACATGATGTATAAATAGGGAGAAACACAAAGGTGATGTCACTTTAGGACTGCTGTGCAATTTTGCCGCAGTTCGAGCTGTCTGTAAAAGTGCTGCCTTACTCCAAACATGTATCTTAAGATCACATGATAAAACTTTACCTGAAAGAAAGGTTTTAAAGGCCTCAAAAACCAAATATCAATGTTATTTAATAGTGCAAATTTATACCCTATACAGTCACCTTAATAACCCAAGGAAAGATACATAATAAATCTAATTGACTATTTAATGTCTCCATTTTATCCCACTGGTCAATATAGTAAGCAACATTTTGTGTTCCCTCAATCAAATATTGAGTTTTAATATTTTAGAAAACAATCTAAATATCCTATATACAACCAACACTTTATAATTATTTTTGTTAGTTTTAAATCTTATAAAATGATTTTTAATCTTTCTTATCCAATTTTTAAAATAACTGTTATCAGTTTGTTTACATTAGGCACCCCTTCCACATTTTTGAGCAAAGGAATTCCTATTTTTTAATTCCAGTGGATACGTTAAGCTACCTGTTGCCTAAGATAAAAGGAAATCTTCCAGAAAGTTTTACTTCAGTGACTGGCACTGTGGTAAAGAAAGGATTAAGCCTTTTTAAATCCCTTCTGGACCTATTTACAACATGAAGATTTAGAACATAAGCTGCTTTATTATAGCTGTAAGATAAGCTTTAAATATGCAGTAATTTTCCATGCGGCATATAAGTCAACTCCCCCACATGGAAAGTTGCTAAATTCTTAACAGAAGTAGTCCCTAGAGAACTACTTTGTCTTTCAATTTAAGTATGTCTCAGTTTATATAACTGTTTTCCTAAAATTTAAATTAAAATATTTTAAATTATATTATTCTTTTTCTATAAAAATTGAATAACCCCCTTTTACAGGCAATGCATTGTCATAGCCACTAGGATTAAAAAACAAACTGCCCTACCATAGATCAGAAAAGACAGAACATTAAACAAATTAAGGGACCAAAGTATAAGGCAAATTTTGATAAGGGAAGTAGAGTTATCTCCAGAAATACATCACAGGAGTACCTCATCCAGTTTAAGGGTCAAGGAGGCATGCTTTAGGCTGCTTATTGCAAGGTCTCAAAAAGTTCTTTTTTTAAAATTTTTTTAAAGATTTTATTTATTTATTTTTAGAGAGGGAAGGGAGGGAGATAGAGAGAGACAGAGAAACTTCAATGTGAGGTTGCTGGGGGTTATGGCCTGCAACCCAGGCATGTACCCTGGCTGGGAATCAAGCCTGGGACACTTTAGTTCCCAGCCTGCGCTCAATCCACTGAGCTGCGCCAGCCAGGGCTTCAGAAAGTTCTTATGCTGAACAAACAAGATAGAAAGTTCCAAACAGAATAAACAGAATATATAAAAATATTTTAAAGAATTGGAAGACATTCAGGGTAGCCAAAATGTAAAATATGCAATGTGCAAAAAATAAGATATAAGGTCTAGCACAGCATCTAGCACATAAGTAGTCACCTATCAATATTTGCTGAATAAATGAAGCTGATGAAGAGAGATTATGTCTGGTTAAGGAGTTTGTATTTCATCCTAAAGGCAATATGGGATGGACACACACATGCACGCACATGTGCACATATGTTGTTGGACAATTGCTCTATTCTCAGTGTGAAGAATGAGGTAAAGTGATGTTAAGGTGATGGGCAGGATGGCTGTAGGTGTTTCTGGCCATGGTTCAGGGAAGAGATAACAGGTGTGTATAGTAGGATCAGAGAAAAGAGAAAAGATCCAACAGATATTCAAGGGGTAGAATCAATAAAACTTGGCAATTTTCTGAGTGAGGAGAGAGGATTTATAAGTGGGATATAGATTTCTGGCGATAATGAAAGGTGCCATTTTCTGAGGCAAGGAACACTGATGGCACAGCAGATCTGACAGGGGAGATGACAATGTCCGATTTGGAGACGTTGAGTTAAAGGGGACACATGAACATTCAAAGATAACCAGATGGAGTTCCCTCATTGACAGCTGTATATGCAGATGTGGAACTCAGGAGATGAGCCTAGACTGAAGAGATAGACCTGACAGTTGTCAACACATAGAAGATAACTAAAGCTAGAACACTAGTTGAGTTTGTACAAAATGTTAGGCAAGATGGAGAGAATCATAATGTAAAATGCCATAATGGAAGAAAGCTGAGGACTACTCAGCTTTTTAGAAATACCAACAATTAACAAATGGATACAAGTGACTGAGTCTACAAAAGAAACTTTGAAAGAGATTTAAAGAAGCAGAGGAAAAACTAAGAATGCGGATGTCATGAACATTAGGAAAAAATGAATTCTTCAAGTAGGAAGGAATAGGCATTAATATAAAATGCTGTTAACATGTCAAATGCAGTAAGAATTTAGAATGTTTTACTGGATTTAATGTTGTACAAGTCATTATTGATCCTGAAGAGAACAGTTTTGATGGAGTGGTGGGAAGAAAAACAACACTCCAGTGGTACAACTGGCTGCTGAAGACATTGAAAGATTCCATAAGAACTTCCCAAAATTCATCTGGAAATGGGAACAGAGGTGACAGGCTTTTGGAGTTTAGGAAAGCATTTTTAAACTGGTAAATAAGTGAGCATACTGAATGCTATTGAAAAGATTTAGAACATGAATAAGTAGAACTTGTGTAAAGAAAAGAAACAAGAGATTAATATAGAGCATTATCTTCAGTGGGAAACTAAGGGGTGGGGTGAGTGTGGTGGCAGGGAAAATTATTTTGTCATTGTTTAGAATTGTTAAAACATAGTAATAATGAAAAGCACAACAACTTTTAGTCCATTTTCTCACTGTTTTAAAATTCTCTACAGGAAGTGAACCTTTTCATTGCCCTCACCCCTAGGATGAATTGCTCCTCATACCTATTACTTTGTATTTTGATTTTATTTTTTATAGAGAGCTAGACTTTCATCCTCCTTATTGAGTTTGCTCTTTGGTGGATGTCAGATATGAATGTATTAACCAACCACTCATCCCCACCTTCACCAAATCAAGTGAAGAGAAATGTGTGTATACCATATTTTTAGGACTATAAGACACACCTAGGTTTTAGAGGAGAAAAATAGGGAAAAATTTTTGAAGCAAAAAATGTGGTAAAATATTTAATAACATAAATAACATAATATTTCACCAATGTAAATGTAAACTACATTTACTAGCCATTAGGACTATAAGACACACCCCAGGTCCTCCCAAATTTGGGGGGGGGAGTGCATCTTATAGTCTGAAAAGTATGGTAACTATAGAGGTCAATTCCCCAAGGTCAATTTAAAAATTATTTGATAATGAAAGTAACTGTTCTTAAATTTTGAGAATGATAATGACTTCATTAACACCAAATTACTCATCACTAAGTAAACGCAGCTTTTTTCCAATTAGTAAATAAAGTAGATGACTACTATATTGGATGCAAAATGGCAATATTTCTAAGTATACCTTTGGGAGGGTGATCAGGACCATTCAGCGCTCCCTGAATGGCTGCTTGGGCAGCAGAGTTCTGGGCCTTCAGCATTTCAATGGTTTCTCTTAGTTCTATGAGTTCAGACTCCTGTGAAACAAACAATTTAGAAGCTTTAATACCTAAAGAGAAAAGCTAACCGCCCCTGTTGTTCAAAATTCACTATCAAATGGTTTGATTTCATGTCATACTAATGTCCTGGGAGATTGGGGTAGTTGGCTGATCTTGTCAAGCTGTATCTACCAACTTCTTAGTCAAATGTAAATGAAAATTAAATTTTTTTCTTGGTTATTTTCTTATAAATACGATGTGAATAGTCTTTATTCTTCTCAAAGGGTGACGCCCAGAGCTGACCAGTACAATGCAAAGCATGATAATGCATTGCTTATTTTATATCAAACCCTTAACACTATCTGTGGTCACACCACATAATTGGACATCAGTATGCTCTGGTGCACCAGATTGCCTTTCCTGTCAACTGGGGACCCTGAGTTTCTGTCAAATAAGTGACTGCAGATTTTGTCTCCTGTGGTTTGCACTTGCGGATGAATTCTTTACATTCAAGTATAAAACCTGGAACTTGTCCATAACTCATTCCTATTAAGTGTAATCTTATTAAACTCTGCTGGCATATCAAGTTCATCTTAGATTCTGATACTTTTCATCCAATAAAATTCCTTGTATAAACTCAATTTCACCAAGCCAAAGCAACATAGGAATTTTTAAAAAGTGAATAGAAATTTGTGTAATATCCAGTCCTTAAATAGTAGTTAAATGACCAAAAAAATAGATTTTTATAAAACATGTAATTTCTGAATTTAGGTAATTTTAAGATATGTCCCAAGGAAAATCTTTGTGCTGGAAATGGCTCACCATGAGAAAGATAAGAAAACAAAGAAAAAAAAAAAAAAACAATGAGGGTACTTTGTCAGCAGACGCAATATTTCCATCAGAAGCTCAAAAACAAGCAACATCCTCTTGGCCATGATGGCATTCCTAAACATTGGAATCCCTCTCAGCCTCTCAGACAGAGAATTCCTCAGTAATGTGTTTGCCATTCATCATTTTCTCTAGCATCTCTGGCAGAAAGCCAAAGAATCAGGCATGAGTTTTTCATTCCATGGTAAATATTTAACCCTCCTAGGGGCCTCCCAGACAGCACACAAAAAAGTAGGATCATAACTACTGCCTTTGTAGGGAACTGCTTCATACATGGGAATCTTACACACTTAAAAAGGTAATAGACAATGCTAACTGAAATAATATTCAGGTTTAGAACAGACACCTGGTACACCCTGTATCTATTTTCATTAGGTATCTGACATATCTCTAACAGGTGACAGATTTTATTTAAAAACAAAACCTTTTATAGACCTCTAATAGCTTAAAAGTTAAAGGCTGTCATAATGAAAATGCAGCCCCCTGGATTCACAGATGGGTCTTCAAATACTTGACTATAATTTCACTTGCATTTATTTATCAAGAAGAAGAAGATCAAGTTCATGGAAAGTTTCCAATATTATACGCAAAATTCAGACCTAATTCATCAGAATTTCCCAGTCTCTCTAAGTTCTATTTACAGTCTGTCCTTGCCCAACAAGTCACAGAATGTTTACCAAAATTTAATTTCCTGTCCACTTAAAATGTATCTACCCAGAGAGATTACATTTACTGAAAATTCATTCTGCTCTTACCAGGAATTGATTCACAAAAAGATATCTATGGTGCCTACTTAATGAATCACATAATTTGGTAATTTTATAATCTATAGACTGAGATACATGTTAAATATTAATACAAATCAGATTTTTATCTTTGAATTTAAAGTCAATAGTGCTTGGACTGTGAATTAAAAATCTGCTAAAGCATTGGCTTTAGGTTTAAAGAGGAAAATGGAAATGGGATCTTATGCAAATGTCTGAAAATTTTTGCTTAACTTTATGAGTTAGCTGACTTATTTCAGTGTCAAAACTTTAATCTTTTCTAGAGAAATCTCATCTAGAAACATTTTTAAAAGATTAGGAGTGTAATGTTCAGGGATGTTGCTTTTTCAGAAAGTGGTGTTCAATATGAGATAGAAGAATGATCACTTTCTAATATTAAGAATTTTTATAAAAAGAGATATTAGTGAGCTGGTTGTTATGCAGCGTGACACAACAAACCCAAAAAGAGAAAAGCTAGAGAAGAAAAATTGTCATTATAGAACTTGGGAAAAATCATATCTGTGAATATATTAGTTTAGGCAAATTCATATTAGTAATTTTTTAGGACAGCTTTATAAGTGTAAGCAAGCACCTATAAAAGATCCCATGCTCTTTAATTAAAAAATATAGTTAAGTTCTACATTGAAAATCTTTTCAAGCCTGAACTAGTTAATTCTCCATATATGCAAAAATTCCTTCTTTCTTATTTCAGCTGAGATCCACTTTCACCATCGCTCCAACTAGAAACACCTTTCTCTGTGTTTTTCCATATGATTTTCCCTTTTGCTTTAAATATCTTTCCTCACCCTTAAAGGTCAAGTGGTATTTGAAAACCTGAGAACCAAAAATAAAATTTGATTTATGTATGAGGAGCCATTCAAGATTATGATGACCCCCAGACCTCCTGACTATGTAAGACTCCAGTGTTTCCTTAGAGTTTCTTGTGGAAAAGAAGATGGACAGTGTCAAATCCCAGAGTATATATCTCTGAGGCTAAACAAGGCATGAAGGCAGACTTGAAATGCTTCAAAATAAAATGATCAAACATTGTGTTATAATACAAGCCTTGCTTAATGTTCTTTCCAACCTAATTTTCTAACTATGTCTGACATCTTTGCAAATCTTTCCTGGACACAGGCTTTGTTGAAAATCCTACAAATTTGTCAACAATTCTCATCAACCAACTTGATCTTCTAGGCCAGGCTATTAAAATTTTCTACTAAACCTGTTTTTTGTTTCCTCACATCAACACTCAGTTAATATGACACTATCGAGCTCTAGTTTCTCTGAACATATCCCACTCCCCCCACCCCATCGTGCCAGGAGATCTTATGAATTTTTCTACAGAAAGAACTTGGCTAGCTCTGGTTCTAACTAAATGAACAAAATTCAAAAATTCCAGTAACTGTACCATAAAATGCTAAAGAATATATTTTATGGCTTGAGTAAAAATTTAAAAACACTTCTAGATAAAAAATATTTTAATGTGAACTTGGAGAAGTTAATGTCAAGACCCACTTTCATTACTCAATTGTTAGCTATTTCCAAAGATGTGGCTTTGAATTTTCTCATTTTTAAGGTTTACATTTCTATTTATCTAGTTGCCCAAAAAAGTGGTTTCACAGAGGTAAGGAAGGGCAAACCCTAGGAAACATAAGGATCAGCATCACACTACCAGCGCTCACACCAAAGACAATCCTGGTGGGCTCTGACCTGCTAACAAGACCAGCCTGGCCCACCGTACCATATGTTCTAATTCCCGGCAGCACTACAGCTATAGGGAACTGACAGTTTTAGTAATAGGGACAGTTTAGTAATTTTAGTATAGGGACAGTTTTAGTAATTTTGCAATAATTGAGCAGTGGTTCTATAAAAATGTAGATTTGCAAATCATACAAATCTAGATTTGTAGAATTCTTGCCATTTTGTTGACTTGTCTTGTAGCCTTTCTCATCTGGCATTCTATAAGAAAATAAAGCTCTAAACAGTAATTTGAGTGACATTTCCTCAATCCTGACAAATATGGAACATGACTAGTACCTATCTTGATACAGAGGAAAGAAGTTATTTCATCATACATCATAGAAACCTCAGGGCATTCTATCTTAATTCTGTCAAAAAATCCTGGTGGAGAAGTGCTGGCAAAGGGACAACCATTTGAAATCCAGGTATAATTCTTGATCAAACTATGTCACTATCACAACATGTTAAGCCTTACCTTAGTACAGGGCAATTCCTAGAGATCATTTCACCCTCCAGCTAGCATTATTGACAGATATCCTACTTCTAGACTTACTATTATATAACATGTGCTCTTCCAGTGGCTATTAGAGAATGCAGTTAAACTACTGGGAAATGCTGCTAGGTTGATTTTCATTAACTAACCTTTATTGGTTAGTCTACCATCAAAAACCTTTGAGTGGCTCCTTGTTTTTTCATATGACCAGATTATTTAGGCATCTTTTAAAAAATTTTTATTTAATTATTTTTATTGCATTTATTGGGGTGGCATTGGTTAATAAAACCATATAGGTCGCAAATGTACAACTCAATAAAACATCATCTGCACACTGCCTAAGGGGCTCAACACCCAAAATCAAGTGTCTTTCTGCCTCCACTTAATCCCCCTTTGCCCACTTCCACCTCCCTCTACCTCCCTTCCCCTCTGGCCATCACCACAGTGTTGCATTAGCTTTAGCTCCACATTTCCCTCCGTATTCCTGCTTTTCCCCTTGATGTCTCCTGGATTATTTCCCTCCTGGATTCTCACACTGATGCTGCTCCTTCCTGTATGACATAGTCCTCCATGTCCCCCGAGATGATCTCCATCCTCCCAGAGCCTGAGGAGGCTTCTCTGTGCCACATCTGCTCTGAAAGCAGTGTGGAGATACAACGGTCCCCTGTGAGAACGAACGCTCAGGTCGCAGCGCTGTTGTATTCTAATTGTTCCCCAAGTGTCCTGCTTCCTGAATTATTCATACATGTGTTTTTCTTTCTTACCAGGCTAAAAGTGGATAAAAGCAGTGTTCTGGCACATGAATTTGGCAAGAAAGATAGTGTGACTTGACTTCTGGAAACAAGGAACAATTTTAGGACACTATTCAGGGGAGTGATTTGGGTCTAAAACTGAAATTTTGTTATATTTTTCAGACTATTACTACCATCTAACTGTGAAAATCACACTTGGAAGCCATAACAAGCCAGAAGACTTGGACTTCAGTCCTTGTTTAGTTTCTCTATTAAGAAAGTAACCAAGAGCAAGTCAGCACTGTGGCCTTTGTTCCCTTAGGGGTTAGCATTCTACCTCACTCTTGCTCCCAGTATGCGCATTCCCAGCTTTCAGTTTGTCAGTGCTGCTTATCTTCACCTAAAATCTTATATGTTTTAGCCCTATTTTTATTTAGTCTGTCACCTACTAGAACATAAATTTTATCTTACATTATAACCAGTTATAGGAGAGCAATAGGGGAAAATGGGGATAACTGTAATTGAGTAACAATAAAAAATTAAAAAAAAAATGAAAGCTCCAAGCAGGGGGGAAAAATAGGATACAAACAATGTGTGCATGGATATGAATATATATATATATATATATATATATATATATATATATATATACACACACACACATATGTATGAATGTATATTTATCTCCATACTGAATTCTCAGTAGCTAGAATAGTACCTACCTCACATACAGCAGAAATCCAGTATAACTTGGGCGAATGACTAAATGGACAATGAACAAACCTTGGAACTCCAGGAACACAGTTTCAAAACCTCTTCTCTAAATTCTCTAATCATTTCCTCAGGATTGTTGGATCACCAGAGAGCAATATACCCTTTTATCTCAGCTCCCTGAAGAAATGGCTTTACTGAAATGTGATTAAATGTTATGCCCTCAGCTTTTAGAGAAATGCCTATTTGAACAGTGATTTTGTCTTTTGTTATTCTGTGACCTCAATTTGAGAAACTTGCCGATACATTTGTTCTTGAATTCAGTGGCAAAAAGTTTGTCTCTTCGATCTAAATTACGTTCTTTCTGGTCAGAGAATGAGAACTAAAGATGCCAAGCAGCCTCCTTTGTGCCTCCGTGTCCTTGACATGCAGTGCAGCTCAGTGCCTGGCGGCAGTAACTGCACGGGCTCAGGCATCTTGTTAAACACATTCGTCTGCTGGGTTTCACCAGAGCCTGTCCCTGAGTTGTGCTAGAGCATACTGCAATTAATTTTATAAGAATCTCAAAACCGCCGGGAAATGGGCAAGTTATAAATCTCAGATTAATAAAGCAAACTAGTTACTAATGTGTTGTGTGTACACCTTGCAATTAGAAGGGCAATCAGTTAAAAAAATGGTGAGGGCAATTTTAGACATTATGATAACTCCTGAGACAATGTAATAGATTTAGCATTATTTAAGGATAATGTGCACATAATTGTAAGAGTCCTGGTATTATGGAGATATATTTTAGCATATTCAGGCATTGTTCATAGGCATTATAAATTAACAAACAAGCATATTTTTCCAATTTCTATGAGATTTTACTTACAAATAAAGAGTTGAAGGAAATATGGGGGAGATATATTAATTTTAACTTAAAAATTTCCAGCAATGTGCCTGGCACATGGCCATTGATGAATGTTTCTCTTACATTTTTAAAGGGGAAAAAAGAAAAACATAAAGGAAGGTAATCTTTGTTGAATATCCACTGCATGTGAAACTATTATAGCATCCCACTTACTCCTCATAATGATTCTACAAAGTTGTTTAATTCCCAATTTGAAATGAAGAATTTGAGAAAGAAAAGAAAGATTCTGCAGTTTAATCTAAAGAGATCCCACTGAGATTCACACTTAAGGCCACTGGACTCTAACGTTTATATTCTTTTCTATTCGGCTGCTGTAAAAGGCCTTGTAGTTATATCTGCTGACTACTTATGTTACATAGTGAAGTAGGAAATGGTAACCCCCACCCCAAAAAAGATTAAGATAAAATTTATGCACTCAAAATGACTTTGTTGTCTTCCTGTGCAGAACAGGTTTGGCAGGGACAGAGAGTGTTCTCTTTCTTGGGTAGGAGATATCTTTGAAACAGGAGAATGGAAGATAAAGGCAAGTAGAATACAGTTTGTTATTTGTACCAGGCAATCATAGGACTACTTGATTTTCTCTTTTGGTTTAATTGGGCTCTTCATTTCTTTTTTTTTTTAACTTAAAAACTGGTAAACTGACACAACTTGATAATACATGCTAGTTCTTTAAATCTAATGACGTACTTGACAGAACTCAATACAAAATTGAAGCCATCCCTATAGAGAGATATAGGTAGTGATTCTGAAAATATCCAAAATCTTTTAGACTACGGATTTCTTTGAGAATTAGATGAAAACTGTAGGCATTTGCTCATAGTATCCACATATGCAGTTTTAAAAATCCATACAATTTTAGAGACTTTACGTGTCTCTGATTCATCCAAAGATTTAGGTTAGGGTCACCAAGCTAATGGCAGAGAGATAAGTGACTGGTTATCAAAGTGTCCAGGTTGTTTCTAGAAAGTGTGGAATTTTTGATACTGTTGGCTTTGTGAACTAAATCCTTCCTTCCTTCCTTCCCTCCTTTTCTTTCTTTTTAGCATTCCTTTTTCTACTTCATAAAATCCTTCCCTTTTTTTTAAGTGGTATAATTTAACTTTATTTAAAAGACAGCATCCCCAGATGCCAACTAGTCCTTTTTACACAGGATCTTCCCTTGTCCCAGAGAAGCTGTAACTCAAAGCCCTTAGTTTTTAGAACCCTAATGTCTGTTGCAGGCCCACTTCATGGTTTTCTGCATGGCATTTGTGACAATTGGTATCCAAGTGCAATTCTTGTCAACCACATAATAAGTTGTTCCTAAACATTCTAGCTCTCCTCCTCTACAGTTATTTCTCTTTCTTAATATCTGGCATTCTTTTAATAGCTGCAGCCAGGGGTAAAACAGTAGATTGCTTGGAAAGAACAGTATGTGCATACATGTGTGTGTGTGTTGTATCCCAGTATGGACAGCTAGGAATCACAAGTCCTTAAATTAAAATCCAAAAAGAAAAGGCATTACCTTGTCATTGTTCCATCTTAGTACAGGACGGATGCTCTGCAGTGTTATTTGTAAGCAGCAGCATCTCAGGTAGTGTTTAAACACCCTATGCAACTCGCTGTCTTATTTCAAGCCCCAATGGCGATGCCTGGACATACCTTTTGTTCCGCTGTCATGGTTAGACTTTGCAGTCGGCCAGTCATATTCCCTAAGCTCTTTTCAAAAGCTGCTACAAGGTGAGCCTGTGAATAAAATGGAAGGAACCCATTTTCAATATTAGAAACTTATACAGATAGATGAAAATGCCTCACTTTTTCATATATGCCTGCTTCGTATCAGGCATTCTGTCTCTTTAAACACTACGGCCATCATAGTTAGCTTTCACTGGTGACTCTCCATTAACACAAACCTTTATTTTTAAACTTCAGCTTAAAATCAGTATTTTAGTCTCTTGACATTTAAAGTGAGTTCACCTTCTGAAAGGGGACGGCATTTTGCAAATAATGACACCTTCTAACTTGCACATCCTGGAGGGTTTGACACATAAAACACTGAATAGAGCTCTGAGTTGCCAAGCTTTTAGACTTAAAGCCCACACAGAGGTCAGTACAGTAGTCGATGGACAAATGTTCCTCATTTTTACACCTGCATGATGACCTTTGAAGATACTGTTAGCTCCCTGATTATAAGGATACTCTCCTTCAAGTGTCAGACATCTGTGGACAGCTATAACATTATCTTTCCTTCTTCTACTGACAAAGAACTGAACTGAAAAGAGTGATCTTCACTTTCCAAACTCTTCTCAATAAAAGGGCTTTTATTTCTACATTATCCGCTTCAACTAACAATGTGTCAGTAGGCCAGCTAGAAAAAATAATTAGTCATATTTTATGTAACATTAAGCTTTTATGACTTTGTGGTTTTATTTTAAATCTCAGAGAATTATACCTGTTGAAGTCGATAACCATAAATCTTCTGATTAAATATTTGACAATCCTATAACTCTGAAACAGGCCAGTTTTTATTAACATGCCATTTTGGAGCAGCTTGACCATCAACGGTGAAGCATGAGGAGGTGCTGCAAGCTCACACGGTGGCTGAGGTGGAACTCCAGGCATGTCATCTCAAACTGATCGATTTTACTGGACTCTTAAAAGGATACAACCTACATCTATAATAAACTATGTGGGGAAAAGTTCAGCAATCTTTGGCCAAAGATTAATTTTTTGAGGGAAGGGAGTGGGAGGACTCAAAACACCTCACCTAGTAAGTAACTCTAGCAGAGCTAAAAGGCTAAAGTACCTATTATCAAATGGATCACTGGAGTGCTAAGAAGTGGGGCACTACAAGCTTGTTCCAGTATTAGTAATGGCTAGAAGTTTATTCCATTATTGGTAACAGTGAGAATGTACAAGTGCCTTCCATTAGCATCATGACACAAAGGCGTCTTTGTTCCAAGCTCTAAATTTATCCTGGGCTGCCTTTCTTTTCCTGTCACTGTAACATAGAGAAAGATAATTTGTAGAGAATAAGTCAATTAATCTTCAGTCTAGCAGTACAACTCTTTATTCTTTTTCCACTCCCTCCTCCCTCTTTCCACCTGACCCTTCTCTCTCTTCTTCTTCCTCTTTCTCTCTCTCTCCCCCTCAACACACCTACATACACACATATCATGAAAAGTATATTTGGAAGTTTGTTAGCAGATTTAACAGGACAAATAAGACTTTTAAAAAAGAAATATTATCTTATAGATTAAAATGTTTTCAATGACAAGAAACATCATTAATTAGACTTAGTACCCCAAAATTAATGTTAAGATCATGCCCCACTTTCTTCTATATGTAACATATGTTTAATTGTAAAAATACATGTAAAAGTGGACAAAATGAAAATGTATAGGTCACTAGTTTATCACATTATGAATGTTGATGCACTACCAGCCCAGTCAAGAAATGGGACACGTGGAGACCCTAGAAGTCCTCTCTTGCCCCTCTCCCAATACTGCCCCCTTTCCTCTCTCTGAAGATAGCCACTGTTGTAACATCTGTCATAATTATTTCTCACTTCTCTTTATAGCTTTACCACATAATCTTATAATCCCTAAAGACTATGTTTTAGCTCTATTTTGAAACATTCAAGTGGAATCCAAAGGCAGGATTTTTGCATGACTGCTCTCTTTTCCTCAATGTTGTGCTTCTCAGACTCATCCGTGTGCTGCATGCAGGGGTGAGAGTGCTCTGTGGCATTCTATTTGCCCATGATAACAACTGGTACCGATTTCAGTTTAGACTATCAGAAATAATCACACTATGGTCCTACAATAGCTTACTACACTGTAAAACTAAAATTGCTTGCTTTATTTTAAAATACTGAAAATTTTGGCAGAATACCTTTGTTAGCATTTACTAAAAGAAATGCAAGGTTCTACTTAATATTGAAAGTTTTAATTCTTCCAAAGAATTGTAAGTTTTAGTTGCTGGACTGTGAGCCCTTGTGTATATAAACACAGGGGAAATTCCTTCACCTTTGCACATATTTTACCAGTTCAACAGGGGTTAAAATATGACAAAGAAAGCTGGACTGTGAAGAATATGCTGTACAAATATATTGCTTATATTTTGTAGCTCTGAGTAAGTATAAAATATTCACCATTGGAATGCCAGTTTTCAGTTTTGGGAAAATTGCTCTTCATTAATTATTCATAAGAAAACCAGTTACAAAAGAACATTTTAATTTGAGTCACACTGTTGTCAATGAAATAATATGTGAAAAGTACATTAGTAGAATATTGCTTTAAATTTACATTGTTTTGGCTTAGTTTATCAGATCAACTTTGTTAGTATGAAGATAATGAAAGGTTAAATTTCCCACCAATTGGATTAATGGGCTGGGAGTACAAGAAGCAAATAAGGGAAACAATATCTACCAGGGATTTTTTTTTTTCACTTTAATGGAGAGAAAATGGAAAATAAAACTGATTAAACTATAGGGCAATATATCTTGTCTGAAAAAAACTTTGTAAAATGATGACTTTTTAAAAAGTTGTGGATTTTTAGGAGGGCTGTTAATATAGTTTACCTGGTTCAGGATTTTCTTTTAATATTTGCATAATTTTTAAGCCAGAGCAAAATTTTATCAGTACAATGATGAACAGTCCCAACTTGTGTTTGGTGGAGTATGTCAAGGTAAATAAATTAGACAAGACTGAATAGTAGTTTAGGGAAGGTATTAACACATACTATCTTTAGTTTTGAAATCACACAACATAATCTGAGTAGACATGTAAAGAGAATCATCTGCTACTGAATGATGACATGAAATAGCATTATGGCAAACATCTGCCTTGCATTTGTTCATTTAGAATTCAGTGACAGCATATCACCCAAATAAAAAAGGTACTCTACACATAGATTAATATAAGGATGAATGTATAGATAGATATGACTTTACTTTTGAAAATCAATAGTTAGATGAATGAAAATGACTCTGAAACTATCACAAATAAGGCTTCACATTTTTTATTGCATACAATCGGCCCTGCCGTGGTCAACATGTGCAGACTAGTTTTCTCTTAAAGGAGACATAGGAAAGGAGGCGTAAATAGAGTATCTAAAATATTAAACAGAGCAAATAAAATAGGACATAATCCGAAAAGGAAATAATACCTAAGAGATTTTTGTTTAAAAGATTTATATGCTGAAAGGCAAAAAATAAGTCCATTCAGTGATGTCTTTGAAAAATGGTAATAATAACCAGCCTTAGTGCTTATTTCCAAATTATCTGAGGGCTGAGGTGTACAAAGAGAACATGTTACAATACAAACAAATGCATCCCACCTGACTTGGCTGCATGAAGGGGTAGACGAGAGGCGAGAGGACACCTGGCTGACTGCGTGACGTGACCTCACATTCGCAGGTGCCTTTGCTTCTGGGGCTCCTGTTTTCTTTCTGTTCTTTTGTGGGGTACTGATTCAGGGAAGGCCAGGCAATAGTGCTTGCCAACATACTCGCTTTCCTTTCTAAAGACATCCTGGTAGAAACTGCTTTACAAAGAGCCTTCCCAGAGCTTTATGCAGCTCTGTTCAGAGAACTTCTCAAGTGGGCGGGAGGGCTGAGTGCTCATTCTACTGAATGCTAGGCTCTGCCAGTCAAAGGAGAAGTGAGCTCACTGGATACTTTTCTGCCTTACCACTGCCCCTTTTAACAAAGGGGTAAAAAAGCATTTTAGTAGAGAAGCATGTAAGTTTCAAGTTTAAATGTTAAAACACAGCTTATTATGTGTGAAGTCCATATAAATATAATCAAGCCAGGTCCTAACACGTGATACAACACTTCAATTAGAAAACATGTCCCAAATTAAGGAAAATCACTGAAGTCATGATAGAATTATTCTCATATATTGAGTAAAACTGAATAGCTATATATTTCAAATGACTACTAAATAAATAATAACAGTTGCTATTTTCTATACAGCCAAAGGAGTAATTACTCATTGTATTGATCATATATAAACAAAAGGTAAAAAATTTACTTGTAGTCTAAATAAATTAATAAATAAAAGGCTTATTTCTACCTCCTAATAGGAATTACACAAGATTTAAAAAGCTTTTTTGACTTATGTTGAAGAAATTCAATACAGAAATAATTTTATTCTGTTTTGTGATTACTTTCATTTCTGTGCATGTATGTTAAAAATATATGTACATATTATTTACAACACCAGATATTAAGTGAGGGGCGATGAAGTAAAACACACTCTTGAATGAAATTTAAATGTAGTAGTTTTTAGAATTCAGAACAAATCAAGTATTAACTAAGCCCTTTTGACTCATTATGGTCTATGGAATCTAAAGTGACATTATAAACCAAATGTTAAAGTTCAACATGATTTGTAGTTAATAGGTGACTTGTGACTGATTCAAATTTCTGAATGTGTAAAGGAGATTATAGCCTTAAAACTACAAATGGACATAACTATGCAAGACTCCATTCTTTGTCATTGTAATCATACTATTAAAGTGTTCAAAATAGAATTGACATAAAAATTATTTTATAAACATTTACCTATGCATCCATTCATACAAGTTCTCAGCTACTGAAATACTAGTTTTATAGCAAATGTTAATAAACTTCTTTGTAAAAGAGTAGGGGATAATGCATATGTATATTCATTACATGAAAATTTCATTTTCATCTTTTGTCATTTTCAGCTTTTGCAAGTGTGTATTGTTTGTGTGTGTGTGTGTGTATACACATGGGTATATAAAATGAAAATGTGAAAAAAAAAAAACACAAGAAACCAATAACCATGAACAGGAATGAAGTGTCAGAGGGAAAACAAATAATGCCTTTTTTATTAAACTCTTTTTAGTTTGTTTTTCTTTTTGATATAATAAGCATGTATTACTTTTTAAATGCAAATAGCTTAAAAATTACTGTGTAAAAGCCCAAACTCCATTATGTGTGGCAGCCACTTATTATTGCAATATCTGAATATATAAGTCTATATAAGAGACATTTACAAAGCAAAATGAGACCCTGAGTAATCATTCAAGACATCTGTAAGAATCTTGAATACCCAATGCATGGGGTCTCTCATGGAGCCTTCCTGGTCACAGGTAAACACGACCCAGAGTGTTTTGGCATTTGCGTTGCAGTATGTCCTCTGGATACAAATCCAGGAACCTTGATGGGAGTGTTTTCTACTACTATACAGCTAGCCTATCATATAAAATTCATAATTGCTTTTGAACTATTTAAGAATTAGACTTAAACAAAAAATATAGGTTATATAATACTGTTCTCTTCCAATGTTGCCTAAACAATTCCCTAAGGCCTTTTATTTTTAAGACTCCCTAACATTACCTATAAAAAAATAAATAAATATAGTCAATCCAAAATTAATTAGATTCTCCCAAAGTCAAAAAGATAAAATCAATTCAAATACAATGCTAAAATGAATACATTGTGAATGAAACGACTTACTTATACACTGTGAAAGTTTTATTATACCACAATTTTCATCTTAAAATCTCACTTATTCATGTCACTCCTAGGAGGCCTACACCTGCCCAGTGCTGCTATGTCAAGCTTTGTGTGGGAGATGGAAAAACTCAATGGCAGGCACAGACAGGTGAGGCAGGCAACAAGCCCAAAGCCGCACAGTGGATCCGAGCAGATTAACGCTGAGCGAAGGTGGCAGGACATACGGCAAAACAGCAGGGGCTTGCTTACCCCTCACTGCTGTTTCTAGCACCGTTGTTCCTGAGGACTGGGCGCAGTGCCACGTGTTCTTTATTATGCTACACTGTGCACTCCCTGGCACATCGAAAGAATTCCAGTGAATGCTGATATAACTGATGGTCATCACTGCCATCATTGTTGTTCTCAGCTGCTTAAACAATGAGAAGGCTGCCAAGGTGGCTGAGAGAAATAGATCTCATTTCAAGTATAGCTAAGATACCTAAATTTAGAGCTAACTTAGTTTTTTAGAATTAATTGGATGCTTAATTAATTGTCTAATAAATTGCACTGAAGGAGGCAGGGCACTTGAATTTTTTTATTTTCCAAAGTTAATCACTATCAATCCCTAGTAGCATTGTGGCTTGAGAAAGTCTTACCTATGGGGAGTGATGAAAATAAGTAATAAAAGAAATAACCCCTGTAGCTGTTGTTAATATTTTCAATCTTTTACAAGAAACAAAAAGCAATTTTAACCACATTATGATTCCTTATCAATTTGGTTTTACATTTTATTAGCCAGTGTACAGGAAAGCTTACTGTTATGTGAGTCCCACTATGTAGTGACTTAAGTCTGTATAATTTTTGACATTTAAATTTTGTAAGTCTGTTACTGAAATTATCCCATTTACTATATAAAAATTTGTTTTAGTGTATCAAAACAAATCAGAAGTGACTTACATTTGCTGAAAGCTGAGATGTGAGGGTAGCCACTTTCTCCTGTGATGCGACCAGCTCTCTCCGCAATTTATGAATTTGCTGAATGTAATTAAAAAAATCAATTCAACATGCTAGTAGATTTTGACTTAAAACTAAAATTCAACCCAAGAACGCAAAGCAAATATTACAGTCAGCCCTTCCACCCACCCTGTATCAGCACCACTTTCTGAAAATTAAAAAAATGTGAATACGGGCTGCACAGTATAACAGTCAGATGCCCCGGTAAGAGAGGGGCGAAGCACCTGTGCTGGATGCCGGGGCTCCAGTCTGCCAGCGAAGGTGTGCTTACTTGCCCATTTGCCATCCCTGCCCGTCTCAATAATCAGTGTACTTTTTATTCATTCTTCACAGAAATTTTCGGTAATGAAACTCAGGTAGTAAAATCTTTTCTTTTTAAAAATTAAATATACATATACATATTTTCTCTTGGTCTTTGGAGTGAAAAGTACTCTGTGTTATTGTTCTATCAGTGCTTTTGCTTGTTGATTTTAATTTTCTGTAAGCTGGCAACTTCTCGGAGCTGTGAAATACCCTGCAGGCGCTGAGAACTGGCACTGACTCAACACTGAATGAGTCCACATTTGCAAATAATGTTACTGGCTGGAGTTTTAATGACTAACACTCCGAGAAGCCTTCCCAAATATTGATTATAATGCCCTTTATCCCGTGAGTTCCTATTAGCTCAGAGCAGAAATACTTTATAGATTATCCGTAGTTTAAAAATAAGGGGGGAAATCAGTAATGATGTGCAAATAACAAGATAAAACAACATAATAAATATGCTAAAATGTTTTCCTTTTTAGTTAAGTTCTAACTTGAATAAAAACTGAATCAGAAAAATATGAGTATGTGACACTATACTTAAAATTTTAGTTCAAGCACTTTCACACCTCAATCTGCATGTCTCATGTTGCCATGGAATATAAAGCAATTAGTCAAGGCAAAACATTTATAAGTTGACAAGTATACTTCTGGTCTTCAGGAATTTTAGTTACTGAGATGCCAAACATTCTACTTTGATGATTCTCATTTCTTTAAAAACAAGTTTCCTTTTGTTGTATTTGGACTTTTAGAATATTATCTCAGTTTGAAAGAGCATTCTCGCCCCAGTTCATTACTTGTCTTTTTTTTTTCTTTTTCCTTCACATTAGATTTTTCTGGAGAAGAAACAGTGGTCAATATAGAGAGACTAAGAGAGGAGTGAGCTGGAAGCTGGAAGCAAAGATATAGGACATTTTTACAATGTCAGCAAATGCAATTCCTTTTCACTTCTGTTTTTTAAAAAAGAGATACATCCCAGCCCCAATTAGCTTCTGAGTTGCAATCCTGTGATGAGGACCACAAATATTCTCAGAAACCAGAAAATCCATTTTATTTTTAAACCAAATTCAAAGAGGCTTTCTCAAATTAATAGTCTGTATTGCACATCCTACTTCCTTTAAATATAGTACAGGAAAACTTAAAGAACTGAAAACTATTTTTGAAAAACCATGACCCATCATGGGGCATGAATGAGGAGAGGGGAGCTCATAACTACCAGTGAGACAAGTAGATGTGGCATTTGTAGCCTTCAGAAGCTATATTATGATCAATGTTAGAAGCCTTGCTATGTCCATACAGTGAAAATAAAACAGGTTTTTAAAAAACCATAATCAGTCCTGGCTGGCGTAGCTCAGTGAATTGAGCGCAGGCTGCGAACCAAAGTGTCACAGGTTCGATTCCCAGTCAGGGCACATGCCTGGGTTGCAGGCCATGACCCCCAGAAACTGCACATTGATGTTTCTCTCTCTCTCTCTTTCTCTCTCCCTCCCCTCTCTAAAAATAAATAAATATAAAAAAACATAATCACTTCTTGATCTAGCAATTACAAAGGTCATATTGGTATAATCAATACTTTTTCAATATTTTGAAGTACATCACAAATTTTACATTAAAAGCTAATAAAATATGACATCAAAGAAAAGAGTTCCTTTGTAGAGACTCTTGCCAGGACATTTTTCTCTGTGGTCTGATTGCCTCAGTGTAAACCAATCAAATAGTCATTACTGTACCTTGAATAAAGGCCTAATTAAAGCCCTTCTGCTCTCCTTGGATAGGACAACTCTTATACAAAAAGAAAGAGAAAGAATATTTTCTCCAGGTTGAATTCTGATTTATACGTTATTGCAAGGAAGCATGTGTTTCTGAAGTGCATGTGTGATTAGAGCAATATACCACATGGCATAAAGTGGTGATTAGAGGCAGGCAAGTCCTGGCACCAAAGAGATGGGCTGGGATGTTCAGTGGCTTGTGTTGTGAAGGTCTGGTGCCCAAGATTCAATAGTTTCCTTAATCCTATGCAGGTAGTTTCAACAGGAAGTGGGGAAAGAGATTCTAGTAAAAAAGACCACACACTCATTCATCTGCCAAAGATTTTATGAGTGCTTGCTATTAGACAGTTCATGAGCTAAGACTGTAATTTACAATGTGAGAGGAGAGTTTGCTTCTATAAACTGCCTTTCATTTTCTTTCAAGAGGAAGTATTCAAGACCTGTTATCAACGATTTTGGATATTTGTAGCCACAGTACTGGGGGATTATAGGCCTATAACACAGAGCCCTCTAGTGGGAGAAAAACTTATTTCACCATAAATGTACACTACAGTGGTCAAATATAAAAATGCTACAAGCTTTTTACCTCTGAATGAGCCTTTTCTTCGGCCTGTAAAAGAGAAAATACAAAATATATTATAAATAATGTCAACTCATTTGACAAGTATATATGCATGAAACAGTTATACTGTGTATTTAAAATGTTATGATCTAACGAGAATATAGTAAAATGCGTAATATTAAATTAACAGCATAAACAGGAGCCTGTAGAATTGCAAAGGAATATTTTTTATATAAGTTATATAAACCATGTAGCATTTTTAAATATAGGTTATTTGATTCATGGATATATAGAATGCCTTAAAAGCAAATGGTAGAAGTAAGAGATAGTATTCACTGTAAGGTCCAGACCAAAACCAAATTAGTTTTAAAATTATACTCTTAAAAAAAGATAGGTACAGGAAAAGAATATTGGGTTTTTTAAATTCCAATTGTAGGAAACACATTCTGTGAAATTATAGGGATTTTCACCTAAGCTTTAAGAGTCAGAAGTTTATTCTGTGATTTACAGATCACACAGAATGCCTGGGAAGGTTGGAGGGAAAATATTGACCTCTACTTATGACCACAGAAGTCAGGTTTTCAGTTTCTATTTTCTTTTAGTTTTCCTAGTGATTATTAATTAAGTGTACATGGCTGCAAGTCAGAAACACACGAAAATGTCTAGGGTCACGGTGGGGATCAAAGTGGCTGAGAACACCTTCGGTTCACGGGGATTATACGAATGAGGGCTGCCGAAAGCGCAGGGTGTTTTGGCATCAGGCGCAGAAGATTCCTCGCTCTGTTTTTCTTCCAGGTGCTGGGCTGCAAAATGCCAGGGAATGAATTGTGTGCACCATGACATTTGGGAAGCTCCGCCATTCTCAAGAAAGCTGGAGAGTGTATAGTATTGGTGAACAATGTAAGTCTGCTCACTGCTTTGAGTAGATCCAAAGCTGAAAAACAATTTCTTCTCTTTTTTGGCATATGGCCTGTTTAACTGATGCAGATATACCTAAACCACCTTTTTATATATAGTCTTTTCCTCCAGAAGACATAAAATAAAGTATTTTTAAACACTGAAATATTTTTTTTGTGTATGCATCTCTTGAGTTTTGTCTTTCCTACATTGTCTCTGCTCTTAAAAATAATGCACAGTTGGTAATATAGTGTTTAAGTAAAAGAGTTTAAGAAGTACAATCCTAATATCCTTTATAAGAAAATTCTTTTAAAAACAAATGTTAACATAAAGCTTGAATATTTTACATCTTGACTTTAGATTTGTAAGTAAAACCATTTTAATTTTAATAATTTCAAGGTTTCATATAAAGTTTGGTTTTTGAATCATAAGTAGGGAAGAAATTTCAAAATGAAAATTTCATAAAATCAAGAGAAAGCTTCAGGTTGTTTGCTATAAGACATGACAGAATTAACTACAATATTTGGTTTCTCTAGTAATTTGCATCATTTTTGCCAGTTTATTCTGTCCAAATCCTGCTTCTAGGCTTGCTATGATTATAGAAAACTGATATTTAAAAATAATTTGTGTGTTTAAAACAAGCAATGTATTCTATCTTTAGTGAACTATTTCTTTTGGTCAAGAAATAGTCAGTTTTTTAAATTAAAAATGCCCTCGATAAGTTACTTATACTAGTTATAATTATAATGATCACATATTAATTCTCTACATACTGCATATAATGACTTTTCTTGTTGCTGATTTTTCAGAATTATCTTTTTCTTTAATATTTGCCTTCTTTCCTACACTTGGTTGTTAACAGAGGGTAGGTATTACTATCAAGTTGAAGAAATGAACCAGAATACTGATATATTTTTTCAGTAGGTTAAGCATGATATGTGATTACTTGCCATATTAAATGAATTTTTGTTCATTTAAATTATATTTTATTCTTTGTGCTATTAAGTTCTTTCAATTTTTCCCCTTTCATCCCCTCCACCCAGACTCAGGTAATACCCACACTATTGTTCATGATCATGGATCATGCATATATATTTTTTGGCTACTATATATCATATGTTGTACTTCATATCCCCATAACTATTCTGTAACCACCAATTTGTACTTCTTAATCCCTTCACCTCTTTTGCCCATCCCCCAACCCTTTTCCCAATCGGCAGCCATCAAAATGTTCTCTGTATCTGTGATTCTATTTCTGTTTTGCTTGTTCATTTATTTTGTTTTTTTTTAATTAGATTATTGATAGATATGTATATATTGCCATTTTATTGTTCAGTTTTGATCTTCTTCTTAAAGAAGACCCTTTAACATTTCATATATGACCGGTTTGGTGGTAATGAACTCCTTTAGCTTCGTCTTGTCTGAGAAGCTCTTTATCTGCCCTTCAATTCTAAATGATAGCTTTGCTGGGTAGAGCAATCTTGGCTGTAGGTCCCTGCTTTTCATGACTTTGAATATTTTTTGCCATTCCCTTCTAGCCTGCAAAGTTTCTTTTGAGAAATCAGCTGACAGTTTTATGGGAGCTCCCCTGTAGGTAACCAGCTGCTTTTCTCTTGCTGCTTTTAAGATTCTCGCTGTCATTAACCTTCAGCATTTTAATTATCATATGTTCGTGTGGGCTTCTTTGGGTTCATCTTGTAGACTCTGCACTTCCTAGGCTTGTATGGCTATTTCCTTCACCTAGTTAGGGAAGTTTTTTGTCATTATTTTTTCAAATAGGTTTTCAATTTCTTGTTCTCTCTCTTCTTCTGGCACTCCCATGATATAAATGTTGGTACACTTGAAGTTGTCCCAGAGGCTCCACACATTACCATCATTTTTCTGAATTCTTTTTTTCTTCTTGTTGTTCTGATTGGTTGTTTTTTGCTTCCTTATATTTCAAATTGCTAGTTTGATTTTCAGCTTTACCCACTCTATTGTTGATTTCTGGTAAATTGTCCTGATGTCAATTAGTGTATTTTTCATTTCTGAATGGTTCTCTTTTATGGTTTCCATGTCCATTTTTATGTTGTTGAAGTTATCACTAAGTTCATTGTGCATCCTTATACCAGTGTTTTGAACTATGCATCTAGTAGATTGTTTATCTTCATTTTGTTTAGTTCTTTTTTTCTCGAGTTTTGTTCTCTTATTTATTTGGGCCATGTTTCTTTGGCTCCCCATTTTGGTAGCCTCCCTGTGTTTATTTCTATGTATTAGGTAGAGCTCCCTTGGCTATCTTTATAGCATGGCCTGATGTGGTAGGTGTCCTGTTGGTTCCAGTGGCACAGCCTCCCCTATTACCCAAGCTGGGTACTTGAGGTACACCCACCGTGTGGACTATGTATACCCTCCTTTTGTAGTTGAGCTTTGATTGCTGTTGGCAGGTCAATGGGAGGGACTTACCCAGGCCAATCAGCTGCAAGGACTAGCTGTGACCACTGATCACCAACCTCTGCCCTCCGTGGAAGATCAGCTGTGCAGGATGCTGTAAATAGAACTGTACTTATTTCAGTAGGGCTCTGGTGCCTACTGAGTCTGCCCTTTGAAATTTTATCACTTGTGGGGTGGTTTGTTGATGGTGCTCTGAAATGATCTGAAGCTGTTCACTGAGTGTACAGGCTGTGGAGCTTCCCAGGAGGCACAGGCCAAGGTCAGCCACTGCATGTGTTCTGTCCAGGACCACCCAGCCTAAGCTATAAAGTGATCTGCAGGTGGCTGCTACTTGTGCTGGGCTTGGTGGAGCTCAAGCATGGCCAAACTGTGAACCAAGGCCAGTTGCTGCCATTGCTGGGCCTGGGGACACTTAGTGAGAGGTATGGGACTTAATGAGGCCAGATGCTACTTGTATGAGAGAATTAGGAAAGTCTGAAACTAGAGGTTTGACAAGCCATTCCTATAAAGAAGCCACTGGAAACAGCTTGGTGGGCCCAAAATAGGTTGGGGCAGAGTCTCAGGGAATCACTGGAGCGGGGCAAACAGTGTAGGCAGGTTGGTGGAGACTCAGATGGCTCCTGCCTGTTGGTTCTGTGTGGGGGAGGGCTTATCAAAGGAATAATGGCCTCTGCCAGCACTCTGTCTGGGAGAAAGCTGTCCCCCATCTCATGCCCTGATCACGAACACTTCAGTTCTTCCCTGTATATCTCTGGTACCTTTCAATCCATTGCCCCTGTGCTGGAGCTCAGAGGGAGTGTGCCTGAGTAAGTCCATGTGCTGGCCCTTTAAGTGGAACTGCCTAAGACTCCAGCAGTTTCTGTCTTCCACAACCTCAACCTCCACTGGTTTTTACAGCCAGAAGTTATGGAGACTTATCCCTGGCATGGGAGCCCTGACTGGAGGGCCTGGTATGGGGCTGGGATCCCTTGCTCCTGAGAAATCCCTCCTAATTTTTATCTATCACATCTGGGTGTGGGTCCAACCTGTTCTGTGTCTCTGCCACTCCTACCAGTCCAGATGTGATCCCTTCTTTAATTCCATAGTTGTAGGACTTCCATTCAGCTTCACTTTTGGTGGTTGCAAATAATGGTTGTTCAGTAGTTCGGTTGTAATTTTGGTGTGGTTATGTGGAGGTGATTACAGCATTTACCTAGGCCACCATCCTCAGAATGCCCCTAAATGGTGGTTTTAAAGCAAGCCCAACATTCTGAAGGATGGGAAGCATTACCAAACGCCTTGCCCAGATAAAAATATATTCAATTTTGCTTTATTCTGAAGCTATTAATTGGCCATTTGTCCATTCAAACTTAAAAATTACCTTATATCAGCTGTGTTTAGGAAAAATGCTAGAAAAATCTAAAATAAACTAAACAGGACCCTTGCTTTTATCAAACCAACATAAATTGGATTCCAAGTACAAACCAGGTTAAATAAAATTTTTAATACATATCCAATCAAAAACAACTATTGCAAGAATAAAATATGTAAATGCATTACAGGTTTTGGCATATAAAGAGTAAAAAGAGTTCTGGGTCCTTAACAAAACATCACATAGCTCCCTAGAGTATCTTGTATTTTCTCACTTTTCATGTGGATAATGGCAGTATTCTCCCCTGTGAGAAATCCCCAGCACAACAATAACCACCCAAACTCTGCTTCAGGAAGGAAAAAAGAGATGGTGGAGACTGGGACCTCCCTGAAAGCACGTCCTAATACCTCGAGGGGGTGATGCCAGGGGACTGTAAACTTGGAGGAATTTCATCTCAGTGTCTTTAGATATTCTGGTTATTTGAAAAGGAAATTTAAAACTTTTTATTTTTAGGTAAAAGCCCCAGATTTCACAGTGTTGATTTATATTAAAAAACAAACATAGAAACTCTAAGTTTCCTGAAGGTAGAAACTTGGCAGATCAGACTGGGCCTGTAGTTTGTAACCAGTATGCCACCTCCTGACTCTGTCTGCTCAGGGTTTTAGAAGGTGATTCACACAACCTTATAACAAATGCATTGGAAAAATTTTACCAAATCATAATTGGTGGAGTTTCTAACAGAGCTACATGTGAAGAAAGAATTCTTCCAATGGAGTCTGTTAGAGTGGTGATTTTACAGGTAAATATTCTTTCCAACAAACCATATTTGTTAGTTTGCTTTAATATTTTTAAGCAAAATATCTAATTCCATAAATTGCATTATTGAGTGAGTGTTAAAGTAAACATGGTTTATACCCATGGTTTTAATAAGAGCAGTATTTTACCTAATAAGAAGAGAGAGTGCCTAACATTCTCCCCAAAAGGAAACACTTTCCCCCTAAACACGAATTATTTTAAGAAGGAACATCCCACAGAGTTGTGTTAGTTGTGCACTGCATGCTTCAGAAAAAAGATGCTGTTACACAGACTAAGATGTGAATGGTGCTTCCTAGAGCCATGCAACTAACATTTTTTTTTTTATAATTTATGGTATGCAATATCCCTGATCTCTAGTTATTTCAGAAAAACCATGGATAAATCTGTTGTTTTCCAATTTTATTTTATAGGTATAATTCAAGGAAATGTAGCAACTTAACTGATGCCACACAACAGTTACTGATATAGTCAGACAAGAATGGAAATCAATAGAATCTTTATCCAGAGTTCTTAAGAAGGCATAAAGAACAGCGATAAATTGCCTTTCACTTCATATTGGAAAGGACTTTCACAGATATTTTATCACTGACAATTAAATCGCAGTGCATGGTAAGGGCAGTCAGAGACAGAAGACTTTATCATCTTTAATTCTTCTCTCTATTAGTCCTCCAAATATGCATTTTTGAATTGTTTTATTATAAGTTATTTGTTAATTCAATTATACAATTTATATCATTTCTAATACAACCATTTAAATTTATGAATTTCCTAATAGTATCATCTTCTCATGTGTCTTTATCACCTAAGCCATCCTTTTCACACTTAATACCAGGGCCTAATTCATCCCTAAATGTTGGTCTATAAATATGTATAGATAGTCTCCTTATTTTCATCTTTTTTTATATTGTACTCTTAAAACAATACTTCTCATTTATGTTTCCTAATTGTCCTTACTATTTTGACATATATACAGAGTAAGGCAAAAGTAGGTTTGCACTTGCAAGCACATGAAACATGGAGTTTACTCTTGTGTTATTCCATATTAATTATTGCATTATTTTCCATACAAACAACTGTAAACCTCCCTTTGCCCCACCCTGTATTCACCATATTTATCTCTACCTCTATCTGTCATATAGCTAGCATCTTAAAATATACCTCCTGTTCTCAATAAACCTGCAATATCCAATATAGTAGCTACTTGGCACATGTGCTTATTTAATTTCAAATTAATTAAAACAAAAAATTCAGTTCCTCTGTCACACCAGACACTCTTCAAATACTTGATAACCACGTGTGCTTATGGTATTAGACAGCAGTTACAGAGCAGTTCCATTACCGCAGAAAGGTCTATTGGACTCTAGTATATACTAATTAGCCATTTGTTTTTTTCAACCTGTGTTCTTTTTATTCTTGAGTCTTTCTTAGGCTTCATAAAGGCTGTTTTATCCAAATGTTGCTTTTGTACATATTTAAAATATGATTATAATGGTGTTGCATCTTTTCGCATTACACAGAGTCTTCAGTTGCAATGGTTTTGGCCAGAATACATCTTCCTGGTAGGCAGTGGTGCTGGCCTACTGGGAGGAACACTAACTCTTAATGTATTTCTCTTATGCATTTTTCTAGTATATTTTCACATCTCTCACTTCTTTATCCATTTGTTTAACACAGTAGATTTATCTAAACACTAATACTGATTTCTTCCATTATAGAACCTACTGGCAATTTTAATCATTAAAAAGAGAAATGATAAGGAAAACATTGTCTCTGCCAATGATAACCTAATTTTGAGTAACTATGTAAAGCAATGAACACTAAGATGAACTTATAAAAAGAAGGACATAACATTTGAACCTGATTGCTCAGTTAACAGCCAAGGCTATGAACTTTTTTTGAACCTTTCCATGAAAGACTAAGGATTATTCATAATATCTAAGTCTCAGTGAGATTCAATAAACCAAATACACCTTACTCTTACCTAAGCATGAAAGCTGCCTCTTGTAAGAAATAAATTCCTAAAGACTATTTTTTAAAAAGATGAAATTATATTAAATAGAACACTTATTTTGGCAAAAATGAAATATAGTTTAACATATGGAAAAATAAGTTAGCACATTGGCATTTCTCTCTTAAGAAATAAGGTTTTAGAAATCATATTCTATTTCAGATAATTACAAAAGCTCTAAGCTGCCGAGGTCTTTACATTTTGGCATAATCTTCTCAAAAATAAACTTAAAAAATAAAATGAAAAAAGTACCACAAAACAATTATCAGTCAAGGTGCAAGGAACCAACAAGGAAAACTGTTCAATATTATCAAATAGTGATACAGCAGAGCGCACGCTTTCAGAGTTTCCGAATTCCACCCCAACAGGTTTTGTGAAGTTCAGTTTTTCTCCCATAAACTGATTACAATGAGTAAACGAAAGTCAAGTGGAAGTGCACGGGAGTGGATAAGAGAAGAGCTACAGTAACACTCGCCGGCTCATTGGTTATGCAGTACCATAGAATTTTTCACTTAGAGTTCTCATTTCACTATGCATCTTCTGTGTAAATGTAAGTCTACTAATTAATCATGGGCTTGGCAAAGGCTTTTTCTTAACAGCCAATACTTACTGTCGAGTAAAGAGAAGAAGTGCTGGAGACCAGTGACAATGAAGAGCCGTGAACTGAAGAAAGCAAAAAAGAAGAGGAGGTCAAGCGAAGAAGTCTCTCAGGAACACTAAAGAGTCGTGAACAGGGAAATAAAATAGTAACTGCCTGACATACGAATCTGAGAAGAAGTCTGCTGTCACCTTTTTGGACATAAAGTTGTTGAGACATGGAAAGGCCACATATCTACCCCCCTAATGTACCTCATTCATCATGTTACAGAGAGGATGCTTTGCACATACTGAAAGCTAGGGTAAAACTCCCACATAATTAATAATCAGGAAATCATGAAAACTTAACTATAGTTGCCAGAAACTTTTAAACTTTAAAGAGCTTTATGTATTTTATTCATTTGATTTTATTTTTACACAACTATTAATATTTTTCTCCAGGTATTTTAAGGGAAGAAAGCATTTTATCCAACTTGCTAGTTCAACATTATCTGCAATGAGTTGATTATGTTTTTTAAATGAGAATTATTGTTTCTTTTGTAATTTTCATGATGGAAAAATACTCATTTCAAGGTGGTATCTCACTGAAATTAAGAACGGAGATCATATCCTGTCTTTCATCTGGATATATCAAAATACAATCACAACCAATAAATAGAGTGCTTTATATTTGTGCATGTCCAATTTATTAAGCCCAAAATGTGGATAAAATGTGCTTAATTATATTTGTAGAAAAATCCTTCATCTTTTCATTGTGGGATAATGTAAAGTTATTTCTGCTTATTTGTCCATTAAATAAACATTGGCTGAGTACACGAAATACAATAGGCCCCTTCTTGATCCTGGGACAATAGAAATGAATGGCATTATCCTGGGAGCTCAAAAAGAAGCAGACACACAACTAAAAGGATAACTACAATAGGGTAATAGAAGTACTATCAAAAGCGATGTCTTGGGTGCCACCGGAGCACATGGGAGGTGCTTACAGCCTGGTCTGGAGAGGATGGGAAAACCGCAAGCACTACCACTCTGCGGGATACGCAAAATTGTTGGTCATTTTTTCTTAAAAAAGCACATTCTTTTAACCCCTAATAACTAATATAACACTGGTATGAACTAGTGTGGTAGAAGGAAGATGGACAATGAACTGGGAGATCCCATCTTCAGCCTTACTTTTGCTGTTTATTACTTACAATCACTTAATATTTATAGGTCTATGACCTTAAAGTTAGAGGCTTAGTTTCCTCATCTCTCACTTTGAGCACTGGGCAGTGTGCCATTAAACTCCCTTCCATCTCTCTAGTCCAATAATTTCTTGATTCTAGACTACAATTTAAGAATTATAACAGTTCAGTATTTGGTGAGTGGCCATCAAAAAGCCAACTTGCCCACTCAGGCTGGCATTCCAAAATTCAGATTATTTCATCCTCTTAAATGGAAGGTCCAAATTTCCCAGCACGTGAACAACAGCATTCCATCTGTAAACAAGGCACTCTAGAAATCCGTCAGTTTGCTTAGCGTATTATTTTTACAGTACTGTGAGAGGCCTGTCTATGAAGAGAGTGATAGAACCACTTTAGAAAAGCAATGACAACATTTCAGATTTGTTACATTGTTTTCTACCTGCACTGCAATAATCAGCAGAGGCACAGGGTATAACTCACTCTTTGTCATGGTGAATTCAGTGGTTTGGTTAATATCCCAAAAAACAGTGGCAATTGTTAACTGATTCAGTGCCAGCATGTTAAATGTACAGTGGTAATCTTAAAATCATGAGCAAATTTTCTAAAATTGCCGAAGCTTTCAGTCAGAAGATACTTTATATAAGAAGGTAGGGAAGGGAAAGAGAAAAGAACAAAACTTCTTTAATTTCATCCTCATGACAAACCTGTGAAATTACAGGTGCAGAAATTAGGAGTAATAAAGTTAGGAAATTTGTTCAAATTCATACCACAAAGAAATGGATGGCCAGGGGCTTAAGCCCTAGTATGTTTCCAGGCCTGGAGTCCATTCTTTTATATGTAATTATTAAGGACTAGGGCAGGATGGCTGATTTCATGTTCGATTTTATTCTAATCAATTTGAATTTTTACATTTACTTTCATCTCTGACTGATATGCTTCATAATGTGAATGCCACAATTTTCCTTTATGGCTACTTAAAATCATTCACTAAAATCAAAGAGGAAAATCTCCCAAATGTTACTATCAAATTTTATGTTTGAGGTTATGTGTATTAGAAAATTATACACATTTGAAAATCAATTAAGCTTCCTGAGTTTTTCAAACAGATGTATTATAAAGTGTTCTGGTAGAACTTTACAACTACAAAGAAATATATGAGGACAGATGAGAATTCCATTGCATTAAATAAGGAAATGTAGCTAATAAAACAAAAAGTAGACACAGTACGAATTCAAAATGACATAAAAACTAACACAAGAGGGAGTTTCTGAGAATGAAAGCCAGCAGCATGTGGTAGCTTCATAAGATCATTTTTCTAACTCATATACCTTATGACCCTTTCATGAGATGTCAAATAAAAGATTCATTTTGACATTCGATCCATTAGGGCAAATATTCTCTAAAATTATACAAATTTTTGTATTAGAATTTATTCTGAACTTTTCTATAACCTGGTATTAATCTGAACAATTTCTGGCATATTTCCAAATGCATAAAGAAAGAAAAACCAATGCCAACTAAAACTGCTTCAAGCTTCAAGGCTCTTTAAACAAAAGTTACACTCATTTATTTACTCTTCAGGAATTCTTATGATATAAGTGATGTGATAGTTTTCATCTCAGAGTTAAAGAATCTTCATCTTCTTTTCCCTGCACACGTACCTTCTTCCATGCTGTCTCGAAAGGAGCCTGAATGACTGATGGCACGTGGCCTCTCCTCCAAAGACGTGGCGCTCCCACAGAGTTGGGAGTCATCGTAGAGATCGAAGGAAGAGTCCTGGGCTGGGATGCTATTGGAGCGCATCATGCTGGGCCCAGGAAGGTTAAACTGAGACAGATTGGTTGGGCTTACTGAAAAACAGAGCACACACAGCACATGGTTTTGGGGCTTGGATGATGAAAATAGTGGGTGATTAGAATGGAAAACATGAGTCCAATTCTTATGGAAACATGAGTTTACAGGGAGTCCCTATTTAAGGTAAGCCAAGAGTCTGCCTCGGAAATGTTCAATGACAGATACAGTGGAACTCCTCTGGTCTTCTAGCACTTTCATGACCGCAGTATGTCAATTTCTAAAATAATTTCCAACAAAACCAGCAAGTTACCTCTACTGTTCATGCTAGAAATATAGTAACATGGTATTTTATGCTAACCATTGTGAAGAAAAGATTGTCTTCCTAGAGTCTGTAGGTTTCTCTTTAGAGAAGAATACGTCACTTTAATGGGAAAGCAAATTCAAAAAAAGGAAAAGAAAATACAAGAGATCTAAATTTCCCAAGAAGACACTTTAGAAGCTTGCAGGCAAAGACTCTCAATCATTTTGTGTTTTGATGTAAGTCTCTTCCAACTCAGATTCTATCGTTCCATGAGTACAGAAGAAAGGTGTTAATTCTGAATAGTCTGAAGGGTGAATACAGAGACTGTGGTAGAAGGTCATTCAAGGTGGCAGGACCCTTGGAAGCATAAATACAGAAACTCCATGCACGGGAGTTTGTTTAAACATCACCCTGCATTTAGAAGGGTCTGTCAAACACACAGAACTTGGAAGTCATAGGTTGATAGTGATGTTTCCACATGGTAGCCCTTGCAGCAAGGTGAAGAATGAGTCTGAGCAATTGCTGTCATTCATGGGAAGGTGACAATGAGTCTCACTTGGTTTCAGATGCCTCACCACACTGTTATAATCAGTAAATAAGGTTTTATCCAAACATTCATTTTGGGTGACAAACATTGGATCTATTAAATGATAACTGGCATGATTAGATGTCTTTCATTATTTGTCACTTTCCCCTGTGTTTTCTATATGACGTTTATACAAATGGTTTATATTTTATATAAATGATGCTAAGCACAAAGTACAATAACCCAATGACTAAGCTGGTTAGTCATTTATTTTTCATCATTTATCCGAAAATGTTCACAGGGCATTACCTTAATAAAATTCTCATGTGCATTTTAAGGAGACGGTTAACTTTAAAATATCAAAACAAATGATTTTGGAGTCATACAATCACATATTTTTTCTCCTTAATAATTATTTCTATTTTCTATTTTTCTGCAAATAGATGATTAATTTTGTTATAAGGATATAAAGATACATTTTAAAGAAAACACAAGGGGATATTTTCCTTGTTTTTAAGAAAACTCTAAGAAAATCCCTAGATTTGAACAAGTCAGGTATTCTGGAATGAACTATTTGCCTCTGCTTCTTACCACTCGTGGGATTTCTTTCAGGTCATTTAAACTCTGGGACCTCTGGATCCCAGACCATAAAATGACCACCTGTGTCAGGTTGTTGTCATGACCATTCACCAGCGTAACATTTGGAAATTATTTCATGAAGAGTAAGCAACCACACAAATAAAAGATCCTGTTAGGGTGCTTTTGTCTCCTCTTCAAATGAACAATTTCTATGGAGAGCTACCAGGGCTCCTGTGGGGGCGGTGGTGAAAGAAATGAGATGAAGCGGATGTTTCAGAATGTGTTACCCAAGTTGGAGAAGTGGTATTTTCCGGTGGCAGAAGATGACATGGCGGAAGGCGAGAGCAGAGGCGACTGGCTGCCGGTGTCCTGCAGGCCTCCGGTCGAATGCGAGCGCAGCCACTCTTTGCCCTCCTCCTGGCTGGCCTGCCGAGATGACGGGGTGTATCTGCAAAACAGCACAGCTAAGACGCCGGAGCACCTCTCAGGGGGCAGAGCCCGGCCAGGACAAGAGAGCAGAGGAGAGGAGCTTACTCTTCAGACTAAACAACATTCTCAATCAAATTAAATCTAATTATGATTGCTTAGTTCTTCCAGATGATTTGACACCATCTGTTTGAATCTCACAGGGAAAGAAAAGAGAATTTGGAACAGAAAATTATGCTTTTGCGAGATATGTAGTTGAAAATCATAAATAATGATCAGACAGCCAAGTTAATTGAGAAGAACTCTGAAGCTCAGTGCATAGGGGGATGCAGAAAGGGTGAAAACAGGGACTCAGGTGGTGAACAATGATAGGCTGGAAGCCAGGGGAGCGGAGTGGTGGTCACAGAAAGGCAGAGGAAATGGAACATAAATGAACAACCCTCTTTTTTTTAATAAAGGAAAATATTCATTTGGTTGAAATGCCACTTGACATCATATTGGATTTTTTTTTAAGTAGGGAAAATGTTCTACTTTATTAGAAAACACACTCCAGAACAAAATCTTGGAATGGAATAACTACATGCTGTTTGCTGAAGAGCTGGAGAGAAAAGGGATGACGTGGAGAGACCTAGCTGGCCAGGACTCATTTTTGCCAGAGTAAGTAATTCCCAGCACCAAAGAGGAATCAACTTTGTATGTTCATGCAGTGTTACTGCCTCATTAATGGTTCATTCTGTATCTTCTCCTCAGATATAAGTGTGCAATTTTCACTTTATTTTTATGACAACTGAAAAGTTATTTTGAGATTATGTAATACTAGACAGATTCGTATTAAATTGATCTGATACAAACACTCTTAAAAAAACAGAAATTAAAACTCAAGTTTTTACCAAAAGGATTCATTAAAGGTTTATACCTAATTACAGTATGTGTCCCCTAAAGATGAAAAATATTTTCCTTGCTTCAAATTAAAGCATCCTTTCAATGGTAACTGGCTACATCTGTAGACTACAAAGGTTTTGAGGATTTACAAGCATATGCCTCCAAGATGCAAAAATTAAGAATTTCGATAAATTAATTTTATCTAAATTTTCAGAAGTGAGTTCTGCATCCTACTAAAAATTGCTGCCTCCATAAATGATATTTACATTGAATTTAATTTGGGTCTTGTCCTCTATGAGCATCCCTACCTGAGGGCTATCTCACCTACTCCTCAGGCTGGAGAAAGGATTAAAAGAGATTTCATCCTCAATATCAGGTGCTTCATTGCAAACAAAGGGGAAGAAAGACAGCACACAAAGTTTAAGTAACAACAGAGAAAGAAAGGCAGCAAATGTGCTGAGAAAAATATATACCTTAGTCCCTTTCTGGGTAGTGTATTTCTGTCAAGCTGTATGCTGTTAAAACAAAAGAAAATCCCTAAGGACATAATTTAAACAAAACTTCCAAATTACACACCCAACAAAAATGGCTCTCTGTTTGAACTACAAAAAATAAACTTTTGTAACACATATTTGACACTTCACTCTTGGGGAAAGAACAACCAGGTGTCTGTTGTTGCAACACATGTGAGCTCCTTTCTAACCCAGTTTGAATTCATTATAATTTAGTGACAGGATTATTAGAAGATAGCTTTAATCAGGTTAGAATAATTCCTCTCTCTATTCTATTTACCTAATGGCTTACAGTTTTTTCCTCCACATGCAACTCACTTGATTTCTGCTATGCAAGAGAATCCAAAGGTAGAAATGAGATAGATATGCTCGACCTACGTTAAATCGACAAGTTCCAATAGGCAGAGAAGATATAAATACCATTTAGTATTTATTTTTGTCTTCAAATTATTTTGTATAAAAATGAAGGCAGATTTATTCCCACTTACATATAAGAGAAAAAATAATACATAATAAATATCTGCCTGAAACACAATGGGTCTGCTATCATTCATTTACAGATTTTAATGAAATTAAACTATGCCAGTTTTTGGAAGATATAAATTAGGTATTTTAAAAGGTATACATTTTATCACTCTCTATTTTAAAGAATTCTCAATAAGACCCTCACTGGGATGTAGAAAGTGATGAAAGAATGTGCCTAGAGAAAATGAGAAATGGCCTCTCTAAAATTCGAAGAGGAAGGTTTCAACAACTAAGTGGGACAGGTCCTGAGTTTTCTGTTACAACTTCTAGCATGCGGAAAAACAAGTAATAAAATTAATTTAAATTTTTAGAATTATGGCTTTCTTCCATCAAATGACCAAAATTAAATGCACAGGATATACGCTTAATGGGGATGATACAACATGAATGGAATTTAATTCACATTGACTTGAAATTTAATCACTCAAAATCAAAGCTAAAATGTTTTCTTCTGTGTGTACTCCATTACTTAGCACTGCAATAGAAAGCATCCTGAGGTATTACAGAACTTTAGTAATTTTATCTTATGGGAAGGTTCACATAAGGTAATTATTGTGTCATATAGAGGCCAGTTCTAATATATATCTTGACTACAGAAGCTTTGTTTAGTAATGAGGATAAACAAACAACCAAAAAGGAATCACACTGAACAAATGTGACAAATCTCTAAATGTGTACTACAGCGTGGTAAAGCATTAACATGGTCACAGGCCATTGTAAAGTTCTCCTTCACATGTGCAGCATTGCTAAAGTTTAACATTGTAGAAGAAATTGAATACAGGCATTGTTTTGTCAATGTTATTACTTATATAAAAATTATATATTTATATGATATAGGTGACTTAGTGAAATAAAAATCAGAAAAAATATATTTACATTTACCAATGTAAGTTAAAACTTTAAGGAGAAGTATCTGTTTGAATCAAAATATTAATGATTTCATAACATAGATACTTTCTACAGACCCTGCAATGTCACAAATCCACGCTCTGCAATGCCAGGCAGTGGAAGTGAGTGAGGTGGAGATGCTAGTCCACAGAATATATTTTCAATATAACTTATTAAAAGTTTTGAAAATGACATATGAGGATACCCACTTACCTATAAAGTGCCTCAACTCATATCTAAGATGCTGCAGGAAGCCTAACTTTTTAGATCAAAATTAAATGCAACAGTACTTATACCAGTGTTTTTGTGTATGCTCTTGGTGTTTCTATATGTTGTTCATAATACCAAAACAGAGGGAAAATGTTACCCAGCTGTTTACTTTGCTTCTCCTGGCAAGTTTTTTTTTAATGAGGAAAAATCTATTTTGTAACTAGCAGCCCACCATAAACAGTATCAAGCATCAACGTTACAACTAGGTTCCAAATTCTTACATTAAGGAGCAGTCTGGTTTGCATGGCTGCCCATGTACCATTGTTAAGGGAGTGGGAAGTAACTGGGATGGAAGCAATGTTTTGCTCTGGGTTTTGCATTTCACAAAGGCAAGAGAAACAGAAAACAGCATTTGGAAATCTCACATTAAGGGACAACTGGTATACGGTAGCGCGCATTTACTTTAGTTGATATTTTAAAAAATTATTCTGGGAGTACAGCTGGAAGTCTGGAAAAGAGGTGATATGTCAGCATCAATACTAGACTGAATATGTGGGGAAAGGAATCAGGCATTTTCAGACACTAGTAGTGCATTTACAAATAGCACAATTAGGGTATGTGCCCAAGGCCTTTTCTTTGAAGACCTTAGGTGTGCCAAGAAACAAATAAAATTAAATTCGTTAGGAAAAAGGGAGCAGTTTTAAGATATTTTCCTGGGGGCAAGAGTCAGTACCAAAATATCAGAGAAGGGAATTTTGTGGGAATAGAATCTAGAGCCATTTTAGTCAACAGTGATGTTTTCTGGTACATAACTTAGGTAAGGAAAGCCTCATTATGTTTTTCATTTAAATTTTAAAAAATCTATAGCTCATTAAACCAATGGGAAACAGCTTGTAATGTGATATATTTTCAAAGGGCCTATTAAAAATAGGCACTGATGTTATAATTTTCTTTAAGAATTCATACCTGACAAGTGATTTTTTCCAATTTAACTAGGATTCCCCAATGGTCCATTTGCTATTTTTCCATAGAAGTGCTAATAAAGCAAATTTAACATATTGCTCAGAGCATAATTGTAGAATCAATTTAAATTTGTTCTTTAAAAATGCTTAAATTATCATAAAGAGCTGTGTTGTCCTGCAGCTCAAGCCAAACCATTAAAATGGCTTGAGAAGATGTCATTTAATACATAAATGCCTGCTTTCAATTTTAACCACTTGCCTATTGGGTGTGTATGCATTCAAATTAAGAAACTTAATTATCCAATTATCCTATCCTTAAAGATTTTTTTCATGTGCAAACTTGGTAACAAGAGCAAATGACAGGCCCAGTGGCATCAATTTTACGCCCCTTTGCAATGTGGCACTCCCACTGGAATTGGAATCAGGGGGGTTAATGGGGCAGGGGGTAGGCACCGTGCGGGGAGGAGGGGTGAGGGCTTCATCCATGCCTCCAGGAAAGCTCACCTTTCTGAGAGAGTAGATCTCACACTACCCGTTCTCATGAGCAGGCTCTGCACCTCGTGAGTGCCTGTGGTCAGTCCAGACAGGGAGCCATGGTGGCTGAGGGGGAGGTCAATGGACTCAGAACTTGTGTGGAGGCTAGTCATAGACTGGTAACTCGGAGTGTCCTTGCTGCCAGCAGAGGAACTGCTCAGATTGGCAGCCCACACGAGACCACCTGACGTGAAAGAGTGAACCGATGCTGGGCTGGATGCCAATGAGTGACTTAAGCTTATGACATCTGCAGTTAGGTCTGAGGGTTTATTGAAGAGAGGGCTGCTGCCGCCACTCAGCCCGCCAGCACTGCCCATGCTGCCCGTGCCAGACGACGGCGACTCCAGACTGCCTTGGCGCGCTAATGTGGTGCTAGGGCTGGGCATGGCTGAGGAGCATTTCGCACCCTCAGTATTAGGTGCGGAGGCAGATTTGCCACCTGCCTTGGCACCAAACAACCTAAAAGAAAAACAAATAACAACTTCAGTTGTTCCAAGAAACTGACATCCACATTAAATATTGAGGGTTCAGTACACAGAGCCAAGCGTGCTTCGACGTTCCCAGCTACCGAGCGCTTCCTGTCTCTGTGTTAATGAACATGATAAGCTTGAGCTTTTTGATCTACTGCTAAAGATCGCTCATATCGCCATTAGGGTAAGTCGATGCTGGGCTGCCACCCAGGGGGTTGGGGGGAGTGGGCAAAACCAAACACGAAAATCCCTGCCTTTCACAATTTAAGTGACTGTAAAACTCTTTCACAAAAATTAAGTTTTGTTAGTTTAATGGTATTTGCTGTTACTTATTTATAGAACCATTATAATGAAACAACTTCTACGCATTCGGTATATAAGAAACATTTTTTCCCTCATTTTTAATGTTTTATTCAAGATCTAAAAGGAATGCTTAAGGCAAGGTTTGGGAGGTTATGTTGCACATCTGGTGGCCTGAGGGACTGTCAGAAGGTAGTTGGTTCCAAACAACATCAGACACTGCTGGCAACACATCAGTTTGTCTTTATTTTCCCCAAAAGAGGCCGAAGGGTCATACATCAGTTGCCAGTGCTGTTTAAATGTGTATCTTTGTTAGTGATTTGAAATAGAGTTGGTGCTGAGTTAGATGCTGGAGCTTAGATCAGAAAACATTTTAGTTTTGTAAATGAAGATGATATTGTCAAATTTATGTAAATATGGAAATAAAGTGATATGAAGTAATGGCGTAATGATTACTAATTAAGTTGCAATGAAATCCGTATTTCCTGTAGTGGAATAATTTATGACGAATATGAGAAATTGTTTCATAGGTAATGGGCCACTGGAGGGCACTATTAGCTTTCACTTAAGCGACAGAAGAATTTACTCTCTCTACAAGCCATAGCGAGAGTCAATTTACTCTTTCCAATGACAACACTTCAAAAAGCCAGTTCTTCAGGATTAATATTTCTACTGAGGAATATACCCTCTAGGTTTTATAAACAATCATGCATCCGAGATTGCTTGGAATGTAAATGTTTTGCGACCCCTTTTCCCCCTTCCCCACAAATATCAAGGTTCTTGGCTTAGTCAGTATCATAAAAATAAACATTAAAAATACTTAACCTGTAACAGACTATAAATCACACTCTTATCACTTCACAGACAAAGAGACAGACCCACACAGGTTTACCTCTTTGTCCTGAATCTTTACCTGTACGTATTTTCCCCTCACTTAGAACATACTGGCATTTAAAAACTATGATATTGTGGAGCAGAACTCCACATGTTCAGCAACAAAGACAGCCTTAGGGCAGTCTTTGCTGGCCACGCTGCTCACTGGGCTCATCAGAGAGAGCTGATAAGAGCTGGAAAACCTAGCCCACTCCTCAGTTGTCGTCCTACACCCAACATCCAAATGTTTCCAAGTTTTGTCAGTCGTGCCATACCCTGATTTTCATTAATAGGTCAAGATACAGTAGTATATAAATGTGTCCGACATAACCTGTTACAAGGAACACAGCTTCATCTACCTTCATGATCAGCGACTCATTAAGAGTCACTAAGATAACAAACACTGGAAATGAATAACCATAGTCATAAAGACCTATTTTGTTTTGCTTTAATTGTGGAAAAAAGAGATGAAAATATATGGAAATTTACAAGGTATTACTTTATTTTTTCACTACCCCTAGTGCATTAAGTATCTCATAAATGCTGTTTGTATTGCTAATATTACAATAATAGTAAAATTGGAAAGTTGAGCATTTCTCAAAATGAGTACCATTTTTTTGTTTAGCTTTTTATATGACCAGCTTCTTAAAACTCACTGTACTCAAAAACTGAATAAAAGAATCTAAGATATATGTTTCTTAGAATATGCATGTGTGTGTATCTTAAGATACAGCATTTTGTGTTTTCCCAGCATCCTTCCACGCATTCTTACCTTCGAAATGTAGGCGAGGCAATGTCAGGGTACTTGGACCCTGGCTGCCTGAGCCCTTGGGTTCCGCAGGCACTGGCAGAGGTGGGGCTGGATTTGGGGGAACCTGACAAAGAAACACTCTCGGAATCTGAGACTGCTACTTTTTCCTTTTCCTTGTCTGTTTGGTTGACAGTGACCGGACTGGAGCGCCCCGACCCAATTTTCGTGGGTTCTCTCAGTTTCGAGGTGGTGGCGCCAGCTGACTTGCTGCTGACGTTGGAATCGATGCTGCTGGTGCTGGACCTGTGGCCGCCTCGGCCAGGAATGCCACTGGTGCTGGACTTGGAGGGGCGGGGCAAGCTGCGGTACTGCAGGGAGGTCTTCGAACTAACATGCAGCCCCACGTCGTCCTGATTCTGTGAACCGTCCAAACTGGTTTTTCTCCCGGCGTTTGACTTCCCACCAATAGCAGCAGACTTGGGGATTTTACCCAGCGTGGCCGATCCACTGGTGATGGTCGCCCCACTGCTCGTGATCATGGCAGACGACCCAACTCCGCTTGGTTTCTTAAACCCAAAAGACCCAGTGGCAGTTGACCTCCCAATGCCGGAGGGGGGCTTTTTCCCCTCGTCTCCACTGCTTTTTCCTGCATCTGAAGGAGACCTCTGCAGAGAAGATCCTTTCAGGGGAGATTTCCCTTTCTCAGAAGCTTTGGTATCATCAGTTTTCCCTAATTAATGAGAAATTCACACATTTATTTATCTGCACATTTCGATTTCATAATAATGTTTATTTAAAGAGTGTGTCAAAGGTGAATACCTCTTTATATTACTTCAGTTCCTAAATATTTACCTTTTTAGATATAAACAGGCATGCACTCTAATATACTGGGTAAAAAGGTGCAAAAATATGGCTAGTAGAGGGATGTGGTGAGAGATCAAAGAAATAACACATAATTTGCTATTTATTATTGCTTTATATCTTGCAACTCTTCCTTTATAAGGATAACACTTACTCTTATCAAGCTAAGTACCACAAAAAATAATTCATTTGAATATCTGTGAGATGATTACATTTCAAGTACCCCATTACATCAGTACTTTGTGTGACACTATTTAAAATTAAGCACCATTTTAAAAGCAGGGAGAGTCTTAAGAAAAAAAAAGGATGGTGCAATTTGGAAGAATTCTTTCACAAAGTCTCATTCACAAATGATGTTTCAAATCTCCACCATTCTAAGCCATTAGACTAATGGGATTGATCTTGTCTCCCAGAGTTGGTATTGAAACTTTGTGGCATACTTAACATAAATATTCCAAACTTTCATAAGGCAGTCAGAAAGAAAGCAATTTTTTTTTTATTAAACAGCCTCATCTTATTTCCATATGATAAGGCACAGCTGTAGCAAAATAAAGACACTCAATAGCCCCAAATTATGGCAGTGCATTCTAGAGAAGGCCTAGACTGTTATAGACATGTGGGTTTATATGTTTAAGCATGTAAATTTACCCTAAAAATGATTTAACTATATGAAGAATAATATGATTTAATAAAAAAGAAAGCTATCATTAAAGAGAGCAAAGAGGAAATGGAAACAATAAATTAAAACACATTTGCATAACAGTTGACAACTGACAAGCCTACCAGGGGTCTTGAGGGCACTGGTCCCAGCTTTCTGTCTAGATGGGGCCCCTCCCTGGGCAGACACGCCTCTCCTCCAGGAACCGGTCTGAGAGACACACAAGGGGGCCTTCTGCCCCGCCTTCTCAGGGTCTTCAGGAAGTCCCTGGGAAACTCCCTTCCACTTGCCACTGCCATCCCCGTGGCTGTCAAAGTCCTCCTCTGTCTTTTTCAGCTCCTCAGTACTGTCCCACGTCTCATCAGTGGTGCAACGTTTCTCTGAATCTGTCTTCAGCTAAGGAGGAAATATTACAGAAAAACGTTGTGCCGAAAAATCTGTTAAGTGTGAACAAGGCACTGGAATTTATTTTCAGTTAACTGGTTAAAAAAAAGGCACTGACTTCGATTTCAAAAGAATCCCAAAAAGCTCTCTTTTTTTTCTATGTCTTCATGTAAGTTTCATTAGTTTTAGCCACATAATTCTCACTTGTACATATTAGAGAATGTCAGATAAAATATATGAGCAGAAAACCCCAATTAAGCACTCTAGAGAGGAAGCAATTTTTTCTATGTCAAATCTAACTAGGAAAAGAAGAGATAAAAATTTAATTATCCAATATCTATTCTTGATTTACCATCCTCAAGAGATCCAGTAATTTATTTCAGAGATAAATATAAAGTTAATCAATAATTATTCAAATTAAACTATTAAAATATATTTTGGATTTTAAACAAATATATCCATATTACATAGAGATGGCAACATAAGTCTTTCTTGGTTAGATTTTAATCAGTAGGAAAAATATATATATATGTACACAAGCTATTTTAGTTTATACAATCAAATCAAATTAAGAGATTAGGCTGCATTTAAACTACTCTGGGGTAACTGGCAGAAGCACTGGAAAAGGGAAGCCAGTGATTCTCACCTGAGTGTTCTTCCTGGAAGGGAGAGTGATGTTGGAGTAAGAGCTGACTGAGGACGTGGTGTTCAGGTCGTCGGTGCTGATGTTATCCAGGGTGTCACTGAGACCACTGCTCACGGAGCTGCTGTCGTCCCAGCTACAGGCAAGACAGGCGGTAGCAGTGAACACCACGACACAAGTCATCTCATTTCCATGTACCCATTACCATGTTTTGAGAAGACAATCCTTCCTTCCTTCCTCTCCTCCTTCCCTCCCTCCTTCCTTCCTTCCTTCTTTCCTATTATTATTCTATTACAGTTGTCCCAATTTTTCCCTCTTTTCCCTCCTCTGCCCATCCCATCCCCCACCTTTCTTTTAAACTTATGATGAAAAATTATTCACTTTCCATTTTGGGAAAATAATATTAATAAGAATTGAATGCAGACCTAAGAATAATCTTATCTGATATTTACAAAGAATCAGAGTCTAAAGCAGATCCAGATTCCAGGGGAATATTTATAGACTGAACAGAAACCCTGACCCAAATATTATCAGTATCAGGAAAAAATAACATTACTGATGACTTTTTTCACCTGCAAACAGTAACCAGGATCTAAGAACTCACGCTTTGTTCTAAATATAAAGAAAACAAAACTGTGCTTTAGTTAAAAACCATAAAGTTGTCCTTCATTCCTTGTCCTACCTTAGTACTACTTCTAATCATTCACTAACTCATGAACATTGAGCTTCAGGTTACCATAGCATCCCTCCTGCCACACCTCAATTTCTGGCCTATACATCTGGCCTTCTTGCCTTTGGCCTTTCTTAATACAACTTCACTGGCTAATGTTAGGTCAATGATCAGTCCTGGCCAGTGTGGCTCCATTGGTTGGATGTCATTCTGCAAAGTGAAGGGTCGCTGGTTCGATTCCCTGTCAGGGCCTGAGCTGTAGGCTAGGTCCCTGGTTGGTGGTATGCAAGAGGTAACTGATTGATGTTTCTCTCACACATCAATGTTTCTCTCCCTCTCTTTCTCCCTCCCCTGCTCTTTCTCTAAAAATAAATAAACTCTTAAGAAAAAATAAAGTTGGGTCAATGATCACAAATACACATTCAGCCATGTCACTTCCCTCCTTAGCACACTTCAAAGAGTTCTTTTTACCAAAGCAGGAGATTCTCGAAGGGAATGTACTGGCCCTGCGGGACACATGGGAAATCCATTGCATTATAAAAAATATTCTGAAATTCTGAGCATATTTAATCCACAGAAGAGTAAACCACATAGGCTACATAGATACTAACACATAAGCCGGCATGGGCACTCTCCGGCAGTGAGGCAGGACTGAGCAGGGTCCCCTGCAGGAGAATGGGGCTCCGGAGTGTAAATGGGGAGACCACAGTTCCCAGTCTGCTGTGATGCAGTGCTGTTTACCTGTGCTCTATGAAACAGATGAATGCACACTGGATACAAATATTAGATAGAGACAAAAGCTAGTCTCACAAAATGGGAAAGTGGCTTAAAAGATCTGCAAATAATCTACACGTTGAAGAGAATGTCCATAATGAAAGAACAAGCAAACCACAAAGAATGGTGAACTGATACTTTTCTTACTCTGGTATGTGCCCTTTAGGAGTCATACAAATTCAAAATAACAGTGATGCACCGAGATCACATGCAAAACCAACTAGAAAAGTCATTATCAAGAAGAAAATTTGAAATTTGAATTTAGACCAAATCTTGTTAATGTGATCTTTCCCTGGGTGTATATTAAGTACTGATAGCATAAAGTATCATGATTACCAAAGGCATTTATAAATCAGATTATTGTCAATAATAATTGTATTTTTCATGAGAGCAAAGGGGAATTTTGTATCGCTGTTGCAAATACCTGTTATTTGTGGCTGCTCAAATCTTTAGAATACTCTCCTTACATCTAATTTCAATAATTCCCACCATATGAGTCTTACTTTCAAGGCAGACTATTAAAAAAACCCACATTTCCACTTTGCCTGATATATGGGTATGGCATGTATCACAGGGCTTGTCTAGCATATGTACCCACAGAGTCACAAATGAGAAAAAGTCTTCTGGAAAACAGTAGCAGAGTGACTCAATTCTTCTCTATCAGCAGTGGCAGCTATCTGGCCGGGAGTCAGAGGTGCCCAGTGGAGGAAGCGGTGATGCCCCGTGGCTGTGTTGTTAAGAGCCTGCAAAGACCTTGGTTTCCCAATCATAGCAAAGATACAGAGAGCCTTCTCATCTCCTGTCATTCCTTAAAGTAGCCAAAGTACAATAGGTTCTGTAGTTTGCAAATAAGATCCTCAACTAACACATTCATAATTCAAAACTATTATTCCTTCTTTACTACATCTTTTAGTTTTTTTCATGTTTGTGTATGTTGTATGATACATATACTACCTTCTCACAGTAATACATACATATAAATTATATAAATAAAAATATATGCATTTTAATGACCACTAGTTTAAAGCAAAGTTCAGGCTCCTTGAAGACATCAGGGCTTTCTGTTATGCGGTTCTGGCCCACCTCTTCAGCACCAGCATTTTACACACCCTGCATCACTTTCTGAACTTTGACTCAGAGCTGCATTGAGTTTCCATCAGCAAGACCTTATTTCCAACCTCTGCTTTTGCTCTAGCTTCCCCTCTGCCTAACCAATCTCTAGCTTCCCCAGACTAACCAATACTTACATTGTAACACATCGTCTAGGAAGCTGCTTTTACTCTCTGCTGTCAGGGTGGATGAGTTACCTCTCCTCTGTGCTGCCATAATACTAAGCGCAGTCTTACAGGGCTGGATTTAGTCCATTGTTTAATACATCGATAAAAACAGGTAAATGGACCACTGGCCTGTGAGTTTTCTAAGCACAGAGCATGTGTAATTTTTCTTTGAATTTCTACTGTCTAGGGGAATGATTAACACCCATGTGTTGAATGAAAGTCTTGTGTTTTACTCAGATTAAGAGAAAAGCAATTATGGAGGTAGTATCTCTCACTTTTACTAAGTGAGTTTTTAAAAAGTACCTAGCACACTATATGTTCTTCATTCAAATAATCAATTGAACTCAAAGATAAAATTTATAGTGAGCATTTTTTAATCTGTTTGATTTGTCATACTACAAAGGGCCTTCCTTGACCTTTATCTTTTTTTTTTTAAGATCTTATTTATTTATTTTTAGAGAGGGAAAGGAGGGAAATAGAGAGAGAGAGAGAGAGACATCAATGTGCTGTTGCTGGGGGCCGTGGCCTGCAACTCAGGCATGTACCCTCACTGGGAATTAAACCTGCGACACTTTGGTTTGCAGCCCATGCTCAATCCACTGAGCTACACCAGCCAGGGCTTATAGTGAGCATTTTTAAAGTAACTATTTCTCTGGCAAGGAAAAATATTTCTAATAATACTTTCTATCAATGTAAATCCTAGCATCAACTACTATAAAGTTAAATGCAACAATTCTTATTGGAATCCTAACAACCACTTATGTACTGCTTTAAAACCATTTCAGGTTTCAAGTGAACACACCTTTGTGGTTAAAATGATATAAATAGAAGTGCATAGCTGGTATGTTCACTTACACTTGCTATTCTGGCTTTCCTATCTCTGTAAGATTGTGTGGGAAGCAAATGAATCACAAGAACAATTTTACAATACTTCACATTTTCCCTTCTTCACAAACTGCTTTACCTCTAAGATCTCAAATTCTACAATTTTACTTTTTGGCCACAACCTTCTATACTTTCAGTACTCTAAAATCTCCTAATCCCTAATTTTTTATTACATTTATAGATATCTTCTATTATCTGTTTTTAAGTCTTTTTTTAAGGTTTTATTTATTTATTTTTAGAGAGGGAAGGGAGGGAGACAGAGAGAGAGAGAGAAACACCAATGTGAGGTTGCTGGGGGTCATGGCCTGCAACCCAGGCATGTACCCTGGCTGGGAATCGAACCTGCGACACTTGGGTTTGCAGCCTGTGCTCAATCCACTGAGCTACACCAGCCAGGGCTGTTTTTAAGTCTTCTTGTGCACTTTATTCCACTAAACTTTTTACCAATGATCCGGGATCCAAAGACATTGAGGAAAAGGATTGTTACAATAACAGTCTAACCAGTACTATATTCCAGTTCTTGCACCCTAATAGTCCCCTATATCTGTCCTGACTTTATATTAATTAAATAAATGCTTTCTCTATTCTCATTTTGGAATGACAAGAAAGTTAACTAATTATAATGACTAATGTAATAATATTATATAGTTTATTATATATAAAAACTATAATGACTGAATGCATATAGAGTCAAGTTATCTATCCTCAGGTGATCTCAGGGCTACTTAGAAATTTTGTTCTCTCCAAAAGCAATTTTCTTCAAATTGCAAAGGCATCATGTTGTTTCTCTCTTTTTCCTCTGGATTTAAGATCTTCCTCCTAATACTTCACTGACATTCCTTTCACAAAGGGCAGTGACATCCATGAACTATGTGCCCTACTCCCCTAATATCCTCCAATCCTCAGACAAGTCCATGAGACCGGAATTGCAGGGAAACACAGGTGCAGGTAAGTCAAATGGCATGCCCAGGATCCCATGGTGGAGATGAAATTTGAACCCAGGAATTATGCCTCAAAGCTTGGTTAGCACTATGCTCCCTTGCCTCCCATCTTCTTGACCTTTTTCTGTTGAAATTCATCAGTAAAGATCTGATAGAAGCTCTCTGCAAACTTCACTGGAGTTCCCTCAAAATCCTTTACTTTACCTCTTCTTTGGCATTCCTCTGAATCCCTCAATATTCAGAACTTAATCTTAATTCACCTTAGATATTCTTCCTTGGAAATTCCCTGGTCTTCCACTACTTCAGTATCACTTCCATGACCATGCCACTCAAACTCACGTCACCGAGCCAGCCTTCTTTCCTGACCATAAGACTGGCATTGCCACCCTCCAACTGAACGGTTCCTCAAGGATGTCTTGTCTGCATCTCAAATTCATGCTGCCTAGAATACACAACTTCTCTTTAAAAGTTCTTTTCCCTCTCTGTTATTTACATTCCTTGTCAATTCTTCTGCCATAGAATATTGGCATTATTACCTTTCTTCTCTTGCTTAGCTCCGTTCTTAGTCAAGTTGTCTCTAATCCGTGGAAGGCCATCTCGGCTATAGGTAACATACCGAACCCTGTTATTCTGCATTTGGCTGCCCTTGCTTGTCCCTCTTTCCATAACAGCTATTAGTAAGTGTATGCTCTTATTCATTAAGTGATGAATAAATCATAACTCTTCTTGAAGAGCTCGGTGTTTACTGTGGAGGACAAAAAATTAACCAATGGTTCTAATAGAAAATGGCAAGTGTTGTAATAGAGGTGAATGTTCAATGCATGGTAGGACAGAGCTACTGGAACTTTTTTGAGAGTTAAAGAGTTTCTCATGATAGGGACATTATGGAGTGACCAGGTAAAGTTTGTGTTAATCTCTGCATTGCAGCATGTATCACTTGTCAGAACCACTTTTGTGTGTGGTTTCAATCTTATTGGTCCTAATCTGAATTACCTAAAGTCAGGAACTGAGTTTTACTAATTATAATCTTAGCATGGAACATACTATCTCCTACAGAATAGGTGACTAGTGGATGTTTGTTAAATAAATGGAAGTTTTATTTTTGAAAATGCTGCTTCTATCCAGTAATGTTAAATTGGATTATGTCCAATAAGTGCAGGTTTTGGGAAAAATTTGTTTCACATATTTCTTTGGTAAGTAATCTTAAAGGAACAATTTTGATTGATGACACCATTGTTTTTCTAATCTTAAAGTTCTATGATTTTGACATTCATCTTTGACTTTTCAGATACCAGAATTCTCCCTAGCCAGGATGCAATTAATTCTATTTATTATAGCACATTTAATTAAGTTTAAAAAAGCTTCATGGAACATAGGTTTTAACTGAAAAAAAAAAGATAATTTACTCACATAATTAGCTCTGAGTAGTAGGTCTCATACCTCATCAATATAGTTTTGCCATCTTTTCATTTTTAATTTCATTATAATGTGCTAAGAATTCTTGACTATATGCTTTATAAAAGGGCAACTCTTTTTCTACTCCAAGTTTCAGATTTATCACTCTGTTAAATTTTTCTCCAGAATCTAGGACAGCTCAATAAATGACAAATCTGCGTATCTTCTACACACAGCTTGCACTTACATATTGTGCCATTCCCCATTTTGAAATACTATGAATAAACCCGTTAAGAGCATTCACATGCATTCCATTTATGTGGTGTTTTAGAAAAGACTAAACTGTAAGTACATGGGACAGAGCAGTGACTGCTGGAGGTTAGCAATGTTGGAGATTTGTGGTGGCTACTGTGTGACTTGGTATGTATGTCAAAATGCAGATCTGTAGAAAAATTTTAAAAACACTATACGTAAAGTAAAAAACGTCAATTTGTTGGCAAATTAGAATTTTGGTATACATTAGATTACTCACTATTCTGAGAAGCATGGTAAGAAAAGCGTACATTTTACTGCTTATATTCTTAATGTCCAATCACTCAGTAGGGCCAGAGGTCTGTTTTATTTGTCTGCCAATGTTCACCTCTGGATGCACACTCAGAAGCAGATCTGTCTGCCTGAAAACAAATGTCTTATATATTCGAGGTCTCTTTTTTTTTCTTTCTACTCTTTATGAGGAATCCAGAAATATTAACTAAATAATTATTGAAATAATTTTTCACATGTAAAACTAATTCCAGAGGAGAATGCTAGTTGTGTTTGTTGGTAATTTTTCAACATCCTCCTACTTTTTGAGGTAGTGGCACTTCACATAGCTGGTATTAACCAAGCTCTTGCCAGTTCCCATTGCAGGGTCAGCTGTCCTACCAATACATGGACATGTAAAACAGAGATTTTCTTTCAGTAAATAAACTTCCTATACTTCAGACATTATTTCTGATTTGCATTTAAAAAAAAACTTAGTCCTAACCTTTTAACAATACACGTTTTTGTTTGCTTGTTTTATTAAAAGTTAAAATAAGAAATAGCTACATAAACAATGCTTATGTATCTTTTTGAATGTTTTGATTATGGTTGTATGGTTATTTAAAAACCATAACTATGGGTATTATAATATCTGAGTGTTCTTGGGCCAGTGCCGTTGGAAGACTAGGGAACAAGTGCCTCAGGTATGCCAATAGAGGCCCGAGAACACAATGTTCTTCCTCCGGTGTCTCGTTCCCTTATTCCTTATGATCCTTGACATACACACTCAGCTCTTAATGCGGACAGTAATCACCGAGCTAGACTCTATGTCACCAACCACGGAGAGATCGGTGTGCACTGCTTTAGACACCGGGTGCCACCCCCACTTATGTCCTCTGACATCTCTCTGATTTATTGGACCCATCTGAACCTAGTCCCTCCCCCACCACACTCTCACTTTAAATTTTAAATGAAAACTCATATATCCTTGATTTCCTTTTTAAGAACATCAAGAATACAAGAATTTTAAAAATGTTAAGCATATTCAACACTTTAAGTATATGATTTAAATGTAAATTCTGGAATCAAGTATGCCGTTGGAAAACAATGTAGATAATGGTAAACAATGTAACTGCTTGAGGCCTGCAGACAGTCAGCAAATACACAGGATGTCAGTGCTGGATGCACTCAGGCACTGTCAGACACTTTGCCGAGTGTGGGGCTTCCATTATCCCTCAGCGTCTACTATAAAATGGGTGTTGTTTAAAAGGTATAAGTAAGATAGCAGAAACAAAAAAGCTAGAGGCTGGAAGAAAAGGGGATATAAATGAAAATTTCATAGGCATGCCAATGTCAAAATGCCCATGACAAAGACATACTGAGAAAAATAATCTGTTCTCTCCTGACCAAAAATTGGCAAACATAATAATATACAATAAAGCATGAGTTCTAAGAATGTTACTAAACATTTCTTAAGACTCATAATTATTTCATAAAAAGAAAAAATTATGTAACCTTAGCTATCCATATCATTTTGTGAAAACTTCTGGATATCCTTCTTGTTTCAAGGGGAAGATAACATTTGCATAACAAAATGAAAGTATCACCTAAAAAAAAAAATCCTATCACATTCCAGGGTCCTTACCATTTCTATTGTTTATAACAATTTAAATAATAAACATAAGAAGACACCAATATTTTGTAAAATATTATTTAGACACAATGACTTTTGTAATAATAAAAAATAATACTGTGAATCAGCAGTTTAGACTTTATATATTGGTAACAATATATTAAATCAATGATTTCTCCTAAAAACTAAATGAGCACATTTATACCTTTTTTTATCAGCAAACACAATACACAACTTGTCAAGTTTGAGCATTGCAGCTATTGAAGTGTAAATATGTATAAATTCAGGGTCATTAATAGAAAGCAATGTAGTATATTACAGCAAAAATTTATTCAGCATTTCCCTGAGGGGAAAAATTCTATTATAAATAAAAAGGATTAAGAGAGACTTTTGAATTAAAAGAAAATATAAAGATCAATATATTAAAAATAATATTATGTTAAAATATTTCTTTCACCTTATAAAATACATGTGGTTTTTATGGCAGTTAAACAAAATAATTTCCTTCTACCTGCAAAGGTGTTTCACCTCGCCACTGCTCATGGACCACAGTCTAATGGAGTTTGAATAACTGGTTTTAGAATCCAGTTGAAACATCATTTCCTCTATGAATCTTGCCATGATTTCCAAGAAAAGTTGAATTCCTCCATGTCCGTGTTTATTACTAGTGCACTTCCACATGCTGTGGTTTGTCTGTTCAGGCCACAGGCCTGTGTGGTTGAGGGCGAAGAGAGCGGCTTCTCTCTCCCAGTCTCAGGGCCAAGCTGGCACCTGGCCCGAGGTGAGTACTTACTGTTTTCGGAATAACTCAATAAATTACAAATCAATGAGATGACCTAAGAGTATAAGTAATGAGAGGAAAGTACTATGGTTGGGTGAATCAAAAACTTCCTCTGTGAGGGGGTAATTTTAAAAAGGTGAAGAGAAACCATTTGTTAAAGGGATTAGGAAGAAAGCCATAAAAAAAAGGAGATAGCAAGTGTAAAGAACTGGAAGCCAAGGGACTGGTGGATTAGTCAGGAGACAAGGGGAAAGGGTAAATTCTGCAGGCAAGGTGGCCCTTGAAGGGTGTGATAGACAATGTGAAGAAATTAAAGTTCCTTAGCAGTACACTAGAGAGTTATCAAATAGTTTAAAGTAATGAAATCATATAAGCAGATATACATTTACAAACATTATTTCAGTTTTATGAATATATTAGAGGTAAGGAAGAGTGGAAGTGGGAAACTCAATGAAGAGGCTGTTGCAACATCCTTCAGTTTGTGATGAGGAGGTTACAAGTATATTAAACAGCAGCCTCCAGATACATTTGGAGGTAGAAATGACAGGATTTGCTCTTGGTTGGTATGACATAATAAGAATAAGCAGAGATCATATATGTTTTGTCTCTGCTCCAGGTTCCTGATGTAGAGTTCCTAGAACTTTTGTAATTTCTTGAGTGATGGGGGTGCTAGGTCTTTGAGTGCAGTTTCTAACACAGAACTCCCAAATCCTTTGGAATTTCCTGGGTGATAACAGTGTCTTTTGTTCTAATAAAGCAACTCTTGATTGGCTCCTGGATGGCCCATTAATTTTTTTTGAAAATCACAATTCATAATTATTTGTACCTTTAAATGTTGGAAGGAGTGAATGCATTGCAGATTGAGGCCTCAGCTTGTGACAATGTAAGACTAGATCTTTTACTGATTTGTCCCACACCTCTACCCTCTGGGAGGGGGGAGGGGCTGAAGGTTGAGTTAATAATGCATCATGTCTCCATAAAGCCTATAAATTATGGTGTTCAGAGAGCTTCCATGTTGGTGAGAGTTGGAGTTTCTAGGAGAAAGGTGTGCCCAGAGAGGGCTCGGAAGCTCTGTGCCCCTTCCCTGGACCTTGCTTTATGTACCTCTTCAATTGTCTGTTCACCTGTATCCTTCATCGTATCTTTTACAATAAACCAGGAAATACCAGTAAATGTCTCTATGAGTTTTGAGAGCCATTTTAGCAAATTGTTAAACCTATGGTGGGGGTTGTGGAAACCCTCAATTTACAGATGGTCATTCAGAAACACAGTAACCCTGGACTTGCAATTGGCATCTGAAGTGGGGGCAACCCTATGAGCCCTTCACTTGTGGGCTCTGATGCTAACTCCAGGCAGAGAGTCAGAATCAAGTTGTATTGAATTGTAGAGCACATAGTTGGTGTTTCTGGATAATGGGATGGTGTGGGGAAAATCCCAGACATTGGGTGTCAGGAGTATTCAGTCAGTAGAGTATATAGAAATCATAAGTTTTTCTTTTAGTTGGAATGTGGTAAATGAGAAAAAAGACTCCAGATCTCTTGTATACTTTCCATGGGCAATAAAGGCATAAATGGGTTTTGTATAAATAAAGAATACGTCAGCAGCACTAAAAACAAAATTTTAATCCCACGCTCTGTTTGCAGTTCATACCCATTATTCTCATATATGAAGGAAAGTCCATATGAGTTATTATATCATAGTTTAGGTATATAACTCTTCATAAACTGGTAATTCATGCAAGCATAAGGTTAAGGTCTTTCCATTTCATTATTTTTAGTATACACAGAATGCTATATACTTATACATGAAATATTGGTAGAGACTACTGTTAACATCTGGCAGGTTTGGGGTTAGAAGAACAATCAATAAACTTTATGAACTGACCTTTTCATTCCCTTTTATTTCCTCTAGAAAACAAATAATAAAGATTTACAGCTATTCTGTTGTGGCATCAGATAGGGTAAGATAAAAAAAGAAAAAGCCCTTGTTCTTTATAGAAGAAAGCCCTGGTTAAGTGTGATGAACAATGTTAGCTTGAAATTAATTTAGGAAGATTTTTATGTTTTAATGATATCTGAGGCAGATGAAAAACATCTATTTTTGTTTTTATTACTATATAGACTAAAATCACAAGTGATAAAATAATCTTATTAAAAATTATTTTGCTTAAACAATATTTACCAGTTTGCTAGTTTATTCCAATGTTCATTTTCATGATGCTGTTATATGGTCAAAATACATACGGGTTTATTTAAAAGCTTTCTATTAGTGCTAAGCTGAGAGTGTAATATATGACACATGGAAGTTACCTCAAAGATTCATTAATGTCCATGTGGTGTCCCTTATAGCTAATATTAATTCAAAAACTAACATGTGTTCAGTATTGAAAACTAGGCAGTCCAGGAACAAATAAAAGAAGCAAAGTAAATCATCGGTAATCCTAACAGAAATTGTCACCATTGATGATTTCTGTTCAGTCATTTTCTGGATGTATTTTACAGACATATGCAAATTTACTTGGTTGAGATATTGCTGATTAAATTATTTGTACATTATTCATTCTTTATATTACATTATAGTGATTTATTATCCTTAAAATTCTTTGATATGCCCTAACTGGTGTGTCTTAGTTGGCTGGGCATAGTGCTGTGAAGCTCAAAGTTGTTGGTTTGATTCCTGGTCAGGGCACATGCCCGGGTGGCAGGGTGGGTCCCCAGGTTGGGGCACATATGAGAGGCTACGGATTGATGTTTCTCACATCAATGTTTCTCTCCCTCTCTTTCTCCCTTTTCCTCCCTCTCTAAAAATAAATAAATAAAATCTTTAAAAATTTTCTTTGACATAATTATATCACATGAACTATTATATATTTAACCATTTCTGCTTTAGGAGATATAAAATATTTTCAATTTTCTTACTATTGTAAATAATACCGCAACAGATACCTATGTAAATATTTAGGTAACATCTATGCTTATTTTCTTAGGATTAATTCCTAGAGAGAGAATAGTGATTCACAGGAGATGAACATTGTCAAGGCAGCAGATGTTACATAACAATTGAGAAACACATCAATTTATGCTCCTGCCAGCCATGTGAGAGTACCTATCATACAAAAACCCTGGATGCTTTCAGGTAATATGTTTCCCTTTGGCAGTAAAAAAATTTGCAATGTAACATAGTTGCTCATTGTAGTTTCAGTTTACATTTACCAAATTATAAGTGAGATTAAATTTGCTATATATTTACTAGCTACTTTTAAATCTGCGTAACTTGTCTCTGTCCTTTGTATATTTTACAATTGAGTTTAAATAACTTATCTGTGTTAGATATTTACATATTAAAATTGTTTCATGTAGTTTATCTACTTCTTAACTTTTAGTTTTTATTCATATTTTCATGTACAAAGTCCAAAAATGTTTTAACCAATTCTATCAATCTTTGATCTTCTGCCAGGAAATTTTGATATATAATTTGATATTTCTTTCTTTTCCTTCTTTTTATAGTCCATTGTTATAGTAAAGTCAGAAACTGTTTTTTCAAACAGCTGGTGAATTTCTTAGAGACCACTTCTTTATAATGATTCCTTTTTATTATTATGGTTCCCTTATCAAGTCTTAACATATGATATATACTAATACTAGTATTAGTATTTTCATAATTATTAGTATTTTTAAATGATTATCAAATTTGTTCCATTGACTTATTTGTTAATATTTACAGAAATATCATGCTGTTCTAAAGATTATAGCAATGTGTAGAGAACTTTTTAAAAGGAAGACAACTTAAAAAATATACTTAACTAAAAATTCAAGCCTTTCAAAATTCTCAAAATTATAGAAATTAGTTATTATTCTATAAAATTATTACCATGAATAGTTTTATCCACTAATTAGTGCATGAAATATTTATTGAATGGTTCCATTATGGCAGATACTGATAACAAGGTAGAAATTAGTAAGTCACAGATACAACTTTTACTTTAATGTAAAAAATGTATAATTCTTACTTTTGAGAATTCACAAATTATTTTTTGATATCTGAACATGTAGTTATAAGCATTTTACTTAATAAAAAGCAATCACAAGAAGTATTAACTCTCAATAACTTATGCCCCCTCTCAAAAACCCACCTTTACCACTTGAAATATTTTTGACATTAACTATGTCTTTCAGAAGAATGAAAATACCCAAATTACTCTAATTTCAAGGTTGGGTGAAGAAAGAAACATTATGTAGGAATAAAAGAGCTTAGATACAGCTCAACACCTAGATCAACTTAACTGTAAACCATGCTGAAAACAGAAACCTATTCTATGTTATCTTGCTTGAAATAGCATAAAGTAACAAGAATTCAGTAAAATATTTTTAAGAGAAAATATTATTAACAATGAAGAAATATTTTTGCTCACAGATATATAAAATATGTTATGTAAAACACTCTGGATTCTTTCACTTTAAAACATTTGGAACACTGCCATGGGAAAGAACATTTCCTAAAAAAGCCAGTTCAGTGAGGGACTGTCTCTGGAAGGGTGTGAGAGGGCACACAGAATCAGAACTGTCTGCCAGGACATCCATGCCCCGCTCTGCAAAACAACAGATGGCAGCAGTAACAGTGAAAACTTGCAGTGGATCCTGTCTGGCACCCTTTCAAAGTGACCATTTATATTTCCTATCGCAAACAGCCAGCTGCTGTCTCCTTGTATTGTATGCATGGATATAGAAGAGAAGAAAAAACGCAAGAATGGCCCTTGCATTGTCATAACAGGGAAAGGATTCCACCTGAAGGTCAGGGTAAGGTGAGGGCATGCTCCTGGCCCTGTCTCGGCTCCCTGAGATGTCCCAGGCAGGCTCACAGCTGTCTGGCTGACCCTGTCTCCAGGTCTGAGCTGCCACCGCCAGCTCTTCTCAGGCTACTGCCTCACTTCCCACACCCTGGTCTCTGTATCTGAACCTTGCTTAGCATGTTCTGTGGGATTTCTGTTTCCCTCCAGATGAAGAATTCAGTTGTAGGTTTTTGTTGCTACTGCTGAACTATGATACCTAACCTGATTCATCCTGTGTCTCACCCAGTAGGAAGTGAGGATTCAGAAAAGGCAGCCCTTCAAAGATAGGGTCCTGGCTGGAAGACAGGCAAGGTGGAGCCAGAGCCACACAGAAGCAAGTGGAGAGAGGTCGCCGAGGCCTAGCGCTGTCCAGAAGTGGTGGTTCACAGGAATATAAAAGCCTCAGGACATAAACAGAAGAAAAGATATGATATCCAAAAAAAAGACTGTGATGAATAGGGAAGTCTTTCATCTCAAGCAGAGTGCATTTATATCACTGGAGCAGAAATCGATTTCCCAGGATTTGGGGAAGGCAAACAGACGGGCCTGACAAAAAGAATGATGTAAAGAAGAGGAGAAAAACAGCTCCTTTCTAGACAGTTTGGGATGCAGGCTGTGATGTTATTACTTTTTCCTGTCAAGAGAGGAGAGCTGGGGTTTATTCTATCAGCTTGGGGGAAGTCAGATAATTGGCTGGGGCATATCCTACATGGTGCTGATTTAAGGGATTCATCTTGAGACTCATATCTCTTATCCAAATAGTGAATTTAATACCACCCCGTCTTACCTTCAAAATAAGAAATATGGAATACTCTTCTTGGGCTTATTTATAGGAGTTGAAATGTTAGAATCAGAAAATGAATTTTATCAGTAGGGTTTATACCAAATCTACCCCATTTCCTGCATTCCACATGCATTACTTCTAGAGCTATTGGTAGCCTACCCAGCAAGCGCCTTCAATGGGTCCACAGCTTTGAAAGCAAAGTGCAGTCTGGATTTCCACTACACGGTCACTTAGCTGTGTGTACTTGAATAGTACACACCTGTATAATCATACGTGCCTATCCTGAGTATTATGAAAGCAACTGCCTAAGAAAAAAACAGATTTCTCCATTTTGTACAACCTCAATCCATATCCAGTTGGTCACCAAGCTCCACCTGGATCTATATTCCCTCCATTTGCATCTCTTCATTCCTGTGGTCAGTGTCTTAACTAATGACTTCACCACTTCTCAACAGACTATTGCTTTCTCCTAAATGACATCTCTGCCTCTGGCCTGGGTTCCCAATGCATCCTTCAGAGAGCCAGGATAAATGACCAAAAGCTTAGCATGGTGCAAGACTCTTTGAAGTCTGTCACTTGTGTTTCACACTAGTTTCCCATTGTCTCTCTACACACAGTCGTGCTGAGCTACTCTGCACTTCCTCGGGTGCCCTCTCAGCTCCATGAATCCATGCATTCCTCAGTGTGTTTCTCCATGCATTCTTCCCAGAAGGTCGCATTTCCTGTTACATTGTCTCCCTTCTCAAAGGCCTCCTTCAAACACCTGAAGCCTTTAAATAACCTTCCTCTATATTCTGTGAGTATTCAATTCAAATATTGGTAATCTGCTGTATAGCACTTCTCTCACCAAATCATTATTGCTTACTTTATTTATCTGTTTCTCATTAGAATGCAATATACTTGAAGTTAGTTATGAACAGATATCTGATTATATGATATAATACAATTTGGAAATGTAGCATAGGCTATATTAACAAGAGGTTTATACAAAATTAGAGGACTCAATTCTCATAAAGCTAAAATATAAACTCCCCACTTTCTACTTGTCTTTTACACAAAAATTTATGAAAAAAAATGTAGCGATTTGGTAATTTTTTTCTTATCAAATGTTAACACATTAAAAAACTGGTTTGGGTCAAGCAAATTCAAATAAGGCAACAAAATGCAGATTTTGGCATTTTTAAGCCAAAATCTTTCCACAGATCTTTATTACAAATTACTCCCTGGGGGTCTCATTCAGTCTCATGACAAGATGTTACAGTGTCTTCAATGTAGCCCTATATAAAGCAGCCAGGTTTTATTGAGGGGCCAAAATATATGAAAGAAATGTATCTCCAATACCAGAATAATTGCTTTTCTCCCTCTACAGAAGACATGTGGACAATAAGACTGAAAAAACCCCACAAATATAACTCTCCCATCTGTGCTCTTTGAGTAAAGTAGTGAAATGAACACCAGGAATGTGTTGATTGCATTTATGAACATGTTCACTCATATTCTTTCTCTCTCCCTTTCTCCTCATCCTTATTTTTCCTTCAAGATCTGTGTTCGGATTGATTGAGGAAGTTTGTAGATGCTTCTAGAATTGAGATATCCTCTTATGAAGCCTATGGAACTTGCAAGACTCTCTGTAACGAGGCCTCGACACTGTGCTGCAGTGCTGACAAAGTAAATATATAGTGTGAAACACATCAATTATGTTCCCAGTCGTATCAAGAAATATTTCTTAATGTTGTAAGTGAAAATCACTATAACTAGGTGTTATATGCTTCTGGTTTATAATTTGGTAATTAAAAACACCTGTAGTTTTTCTTCAATTTTCACCATACTTTTGAGTATTTTTTAAATAATTAAATAGTACACATTTATAATTTTATATTCACAAAATGTTATAACTATGACCTCAAAAGATTAAATGCTTTAGGATGTTCATAATAATGTGACAGAGTTAATGTCATATTCAAAGTTTAAATATGCAATTTTTCATCATCTCAGTAATTGTTCCTACTTTATCAGTTGCAATATTTTTTGGTTTGGAGAATTTTTTTTCTTCTCATTAAAATGCTATACCATTATATCTACTGAATCATTTCAATTAAAAATAAACAACCCATTACTTAACAATCTGAACATAATGTTAAGCCTCAGGCATTTGAAATTGATATTTTCTAGGCTGCTTTTTGGGATAAAGAACAGCAGACTTCATCACTGCATGTTAGATGGAAACTCCCACCTGGTCAAGACTCACAAACAATGATCTCCCCACAGTTTTTAGAAATTTTTAAGTGAAGGGACATAGCATGAATATCTAAAACATCTAATTCTCCAAGGTACTCACAACTGGTATGTAAGAATTTCTCCTTAAAAAGTAAAATAGGAATAAAATAAAATGATTATGATTTTTAAGGCTCACCTCAATAAACAACAGTCTTTTGAATATGCTCTGGGATTAACACATCCCCTAACGTAAAAGCAAAGATGATTTTGGGTAGAAAATAATGTTCACTGAAAAAAAGAAGGTTGTTTATTTTTTTTCTTTAAAGGAGAAAAGGTTAACCTTTAAGGTTTTTCCTTAAAGGTTTCTCTAATGGATTTGACCAACCAACCAGCTAATACAAGGGTGGGCAAAAGTAGGTTAGATTACCAACCGTCATCTCCTGTTGGTTTTGTTTTGCTTTTGTTAGTCCCTGTAGCCCCTGTGTTTGCCAAACTAAACAGAGGGTTTCTGTCCTCTTGTCCCTATAGCTTCCCGCACTGCTCTGCAGGTCTTCGCACCATAGTCCCGTGTGCTTCACTTCCCACACAGCACTGCACTTGATGCGCTGCTTCCAGCATGGCTGCACATGTTATGAGATTGTAAGGGCACGTCAGGTTTTCTCATCAAAGCCTAATGTGCCCCTTCTGTTCTTTTTGGCTGTTCTTGATTTGTTGAGCAGCTGCTATATCCCAGGCCCTGCACTAAAGGCTGACACCAACAGGGTAAATAAATTTAAACTCTGTCCCCAGTATGAATATAAAATGCAGAAAAAGACAGATAGGTAAACATCAGTAACTGAGAACCTGAATTTTAGCTAATTTTCAGTCAAATAACAGAAAAATAAGAATACACTATGTAAAACCTATGCCTGAATTTGCTTGTTCCCACCAAAGGCAGTCACAGATTTAGCCACAGAGACTTTAAAATGTTACTCAATAAATCATATTCATTGTTTAATGTTAGATAATTTCCTTTTTTCATTTATTCATTCTTAGTGGCCCTCTTGGGGCAGCAGGCAGCGCGTCAGTCTCATAATCTCAAAGGCATGCATTCACTCTTCCCCCAAGGATTCCCCAGGTGTTTACTCAGCCTATGAAGATGAACAGGACAAAATCCAGCCACCTAGGATCCAATTAAATGAAAACTATCGCAACAAGCAGACATGACTTTTGTCCAGATGAACAGGACAAAATCCAGCCACCTAGGATCCAATTAAATGAAAACTATCGCAACAAGCAGACATGACTTGGTAAGTTTCTCTGACGGATTTGACCAACCAACCAGCTAATACAAGGGTGGGCAAAAGTAGGTTAAATTACCAACCGTCATTACCTAAAAGCTAAATCATAAGGATATGAAATAATAAAAACAATAATAATAAGAAGAAAAATACTACAAATAAGTATCACAATAATTAAAAATAGTATTGCAAAAATAACCTCTTTCATGTACTATCAACTGTAAACCTACTTTTGCCCGCTTCTGTACTAAATCACTAGACAAAAGCCAAATACATCCCTTACTCACAGTGAAAAACAAAAATGTCTGCATCCCTTACTCACAGTGAAAAACAAAAATGTCTGCATCTCCTTAGAATAAAACAGCCTTAGAATTTGGTTTAAGGCCCAGGTGAATATGGATGAAACAGTTTAGAAAATAATGAATACTTTCCAAAGGTGACATAAGTTTGTTTTCTGGTGTTAGAAAAATATTACCATGACAAATGTAAGCAAGTGTTTACAGATGTATTTATTTCACATACTGCAAAGTTTCCTTAGTGTAAGCCAACTATTTCTTATGGAGCAGACCTCTTCTTACCTCCGAGACTCCCAATTTATACAGGTACCAATTTGCAATGTTACTTAAAATTGCCCTGAACTCAAATGTGAACTTTCTACAAATTCAAGAAATTCTGCAAATATCTAGACTGTGAGGCATCTGTGTCCTGGTTTATCGTGTGCACTATTGTATCCTCGGAGCTTTGTACACAGCAGGTTTGGATGCATGCTTGAAGGGTAATAGATAGATGCTACGAGCTAAAGTATATGAGGAAAATGAAATTGCCATTTTCGTTTTTACCATTGTGACTGCTCTGTAACTTAGAATGAGTGCTATTTTGAGAACAGACTGAGAAGAATAGTGATTCTTTATATTATAAAATTTTAAACATGAAAACTAAGAAAGAAAGAAAAGGAGAAACTGATTAAGAAATGTAGATCAACAGATATATTACTTGCCTAATTACTACACTGTTTTAATTTTAAGTTTGTTTTAAGAGTTTGGTCAGTTGAACCTGCTGAGTAAGAGGGACTCATCACAGGAGCAGTTCTTAATTACCAATTTTCAACATTTCAAAGATTGTCAATATTAGCCCTGGCTAGTGTGGCTCAGTGCACTGAGTGCCAGACTGTGAGCCAAAGGGCCACTGGTTTGATTCCCAGTCAGGGCACATGCCTGGGTTGCAGGCCAGATCCTCAGTAGAGGGTGCATAAGAGGCAACCACACATTGATGTTTCACTCCCTTTCTTTCTCCTTCCCTTCCTCTCTTTCTAAAAAAAAAAAAAATAATTAAAAAATCTTTTAAAAATTGTCAACATTAATCAAAGAAAATGCATTTTAGCAAGAAAGAACCAATAATACACCTCCAAAGAATCCACCATAACCCTCTTCTGAAGTCAAATTTAGGTTTACAAAACTGAGGTTATTAAATATAATTTCTTCAAATGAGCTTTTAAATGTCAAAACATCAATAACAATCAGCATATGTTATTTCTACAATTATTAGTCCCTCAAGCATATGTTTTAAACTTAGTCCCCTTAATCAGCCAGGTTTGTAAGTCAGTTGTATTTCAAAAAGGCATTTCAAAATGGAAACTATACTCTTTTTCCTTCCATTATGCCATTTTCTGTTATAATAGTTACTTGAGTAAAAAACTGAATTTGTGTCTCTCTGGATATGTTCACATGGAGACAGAGACACATACAGCGTACAGAAATAGTTCTGACACTTTGCAAGACACCATTTATCTTTCACTTTCATTGTTAGAGTTTGGAAGTGAAAGGATGAATCCTATGAAAGGACTTACAGAATTTTCACATCTTTTGAGCATTTCTCTCTCACATCTCGGTGAATTTTAGAACCATGAAAGCAGCTACTGTATGATCTCGTTTTATCACTGTAAAGACAGGTCATAAAGGCAGTTGTATGATGTGTCAACCACAGCAGTTTATTTTTTTAGAGAAAATTTTAAAATATATCTGGTGGTAATTTTAAGAAGAAGTTACAAAAGAAGTGCCCAGGGTTACTCTGTAATATTCACTGCAAAGCTCTATTTAATATCAATGGTACCATGATCATGGGTAACATATTCCAGAAAGTTCACTCATCATATACTTTATATTTATCTAACAGTTTGGAATCACTTCAGGCACAGTTCCTGTGATGAGAACACACAGGTGTCTTTAGGCAACATGGTTCATTTGAAATTATAGGCAAGCTTAAATTAGAATCCTAGATCAATTTCCAAACACCTTTGAATTTTCCACTGCTTAGTCTTACACCTCCACATTCATTTACAGTAATGGAACCAAAGAAATTTAGTTATAGGAACACTTACAAAGAAATTCAACTTTCAAAATGTTTTTGGGGGAACCCGTCTACAAAGTATAGTAGCCACTGATTAGTGAAGACACAAGAGGAGAAACCTAGATTATGATTCTAAGCGGAATTGGTAAAATAATGAAATAAAATTGCAGAAGTCAGTCAGTCCAAGGAGAAGAGAGAGAGCTTAAACCAGAGTTCAAGAAGTGGGTAATTTTGAATAGATGTGGGAGGGAGAGAAAAGGAATAGAAGGGCTGAAGACACCAGCCTGGGTGGGAATCAAGTGATAAGCTGAAGAAGAATGGAAGGTGAGGTTGGATAGATACACTGCAGCTGTTGGGGTCTGAAACTGTTTTTCATTAGTGCAGTTAAATGTAGTGGCTAAAGAAGTATTCTCAAGTAGGAGAGATGTATACTGGTGATTACAGGTATCGGCCCACATAGGGTGAGGAGGGAGAAGGTATAAAACACTGAGTACCTCATCATAACTCCAGAGTCCTGACTTCTGCTCTGGAGCCTGTCACTAACTGGTGCATTCCAACTGGATAAAAATTTCAAAACTCATTCCGAATGCTAAATCTAAAGACCATCACCCAAGCTAATATGATAAAAATAACTGAGATGAAGTTTATTTCATCCTAAAAAAAAAGAAACAAAAACTAGAGAAAGGAAACATTTGGAAAGCCAAATACTGTATATCTTTGAAAAGGCTAAGTATTCCAGAGACTTATAGATTTTTTTTTTTGATAATTCAGAAACAACAGCATGCCTGTTTAACCAAGACAAAGTGTCTTGGTTTTTTTTTTACATATCACAATGGTGCTTGTTTAATATGGTAACATGTTCATCTAAATATTTTATTAATAATTATGACCTCACCACATGGTTTAGCACTTGCTTCCTCAGGTGTTCACCTCTCTTAGATTTATCTTCACTTTTATTAAAACCTGAGAAGGAAAAAGAAATCTGACCTTTTATATAGGTTGAATTCAATGAAGTTTTGTTTTTGTTTTTGGTTTTTTTGAGAGCATGGAGTGGTGATGGGAGTAGAATGATAAGCTGGTTGACTAAATCACAAATACAAAATACGTGACCTGCCATATTTGCAAAGAGTGCAATGCACAAACATGCCTATTGTGCTGATTTCAAAATGTATAGAGAATAGAGTCCATTCATAATCCCAAATTCAAAGAGATCAATGAGCAGATGCTAACAATGGACTGCACAGCTTCTTATGAAAGGTCAAAAGCTAAAACCACTAATCCAAATTCCAGTACGAGCAAATGTCTGGAGATTGTGTGCACATGTGCGCACATGTTCTCTGGGGCCCCACCTTGCTTGTGCAGTGTGCCTGTCTGTGGTCCCACTGTCAGCAATGTGGTGCAGCTCCAGCCCTCAGGTTCTGGCTATGCTGTCCCAGCTTCCACTTCTCTAGGGTCCCCTCTAAAATCAGGCATTTGCCACACAGGAGAAGCAGGATCTAGAGAGTTCAGTAGTCACAAGGGCAGTAGCATGTATATAAAGTTCTGGACAATAAGACTTGTTTGAGTTGCTTCCTGAGCTTCTCTTGTGAGAGGAGAATAAAAACAGAAAGAAGTGAGATGAAGGTCTTTTGAGTTTCTGTTCCAGAGAGAACACTATTAGCATCACCTGTATGCTGATATGATAGTACGTTTCAACAAAGTACTACTGAAAGTTAAAAGGACAAGTTGCAAAGCAAATTTGACCATTAGGTCTTCCCTCTTTGTCAATCTAGTTAAAATAATATTGTTTTCAGTGATAATCTACATATACATTCTATAATAATAACAGTGTTTTATTTATTGTTGGAAAGATGTCTAGAAAGAAAAGACAAGGACCAAATGAATTTATTTTAACCTGTAACATTTTATTTATAATATGCTATATATTTATTTTTCTTCATATCCATTTCACAACCATTAACTAATTAATGATAATGTATGTTTATATTAATGTATTATATAGCTATAATAATAAAGATTATTGCTATCATAACAAACTTTATATATTAAGTGAACAAGCAGTATAAAAGACTGAATGAGCCCGTACATAAGTAGAAACAAATATGCTTATGAAAAAAGACTAGATAAGAAAAATGGTAACAAATTATGCTTTGAGAGATGGGGATTTTTCTATTGAGGCAAAGCTTTTTATGATGTTATATTGCTCGTGCACCAAAAAATAACAGTTCATATTAATCATGTTGATCTATAAGTGAATGGTCAAATTAATCTTCTATTAGGAGTTTATCTTTTAAACTAAGACAATAAATATATTCTTATTACATACCAATTATCTTTAGGACTATAAAAATAATTAGCTATTTTGATTCTAGAACATTCCTTGTATACTATACAGGGGAAAATTTCAAAAGAGGACAATTCACTTCAGTAGCTGCATTTATAATCTATTATTTCTAGAAACAGATAAGAGAATGAGACCTTGCACTTTACCATAAATCTACTTGGACATTGCTAGATTATTTACCATCCACTAACATTGCTGTCATCAAATTTTTTAAAATGTCAAACAACATAAAAGTGCATGTTAAATTCAACCCAAGTCACTGCCCTACCTTCTAAGCACCCATTTCTTGGCTGTGCATTGAGATTTGGGGGGAATTTACACTGGTAATGTATAGATGCTTTGGGTCTTTATGAATGTATCAAATAACTTCCAAACTCATCTTTGCAGTATAGGACAGAACACACATATGGATGCCAATGTAACCTCTAATCCTCCCTGAGGCTGTTGATTTGCGACTGAAAGTGTGATTTCTAGAATTAGATCATACACGTCAAGGTCTGTTACAAAATCAGCTCTCACAGATGATTTATTAATCTTGGCAGCTTAGCAAAAAAAAAAAAATCTACAATTCATTAAGATCAACAGAACCATTTTTAGAAAAATCATTGCCAGACCTGAAGCTAATTTCCTTTAATTCTACAACATCTGTAAGCCTCATATGGGAGTCTGGATTTTAATCAGCCCTGCAGTCTAACACATGTCTAGTGATGCTAATAGAAAATAAACACTAAAAACCATTTTACAGGAAAACCACAAGATAGACTAAAAGAGCAATATGGGCTATAGGCTCTAGAATACACACTATTTCATTGACAACTATTGTCTTCAAAGGCGATTAATTACAAAATAAGAAAGAGTGTTGGAGACACAAAGAGAATCTTCTTTACTAAAATGTACCATATTTTTTGGACTATAAGACACTTCCCTCGCAAATTTGGAAGGAAAAGGGGGGTGTATCCTATAGCCCTAACATAGCTTACTTGGTTTGCTGTGGGGTGGGGGGTAGCAGTAGAGCAGGGTCACAAGTTATTAAATATTTTACCATATTTTTTGCTTCAAAATTTTTTCCCTATTTTCCTCCTCTAAAACCTAGGTGTGTCTTATGGTCAGGTGCACCTTATAGTCCTAAAATACAGTAACCTTTTTTACAAGTAGGAACTGATGGCCAGGGAACCCAGGATAGCCCCAACACACAGATCTCTCTCACTGGCAGTTGCATCTCAGTGGGAACAAAGCACTAGTAGAGAACAAAATGCAGAGTGAGGTTAGGCCACAAGTGGGCTGCAGAAATACTAACAGTGAAATAGATACAGCATTCCAAGTTTTTAATTCTAGCCAGTTTTCGGGGTCGCCATCATTTATAATTAAAACTAAGTGGAATTGTCCCTTCTCTATTGTTTAATCCCTTTAAAAATTTCTCATTACCATATGACTTCTCATTAAGAATAAAAGCTTACAAAGTTAATGATAAATAGTATCAACTTTGTCCAAACAGCCTTTCATACTTTCATCATGATAAAAAAAATTGATAGTAATAAACATGCATGCTGCATAGCCATACTCTTGCAAGGAACAAGAAGGAAGCATTTGGGCATAATGAATCCACATAAATATATTTTTACTCAAAGTGTTGCATAAATTTTATAATTTACCCTTATTTGCATTTTTCACATAATTGGCTAATAGTACACATCCCAGGCATTCTTGTTAAGGTGTCAAAAAAAATTTTAACACTAATAAATAAAGAACATATGCTTCAAGAAAAGACTAAGAAAGGCAAAGGTAAACGAAGCCAGAGTCAAACTTTTCTTTTGGTAATGTGGGCAGCAATACTAATGCCAATTCGATACTTAAAACAAGCCAGGAGCTGTCTGAACATTTTACAGGCATAATCACATTTAGCTTCTCAACAATCCTGTGAAGTAAATGTTACTGCTACTATCTTGCAGAAGAGAAAACAGGCTTAGAGAAGGGAAGTAATTTGCCTCATCTCAGAGTTACAAAATAGCTGAGAGAAAAGTAAATCCATATCTTGAATTCCTGAGCTTGTATTTTTAATATCTCTGCCATATTGTCTCTGATACACTCACAGAAGTCAGAACCTATGGCTGAATGACTTTGGGCAACTTAATAGTTGATCACCAATTCATAGTTTGATCAGGATGCATTTTACTAAACACTTGAGCTTGGATTTTTATAATTTGTGAATTTCGTAATTCTTCTCCCTATAACTATATCCTTCTCCCTCCTTCACCCAAATGTGGTGTTCCCAAATGATCTGTTCTTATCTCTATGAAAAATCTCCAGCCCTGGCCTTTTCCTACAAGCCAGTGTTCCATTTCAAACCGTCTGCCTGAGATCTCCTCCTGGGTGTTCAGCCCACACACAACATGTTTCTTACTGAATTCATCTTCTTCCTTTCCAAATCCATCTTTTCTACTAGATTTTCTATTTCTTTTTTAAAAATTGTTTAAAGATTTTATTTATTTATTTTTAGAGAGAAGGGAAGGGAAGGAGAAAGACAGGTGGAGAAACATCAATGTGTGGTTTCCTCCCACATGCCCCCACACTGGGGACTTGGCCTGCAACCCAGGCATGTGCCCTGACTGGGAATTGAACCAGAAACCCTTTGGTTTGCAGGCCTCCACTCAATCCATTGAGCTACACCAGCCAGGGCAGATTTTCTACTTCTGCTCATTATTTTCACAGTCACTTAAAAGGACAGAAACTAGTTTGAATCACCATCATCTTGAATGGCATTATTGTTCAGAAATATTGTGTTCCTCTTCCATTCTGTGGCTTATACACGTCTATCCCTTTGATTTTGACTCTGACTACATGATGTACTTTGGCCAATGCAATGTAAGCAGAGATGACATATGCCATGTCTATTAAGGAGCACTGAAAGTTTCTGCCAGCTCTCTCCGTCTTCCTCTCTGTCTCAAGAAAAGATATTCCAAACAAGGCCTCTCCATCAGTATGAGTCTAGAAATAGGAAAAAGTTGAGTCAAGCCACAGCAGCCAATCCATAGGTCTGCATGTATTGTAAATAAGGAATGCGTATTATTATTATTGTAAGCCACTGATATTAGGTGGCTGTTTCTTTTTTATATAGATTTTACTTATTTATGTTTAGAGAGAATGGAAGGGAGGGAGAAAGAGAGGGAGAGAAACATTAATGTGTGGTTGCCTCTCACACATGCCCCCTACTAGGGACATGGTCCACAACCTAGGCATGTGCCCTGAGTGGGTATCAAACTAGTGGCCCTTTGGTTCGCAGCCTGCACTCAATCCAATGAGCTACACCAGCCAGGGTAGGGGGCTGCTTCTTATTATTGCAAATATAGATATTCATTTTAGTTTCCCCTTAATATTAAATCCACTGCAATTTTCATTAGTTCTACATTTTTGAAGTATCTTCTATTCTTTTCTTTCTTTACTTTTACATCAGCACTACCCTAGTTATTTTTGTCATTACCTATCCCTCTGATGATTGCAATTCCTTATGTTTGTCTTTTGCTCTAGTTCTGGTCTATCAAGATGACTCTTCCTCAAATGAACTTTGATTATGTCACTCCCCTGTTCAAACATCATAAATGATTCTTCAAGGTCCAGAGGTGGGGAAGGTCTCAGAAGGCTAAATAACCAATTTATCAGATAGTGCTGAGAGGTCAAAAGAAGAACAAGAAATGACCACCGGATTTAGTAACATGCATTTGACATCAATGAAAAACATTGCTCACCTTAATAAAAAAGTTGTTTATTACTTAAATAAGATCAGATTTGGAAGGATAACACTGAAATACCAATTCAAAAGAAACTATGCACCCAATGTTCATTGCAGCACAATTTACAATAGCCCAGAGTTGAAAGCAACCTAAGTGCCCATCAATAAATGAGTGGATCAAAAATCTATAGTACATTTACACAATGGAATACTATGCAGCAGAAAGAAAGAAGGAGCTCCTACCCTTTGCAGCATGGATGGAACTGGAAAGCATTATGCTAAGTGTAATAAGCCAGGCAGTGAAAGATAAACACGATATGATCTCACCTATAAGTGGAACCTAATCAACAAAACAAACAAGCAAATAAAATATAACCAGAGACATTAAAATTTAAAACAAACTGACAGTAACCAGAGGGGAGATGGGAGGGGATAATGGGCGGAAAGAGGGGAAGGGTTTTCAGGAACATGTATAAAGGACACATAGACAAAACCAAGGAGGGGCAGGATCAAGGGTGGGATGTAGAGAAGGCTGGGATAGGGGGTAGTGGTGGAGGGAAAATGGAGTCAACTGTACTTGAACAACAGTAAAAAAATGTGAAAAAAAGAAACAAAAGAGAGTACTAGAGATGTCATGAGATTAAAAAAATAAATCTTTTCAAGGGTTTTGATGTAGAGGAGAACAGAAAAAGAGAGTTGTAGTTAAGGACAATGTGAAATTTGGGGGATGGCTTTTGCTTTGTCTTATTTTGTTTATCACGAGAGAAATTCAACCATATTGGTGTGCTGGTGGGAATAAATTAGGGAAACAAACAAACACAAAAAGATGATGCAGACAGCTTAGAAACAATGGGACTATACCTTGAACAGAAGGGGGGTGCGAGACCCAGTGCCAAAGTGAATATTCAGCCTTGGGTAATGTAAGACGTCTCATACAGAGTAACAGGAGGTAGTGCAAGTGCTGTGAGTAGGGAGGTGGGGAGGATGATGACAATTATATTTGGTTTGCTTCCATTTTCTCAGTAAGCATTTACTCAGCGAGTAAGAGAATGAACAGTGAGGAGACCAGAGAAATATGAAATTTCTGGGCACACTAGGAATCTACTTGAGAGCACTAGTTATAAACTTACTATGAAATTAATCTGCATGGTTTTTGAAATTTTCTTGTCACTTTCTGCTGGGTAGGTACAGAGTACATGAAATGCTGGGCTGAAGTAAAGATTGAAGTTTTACTATTGCATTTGAATAGCAAAAAGAGAAAGGGGCAGTGGAGTAGAAGGGATATCTACATCTAATAAATGGATTTTTAAATAGATTATGGAATCTAACTTGTACAAATAAAAATATTTTATTTTTATATTTATAAAAATTTTTATTAAAAAATGCAATGAAGGTGTGGGGTTCTGACAAGTTTGGGATCAATGGCTTGAAGCTCCTGGTAGAATTACATTATTCTTGAAGCTCATATTTTTTTTTAAAAGAGTAAACTAGGAAAGTAGGAGCAGTTGTCAGAGAACATGACAGTCAAAACTGTTTCAAAGAAGAGGGTAAAGGTTTTATTAATGACAAGTTCTAGGACGCAACAGTGGGAACATGTCGCAAAAAATTTTAAAAAAGGAGTTAAACTACTGAAAAACTGAGGGAGTGTGGCTTAAGTTTCTTAGAATGACAATACCAAGGAGTGGTAGCAGGTGATCTAGATTAATAGTACAGGCTTCAAACTGCATGTGAGGGAAAGGGGGGTAATAACACGAGTTGGAGAAAGGAGATCATTATAACCTACATCCATGCCCAGTGGGAGGAGGGTGTGGGGAAAGTGGTCTATGGGAATCAAAAGCCTGAGGTAGGCAGGGAGAGGCAGTTTACAGGGAAAACAAGAAAGGTGTTACTCAAGAAGAGGTTACTGAGAGCGGCCATTTAGCTGACAGTAAATTTGACTTCTAGGAAGCACAGGGAAAGGGTTCAGATATTCAGAAGGTGTGGGAAAGGGAGTTTCAATATGGAGGACTTGCAGAACTGCACAGATGTGGGGGTCTAGGTATGAGGGAAAAGCTTTTCATTATTACATTAAGTGTATGTCTTAAACATTTAACATATGTAACACCACAGTTTGTAAATAAAATATCTTCTGTTAAAATATTACCAGTAGAACAATAGTATACGCTGTTTTGCTTAATAATAAATGAACAGAAATTATATCCAGCATGTCTTAAACAAAATACCAAAGTATTCAACACACAATGTATTATCGTCAAGTTAAAACTTACCAGAAAAAGAGTTAACCAATCTGAAAGAACATGTTTTTATCAAAACTTATGCACATATATTTTCAAAATAGGTCATTAATTAGACAAAACAATTAGGGTGAAATAATTCATCAGCCCATATATTTACATTGGAAAATGTACAAACACCCATGAATGACATAAATTAAAGATCTCCCAGGAAAACTGCTAATTAACACTTTTACCCTTAGGAAGTTTGGCATTTTTAAATGAAAAATTATCTTTATAGTGTGGTCAGGGGCAGAAATACAGAGTTTTGAGTTACAAAAGGAACGAGACAGGGGCATGTGGAGGCTGGGCCCTGAGAATGCCTGACCCCACGGAGGTTCCCTAAGCCTTTCTCCTGAGACTGGGAGGAATACTATTTCTACCTCAGAGGACCAGCAGAGCACCTCAGACAAGCCTCTCTCCCACTTCAGGATCTGTTCCTATCAAGTTTCCCATGTGAGTAAATAGGTTTTAATAAAGAAAGCAGTAAGAGAGGAGGAGAGTGAAAGATGTTGACAGTAAGCAAGAGGCTGTCAGTGATATAGACAGCTGATATAAACTGAGAGGAGCACCTGGAACAGAGAACACTTCCCTTGTTGATCTCCTGCTGCTCACACCCATGAAGAGCTGCAACTGCCTTGGGGCCCTCAAGCTAGGCTGGGCGCCGAGACCTATGTATGCACTAGGTCCAAATGTGCCTTGCAAAGCTGAATAGGCTCATTAGTTGTACCTATTCATGGAGAATAATAAAAGGCATGAAAGTGTCTGTTGACTGACCAACAGAGATTCCTTTAAGAGAAAAAAATTCCTGTGAGTCTGAAACATTGACCTCACTTTCTCTTAGTATTTTATAAAGAAATATAGTTCATAGCATACTAGAAATGGGTTATAACAATATAAATAACTGAATGTTTCATACACATGGTAAACAAATACTGCTATAGGTTGATAGGTTTTTCTCCTAAAGAAAAAAAAATCAAATTCTGCTTCTGTTTCTTGCCTTTTTGTCTTTCCTCTTCATACCTGCTAGCTTGTCACACAGATACAATCTCTAAAACGCACCAGACTCCATTTACAATAACTAAATTGCCTGCGGTTGACAGGATTTTGAATTAGCCAACTTGTTATTATTGTATGCATGTGCTCAGCTAAGTAAAGTCATAAGACAAACAAGTTTGAGATAATTAGATGGTGCTGATTGTACCTGCAGCATGCACTTGACTTTCATGATTAATTCTGCAGAGAAAGCTACACATACTATTGTATCTGCCAAACAGAGAGCATCGCAGTTGGAAAAAAGTCCAGGTTCCTTAGTGACCACCAGTGTCAATTTGAACACTATCATCTTACCATGAATCCAGTATCTTAGAAAAACTCAAAGGTGGCCACCTATTGAGAGTTACAATCTACCAGCATTTTAGATAGAAATGTAATGAGAAAAAATGCAATCTAAAAGTCATAATCAATACTGTCACCCACTGAGTTAACGAGTTGCTGAAATTACGATAAAAATGGAATCAGAAGGTGAAGAAAAGTCTCTCTCTAAAGTGCAGCGATTAAGCCTTTAATCCAAAGAGAACATTTACGCAGGTAAAAATTTATTTGAAATGCATGTTTCAAGATAGAAAACATTCAACAATTAATGTAAGGCTCACTCTGTCCGTCACAGAGACAGCTGAACTTCACAAAAGGGTTCCTACTGATCTTTAGGGAATGCAAGCGGGAGGCCTGCTCTCCTGCTGCCTGCCGGCTCAGGCAGTGTGACAGTCCTCTCTTCCACTTCCTTCTGGCTTTGCACTTTTAAACCTCATCACACCATGGGAACACATACTATGGAACAGAAACTGTGCTTTAAAGTTAGAAAAACGTCTTAACTGCACCTTATCTCTAAACTCTTCCAGTCTGAAATGTCAGTCACAAAAGCCCACGTGGATATAGTTTGAGATTCTACTGTCAACAAAATGGTGGGGGTAGGGGACAGGAACGTGTTCATAAGATATTAAAATACAAACAAAGCACATTTAGTGATATTTAGGTAAAACATATTTAGGTAAACTTGTTCACTTCCCATGCTGTAGTTGCCCTCTTCCAAATTCAGAATACAGTGCCTTTGATGACAAATATAAAGCACTTGGGGCAGCATCTCTCACACGTTAAACAGATGGAGGTCCCCTTCCCCTTCTCCACTACCGTATGTCAGCACAGGAGCAACCATCGCTTAGCCTGTATGGAACTGTCAGAAACTCCATTTGGAGGGCTGGCCTAATCCCTTCTCCAGTGTTTGTGTGAAGGATGGCTCCACTCCAGAGGTATTGTCAGTGCTCCAGAGCATCTAGCCATTCTCTAGTCAATTAAAGAAGTCTTATGTTTGTTTGCTTATTTGTAAAGAAGGGAGTGTTTTTAAAAATTAACTGAACACCGTCTTCTGTGTAAAGAAGGAAAAAAGAGAATTGTAGTTGGCACTGTAGTAGAAAATTTTTCTTATCTCATGCCTATTCTTTATAATAGTTTTATTAAAGCTGAATTGGGATAATGAAGGAGTTATCAAATGCCAAATATCAAGCAACATATACCAACATTTACTGCCTCCTTTTGCTGACAAAAATGCCATCAGTTATGAAAATAATGCATGGATCAACAGTAGACTAATAGGATTTCAAAGAGATAGAACAGCATGCTCTGTTTTAAAGCATGTGTCTTTCAAAATTGATGACTATGGATGAGCTTTTTCCAAGGACAGTTTTTAACACATAAGCTACAAACCTAAGCATTTATATCTAAGAACCTCACACAATCTTTTCACTGAAAAAATAAATGTGTAAAAATCCTCCTAGAATTCCGCTGCTAGCTCATCATCACCCTGGCTGTGAGACTCAGTGGCCCCTCAGCTCTGTGTGCTGTGACGGTCGCAGCTATGAGGGGGGATTCCTCCTGGTAACAAGGCCCATTCACAGCTGGGGGTTTCAAATGACAGCTAAATGACTCTGCTGCTTGGACTCAGGAGGATGTACATGGCTTGTGTGAATCTTATTTTTGATATATTAGGGAATCAGGTGAACAGCAGAATATTTGTTAGAAACATGATCGAAATTAATAATTTTCCTTATAATTTGTTTTTTCTAAACATTGCTACCCATTTCCTAAAATGTTAAATATTCAGATGATTGATAGTATTCCACATTTTCTTCCGGGTGTTTTATGCTTGAGGTGGAAAGTCTTACAAGGCATCCATCATCTTTCTCTTTTCTCAATTCAGTTCTATTTGTCTATGATTATGCTGCAGGGTTGTTGAGAAACCATGGCTTTAAATTTAGGACAGGAAGAGGGATATATATAGCTCTCATACTTGTTACTGTACCTTCTCATAGCTATAGAGTTAGACATAGTACAAAGAGAATAAGAGTGTTCTGGGTGAATTGTATGCTGCTCCTCTATCCCAGGCAAAACTCACATGTCAGAGTCCTAACCCCCAGCACCTCAAAATGCGACCTAATTTGAGGGCTATTTCTGGCCAAGATTCAGGCATAGGTAGACAAACTGTGCCTCCTCGCACAACCAAAAGAAGGACAACTACAAATTTAAAAACAAAAATCAACCAGAACTGACAGAAAATCGAACTGTATGGAAGGCCCACAATGAGGAGTTAAAGAAGAAACATTCATCCAGACCAGTAGGAGGGGTGGAGAAGGGCAGCCAGGTGGAGAGGGCTTGAGGCAAGGTGGCTGCTACAGGATTGGGCGGTGGTCCCACATTCGCATGCAGATAAACTGGGAGGAACAACTGGGGAGTGAGGTAGACTGTACAACCCAGGGCTCCAGTTCAGGGAAATAAAGCTTCAAACATCTGATTGAAAACACCGTGAGGGTTGAGGTGGCAGGGGGAGAAACTCCCAGCCTCACAGGAGAGTTGTTAGAGAGACCCACAGGGTCCTAGAGTGTACACAAACCCACCCATCCAGGAATCAGCATCCAGAAGGACCCAATTTGATTGTGGGTAGTGGGAGAAGAGACTGAAATCTGGCAGAGAGCAGAGCAAGCACCATTGTTCCCTCTCAGACCCCTTCCCAACATAGTGTCACATCGAAGTGACGTGGGTTGCCCCACCCTGGTGAACAACTAAGGCTCCTCCCCTTACTACACAACAGGTGCTCTGAGACAAAAAAAAAAAAAAGGCCCAAATGAAAGAACAGATCAAAACTCCAGAAAAACATACAACTAAACAACAAAGAGATAGCCAACCAACCTATCAGATGCACAGTTCAAAACACTGGTAATCAGGATGCTCACAGAAATGGTTGACCATGGTCGCAAAATAGAGGAAAGAGTGAAGACTATGCAAAGTAAATGAAAGGAAAATGCACAGGGAACCAACAGTGACGGGAAGGAAACCAGGACTCAAACCAATGGTTTGGACCAGAAGGAAGAAATAAGTAGTCAACCAGAACACAATGAAGAAACAAGAATTTTAAAAAATGAGGAGAGGCTTAGGAACCTCCAGGACACCTTTAAACATTCCAACATCTGAATCATAGGGATGCCAGAAGGAGAAGAGGAGGAGCAAGAAATTGAAAACTTCTTTGAAAACATAATGAAGGAGAAATTCCTCAGTCTGGCAAAGGAAATAGACTTCCAGGAAATCCAGGAAGCTCAGAGAGTCCCAAAGAAGTTGAACCCAAGGAGGAGCACACCAAGGCACATCATAATTACATTAGCCAGATGAAAGATCAGGAGAGAATCTTAAAATCAGCAAGAGAAAAGGAGTTCCCAAAAGACTACTGGCTGAATTCTCAAAGGCAACCTTGCAAGCCAGAAAGGGCTGGAAAGAAGTATTCAAAGTCATGAAAGGCAAGGACCTACATCCAAGATGACTCTATCCAGCAAAGCTATCATTTAGAATGGAAGGGCAAATAAAGTGCTTCCCAGATACGGTCAAGTTAAAGGAGTTCTGTGTAATTTTCTGTGTAAATCTCATTCCTTAAGATTAATTTATAAATTAGCTTTAATTTTAGATTTTTTTATTTCAAGTATACATTTATGGTTTTATATAAACTGCCAGGATTCATGAGCTTGTTGTAATTTTAAAGTATTTTGTCAGCCAAGTTTTCCTGCTGATAAATAGATGGTAAAAACTATTGACTGAAACTTGGCTCCTTCTTCAAACTTAGTATCATCATCACCAAGCCCTTATTATATGAAATGTCAAAGGGGCTTATCTCAGAGTAAGAAGACAAAAAATATGAACAAGCCCTGGCTGGCGTAGCTCAGTAGATTGAGCGCGGGCTGGGAATCAAAGTGTCCCAGGTTCGATTCCCAGCCAGGGTACATTCCTGGGTTGCAGGCCATAACCCCCAGCAACCGCACATTGATGTTTCTCTCTCTCTCTCTCTCTCTTTCTCTCCCCCTCTCTCTCCCTCCCTCCCTTCCCTCTCTAAAAATAAATAAATAAAATCTTTAAAAAAAAGATTTAAAAAAATATGAACAGAAAAATGGCAAACAAACTCACAACTAGCAACAACTGAACCTAAAACAAAAACAAAAACTAAGCAAACAACTAGAACCAGAGAAATGGCTATCACACAGAGGGTTATCAGTGGGGAGGGGGAGGGGAAGAATGGGGGAAAGATACAGGGAATAAGAAGCATAATTGGTAGGTACAAAATAGACAGGGGGAGGTTAAGAATAGTATAGGAAACAAAGAAGCCAAAGAATTTATATGTACAAACCATGGACAAGATGGACATGAACTAAGGGGGAGGGGGGATGCTGGAAGGCTGGGTGGTGCAGGGCAGACAGGGGGAAGAAGGGGAGAAAGAAATTGGGAAAATTGTAATAGCATAATCAATAAAATATACTAAAAAATAAAATCAGAACTGAAAAAAATAAAAAACTCCATAGCTGCAGAGCTTGCTATTCTGTTAAAAAAAATTCAACCGATGAATGCATAAATACGTGTAACAACAAATCCATGTTTCTCTCTCCCTTCTTCTCTCTAAACTTAACCAATAAATAAAAATTTGAAAAATAAAATTTGCTTAAGTTTTTTTCCTCTAAGCATGATTTCAACCACATCCCATGAATTTTAATATGTAGTGTTATTATTCATTTAAAAATATTTTATAATTTCTATAGTGATTTCTTTTACCTAAATAAATAACATATATATAAACACACACATATAAACAAATATGCACATGAATATATGTGAGGCATTCTCTCAGTCTATTCAAATTTCTGGGGTGTTTTAGAAAACAAATACATGGATATAGTTCTACAATCATATCAGGAAAATTCTGCTAATGACTTTGCCAATAAAATCAGAAATTTGATGAATTTCTTAAATGTAATGGTTGACTAAACAACCTCCTTATATATAGTTTTTCCATATGGTAGAATAACATAAAATCATTAAAATTCATAATGTAAAAATAATCTTTCATACTATGTGATATTGTTCACTATGTAAGTTAAGAAAAGGAAGTAGGGTAATACGTGTAGATGGCATAACCCAAGCTGTGCAAAGAGGGCTGGTAAGCAAGCCTGGGAAGAAAAACATCAAAGCAATAATCTCAGTTGTTTAGAGGATGGGAGATTTATGGATTATTTTTAGATTCTTCTCTATACTTTTATTTACTCTGTAAATTTTCTTCAATAATCACAGAAAAGCTTTATAATAACTAGATAACTTTAATTCAGAAAATAAGCACTGATTTGTAACCAATACACTTTCATTTGCAACTTATCTGAAAAAACATATGGCAGCTCTGTTAATGCATAAAATAATCCAGCGCACATAAATAATTTAACCATTTCAAACACAAATTAAGTCAAGCAAGAAAAAAAGAATATAAATGGAGCACATATGATTCAAATATGGCTATGCCACCAACTCTATGTAGCTAGAGTGAAGATGCAGAATTCATCAGCTGTCAGCTGGAAGCCTTCAATTCAATTATTCCAAATTGAATGTCTCACCCCATTTGTTAGCCTATTAAAAAAAATTCACCCTTTGTTCTTGCAGGGGAAAAACAAATGTTTCATGTATAGATGTAACTTCTTAAATCAAATCTAATCAAACAATTAGCTGACACGATGTCTCTAGTTTTATTTCTTTGTGGAAAAAAGTCATGTAATATAAAAGGCCCAAATTGCTTTTCTGTTCATGTGAGTACTCTTTTAGTATTTTTCTGCACATACGCTGAACATATTTCACCTCTTTCCATTTTTCTGTGATTTTCTTGAGCCTGTTAGAAGGTATTTCAGTAGAAAAATTTCAGACTCTGCTAGAATTATATATATATAAAATAACAAAATACTGCTAAATTGCTTTACTGGTATTTACAATTTAAACAGTGCTTTAGAAGCTGTAATGAATGTGAAAATGTTGTTCCATTAATTGTGTTTTTAGGTTTATTGGCAGTCTGCAGTAGAACTAGAATATGATTGCATACTGAAGAAACATAATCATCGACATCAATGAAGTTGAATAAAAAAGATCTATTTATATTTTATGTGTATTTTTAACCAAAATGGAAAAATGAAACAACTCTAAAAATCAGAAAATATCATATACTAATATAAAAAACCTTCATCTGTATTACCTTAGTAATTTTATGAAAAATAGTAAGAGCACAAGAACTGAATTCAAATCCTGCCCTTTATTAACAGAGACTCTATGGGCAAGGCAGTTGGTCAAAGAACTCTTTGTCTCCCAAAATGGCAGGAATAAAACCTACTTCATAGGGCTGTTTTAAAGATAAAATAATGTATTTAAATACTACAGCATGCTGTCTACACATACTATGCCCTCATTGATAGTGACTATAGCTATTTTTATTGTAACTGTCTTGACTCCATCATCACCACCACCACCACCACCACCACCATCATCATCATCATCATCATCGTCTTCATAAGATTCATTACTAAATTGTTTTGGAAGGAGATATGGTAGAAATACTGCACAATAAGAGAGCTGAGAAACATCTCCTCTATTGGGAGATCACTTCTAAAATGGTAAAGTTTAGCTCTGGTCAAGTTTAACATCAGGAGCAATCTTAAAGGGAGGTGCTAGAGCTTAGAGCCACCTGTGTGTATGTTTTGAAAGATATTAAAAGGTGTCCCAACCAAGAATATCCACAACTTGTGCATATCCACAACTTGTGCTACTTGTACTATCCAAGAATTCTTTGGGTCTCTCTCCCTCCCTCTCTCTCTCTCTCTCTCTCTCTCTCTCTCTCTCTCTCTCTCTTTAGGCTTTAACAATCCCTTCTCTAATGTCTTAATTAAGACCTCTGACTGGAAGGTCCACGGGATTGAGCACAGTGCTTGGCAGACAAAAGGTTCTCAATACATGTCTTCATTGTGAATTCATTCTATGAGAGGGATTACTTAAAACTATTGGAAGTTAACAAGATCATTTACAATGAGGTCAGTTAATTCTGAGAACTGGGACAAAGTTCAGCCTCAGTTCCCAAGCCTGCATTGGTGAGCAGGTACCTGGGGAAAGTGAGAAGGCAACTAAAGCATTTTCTACTTCCCCAGTTTTCCCATCTTTCTACTTAAAGTAAAGAAATGAGGGAGAAGAAAATTGCAGGGCATTTTATTATGAAATTAAGTAATTATCTTTATTTTATCTATTTTTATCTCAGCCTCTTACTCTTCCTTGTGTTTGCTTTTAATTACTATGGAGAGCCAGTAAGCTAATGAAGAAAATACTTAAGATGTGGCAATATACCCATTCTGTGATTATGCTGGAACAGAACGGAATACATCATTAGAATGTACACAGACTAGTGGCAAGCATCGTGAATCTAAACCCTGGAGATATTTGCTTGGCGGCTTAGGAGAATCTCTGTTGCCTTCGCTTCTCCTATCTGGTGAGGTCATGGAAATCTGAAAGACCTCCATCCCTCAGAATTGACTCCCCAGCTAACTTTCTAAGAATTTGTCATGGTTCTCTTTATGGACTCGGTGAAATTTTCTACACATTGCTAACAACAGTAGATGTAGGGTAAAGGGATTCAACATATACCACTGTGAAGAGTTGGGCCTTTTTAAATTTTTGTTTTCTAAACTCCTGTATCTGCCTAAAAGTAGAGCATCACCAAAGAATTCTACCATCATATACCTGCTCCTTGTGAATTTTACAACCAGAGAGGACTGCCTCCTATCACCAGAAATAAGAAGTCGGGATAAGACGTCACTACAACAGACATCTCACAACCAACCATCAGGGCTCCCATCTCTCCCTCTAAGGGACCATTTACCTTTCCCAGATGGCATTTGCTTCCCCCCACAAGTGCCTTTCTCCCACTCTCCTTCCCCTATTATGCCCCAAATTCTAACCGGATCCTTGAGTCACATTTTCTGTGAACAAACACATACGTGAATTTAAAAATCTGTCTTTTTTCGGATAATCTGTCTTTTGTCAGTGTAATTTGCATGTCACCAAACACTAAACCTAAGAGGGCAGACGAAAAGTCTCTCTCCCCGACCCTATCAAGGGATTCAGTCTGAGTGGATGTTTGTGCTAAGGCTTCCCCTACTGTCATCAGAGTTGCAGTGACTGGTAACCTGAGAGGCACGTGAGATCAGGGCAGCTCCTCAGGGTCTTCTGCAAACTCCTTCCTCAACTTGATTTCAGCATCTGGATTGTAGTACCGCAAATCAAACCAATTTGTCAGTTCCTATAGTACAAAAATACTAATTTCTATGATGCATTATGCTCTTACATTATCAAAAGGTCACAATTAAAAATTTAAAAACCAACAGTAGAATTGATTAGTTTATAACTGAAATCAACTATCACAATATTTAGGAATATAATTAGATAACAGTGTAATAGACAATCCAGAATAGACCTAAAAAGATATCTTTGCTACTACATTTTACATAATTTTGTTCATATTTAATACAGAATTTGGTATCTGGAGCTTCAGGCCCCTCTGCTTTGAGACTCATTATGTCATCACATTGACTTAATGACCACCTCGATACATCATCTGAATAACCAAATTTTGATGTCTTTGGCCATTCTATTTTAGTAATTCGGGCTGGGGCTTGTACCTTACTTAATCATCCAGGAGACTTCTACCTTTAAAATGTTAAATTTCATATTATTCTTCTTTACTTTTTAGCATAAGCCTTCTTCACCTAACTGTACCTGTCCATGGAATTTGACTCTGTTGCCTGTTTCCTCTTCTCTCCACCTCAAAGTGAGCAGTTAACTCTGTTTCTTGACATTGTGCTAGAGCTGATTTCTTTGTCTCTCCAATGGCTATGCTTCCTTTATTTACTTTGTAAATGTCAAGGGTTTATTCTTAGGGCTTGTTTTCTCACACTACATCACAGCTATAAATATGTGCTTAGCCTTCAATGTTGATTCATATAGTTGTTTAAACAAAATTAATTATTTACTGAGGCCAGTTCCACTGAGGGATGTTGTAGCTGGAAAGTGGCCCTTAGATTTGTCCTGTCTTGCACTAAAAACTTGAAAATGTGCTCAGATAGTTTTACAACTCATGGGCCAGCTTCTCACACTGGTGCACTCTCATTCTGTACAGTGGGCACCAGCATGAGCGTACCTCTGTGGGAAACTTTATGGGACCTGGGAGATTTACGGGACCATACATGAGAATGCTCTTGTGTCTTACTGTATATAGGGCTGTCTGTGATTTCCTAGATTACTTGCCATTGAAGAAATTTGTATGTTTGCCTATTGGGCCCATAGTTCTATTAAGATAGTTGACAATACTTTAAAATTAGGAGATTTCTCACAAAAGCCCAGACTCTTGACATCACTTGAAAACTCCAATGGTTTGGCGACCCTTAGCCCTCCTCTCCACATTGGTACACTTCTACAGGAAGCAACCTCTGGACCTCAGGGCGATTTCACCCTTTGGAGAGATTACCTTTGCCATCTCTCTTTTGCTTCATTCATTTTATGTGATCTTCCTGATTCCTGTAGGATTTGAGCTTGTAATGTGCATATGACATATATGCTCACTACTTTAATCTAGTATGTATACAGTGACTGAAACTGTATCTCCAAGAATAAAACCACCTGGGAGTTACACAGTGATATGGGTTGGATTGTGCCGCCACCCGCCTCTCCAAAATTTATATGTTGAAGTCCTAACCTCCAATGTGTCTATTTTGGAGACAGAGTTTTACTGAGATAATTAAGAATAAATGTGGTCATAAGGGTGGGGCTCTATCCAATACAACTGGCATCCTTATAAAAAGAGAAATAGTAGCTATTTTGCTTTTTGACCCTGACAGAGCACAGAAAAGCCACATGAGAACACAGTGAGAAGGTGGTTATCTACAAGTCAAGAAGAAAGACCTCACCAGAAAATTAATTTTCCATCATTGTAATCATGGATTTGTAGCCTCCAGAATTGTGAGAAAATAAATATCTGTTGTTTAAGCCACCCCAGCTGTCATATTTTGTTATAGCAGCTTAGCAGAGTGACACATACAGACTAAATCCACCTTCCTCTGGAAATGGTGTCTCCATATCCACTCTTTAGTTAGGTGCTTACACTCTTTCATCTGGACTTCTTCAGTCACTTCCTAAACAGTCTGCCTGTCTTTGTACCACCCTTCTTCAATATTTGCTTTGGAAGAGTTCTGTTTAAATGCAATAATTATAACATGTGCTCTTGCTTTGAAGTAAAAAAAAAAGCACTAATTAAAATTAGTTGAACTTGAGAATGGCCCTGTAAATATTTTGTTTCTTGTCATCTGTATCCACATTACCAGGTGCTAGCAAAATCCCATTAGCTTTGACTTTGTCCCTTTCCTGGGCCTCCATGCCCAGTTTTGGTAAGAATCCTGCTGGGTCAGTTCAGAGAGGATCCCCACCCTTGATATCTGATCACCTTCAATGCTGGCAAATTCCTCATTCTCAACCCTCAGTAGCTGGTCACCCTAGCCTGTCTTCAGCAAAGCTCCTGTTGAGTAGGTTTAGCAGGAAGCCCCTCCCCTGATATGTCCTCTTACCCCCCGATATGTCCATCCACTGACCCTCACATTGTTGGCTGTAACTCCCCCACTTTTTCTTGCTGAATTCAAAACTAAGCCCAATTCTACACTGCATTCTCTTTTCCCTACTGCAGTAGTTCCTTATACAATCTGTTTTTATGGCTTTAACTACTGTTCCCCTCCTGTTTTCTTTAACATCTCCTTGAAACCAAACTCTTCCATGCCTGTGCTTTTACTCCCACAAACCTTCTGATTTCTTTCAGGCTACACATCAAAAAGTCTTATGCTCTCTCCATGGGCCCATTCAAGTCACACTGCTTGTTGAAGTCTTCAAGGTAGAAATTATTATTTATTTCCCTTTGGTGCTTCTAATGTACTTTATATATACATCTATTATTACTTGGTCAACTTAATTATCACTTTATCTTTTGTTTACATTATTCTCTCTGACCAATAAACTCAAAGCCCTTTATCTTATTATTTATTTTATTTTTACTCAAGGTGCTGTTATGCTATCAGGCGATTAGAAAGTAATTATATACTTATTAATCAAAAATTTATTAATGCTAATATAGAAGTCAGTGTAAGGACAATAATAGGAGTAAATAAGGTCAAAACAACAACATCCCCCCACCTGTCCCCCCAAATTACCTTCTGAATATAGCACAATCCATTTAAGTCTATATGAATTATAGTTAATCTCATTATAGTCAGAGCCAAATGGATCAAGTCCACACACTCTGTCTGTTATGAGTTTATTTATAAAGTTCCCAGAGTCTCCAACATGTCTACAAGGAGTAGCCACATTCTCTAATCTTTTCTTAGTTTAGTAAGGAAATGTGGTTGGTGGTAGATCAATATGGAAAGCAGAGGAACTGCAATGTCTTTGAGTAACAAAATACTTAAAATACACTCCAGTTGGCTGCTGAAAGCCCTCCTATTTTCTTTGGAGTCATTTCAATTTGCTGGGAAGAGGAACTCAGCTGTTCTCCATTGCTCATGCCACTTCAACCAGTTAGATCAAAGGGGAACATACACCATCCATCAGAGCAACACGAGTAACTCTGGCCCAGTGCTGTCCCAGCCAGCTGGCTACCTTGCCATTATGTAAGTGCATTTTCACTTGATGCAGCTTTTGCATCTCAGAAATGTGAAAAATTGATAAAACAATGTTGTGTTTTTGTTTTTAAGCTTTCTTATCAGTAAATTATCACAAGCCTTATCACTTAATAATTGTTAGAATGAGTCAATATGTTTCATATTTTTAAAAGACCTTCACTTAAGGTAGCTGGAAACTGGAAGTATAGGAGGTAAAAGACCCAATCCTTGTGCCATTATAGCCATGAAATGAGGGCATTAGTCTAAATTAGCATTTCTCAAAATATTACATTAAATAGCATCATAGACACATCTGTGATTGGGAAAAGCACTAGATTAAATACAGTTAAGGAGGCCTGATTCTGAACTGCAGGACTTCCCAGGATCTTTTCCGAGTAAACTGACAAGGGGGCAGTGCCTTGTAGCTGTCCTCGTCTGTCTTACGTGGAATGGACATCGGAATTAAGGGCATTTTGTGAAGCAACATCCTATATAAGGAGGTGTTTTAAACTAACAGAAGGACTTACAGAACTATACTATTTAAGACTATGCATGTAAAAAAGTTATGCACCCTGACTCACTAGCTGAATATTGGGTTTTAAAAGAACTTCAGACTCATCTATAATAAAGGAGAAACTCCTTTCTCTGCTGATAGTAGGATTTTTCATTCTAATTTTTTGCTGTTCAATATACAGAAACAACTAAACTTTGTTTTTGTATTTCTTAAATTGCATAATTCTTTTGGAAAATATATAAACCTCAGAAGCTGAATCTAACTTAGACAATTATTTCAGGTGCAACACATCGGTAATTGATCTATTTTTAAAATTAGTGCCATTGTTACTTTGATATTCTCTTTCCCTTGGCTGAACACATCTAATACAGTAGATAAGAAACTTTGAAATGTCTTTTTTCTATGTTAAGTGTTTATATTTTCATAGGCCTGGCATCTGTTTAATTAATTTTAAGACAGTGGACCTGGAGGGCTGGTTAGAGCTCAGATTGCTGGGCCCCACCCACAGCTTGGGACTCCTTAGGCCTCAGATGCAGCAGAGAGTTTGCAGGCCTAACCGGGTGATGCTGACACTGCAGGTCCAGGTAGCACACTTAAGAACCACTACTTGCATAGATTCCGATTCATGAGTGCGTAGCTGGGTCTCTCTGTGGGCTGAGGTTCCTCAGTCAGGCCCCCATCAGGAGCCTTACAGGAGCAAAGGGAGCTGGCTATCTCCACTGTCTCAAAAATATGTCACCTTTGTATTAATTCCTAGGTTCTGCCGCAATAGTCTCATTTCCCAAAAACTAACAAAATGTTCCCATCCTTCAATGTTTTCCACTATCAGCTAACAACGTGTGGGTCATTAGATTCCACAGGTGGTCTGCACTTTGGATTTCTTTCTCTTTAATCACTGCCTTTTATTTGCCCAGATAACTCAGTCCCTCTCTTACCCAGCATGCTTTCAGGACCATGCCTCTTTCCCAGCATCATCTGCCTCTCCACCAAATGGGACGGCACTGCTAGCCCGTATGAAATGGAGCCTGTACTCGCTCCTGAGTGCATTCACTGCACAGACGTTTGTTAAAGGCTTGGCATATACTGACTATGACAAAAATTCTGCATTCGTGGGATTACATTGTCATGAGGGAGATATAAAATAAACATGGAAATAAGTAAGTATGGTATGTTCAAGAAGTGATGTGTAAATTGGAGAAAGCAATATAAGGTAATGGCCAAGAAAGTGACTGGAAATGAAATGTGTTTTAGCTACCCTGGAAACACCTCTCTGAGGAAGTAACATGAAGCTGCAACAGAACTGTTGTGATGGAGGCAGTAATGCAATGGATGTAGAAAAGGGCATTCAGGCAGAGAAAGCATCAGTTCCAAAGCAGAAAGAAGTCCAGGGTGGCTGAAGTCAGTGAAGGAGTCAGGGAGGGAAAGGGCTGAAGGGGAATTCGGGGGTGGGGTGGCAAAAGTTTTCATAAGGCATTTATAACCACATGTTCTTCTCTCTTTCTCTCTCTCTCTCTCTCTCTCTCTCTCTCTCTCTCTCTTTCTCTCTCACACACACACACACACACACACACACCTGGCATACAGCCTAGAAGACTGGTATGAGACTCAACACAGTTCCTTTGACCAACAGCAGTTAAAATATCAGAAGAATTTTTAAAAATCCTCACCTGAGGATATGTTTATTGATTTGAGAGACAGAGAGATGTGACAAATACTGATTGGTTGTCTCCCCTATGCACCCCAACTGGGGATTGAACCCGCAACCCAGGTATGTGCCCTGACCAGGAACAGAACCTTCAACCTTTGGGTGTATGACACGCCATGGGATGACACTCCAACCAACTGAGCCACCTGGCCAGTGCCAGCAGCATTTGATAGAGGAGAAACTGCAGAGCAATAACAGAATTCACTGTTTAGCCTTTGGAGCTGGCTGTACTACAACGCACAAGAAATCATACACAGCTCTTATTTCAGAATCTGGATACATTAAATCATACATAACATTTCCCCTCTTCATAAAAGCTGAGTTAAGGGACCACTCTCAGTATTGATACATAGTAGTGCTAGGATGGGTACAGCCTTCCTACTCAATCAAGTCAAAATTCTAAGTGAAGAGGGGGCAAAACTATGTCAGAAGTGTGTCTTACAGCATTATTTTACACAGACAACATTCACTAATAGCAGTGATTCTAACAAAGTTGACAAAATAATTTCCAGCAAAATAATAACTACTATATGAAACACACACACAGAAACACACACCTACCTTCAGGCAATTTGAAATAATTATGAATCAGAAATTAGCCTAAAGTGAGAGTTATATGCTTTCAACAAACCCCACAAGAAAAGCATCGAGCGTACTGTACTGTACCTGATAATTTAAATTATGTTTCAATCTTTACATCATTAGCCTGCAGGTACATCTGAGGGTATCCAAATTGAAAGGAATTTATCAGCCAGAGTTCTTTTCAAGTAAAGAACATAAATCTGGTTTATAATTTTGCTTTCCATATATCAAATCTTGCTCCCAATTAACCTAAAATTAAATATTCTCACCAGCAATGCCATTTTTTTTGGTATATAGAGTTTTAAGAGTCTTGAAGTCTTGAAGCAAAATCACCTTAGTGTTTTGTAAATGTTCCAAAATAATTATTGTATCAAAATAAAGTCCCTTTCATTTGTACTGTAAAACTCCTAGGACCTCATTTATGAAATTGCTCGATACGCCCCTCATTATCATATATATGCCGATGACATTACCTGTCTGCGTCAACGGTCACGTCGTGAACCCCTCTCTGAACGGCGTCCCTGGAAGTCACCGTGTCTGGCATTCGGTTCAGACTTCTCGTATACAGGTTGAGTCCTCCATCTGTCATGTACCTGAAAATAAACATGCGATCAATCAGCAGAAAATTAAATGGCCTCATCTGTGTAATTGCACTTAATAAGCAAATTGTGTTCACATTTTTCAATAATTATGCAAATATCCTCTATTATAGTTTCTTCTACATAAACGTTATACTCACTAGGAAAAATCAGAATATGTTCGTTTATTAGAAAATCAATCTTCCTCACTACAACAAGTAACTAGAGCCAATTACAAAACCTTCTGTTTTCCCCCTTTTGTCATCAATATTTTGAACGTGCTTGTAAATCACACAGCTCTTAGCAAACTATAGTAAGATCATGTCATTTTTGAAGCACTGATGGCCAAGGGGTATGAACATTAGTAGACCTAAGATTAACTGATTTGATAAATAGAAAATAGGCTACAATTGGCCACTATAATAAAATAATAACCAAGATGCATTAAGTATTTAATATGTTGCCAGGAACTTCTCAAATAGTTTACATGTAATAACATTATTATCTCCACATTAGAGATAAAAATAGTACTCACAAAAAAGGTTAAGGATTTACACAAGGTCACTCAACCAGTCCTGGCAGAATTGAGAAATGGATCTAAAAAGTTTGCTCCAGAAACTGTGATCTTAGCCATGTACTGCTATCTGAACTGAAGGGCCACACTGTCTGCCCCACTTCCTGTCTCTGAGGTCGAGGTCCCTCCTGTCACAGGACCCCCACCAGCACCCGGGGCTGGCACAGCCTCAGCCAGCTTGCTGTTAGGTAATCCTGCTTGACCAAGGAGGATTAGAACAGGGTGTTTAATCTCACCCGGCCTGCTAGGCCAGTTGAATTTTTTTTTTTTCTTGAGAACTGCGATAAAGACTCAATCTATGTGAATAGAGTTAATAACAATGAAAACCCAGACGTTGTGGGTATTTGTCTCCACTAGATGCAAAGAGTCTCAGAGAAGGCTTGTCAGCAAAGTAAAAAGAATGATGCAGGTGCACCCAAAAAGCAGACAAGCTTGCCCACGTGGTTTCAGCCTCACAGCTCGCCCTTTGGCTCCAGGAGATATCCTTGCTTCTTGATAATCATTGCCCATTTAGTTTAAATTCGAGTTGATTTCACTTTTCACTATCAAAAAATTTAATCACAATCATACTGAACATTCACCAAATTGCTATACTAGGATTATGAAATTGGCTTATTATCTACATGATTAGTATATTCTGTAATACTCGTTGAAGGACCTTGAATAAGTCTCATAAACTGTGTATCCATTTTTTCCTCTGAAAATGGGAAGAATAAAAGCTCCAGCAGGTAGGTTTGGTGACGATTAAAGAAGAAATACATATGCGAGCCCTCTAGATTACCTTATTCCCAATCTTTCCTGTACATTTTGAAAAGAAAACATGAATTTTATATACAAAACAATAACACTAAGTCATAATGCATTATCCTTACAAGGTATTCTACATGGTTAATTTTCCTGATAAGTGAAGAATTTATTTCCACCAAAATTAAAAAGCAAAAAGGGGACTTTGGCTCCAAAGTGCATAGAACACTGACATACTCTTTTAAACAGAGAGTACTAGATGAGATTTAACTTTTCTTGATCATGAATTCCCGATTATGAGCACCACTCCCTGTACTCTGTTGAGTGATACAAAATAGTACAATTAAAGAGTAAAGGGATAGTTGACCTTCTCAATGTGGTTATTGCCTCTTCTCTTAAGGTGGAGTATATGGAATTTCTGATAAAGTAAAAGTGTTTAGTAGCAAAAATTTTTCTCACTCTCTTTTTAAAATTGTGTTTTAAAAAGGCGAGGATCAGAGCAAATCTTTAGCAATCTTTCTCCAGAAAATGAGATTTTTTTTTTAAGCTATCAACGTACTTAATCCTAAACTTAACCTCTGGAGGAAGTTGTAACATTACATGTTATGTTTTACATCTTATAGGTCTGTTAGTCATCTGTGTATCTCCAAAAATGTTCAGTAAAGTGCTTTGTATATTGTTTGGGCTCAACAAATATATTAAATGTTTGTTCAGCTGAATTTTAAAGGCTTCCACTTTGTAGGAAGGAACCATCACATCTGGTCTCAGCAAGTTTACCCTGTAATCGTGATGCATGTGAAAGGAAGTAAGATGAAAGACCACTTCTATTAGAAACATACCATTTCAATTATTCAATATTTAGAGAAAAGTTAAGTTCTATAGAAAAAGATTAACTGCTTTAAAACTAATTTTCAAAATTAAAAAAAGTATATAAAACTTCCAATTAGAAAAAAACTATTTTTTCAGGAAGCCTTTCAAAGGACATTCATTTCTCTTTGGCTCTTCAATTTTCCAGTTAACATCAAATAGGTTTAAGACAGGTATTAATTGAACCCCCAAAAAGCCAGTGTATAAATTCCTCTGTTTACATGCACTCTGTCATTTGAATGTTGGTGTGGCATTTTCACAATAGAACCATGAGTTTATTTGAAAAATTAAAACAGGCATCACATGAGTAAATAAATTTTCAATTTAAATTTTTCTTGGTAATTTCTTCTTTTCATTCTTTCCAGAGGATTTAAAAATCTAAAAGAACATAAATTTCATTGTTCCCCTGGAAAAATTATGCTATAATCTGGGAGCTATAAATGTTAGGGAATCATTTTGAAAGAATAATGGAAAATTTAAGAAGTATTTTTTTAACAATGTTATATCTTCAAAACTATCAGCTAAGATAAGTTTAAGAAGAAGTAATAGTTATAAGGAAGACTGGTACAAACAAATGTTTTAAAGGAAACTTGTGAAGGTTAAAGACAAAAATAATTTCTCTCAGCTCTGGCTGGTGTGGCTTGGTGGATTGAGCACTAGCCTGAGAACTGAAAGGTCGCTGGTTCGATTCCCAGTTAGGGCACACGCCTGGGTTTGGGGCCAGGTCCCTAGTTGGGGGTGTGTGAGAGGCAACTGCAGATGTATCTCTCACATATTGATGTTTCCCTCCCTCCCTTTTCCTCTCTCTAAAAGTAAATAAATAAAATCTTTAAAAAGGTTTCTCTCCAACTATGAAAGTCTTAGGCTAATTTTTGCCATGTTCAAATTCTATAAGCTATAAAATGATTCACATTAAAAACCCCAATAGTCTCACAAAGCATTTCCAATTCCTCCTCCCTTCCACTGTCAACTCTCTTTTTCTTCTGCACAGACAGACCTGACATACTTAAGGCATATTTCCTTTAGGTGCCTGTTTCCAAATCAGTACTTCCAGGCCCTATGGAGCCACCCTGTTCCAGAATGAGATATTCAACTGCTTCTTATGCATAAATGTGAGGATTTCCCACAGGCCTATCAACAATAGCATAAACTCTTCTTGTCAGTCACCACCCCTACGTGTTACAAGAAGGCATCTGTTCAAATCTGTGAATCTGCATAACTATGCTCTAGTTTTGTCTGAAATCACTGAAATGGGGGAAAAAAGATATCAACATAAAGATATATAATGCTACCATCACAGCTACTCCATGCTTTCTAAAGAAAGATTTACAGAGAAATATGTTTATGCACATATATGTTTAAATAATAAAAATATCAATTTTCACATGCCTATTACCTGGCATCCAAAACAGAACATTTTCTACTTCTTCAACGCCCATATAGGCTCCTTCCAATAATATCCCCAAATCTCCCTTCCACAGAAATCCACTGTGCTGGGCTTTGTGTTAAGGATTCCTTTACTTTTCTTTATAGTTTTACCACATGGGCATGGATCCTTAAATATCTATACATTGCTTAGCATCTGTTGGATTTGAACTTTAAATAAATTGAATCGTAATATATGTATTTTTGTGACTACTTTCCTTCACTCAAAATTACATTTTTGCAAATTATCTATTTTGATGTACTACTCATTTTACAGGCATGCAGCTCTGTTTTACCAATGCACTCCATAATATGGACATTTGAGCTGTCTTTCCTTCTCAGCTGTTACAAACGATGCTGCCCTGAACATCTGCACTCACACGTTACAGGCTGGCGCTTATCTGAAGTCTATAGCTACGAAGAGACTCACCAGGTCCTAAGAGACACATGCAGGCGCTAAGTCGTACTAGTCACTGATAAATAGTTCTCAAACTAGTTTCAGAGTAAACTCCTGGTTACCAATGGATGAAAATTCTCAAGTTCCATCCAGATTACCAAGCAGGTAAATAATATTTTTACTTTGTAGTGGGCCATTTTTGTTTTATCTTTGAAATGTCTGTTTATGCCTTTTGCTCATCTTACTATTAGATTCTATGCTTTGTTTTGTTGGTTTGTTTTTTCTTTCCTCACTGATACTAATCCATTATTAATTATATGTGTTGCATATGAGGTTTCATACAGATATTTTCTCTTGGTTATTTTTACATGAAATTAATTTTTCTAAATAAAATAAATTTGGTTTAAAAACCTGATTTTACACAGTAAAGGCTTCTATTATTTTTGTGTAGCATTTAAAAATATGGCAATTAGCTTTTGACATTTTTGACTCTGTTCCCATCTCCCAGTTCTATGCGGACTGCCTTTTTGCCTTATGCCGTGTTCTGTTCAGTTTGGGACACTGCCCTGAAAGGGAGCTGCAGATGGGCAGTTTAATAAATTCATAGGAACGAGATTGCTCCATTCCCTCAGACAAGACCTTCAATCCGTACTGTTCCCAGCTGGTCACGTGGTCAAAACCCCTCTGAGCTTCAGCGGCTGTCTTTAGATCTAAATCCCTGTGTGCTTTCTCCTCAGTTTCTCTTGGCTGTTCTTGGGTTCTCCTGTTTTCAGCATTATCAGATGCCCCACTGCTACCCTCTATAACTTCTCACAAACATGCTGAGACCATGCTGGTCCTTTGGCCCCTGGCTGTTTGTCCCTAATTGCTTATACGTTGGTTTTGAGATGATACCTTGTCGTCATCTTTTTGTGTTTGTGTAAAGAGTAATCATGATTTTTTCGTTTTGCTATCCAGTTGCTTTCTCTTTTTTTGTGAGGATCTGGGAAGATTCCAAACCTATGCTTCTACCTTATATTCTTAGGATACTATGTTTTTACATTCCATATCTCATATTACCCATTGTCTGTTACAGTGAGCTATTTTTTATTTTTATTTTTTATTTAATTTTTATCTTTATAATGAGCTATTTTTTAGTGACATGAAGACACAGGGCATCTGAAGTGTTTAGATGTTTTGTTTTGTTTTATTTGTTTTGTTTTAATCTCAAAGGAACTCTAGTTCAGCATTTTCCTTTCAACAGATAACATTAAGAATTGTCCCCTAGATCAAATGCACGAGCTAAGAAAACTACATTAATAATTCATGATTGCTATAAAGATCTGTTATGTTTGTTTGTAAAAAAACACACACACACACACACAAAACCAACTCCTTGGAGAGAAGTGTGTACAGTAGACAAGTGGACAGTCTCACAGGGTCAGTGGGATGGCTGGGAGTTCAGACTGGAGCCTGACTTGCTTAGTTTCAAGTCCAGCATTGCATGCTTCAAGAAATTTTGAATTCTCAGAAAGCAGATTAACTAATTTCCTGAGTTTTACCTAAAGTAACTTAAACTTAAAATGCACAGAACATTGTCTAGCATGTAGTAAGTGCTTTGTAACTGTTGGCTAGAGTCACCAGCTATTTTTCCACCAGAATTTCCACTAAAAGAAAGCTCATATCTAGAATATAAAATTAGTTGGAGCATTAGAGTTAGGAATCTCTGGTTCACCATGTAAATCCTCGTAACCAGCTCGGGTAACCCTGCCCCTTCCAAGGTTATTCACCCTTCAGTCCTCGCCAAGCTTACCGAAGGAGAACGGAGGGTGGATCAAGGGAAAAGCAAAATTTTAAAAACCTTCTTCAAAAATTTCATTCCACAGAATTAAGTTTCTTTGTGTTTGGGCCATGTGACTTAAAGGAGAATTTTAGGTCATCTTCTTGGCCTATTTATTACTACGACACCTGCTGATAATTTCAATTTTCACCCAATTAAAATATGTAACTTTTCCCCCAATATTCCAAGGTGTGCCCTTTTTTGCTTCATAAGTAAATATTTTTTTCGAAGAGACTCATTTTAAGTAAGAGGCCTTCCTTGGACTAATTCCTAATTACTGGCAGACTCACATCCTCATGTTTAAAGTAATTTTCAAGAGAAGATACAAATTAAGCCTTTGCATGGATTCAAGAAACTTTGAACTCTCCGAATGCTGATTAATTTTCTGAGTTCTATCTAAAGTACATGAAAAAAAATGAAACTCTATTCCTTTTACTTTATGACATTCCTGTGGTTACATGAGGGGAAAAACCCCCTAAATTGAACATTTTCATGGATCACTGTCCTGTGAGCCCTTTGTCTCTTTAATCACTAAACCATACTTTCAAGACTTGGGAATAAGAAGTTAACTTTGTGACTCAATTTTTTCAAAGATTATAGCACAGACATTTTTTGTGACCCTTTTTTCTTCATTAAGGAAAACATCATTAAATTAAATTTTCCCTATGAAGTCTCTAGCTCTGTCATCTTTATAGCTTTCAGTTCTAGGCTGAGAGTCCACAGGATGCCAGCAGTGACACACTGCATCACCTGGTGAACAGTGATGTACAGCACGTCCTGGGTGTCCCCACACAGTGCCTGCTAGTCGCACATGACACATGAGCTGAGACCAGCCATATCACCTGCTGACCACATCTACTCACCTCCCACCCAGGGAACAGAACTCTGAGTCATGTGTTTAAATTTCACCATCCTATACTCTATCATGGAAAAGAGAAAGTGGTAAAAATCACCAGAGGAAATTTTCATAAAGGATTCATGTTATTTTTTACTTATTTACTTAGACATTGAATATGAATAACCACTGGTCAACAGAAAACATATGGATCACTAATGCATATTTAAAAGGACTCATTTGCTGACCTCTCCAAGAATTCATTTGAAAGACTGATAAAGAACAAAAATGGAGAACAGAAGTCTGAATTGGGTTTCCATTAAGGCATGAAGTAAGTAGGAAGGACAGTGGATATAACACTTTTTTTCTCTTTAGTGAATTGAGCAGAGACTAGCCAGCTCTCATCAAAGCAACTTCCTCTTCCTCCTGGGCACACAGCTGACCCGTATTCCCTGCCCTGGCTTAGTTAGATGTGGCCTTGTAGCTGTTCTGGATAAGGGAATGTGGGTAGAAGTCATATACACCATTTCCAGGCCTGGTATATGTGGAATATTCTTACACCAAGGCTCTTCCTCTCTTTGCCATCTGCCTGTTGAATATTAATGCCCAGGGTGACATTGGAAACCTGGTTGGATAAAGCAGAATTACTGACCATCCACCTTAGTCTATGAAAGACTATATGGTGCCCATTCCCCAACTAAAGGTCAGAAACACCAGTGAGGGTTTTATGCAAAGGAGAAATGAACTTTATGTTAAGTTACTGAGACTTTGAGATTTCTCTGCTACAGATATTAGTGTTAACTAATATACAGCTAGAGTCCTGGAAAATACAAAATGCTTGTGACCATAGGTGTGCCTATGATATATAATCATATGCAGAAATCGGCTGTTTAAAAATTTCCTTAAAAATACTTATCTAAGAGTATATGCACACACTTACATATATATATGTCTATGTATTTCTATTCATTTATTGAATAAATGAGCACATAAAAATATAAAAACACCAGCATGTAAGTCACATATGAGAAGGCCCTGTGTCTAATGATTAACCACTGCACACACAATGCCTAGAATGTTGCCTGACACATAGGATGAGCTCAAGAAAAAATTTCAGTACATACATACATACATACATACATAAGTTCATTGTTCCTCTCCTCTCTATATTCTTTACCCAGGAGTCCTCATGTCTCCCATCACCTACTATCTCCTACATGAGATTATACCCATCATATCTCTACCCTGGACACTACTTTTGCTTTATTCCCCCAATGGTGCAGAAACCTTTAATCTGGACTTTTATTTTGATTTTTTCCTTTGACACAAACTGGCTTTACCTGGTGCCCTGACTCACCCACTTCCCTCTCCCTTGCTTGATCATTAACCCCGGAGGACAATGAGGTTCTGACCAGTACCCGTAGTCTTAGAAACAAGGTCATGGGTCTATTGATTGTTGAGACAGAGTTTTCAATCAAACTAAACATGAATATCTTGGCCTAGTTGTGCTTTAGCTCTGGACCAAGGAAAGCAGGACGATCCCACACAACAAATCCTTGTGAAATTAAACAGAACACCTCCATGGCTGCCGGGAGGACCAGATACAATGAAGAGTTACCCCACAACCTAGCGCCAGCCCATCAGCAGAGATCATGACCCTAACTCTATTAGCCACCACAACTAATGATTTTTTCCTCAATATAACTCATGTTGAAGAAGCCATTGAGGAGCCAGGGCTTTGTGCATGTGCTACCTGTGACTCCAGGTGTGCTACTTTCTCCTTAATAAACCCTTCCTTTCTTGGCTGCAAATTCCTGTCTTCTTGGGCTTTGATGCATGCAGGCAACTGGACCCCTTCAGTCCAGTAACACCCCTGTCTCCAACTCTGAGTTTTCACCTCTGTACTAATCATCTCCTCTCTTTGCTTTCTCACCTATTTTCTCTGATGGTATCATTTTCTGTTTCCTGAGCCTATAAAATGGGCATCTTGTCTGAATCCTCTGCCTCTCTTATAACCTCATGAGTATCCCATCCTGTGTTTGTAAATTTTACCTTGGTGGTACCTCTCGTATCAAGCCCCACACCCCTCCAACCCTATCAATGGAACTTTCTTATTTCTGGGTTTATGACTGTGGACCTGAATTCTTGCAATAGTGCCTGAAATTTCTCCCTAGATCTTGTCCCCTCAATCCCTTTTGCAGATTTCCCCTAAAGTGCTCATTCAAAAACCATCATCATCTTCATGCACTGTGACTATTAGGTAATTTCCTCTAAGAAACAGTGCTTCGTGCTTGCAGTAATGGTGAGGGCTGTCACAACAGTCTCTATCTCTCAGATCTTATCTTTAAATATCCAGGTTCTATGCATCTCAGTTAAGGGAAAGGTAATTGAATGTTATCTAATCCAATTATCCTTCTGCTTTGAAAATTATATTTTTGTCAAGGTTGCTGAATAACATATCTTCTGCAATATTTATACTTTCCTTACAAGTTTTCTTAATATAGTTCTCTCCTCTCTAGCTATCTAAATCAAGGACCAGAATTAAACTGTTTCCTTATTCACTCCTTTCTAATTCATGCCAGGATTTAGTGTTTTCTCCTTATTCTGAACTCTCAGCTCAAATATTATTTGTGTGGACCTTTGGAAATTACACAATGTATGGAAAGTGTCCCTTGATGTCTGATTTAAACTGCTCCCAAGATACACTTCCTTTTTACCTGGTAAGCATTTTCCATGTGTATAAATAAACCCAGTCAACCCTCATTATTCTCAAATTCCATACTCAGGAATCTGCCTCCTGTCAAAGTCTGTAGCCCCTGAAGCAAGACTCGCAGCCCTGCAACGCCCACTCAGGTGGTGAGAAGTGTGAGGTGCCCTGTGGGTGTTTCCAGCTGAGGTCGAACAAGGCCACACTCTGCCTTCCTGTTTCCGCTCTCCCACTTCAAATAAGTGCCTTTTCAGTCTATTTAGAGCTACCTTTTCTAAATGTTTATGCTTCCTATTGGAGATTTTGCTGTTTCAAATGGCCCCCAAGTATAGTGCTGAAAAGTTGTCTTGTGTTCCTAAGTGCAAGGAGCCTGTGATGTGTCCTATGGAAAAATATGTGCTAGATAAACTTCATTCAGGCACGAGTTACACTGCTGTTGGGGTGAGTTCAATGTTAATTAATTGACAAATACATATTAAATAATAAATAAGGTATCTTTCAACTGAAATACACATAAAACAAGATTACATATTGATCCATTGATGAAAATGTTATGACCTGAGGGAATGGTTCAGTGTTCACTACTTCAGTGTTTATGGTGCCTTGATAGAATATAACTACCATAAATAATGAGACTGACTGCGTATGTGCATATGAGTATGTAGATATATGTATATATATGAATTATATAACTGCACATGTACATTGATGTATATAAGTAAATGTTCATCCACTAGTAAATATAAAAGTGAGAACACACATATGCCCCCATTTAAAGAAACAGGGAGAGAAAAGAGAGGAAGGTATTAAGGGAGAGAAGAATGAAGAAGAACGACTGGATAGACAGAGGACAGAAAGTCCCTTATTCTTGTGTTGCTGCCATGTTCCCTGAACTGGGTCTTCCCTTCTAGGTGATGCTAAACACTCAACATAATTAATGATAACAACTATCAATTAGCATGATTATTAATAATATATATAATTATGATGATGATAAACTTATTGATCACTTATATTGTGACAGGGTTTGTGCTATGTAAAATGTTGTGGGTTATTTGCTTCATTCCAAAATATTTCATGGAGAGTCTTCAATGTTAGCACTTTTATAGGTGACAAAAATGAATTTCAATAAATTAAGCCTCTAAGGAGTCCACAAATAGCAAACAATAGAAAGGGATTTAAATGGGGAATTCTGAGTTCAGTGGAAACTCAATCACTTCCTACCTTCATCAACCATAATCTGTGTCCCTGATTATAAATCACTAGAAAGTCAGGTAACACGGCTACCTGGGATGCACTGGTGGTTATCAGAGCAGAGCTATACATCTGGTTACAGTCTCCTCTATACTTTTTAGGTCTTTTCACACTCCAACAAGCTTTTCATGTAAAGTCAGGAAGGGTTTAGTCATGTAGAAAAGTGATTTCTGACAATGGTCTTCAAATGTACAAGGACAAAGAAAGAGTAAGTAAAAACCCAGACTCACATGAAAATAATGCAGATAAGATTAATTAGGAAGCTTTTCCTGGCATTACAGAGCCTGGGTTTTAATGTCAGAACCGCCTGAGTTCTAATGTGAGTCTGGTCTTTTTTTAATGTATACAATTAGGCCAGTTAGGATCAGTTTACTTATCTGTAAGACAAGTATAAAAATACTCACCTCATAAGGGCTGGTGGTGGAAGGTTAAATGAATCAGTGTCTTTAACATATTTAACAACAGTGTAATAGGTCATAGGAAGTGTTCAAAAGGGCAATTACAATAGTTGATAAAAGTAGTTTTAATAGAACTACACTATTGTGCCCATTGAGGCTCACTCACCCTCAGATTGAAATAAATACTCCAAATTGACAAAGTACTTTAAGATTTTTATAATCATAACATTTTTTGGAATCTATTAGGAAACAGAAAGAAAACAGGGGCTAAGATAAAGAAGCAAATCTGAGATCATCACAATAAATAGATGGAAACATTCAACTCTAACATGGTTTTCCCCCAAGTTAGATTGGAGGTACATAATTTAAGAACACTAGAAAAATATTTGTTTCTCAATGCAGTTACAGGCAGCTTTGAGAAGCACAAAGAAAAGGAAAAAGAAAAAGAAAGAAAGAAAGAAAGAAAATCAAGCAGCTCAGCGCAGTAAAACTCCAGTCTTCTTCCCATGTCCTTCACTATGAAATCTGTCATCTAAAAAGCACATGAAACACAAGGCACACATGTTTCTCTAAACCAACAACAGAAAAAATTAAAGGCTGTTAATAAAGAGATTTTAGAGATCTTTTACTTTTCATGAATGAGCAGAAGAGAGGACCTGAAATACCCCAGCACCTTAGATTTCTCGCACTTTCTAACCCACAGGCCCATCATAACTGACGCCTCTCAGCAGACCACTTTTCCTGGCAACATGATCCTGTTAGAGAGCCGGGCCCAGGGCCACTCACCCACTGTTGATGTCATCCGTCCTGAGAGTCTTCCCGAGGATATCTCCATCACTCATGTATCCGCCAACATCGACTTCAGAAGACATGTCCAGGTCACTGCTGGCTTTCTCACTCATGTCAATTTGCGACATGTTTCCCAGGCGAGAGACAGCGGCTCGGCGGAGAGGCGTTGTGTACATGAACCTGGAGGGGTCCGTGTGGATGAACCGACTCGTACCGCTACGGGGGTAGCCGGCCCCCAGGGAGGGAGCATCTCCAGCCTGCAGTCGAGGACACGCCTGGCCCAGCCTCCAGGTCATGGGGGTGGGTCGGCTTGTCAAGTTGGGTATGGTCCTTCCATTCACTTCCGTTGTCACTGTGCTGTCAAATGTTGTCTCCAGAGTGCTGTCAAATAAAATGGAAAAATAACTGGACTCTGGTTCACCTGGGGACATTTATGAAGAGTGCACGAAGACAGGAAAGGCTGGAATTGGAGTCATTTCTTAGAAGGCTGTGATTTTCATGAAAGTCAAATTATATATTTATAATGAGATTCTAAACACCTTTGTGGGGGTTAAAGTGTGGGAAAGAGGATTCATTAGCTGTGTTTTGCTTTATTGCTTCAAAAGAAAGGCTATCATTACATTTTAGATAAAATGAAACATTGTTTCACATTCTCAACAAACTTAATTTACCCTATCCACAGCCTTCCTGGAACTATTCTGGAAGTTAGCTCCAGCGATGTTTGCAAGTCTCTCTACCACGCCTCTGATGCATTTCAACAGCAACTTCTGCAACTGTTCTTAAGGGCAGGCATGACAATCTACTTAGTCGTGATGATGGTAGTTTCAGCAGCTAATTCAGTTTAAATGGGAAATTATACTGAAAAAAAAAAAAAAGGTGGATAGGAGAAAAAGGTGGAGGTTGTGTGCTCAGAAGTAACCAGTTGATTGTCCTGTGAAATTTAAGTGGGAAGATAAGAAAGGAAAGCTAAAATTCGTTTTCTATCATCATGAGAAGTTAAGTTCTTTACTGGCCCCAAATTATGCAGAATTGAGAAGAAACCTGTGGCTTATCTGGGTCCCTCGAAGACTGGACATAGTCTCTTCTAAATTCTGCCTCAAATCTGCTATGTTTTTGACTGTTCTCATTCTCCTTGTTTCAGGGTCTTCACCTAGAAAAATAACAGAATAATTCGCTTGTTATTCATGTCATTCACTGTCCTGAGAATAATTGTACACATATATAAATAATGTAAATTCTTTTTTCAAAAGTAAAATGATAGGTAGAAAATTCCAAATGAATATTATCACCTAAAATTATCACTCTTTCTACAAATAAAATGAGAACAGAAACAAATGTAATATTGTAAGTAATAATTTGAGGTGATGGTAATAGAATAATACTTTGTAGGTCTATGACCTTAATCACTGCAAAATGAGAGAGCCATTTGGAAATACACTGTATATTACTCTGTTACTGAGCTCAGATTTAAAAATCTGAAATTATTTGAATACTAATTATTTCTGTAGCTATTTGTTTCTAAGAGCACTTAGAACAGTTGAGATAAACTTGCCTTATGTATCAAGTATATGTTTGGACTCTGAGATAAGAAAAAGGATGGAGGCCTTTTCTTACGGGCACAAGGTCTTCTTTTCTTCCCCCTTCATTTTAATTTTTATTTTTTCCTCCAGCTACAATGGCTTAGTGTTTTCTCTTTGTTCTTCCTCACCTTGTTCTCTGAAGTCCTGGCTGGGAATTTTATCAGTGGAACTTCCGAAGACTGATGCTCTCATTGCATGAGACCAAGGCAGTCATGGGCTCATCAGTACTGTCCGCACCTGGTTGTAGGTACCATTCCTGCATTTGCTGCACTGCAAGTGGTCAGTGTTGGTGCCCTCTCTCTAGGCCACTGGTGCGCCCACATAGCCTCCTGGGTCATGGCTGTCTTCAACTCCCTCAGCTCATCATTGGCCATTTCCTCTCTGTCACCTTGGCGATGAGGTCAGCAGTGATGGCCCCACCGAGCAGCTGCTGCAGGCATGGGTGCTGGGATCCTTGAGCTTGCTGATTCGGCTGTGCATGCAGTTCCAGTACTTCCTGTCTGTACTCTTGAGCTCCTGTTAAATATCATCTTCGAAACCTGATGTCATCTTGTCACAGCTGACTCCATAGTCTCTGTAATTATCATCCACCTTCACGGCCACTGAGAGCATCTCCACACACTTGTCCAGGACAGGGTCCCCTGTGAGAGAGCAAGCTGCCAAGAGACCAACGAAGGGAGCAAAGGTGGGGATCGAGCGGTTGCTGGGTATTTTGTGGGGTCCCTGCCTCTGATTTGCAGCTGTTTGATCTTTCCATCGATGATGGCGTTTTAGGGCAGGAGGTGACAGAGGACCTGAGTCCACAGAGTTTCTGTTGTCTTTGGGCTCTTTCCTTAGTTTTTTCCTTAGAGGAGAAAAGTCTGCCTCTGGCTTCCCAGTGGAACGGTTAAGCCCTTTTCCTTTCTTCTCAGCTTTTCCTCTTTTCTTTCATTTTTCTCCTCTGGGCTAGCCAGGGGAGTCCAGTAGCTGCTGCCAGTTTTTGATGAGGACTTTGGCCCAGGCTGCCACCTCTTTATCTGAGCAGTGCTTGCAGAGCCTGTTCACAGCGACTCCAAGCCTGGTTGTCTGGCACAGCTGGACGGACATCTGGAAGCTGTTCAGCTTCTTCAGAAGGTCAAGAGCCCCTTCTGTGTGCATCCTAGCTACCACGTTGTCCAGCCTTTTGGCGATTCTCAGCAGCTCCTCTTCCTGGGCCACGTTGGCCCACGACACCCAGCAGGGTGAGGGTGCAGGGCAGCAGCTGGGCCTCGGGAGCAGGAGGCACAGAGTCAGTGGGTGTGAACCCACGCCAAGGCAATACCTCTTTAAGTCCTTTAATCTGGTAGATTCATGGACCAAGACTTACAACATTGAAAGGCTTTATTTTTAATTATGTCTCTACTTCCTACAGGGAACCAAATCATCCACCCACATGTTACACCAGGGTTCCAGTGAAGCCCTAGGCATCTAAACCTAGAATGTGATTAATGCACAGAAAACAAACACCCCTGCTGGCATGACCAATGCTGGCCTTTTACAACCACCGCCTGCCATTTGAGGGCAGAAGTGACCTTAAACCATTTTGTTTGTGGCCACATAAAACTGCCCAGGCCAGTGGCCATTTGAAGCTGATGTGTCTGGATAATGATAACATGGCAAGAGAGTAGAGAAAACAGTTTTTATTCTGTTTCATTTAGGCTCAAGAGGATTTCCAGTGATAAAAAATTTTAATAAGAAAGAAGAAAACAAGGAAGGAGGGAATTGGAATGGATAGATTAAGGGGAGGCAAGGTAAAGGGAAGGAAGGGGAGGAAATAAAAAGGTGATGGAAGGGACAGAAAAAGAGAAGGAAATGTGAAGTTAAAAAATGGGATATATTACATTCCACTATGAAAACTGTCACATAGAAACTCAAGATGAATATCTATAATCTGTTTTACGAATATAGGTAGATATTCGATCTGTTCACTTTCTTCCACAGTACTCATGTCAGATTTTTAGAAATACATAACAAATGCACCCATCTAACATTTTAATATAATTGTAGTGCCTGTGGGGATTTCAGAGGTTGTCTCGCCTTACCTCTTAGCCAGTAAATGAACTCATCTCCCTTTGGAGATGGCCACAAGCCTCTGCCTCAAGCCTCCCAGGCTCCTTCCTTTCCTGTAAAAGATGTCTCCTCCCAATGTTAGATATGTCTCATTGTGAAAACATTTCTAGGGACGAGTAATAATTTGCTTCCCTTTAACTTCCACCCAGTGTGCCAGTGGCTCTTAAGCGAAGCAACTTGGTATTCCCTTCACCGTGGCAGTCCCTCACATGCAGGAAGACAGCACCTGCGGATTCTCCTATTGTCTTCTCCAGCCAAACATCACTACATTGTTCCTTATTCCTCATTCTGGCTGGTTGCCAAGACAACCACCATTCTGCTGCCAGTCTATAAATCTCCCCCTTTCAATTTACAAAGTATTCAAATGATTAAAATATGCTTAATAATGGCATTATTGTTTCAAACTTAGAAAGGACAGAAAAACTCCCTAAATGTATTTTTAAGAACTAGTAAAACCCATGCTGTGCCCTCGTGCAAGTGGCACAGACCTCTCCTACACTGACTGGAGCCGAGCCATGCAGTATGGAACCTCATACATTTGCATTCCTTCAGACTCAGAACTCTAGCCGTACTCTCCCTGGAAATTCTTTCCATCCTTCTCTTCATAAAAATAACACAGTATGCTTGAGAAGTGGCTGGAAAGAAGTCTACCTTTTACTTTCAAATCATCTGGCAGAACCTTGGAGAAAAAGGAGGTTTTTGTAAGGAAAACCTTAAAAGGCAGAAAAAGAATATCATTTCAGTGGAAGGAAAGGCAGAGGCAAAGAGGAGATTTTACTCAAAGTACACAAAAGACACAGTGAAGAGACAAATGTAGAGAGGCGCTAAAGCTGATATTTGTAAGACTTCATACAGTCTAGAAGCCTTTGATTCTAAGTGATGACAAGAGACGAGACGTCTTCCAGGAGGAGAGTGCTGAGACTATCTTTTTCTGGAGGGGCGGAGTGCAGTCATCGACTTCACACGAGCTCCTGGAACACGCTGCTCCGTGTTCTCTATCCCCAACACGCTTCCCCCAGGAGAACTTTTCAGTGAATCTCCACCACTTGCCACTGGCACAGTATTAATTACATTGATATCTGAATTATTTTCAATACCTTTTTGTATAAACTTTAAGAACATTGTATTTCAGATATTCTACTTTTCTAAATATTTTTTTCACATCTTCATCTTTTAAACATCCTTCTTCTGGTCCAACAGGCATCTTAGACCCTTGGAGTTTTCCACTTGGATTCAGTATTTGTTCACATAGCTTCCCTCAGGTTTCAGAACCAAAACCTAACCTCCTTTCGGTGTTTCTCCAAACATCAACCCACTCATGACACTGCACTGCTCAGGACAATCCAATAAATGGATCCTTTCCTCCCAGCACTTGTTGAGCAAAACATAATTCCTGCTTCATTCATGTCATGAAAGATAATAACCAAAATAAAATGTATTGCAGTAAATGTCTTCAATGACATACAAAAGACAAGATACAATTAAACACACTTACAACCCCTAAGGATTGCTCAGGTCTGAAACATCCTGTAAACCTGTATCCAAATGCTGTCTAGAGGATTGGGGTTGGGGAGGGAATTACAACGAAAAAGCTCAAATGTAGGAGCATAAGTAAAATAAACATTTAGTAATCAAAGTTAACAGAAAATTGAACATGAAAAATTTACATAGTCACAAAAATGCTGTATTTCTCCCACCCCCACATCTCAAAGCTGTGTCAGCCACAACAGTAAGGGTTTACACCTATTTTCCAGAATGGTGCATTCTGCAATTCGCTTGGAGTTTTTGACGTTGGTGCAAACTGCTTTCTCATGCTTGTTTCCTCTATGAGTAGGGCATAGAATACTAGGCTTAATTTGTTGCTTTTGCAATTTTACTTAGTGGCAGACAAACTCCTTACTCTGTGTGATCTGGCTCTTATTTTGTAGGCTTTAATTATACACACTGTAATCAACACTGCCAGCCTTGTCACCTTTTAATAGGAAATCAAATTGCATATGAATGAACCTGATTCACAGAGGATTATGTCCTCCATACCATCCACATCACAAATGTTATTGTTTATAGTACAGCTCCCTGATTTATTTTGAGAAATATTCCTAATTTGGGGGATAACTCCAGCAGTGGTTTGGATGGAAATTTTTCAACTCATCAGTTGCCTTTTAAATATTCTCCTATAGAATTATAGTACAGACCCTAGTCTGTCTGATTTATTAGGATATCCAAGAGTAAAGAGTTGAACTCAAGGAACCCTGCCTGAAAATTAACTTGGAAGAGGCCATTTTGAGTCAAAAGCAAACCCTTGCCAGGGGCGTGGCAGAGATCCTGAAATCCCTGTGGGTGCTGGGCTTGCAAAGACTCACCAACTTAACATGCATCATTATTTAGGGAACTGCACTGGAATGCTCCATTGTCCTGATATGATTATTCACATCAGAGCTATTTGAATAAACTCTTCCTCCTACTTTCTCCTTTGCATTTTTGAGTAGTGGCATAAACTGAAAAAAATGGCTTAAAGAGAAAAATCCTATAAATACAATAAGTAGATGCTCAGTTTAAAAACCATGGGATACACAGATTTCTACTGAGAGATTACCCCTGATGGTGATGCTCCAAGTTATTTCTGCACAAGAAGACATGGGTCACATACACACCCACCCACAGCATGCTCTACTTTAACAGAGCAACCGACAAACACTGTTGGGGAAGCACTCTGTTCACATCTTGGAAAATACTTACATAAGTACTTAGAACAAGATAAATGCTACCACCTTAAAGGCAAAAAAGATGGATATCATTTGATACTACAGTTTCAGAGGACAAAAGAAAAAAAAGATTCTTAAGGCTCCAACTCCCTCTCTTGCCTTTGTACTGCATACAGGATTTTTATGAAAAGCAGTTCATCACAGAAATCACACAATGGTGAAGAATGAAATCTTCAGCATCTGAGCACCAGGTGTGTTCAGATTCAGAAATCACTATTTCCACAACCATGGAAATGTTACTCTTTTAAAGCCAAACTAACATTAAAGATTGAGCAATATTTGCCTCTGCTGTCTCTTTAAGCTTTTTGCTTCTAAAGCTAGTTCACCAAGATTCAAGAAAAGCTCATAAAACATTTTACAACAGAAGGTCCACACAGAGAATAAAAACAAACCTATATTTATCATCAGTTGTATGAATCAGAGACAAAAAAATAACTGGTCAGGCTAAATTCTTTCAAATTTGAGGAGTCCTATATGAAGTCCTCTGTGAAAATACACATTGATATGAAATGTGTGTTCAATGGTTTAATACTTGCGGGTTTTTGAATAAGGGACTTTATGATATAAATATACTTTGGTAAAGCACTGAATTTAGGTATAAAAATTAAAATGTATATAATTTAGCTATTCAAGCAAGTGTCAAACTGACAGTTAATTTTTAATCACAAAACTGAAAAAAATTACTTCAGACATCTTCATACTGAGTTAAAGATAATGTCAGAAGTTACCAGTGAGGCTGATATAATCAAAAAGGCCTAGTTTGTAAAGTATAAAAACAGTTCACAGTTGTCTACATAAGCAGTTTAAGTGTACACACCGAGCATTTTTTGCCACACACACACACACACCCAAAAAAAGTATGTGAGTCAAGCTGTCAGAAGAGGCCTCCACATTTTTGGAAGTGCCACTAGACGCTTGTGCTCATCACTGAAGTTCAAACGAGGGCCCGCTTATTCAGGGGCCACTGAGGCAGCAGAGGGAACACTTGACCACACAGAAATTCACTCCAGAGGCCTTTCATTCTTCATTATACATCTGTGGTGAGGCTGCCTTGAGGGAGGCTGAGTAAAAAGACCCCATTAATGACTGAGTAAAAAACATGTTTGGAGTCTTAATACATTAACACTTATTTCCAGGTGTCTAGAAGGTACTGGACACCAAGCCAATAACTCCCAGGGCAGACTGGTGCTATTTACTTTCTGCAAATAGACTTCACAACTGGTCACCACAGCTTGGCTTTATAAAGAAAATAGTTTCAAGAAATAAGGAATTTAAAAATTTTAAGTAACTACAGTTTAAACAGATCAGCCAGAAACATGGGAGATATTTGGCTAATGCAAAAGGGCAGCTGCTCCAAATCCCATCCCAGTTGGAAGAGCCAACCCAACTTACCCAGTAAGTCTGTGTACAGTGCCTGCTCTAGGTCGCCCAGCATGGTGAGGATCACATCCTCATCCAGGTGGGCCGTGCCTTCCCGCAGGCAGCTTTCTCCCTCCTCTTCCGCCCAGCTCCTGCTGATGCTGCTTGGCTTGGAGGATGCATTTTCATCTTCAGACCTGCTATCTTCATCACTCTCACCTTCCAAGCCGTTTCTGGAAGACCAGTCCTCTAAGCCTCCACTGCCAGACTGACTGGTGGGCAGGAGGTTCCAGGCCCCGGCGCCACTGGTGTGGTACAGTGACTGCATGGACCGAGAAAGGAACCTGGACAGTGAGTGCCTCTCTGCATAGTGGGATTCTCTCTCGCTGGCCCTGGCAGCATTTCCAAACCAGTTGGAAATGCGCACAGTGGGTCTCCTCTCCCGCTCACTGGTGAGGGAAAGATTGGTCAGCGACTTTTGTTTCTGAAGGCAAGCTCCCCTTCTTCTTACTTCTTTGCTCCGAAACACAGAGAGTTCTGCCGGCCGCTGCATGGCTCTTCAAATGGTTTCTTCTTTTCAATTGAACTTCACATTGTCTTTTTGCGCTGAGATGGCAACTGCCCCTTTGGCTTTAATTAGCACATGCACTTCAGTAAAAGCTCAAACAGGCTCAAACATTCAAACAAGATTCTAGAGCTACAGTACAATTAAGTAGCTGGCCACGATTCAGCTTGCTACATCAGTTCCTTAATCAGCAGTATTTAACATTTTGCTTGAACATATCGGAAGCAGAAAAGAGTTCACCAAAGATGCTGCTCCAGCTGAAAAGTAACACAGGAAGCCAACTACGTTTCCCCATCTTCCTCCAATCACATGTCTCAGCAGGGTGATGGGTCCACATTTCCCTCTCTTGCTTCTGTGTTCCCAAATACCAGGTAGCGAAGCACCGGCTATGTCTCTTGCTTTTTTTCTTTTTTTTTTTCCACCTCTCACCAGCCCTTCCCTGATTTAGGTCTGCAGCCCTTGACTCTAGATGAGCTGACTGGGTGCATAATGTGTAGCCTCTTCATCAGAGCCCCGTAAGAGCAGAAATGAAGCACTGAAACCCAGCCCTGCATGAGCGCCTTGCATTTTAGTATTCCACCTGCATTCTCAGATCTATGGCTCTTCCTCGCTGCTGCAGTGGATGCTGCTGGCTGCCATGGCAGCAAACATGCTGCTCAATTAGAACAGAGGCACAGAGGCGCCTGTCCAGCCTCGAATGCCACAGGTTTCGAAGCCCAGGCTGAATGAGAGTCTGTACTATCAATCCTATGTACATTTAAATCACTCTCGGCCACCCGGTCTCAGATAAGGACACACACGCTCACAATACTCACATACACAGCATACACTCCCCGACACCGAGAATGACAGACTAATTCTCTGTAGCTCCAGGCAGCTGAAGCAGGCAGATCTGCCTTCTGAATGTTGGGATTTGTGCTGTAAAAGCACAAATCAAATTCAAGAGTGTAAAGGACCTAAAAAACGGAGCATGACATTCCGGCTGACAGATAATGCTTTAAAGGAAAAGACTTCACTTCATTTTTACAAATTCAAGGGCTTTTTATTCTGAGCTATATTTAGGAAAATCCTAATGTGACAATAAAAATTATTTCTCTCTGTAAAAAATATAGCAAAAAAAGACTCCCACATACACAAAAGGTTTCTCCCTCCAATATTTTCACCCAAAGCATATAATGGAAAGTTTATGGCCAAGTGCATAAAACATAATGATGTGACAGAAACCATAAAGTGCATATTATGTCTTTTGATATTGAGCATTTTTCCTAGTCTGTTTCAACAATCTACTGCAGCATAACCAGCTTTCTTATTTTTAATATTTTGGTAAAAACAGAAAATTAAAGTATCTTGCATTTATCTTGTACTACACTGCTACCCTGAAATTCTGATTTTAGGAAAACTTTTGAAACGCCTACCAGGTGTAGTAGAGACCAGGCGCACCATGAGAGCTAAGGAAAAAGTTCTTAATGAAAACCTTTGGAGGTGTTCTCTCCACAAACATTCCTTATTAAAAGGGAAAAATGGAGAAATATATAAAAATATTCATGTGTCATTAAAATTGATTTATAAATCCCTATTCTTTTCCAAACTAATATGATTAAATTAATTTTGATATTTCACCTCTAAAAAAATCAACTAAGTGAAATACCCAATCTCTTAATTACATAAATTAAAATTTTAATGTTTATTGCCTATACCTTTAAATATGATATAAATCTACTTTGCAAAGTTAATTATTCCTTATGTTCGGGCTCAAAGCACATCATCCCAAGATCTGTTTTACGCAGATGTATAAAACATAGTGAGATGGAAAGAACAGAGAAAATTTGTGGTAAAAGTTTTGCAATTAAACAAACAAATACTGATTCTCAATTATTTGCTCTTTAAAAACAAATTGTGTTTATATAAAATGTGTTCAAATGCAATGGAGACACAAATGTCAAATCATAGAAATGAACAATTGCCCATTTAAAAACATCATTTTGTAAGTGGTTTTTTTTTTTTTGAAGATCAAAATGCCACTTCCTTTTGGATTCCTAATTAGAACAATGTTTTCTTCATTTTTACTCATTGTGACTCAGTGAATCACCAGGTTATGAGACCACAGTAAATTTGTTGAAGTTATAAGACTTCAATTTGTCTGGGAGATATCACACTAGTATATTGTCATGTACTCTAAGGTCTTACAGATTCATAGCCAGGGAATTCTTATGCTTTAAACATCCCAAAAGTTACCTTTCTGCACCTGTAAGTAAAAACAATAATTATGCCCTCTCTTTGTACAAGGGTACTTGTGTACCATTCAGTTTAGGCCAGTGATTCTTAAACTTTAATGTTCAGAACCTCTTGAAGGGTTTATTAAAATATAGCTTGCTGGGCCCCAGCCCCACCCCTACTCATTCAGTAGGTCTGAAAGGAGCCTGAGACTTTACCTTTCTTACATATTCCCAGGTGATGCAGATACTGCTGGCTCTGGGATGCCATTTTGAGAACTATTGGGCTAAGATGAATGCTTTTCAACTGGGGGTGACTTTTAACTGCCCCCCCCCCCCCAGGATACCTTCAGCAATATCAAGACATATTTGTGGTTGCCATATCTGGTGTGTGATGCTCCTGATATCTGAGTGGTGGAGGCCAGCAATGCTGCTGGACACCCTGCAATGACAGGACACCCCACCGCATAACAAGGCATTCTGCGGACCACAGTGTCAGTAGTGCCAGGGTGGGGAAATCCTGGTTTGGACTAAATTGTGATGCATTTACAAACAACTTACAAATTTCAGTGGCTTACAAAAACCCCACAAAAATGCACATTAATGTCCACTCTATGTTGGCTGCATATTTGATCCAGGTACCCTTTATTCTAAGACTCAAGCTACCAGAGCAACTCCAGTCTCAGATGTGTTGATCTCATGACAGAGGGAAGAAATGAGAGATCCAAACAATGGATCTTAAAGCTTCTGCTCAGGAATGGCCCATGTCATATTTCTACTCACATTTCTTTGATCTAATCAAATCACACGGTCCACTCTGATTCAGTGGGACGGGAAATATAACCTTCCTGCAGAGGTTGCCCCAGGGAGGAGGAGGCTACCTCCAACAGAGCCAGCGAGGTGGGGAGGTTACTCTGAAGAAACAACCCTGCTAGGGAAACATCAAAGGGGTATTTTGGTTTGGCTCTTTGTCTAAGGATATTGTTGTCAATTTGTAATTACAGTAGTTTTTTCCCCGAAACTACACCGGTCCATATGTTTACACTGAACAATAGCAGAGAACCTACTTATTGCTTCTGTAGAGGCAGCTATCTTTGCTTGCTTTGGGTGTATATTCATACATGAGCACATTTATGCTTATTTGGATTTATACATATAAATATGTTACACAGGTAAAAGAAGAAACCTTACTGTACAGGAAACAAATAGGCTCAATCAATACAAAACATACAAATCACTCTAATGTTGCCAAGACCTAAAACAAACTATTTTATTCTGAATAGGTATTGTTTCCAGCTATTTAGTAAACATAATTATAAAGTGGCTATTTAAGTAAAAGATCCTAATTGATTTAAGTTATCCAAGCTCTATCTTCTTAATTTTTGTAAACATTCAAGAAAAAGACAACTTAAGTGGTCATTTATGGGAGTCTTAAATACCAGACATTTCCCATTCTTCAATAAGAAGTCTAGTAAGGCATAAATAACACATGCAACCATTAGCGTATCCCGCTGTCTAAACTAAATTCTCACTTCTAAAATGATTTCCTGAATTTGTCCAATATTTTATGACTTTGTTTTGTTTTATTTTATTTTATTTTATTTTATTTTACAAATGACACACCACCTTTGCTGATACTGAGTCAGCCTGGCATCTCTTAATGTTTTTCTGTTGAATATAAATTCTAGATAAAGGTTAAAAAGTGCATTAAACAAATGTCATACATGTTGGTAGATCATCTTATGAAAAAAAGGGCAAGTGTGAACTTATGTATAAAAAAGTCTAAAATCTCTCTTGAATGATTCCAGTGGAATGAAAAATAAAGCTCACATTCCATTTAGCAGGTTCTGTTGCTACTTGATGAAAGGGGTGGCCTCTGGGGCCAGAATCTTTCTGTGGATGAAGGTGAGAATAAAACCCATGCCAGAGCTGTGAAATGGGAACTGCCAGTTCAGCCAGGCTTGTAATGATAAGGTCATAGCAGGAATCTTAAAGGCTAAGCTTCTTCATTCATTGACACAAATTACATAATGCATTTCACCTGCATGCAATCATTAAGCAAACCACCGCCTTCATATCAGGTAAATATCACTAGTTTTCCTTCCTACGAACACAATAAACAAGAAATTTGAGTGATACACATAAGAACTGTAGAGGGATATAGTAGAACTATAGTGGAAGTCTTGAGTTTTCTCCAGTATGCCATTTCATTGTGTCCCTCATTTCTGAAGCTTGTATCTTCACACCATAATGTAACTACATTTTTAACTTCCACTGTGTTTTGGTAACATCACATTAGTTACTGCTCAGTTGAAAATGTAAACAGTGAAGCTTCCTTCCCAGCTAACTTGGTGAATCCCTCTAACAAATCTGCTTTGTGGTGAGAGTCATTCAAGCATGCTCTTTAACAGTAACACAAATCATTACATGTTATGCTTCTCCCAGCTTATGCAATAGGGATGCTATTTACATTTGTTTAAGCACAAAAAGGGATTTTCCTGGAGTACCACAAGAGAAAATTGAAGGGAAGGCACAGAGGGTAGGGGTGGGGGGGATAGTATGACCTTGAGCTGATTTTCTCCTGCTTTAGGTTATGTTCTCTCTATGTTTGTTTCACTTGAGGGAGAGGTAACCACCAGCAGCTCCAAGCTCTAGTTTGACTAGCTTCAGGTCTAGTGAAAAAAAAGAGAGCATTTCTTTCCTAACAGTTTCAGGAAAAGTTCTGAGATTGATTCCCACTGGTTCTGAATAAACTGAGTTGGGTCACATGTCCATTCCTGAAAGAGTCACTGTGGTGAAGGGAATAGGTTGTTCTGATTCAATCCACCTGGGTCAATGTCACTTGGCCCACATGAAACAGAAAAGGATGGGGTCATGGTTCCCCCTCACTCACTCTCCCCCCAGATCAAGGTGCTCATTAGCAGATGGGCCAATGGATGGTAATTAGGCAAAACTATACCGGACCTCAAGGTATGCCACTGTGAAGCCAATGGTGCTTAATATACGGAGCTCCTAACACATTTAGGTCCTTTTCCTAACACTGTGTGTCATTTTGTATTTTTATTTTTGTATTATTTTCAGATCCTCCTAAATTGTACAGGCTTCAAAAATTCACAGAACCTGGACCTTATCCTGTCGAGGCTGACTCCACCAGAGCTCTACATCATTCAGGCTTATTTACTCGGGGAGCAGGACAGAATTACCCCCCTGTAGGCACCCACACCAACTATTTGCAATAAGAGTTCAACAATAGCAACAACATCGAAACTTTGGCTTATAGAAAACCCATGAGCTACAAATATTTTAATGAATTTAGGAAAAATTCTGTTTGCAATGCAAAACTAATGAAAATAATAAGGTAAGTAGATTTTTCCCCAAATAATTTTCACTGAAGCTATTTCTGAAATATTAACTCTCTGATTTATTTGTCCATTAGAATTCCACAATATACATGTTTCACTTTCTTTTAAGCCTTATATAACTTTTTATAGCTAAGTTAGTTGTTCCTCTATGTCTAATAATTCAATTATTTGAGGTTTTAAAGTTTACTTCTCTTACTCTTCCATAGGAAGACTCCTGTCTTAGCTGTGTTTGTTTTCCCAGTTCTTTGCATGCCTGGCATGTATAAGGTACCAGATGAGAATGACGGAAGGATGGATGGGAGGATAAAACCAAATCTCACCACAATCTTGTAAGATTAATAAGCATAATAGTCACCTCACAAAAAACCGGAACCAAGGGCCAATTCAAACAGCTAAGTAATGGCAGTGCAGAGGCCAGAATTAATTTTTCTTCTTCCTAGAACACTTCTCTTCCAATATTTCATTGTCTTTTTTTATTCCTGTTTATTCTATTACAATTGTCCCAATTTTTCCCCCTTTGCCTTCCTCTGTCCTGCTCCATACCCCACTCCCACGGTCGGTCCCCACACTGTTGTCCAGGTCTGTGGGTCATTCATACATGTTTTTTGATCCTTCATTCTCTTTCCACCATTCCCTCCTTCCCCCCTTTCCTTTGGCAGCTGCCAGTCTGTTCCCTGTTTCCATGTCTCTGGATATATTTTGCTCATTCATTTATTTTGCTCATTAGATTCCTCTTATAAGTGAGATCATATGGTATTTTTCTTTCACTGATTGGCTTATTTCACTTAGCATACTGCTCTCCAGATCACAGAGTCTTTGAAAGAGTATCCTGTGGGCCAGTCTAAGGTAGGGGTTGGCAATACATTCAAGTGCATATGTGGTCTGTGGCTTCTCTAGTAGCCAGGATTGAAGTAGCAACAACAGAAATCAGAAAGAAAAGAAAAACTGTAAAAGGGATTAGGAAAAGTTGTTGCTATTGTTGTTTTAATTAAGATTGGAGAGATGGTAGCATCCTGTGGGGTAAAGAGAATGCTTTGGTGAAGAGGGAGATATTAAAGTGGTAGGAGAGAAAGGAATCCAAGGAAAGGCAGAGCAAATGAGTATAAATGCTGCACATAGATAGATATAGTAGCAGGGGGTTGTGAAATTCTTTTCTGTCTGCTTTAATTTTTTCAGTGAAATCAATATCAAGGTCATTGGTCAAGAGAAAGAATGAGGGAGGCGGTACTGTAGACTTGAAATTAAAATAAAAGGTATAAAAAGGAGTAAGTGGATCAGGGAAATATAGAATGACCACTGGGCAGCATTAAATATTCACTTGAGATTGTAGTCATGAGGGTAAAGTGAGTCACCTCAACATGCGATGTGTTTTTCTCCAGATCCATCATCGTCCTGGCATGGCCTAAGTGGAGAGTTGAATGTAACCAGGGCTGTGACTTCATCAAATGAGCACAATGAAGTGAGAAAGAAGCAAGGAAGTTAAGGGTATATGCAAGAGTAAAATGACATTCAGTTTCCATAGGAATTCAGCAGATTAAGGAGCCAGAAACACATGCAGAGCTTGGGGAGGTCAGTAAAAGGGGCTGGGATCAACAGATTGGAAATCCTAGTAGAACCAGTGGTGGAGGAAAGAAAGAACACTGATTAGATAGATAGGTGGTTGCAACCAGCCAAAATTGGGGTGCATGGAACTTAAGTTATAGTTTCTGACAATGCCCAGATACAGGGTATGACAAGACTAAGTAGTTTAGAAGAGACTGGAAGACAAGGTCACCGAAAACAAGGTCGGGATGTGCCAGTGTCCTTTCAGCACTGGTAGCTGGCCATGCGCATCAGACTGCTCAGGTTATGGAATTCAATTTACAGTTTACTGACCATAAACAAATACTGTCTTTCTTCCACAAATCTCAAGTTTGCATGGAGAGGAATTTTCACTTCCCCACTACAGGCTAATTTTAAACAAATAATTGTAAAAATGACACAATCAGATAGGCCTAATTTCAGCATTTATTTGCTGTTTTCTTTCTTTCATTATATCCCTATCTAAATCACAGGCTCAAATCTATGGTTCTATATAAACTAATTATTGCTACAAAATACCTTCTAATATTATTAGATTATGTTAAAATTTAATTTATATTTCACTTTAGAGTAGTACTGCATTAAAACATCAGAGCATTAAATGAAAATATTAACCTGAAATATGAAAAAATGATCAAATGGGAGACAGAATAAGAAACTAGATAAAAAAACAGAGATTATGTATTTAATCAGAAATACATTAATTTCAGAAAAACAATGTTGCTTTGTGAAAGTACACAAAAATGAGAATTCAGACTGCACTAAAGCATTTTCCCTCACTGATTTAAGCTGTAGTATTTTACAGGCATACTGATCCTAATTGAAGACACTCATGAAAAAAGAAATACGTGAAACGTATGACTCTTCATGCCAGACCAGGTTTAAAAAAATATCTAGTCACAATGCAGATATGCATCAGCATTCTGTCCCTGGGGCTATCTGGAGCTATGGGAAAGCTAACACTTCCCCCAATTATTTGGAAAATCTACAAATTCCATCTCCATAGCTATGCCTGGGCATCAGCATCTCTACCCCTGCCCTGCACAGGGCCACTGTAATAGCCACATGAAACCCCTGATGTGGAATGGTCCCTCTGATGATAATTCCAGGGGGAACCCCTGGGATGCTGCACTGTCCTTGCCGATACCCATCTGTCAGTAGTGCAGTAATGGCTGACGTTCACCAAAGTGCGTCAAGTCTGCCGAGGCAAGAAGTTTCTTTACCCCCAAATTTGTGACACCATTACCTTCATGAGCTGCAAAGCAATACTCTGAATCCTTGGAGTACTAAAGTAGTATTTTAAATGGAGCAGCTATTTTAATTTTTTCTTTTAGAATACACAAGTGCTGAACCAGAGATATTTTGGAATAACAGACATACCTCTACTCCCATGCATTCTTACACTTAGAAACAGATAAAATGTTCTTAAACTCTCTTTCCTTTTAGGGGCTGTGTATTTTGCTGAGAGCTTGCTTAGCTGCTCATCAGCAGACCTGCATGCAACAAATTATACCAGCGGCCTTCCATATATGCCTGGGCTTACCTGGGTCCTAGGAAACAGCACTGGGCTAAAGCTGAGAATCCTGTTTTATACACACCAATACCTGACAACCTCTGTCTGGGGTGTGTATATGTCTTTGTTTTCCTATACTGTTTATATATTTTTAAATATTGCCATAATTCGATTTCTTCCAGAATACACATTTGTAGTGTTCTCCACAGTACAGAACTGAAGCCAGAGCAGGGCTGGACTGGCCATGAAAAATGTCCATTGACACCTGATCCTTAATACTTTTTGAATCTCCAAACTTGTTCAAGGGCTACATTATTAACAATACAAGATTCTCCAGGTTTTCTCTGATCATATTCAACTTGACCAAGGGCAACAATGACTTAAATCCCAGTCTCTGAAAGCACTCCCATTCTTTACAGAAGTCTTCACAGAGCAACAAAGGATCACCCTAAGCAGAACAGCCAAGTATCTGAGAGTCTCTGAAGCATGAGATGAAGACAGTCCAGTCATGCTTAAGAGGAGCAGTATAGCACAAATATGATGTAATAAAAAGACTTATGGAGAGATTACAAGAATTCTGAGGCTTCACCTACCCACCAGACAGGCCACTTACCAGATATCTCCTCTAGACACTGCTTAGCAGTCTTGCTGTATGATAAATCCATCTTAGTAGGACTGGTACAGGAGTCGGCAGATGGTAAAGAAGTACCTTCATTTTCCGAATGTGCTCTGAAATTAACCAAGAAGATAGAAACAAATAGCAAATGCTGTGACCAGTGACTCATTCAAGTTTTCTATCATAAGTCAACATATTAAAAGTTTTCTATCAAGGTAAGTAAGCATCCCTTCATGACTGGGACATTCCAAAGCTCTCTGGCTATAGGAGAATTTCCTTGCCCCTCCCTTCTCACTTCCAAGGAAGGTCCACTGTATTCTCTTCTTGTACTTGGGCTTGTTCATTGTGGGCCCCTGTACCTTCCTCATCTGTTCCTTGGCCTGCTGTCTATAAAGGAATGGGAAAAAATCCTCTTAAGCTTTCTGAAGATGTTTATTACTTGCTGAGTAAATTTAAATGGAGATTATATGATGAGATTGACGGCCCCTGGGAAAGCTTTCTGGCTGCATGCCAGAAAGCCTCAGCGTCACAGTGCTTTGGTGAATGGGCTATGCGCCAGTCACGTGGGCTCAGTAGGCAAGGACTGATCTCTCAGAGGTTGAGGTGGCTGTCCAAAGCCTGAAGCCAGTGCCTCTTATCTGAACAAGACCCACTGCCATCACAGGGCCTGAACACGTGAGGCCTTGCTGGTGGTAAATGTTCACAGTATTTCCCTCTAGGAAAATCTGTATGAAGCAAAAGAGCATTCAGAATGTGTTTTGGGAGCTGAGTTTTTGCTTTGCTCCAAAAACCATCTTAAAAAGTATTCCTCAGGAGCTAACTCTGGCTATCTTTCCCAATATAGGAAACCTAGTACTGGGTTCAATGGGAGTCCTCACTTCTCCTGCCTGAGGCACTCTTCTGTAAAAAATATTCATGCCTCTGACAGCTTAGTCCTCTCTTAGAAGTCATTGTTTTATTGTATTTTTTAATGTGGCAAGGCTTATTTCTGGCTGATTCACTCTTTAACATGCTTTTAAGTTTGTCACAAGAGACAATCTCATTTACCTTATATTTACGGTAAATAATATTTTCCATGGCATTCCCTAGGTGAGTTACCAACATTAGTGATGACAGGGAAACAGGTTAATCAAGGAAAGGAGCGTGGAGAAGTTAAGCTTCAAATTATTATAAAAAGGACTTAGAAGTCATCTTCAGTTTGTATACACATCTAAATGGGCCCACGTCTCTTTTCTGTGTATGCTACAAACCATCCATTTCTCCAGCATTTCTACCACATTATTTGGAATTGGATTTTAACTCCTGTCTGTAGAGGGACAAGCATTGCTAACTGGTAAAGATTTAACATTTATACATATGATCAAAAAAGTTCAGTTACAAAGCTGAAGACCCGAAACATGTCCTCTTTTTCTGTGCATGTTTCTTTCTAGTAAAATAAAAGGTTTGGGGGTGGATTGCTGAAACAGTGTATGAAGACTGGAATCAGAAGCAATCTCTAATGATAAGGTGAATTTAGACATATTGCAGGGGGACCATCCACTGGTCCCATGTAAACTGATACTACAATTCCTTCAAATTTACTAGAAGAGAAAAATGACCATGATGATTTCCTTCAAAATACTTAGCAGACACAGTCATGCACCCGCTATCTTACTGCACATTTACCAGGTGGTCAACATGTCACAAGCACCTATTTGAAACTGTAAGATGTGTAGCTTTAGGAAAATGCCATCTGATTTAGTTAAAGCTCTAATGAGCCAGGTCCTCAGGGCTAGTGTCTGTTACTGAGAGCTGTAGTGGTTAAAAGTCTAGACTTCAGTGATTGACATAAAAGCTATTAGTTGTTTATGTAGGTACTTACTGTGGGCCAAGTGCTACGCCTAGGGTTTCACTTACGCCTATCACTCAAACTTCACAACAATCCTGTTGCTATGGATTAAATATTTGCCCCCCCCCCCAAATTCATATGTTGAGCTTAATCCCCAATGTAATAGTATGTGGAGGTGGGGCCTTTGGGAGGTGATTATGTCAATGAGTGAGGCCCCCATGAGTGGTCTTAGCTCCCTTATAAAATAGACAATCAGAGAGCTCCCTTATCCCTTCTACCATGTGAGAAGGTGGTCCTCTTGAGCCTGGAAGCAAGGCTACACCAGGTACTGAATCTGCCAGCACTTGATCTTGGACTTCCCAGCCTCCAGAAAGTGAGAAATAAATGTTTGCTGCTTAAGCCAATCAGGTTATGGCAGTTTTGTTATAACTTCCAGAATGGATTAAGATACCTGTATGTGTTATGGATAAATTAAGGCTTCTAGAAGTTTAATATTTTGCCCTACATAAGAAGCTAGTTGATACTGAACCCATACTTAAACCTGTAAACACTTTTCTGTTAACCACTACTCTATAGGTTAACTCTCTCCCAAAGCCTCTGGACACCGGGTATTTTACTGCACTTGAGGTTCCCTTAGCTGAGAGATAGCTCAGTCATGAAGTTAATAACAGATAATATTTGCATGTGACAATATCCTTTGGTCTATACTAAATTTTACTCTTTACTGCCTTAAGTTTTACTCATAAGTAAAAGAAGCTATTGTATGTGTCATTTAAAGGAATTCAGCAATAAATCAGAAATACTATCAATCTTCAAATTTCATAAACATGGATTTACATATTGATTTATATTAAAAACATATCTCCTTGTGGATTCACCTTGATATGATTATAGTCATAAATGCTGATACAAATAGAACTGGTTTGAGTCAATATTAACTAATGGTCTTATAGTTCTGTCATTATAAACCTAACAAAAGGGAATGAGAAACAAATAAATATCTGTCCAAAACCAATAATAGGCTTGTTTTTTTTCTTTCTTTCCTCATGAGAAGGCAGAGAGTAATAGCAATAGTAATCCGTTAGTGCACACAGTTGAGAGAGACAGAGACAGAGAGAGAGAGAGAGAAAGAGAGAGAGAGAGAGAAATCTCATTCTCAAAGTAGAATGCCAGGGCATAAATGTAGAAGGAACAATCAAATTAGAAATCATTTGACACCCATTGGAGTAAATTATTAATTCTGGCAAGAAACCTCAATGAATGCTAAAATTTAAGGGTAAAAGTAGATGTAATAACAGAATTTTTACATACTCTCAAAATACTTTCCACAAAAATATTTAGTAGATAAAAATGGAACAAAGTAACTTTAGAGTGGAAAACCATGGCAGACATTATCTTAGTCAAGTGACCAATTTAACACCACCAGAATGGAAAATATCAACATCATATCTATAGGCTGCAATGAAAAAAACACAGCATATGTCTATGACACTCCAGATGAATTAATATACATGTATGTATATATATTCATGTGTGTATATATGTGATTATATATATATATAATCACATATATATCACACATATATATAAAATTATGAGGGAATATCAGACACACCCAAATTAAGAAACATTCTATAAAATGCCTGCCTTCAATATATCAATGTCCTAAAGGTCAAGAAAATACTGAAGAGCCATTCCAGACTGAGTGATGTTAGGAACACATGACAACTGGGTGTAGTGAGTCCGTGTATACGGGAGTTCTTTGTACTATTCTTGCAAATTTCCTGCAAGTTAATTTTTTTCCTCCAAGAAAAAATAAATTGTAGAAAGAAGAAACAGCAATGGTTTGATTAGGCAATCTGGCAGTGAAGCCTGTAAGCCAAGTACAGAAAGGGCACTTTAATAAAGTTTCTCTGCTGAGCGAACGCCAACTCACAGCAGTGCTCTACACTCCAGGCCCTCTTCTAGACGGGTCTCTGTGTTCCCTCTTAAAATACTGCTGTGCAAGGGAGTTCAAACTGCTGCCCGATGCACAGATATACATCAAACCTGGAAAATTTAAGCTCATAAGGCAAGCATTCAATAAGCTTTTTGTGCTGATGACCAATTATGCCCAGAGCTCATAAAACCACAATGGTAGCATAATCTGCAATAGTAGCTGCAAGGCTTACAAAAGCCTTGTCTGCATCATGGTTATATGCTCTACATTTCAATCTTTGTAAGCTCACAGATGCTCCTGCTCAATGTATTGGTTCAGGAAATAAGCCAAACTTAAAACCACACTAGTAAATATTTTCAAATCTAATATATTTGCATTCTTCATCTTTTAGAAATAGTTATAATCGTCAATTCCCCATGCCACTTGCAGGGAAATCTGAAATTTCACAAAAAGTTGTTACAACAAAAACCTCTTCTGAGAACCCATGAAGCTGTTATATAAGATACATCATATATCAAAAGAGAAAAATAACCTATAAATTCAGACTTTCTTGACCTAAATTTACAAATCAGGTGTGTGGTAAAGGGTCTCTGCTTGTTTGATTAATGGGTTTAAAAAGCATGGTGATTTTCTTCCCAGTACAGCATTGCCTTGCCGTATCTAAGGACTGGCTTTCTTTTTTTAATTTTGCAAACTGCTCACACCCCTTTGACTTTAGGAGTTTGCTTTATGCCCAGTGCATGGTTCCCTTAGTATTTACTACAAATGGTCATAAAATTTTTAAAAAATGTAGCGCTAACAACAGTTTTAAGTTCTGAACCATGTTAACAGATATTTTGAAATTTATTAGGAGCTGCTAAAAAGACTGAAGTTTAAGGAAAATGTACAGATCCCTCTTTCCTCCTTAATTCACCAATTAATTCACTATTATACTTCACATATCTTTGAAATCATGAAGAATATAGCTATAAACTAATGAATGCAAAAGCAATGAAAGAAAAGTGACTCATGGCATGAGGGGAGGCATTTTGCAGAAGGTCTAAAGGAGCTAACAATTTTTGAACTTCAAGCAAGAAAAACAAAGTTGAAAAATACAACATAAAGGGAAGATATCAAGAAATAAGAGGAACAGTTAAGGGTAGGCTTTTTTTTCTTTAATTCTGCTCTTCTCCTTTCTCTTTATTTCTATAATTGGGACCTTTAATTGAAGTTTTAAGAAAGAAACCTCCAAAAGTTAGTAACTTCCTCCTTCACCTAGCCACTGAATGGGGTTCATCCTACATTGACCTCTCCCACTAACAATACATTTTACATATCGAAGACACACATCTTCAGAGCACTTCCTAATTTGCCTATTATTTTTTCCATCATGCTAGGATTGTAAAATTGTAAAATGTCAAATTTAGGTGGTGTCTCAACATTCTCCTTTTCACAGGTGGAATTATGACTCACCCTTTAGATCTCATCTTTTATCTTAGGCTCCTCTGTGATGCCTTTATTGACACCAACCTCATGTAAGACTTAGGAAAACTCTTCTACATTACTTCCATATTTTGTGTATACTTCCATAATGGCAACATTTTTAAAATATTTTATTATATTCTTTTATTATCCACAACAGACTGAACTCCCAGAGGTTAGAGACTAAAATTCAAAAAAAGTCATTCTACCACTTCTTAAATACCTCCAGCAATCACCGTAACACTTAACAAGATGGCCTATTCCACTTGGATAGGTCTAATTAATGGGAACTACACACACTGAATTAAAAGTGTCTTTCTTAAAGTTTTTCATCTTTGATTTTAGTTATACCTACTCATTAAATGAGCAAAGGTATACCAAAATCAAAACTACTTTTTGAAATGTTCCACATTTCAGTGATAAATGGGTTATAAAAACTTAATATAGAATATCCTTACATTATATAGGAAGTAGGACTAATAAGATATCCATTAACTTCCAGGACCAAACATTATATATTTAAGACTCTGAACATTCAATTTGCAAGAGTTACAGAGGAAATAATGAATAGCCTAGCATGACCTAGAAGTGGGCTGAGAAAAGGGGAAAAAATCACTACAAGCCACCAATCTTTCCATTATATAGAGGTTATTTTAAAATACATTATCTTTACATGTTTTTAAAATTTATACTAATTAAAAGTGATTATGTATTTACCATCATAAATGAGTTATGATGGATAATTTTGCAAATCTACTATTGACATTTTCCCAGCCAGAATTTTCCCAGTAACAATACCTCTCATTTTTATAGTGCAGAAAGAACCGACGAGCAAAGGCGGGCATGCTGCACACTTGGCAGATCTGGGTTCAAAGGCAAACTCCTACCAGCCTTGCTCTGTAAGAAATGATCACTAATCTGACTTGAAATCTCTGCTTCTTCATCTTTGTAAAGTGGGAATAACATTCTTTCCTTATGGGTTTCTGAAAAAGTTTAAGAAAATGCACATAAAGTGCACATAAACCTTGTAGCAGAGACTTACATTAAGTAAGCACACAACAAATGAGAATAATATTATAAAATCGTAAATTATTATTATTTATCAAATGATTAGAAATTCCAAAAAGTCTGTCAGGGGTTTTGCAGAAAAGATTTTTAATGGGGTTGGAGCAGTCAAAGCTGAGAGTATCAGGGGTTACCTGGTCCAAATGACATGACTCTGTGAGATGAATCTTTCACTAACATTTAAAAAGCTTGAATACTGACTTCCACCTTTAGAAGATTTGCATTATCATTTATAAAATTATTCTGAATTGTTAAATACTTTAAACAGCTATTGTCTCACGTATATAGACTATGATATAAAATGTTCTTATTAGGTGGTTTTATTTTCAACTATGTATATTATTGGTAATAATAAAAATAATTACTAGCATTTATAAATCATTCACTCCTATCTGCCTCTGTGCTAAAAAATTTACATGGAATGATCTTATTTAATCTTTAAAACAACCAAATGAGTTAGATATTCTTGTCAACCATATTTTACAGGATTAAAAACTGAAGTTTGGGAAACGTCTTTTACTTTCTGGCAGGTACTGTTCTAAGCCCTGTATAAATATTAACTTATTTACTCTTCAAGGTGGCCTGATAAGGAAGCTTCTACGATTATCACCCCACTTTGCAGATTAGAAAATAGAGACTCAGAGTCTTACACTAGGTTACATGAAGTCACACGACTCATCCGTGGTGGCACAAAGATTCCAACAAAGGCAACTGGTGCTCAGGGCCATCATTCCAACATCATGGAATTCACAAGTATGCTCTGTATGACAAACTCAGATCTTTATGATTTTTATTATGTTTATTTTTGAAATATGAATTATGATTCTGGCATCTTAAATTCTGCTTTTTCAAACAGGTACCCCTGACCCAATCACAAACACTTTAAATGAATTACTGCTACTAGAGTCAGAGTAGCAGATGTAAATGATGTGTCCCAAGGGCTGAAATGCAATAATATAAAATTGTTTTGTTGAAACTATAAAGCCTCGGAAGAAAGCATTTAGATTTTATATGTGGAAAAAATCATTTTAATTTTCTTTACTTAAAAACCCATACACTTAGTAAATTTAATACATTTTAAACTATATAATGTTGACTTTTTCTTAATTGTAGCAGATGCTACTTCCTGTTCAGAAAATTTCTTCCCTGTTGCAGAATTGCTGACCTGCTAAAAGGGCAAACATTATTCCTCCCAAGGCTATCTCCTCTCTGGACAAACGGTCTTCAGAACAATAGACAAAATGTGCTATTTTTGGAACTGTATAAAATACATATTTTAAAATATAACACACACTATAAATTTAATACATATAAAATAAAATAATATATAGAATGAAAAAATAAATCTAAAATGAAGTACAAATATAATAATTTAGAGGTGATTATTTTTGCCTAGCTACTTATGCCTAGCTGTGGAAAATAAATATAAATTCTGTGTTGGGAAAACAAGGCCTGTAAAGAACATATACTGGACATTTACAATGTGCCAGGAGATATAGTAAATATTTTACATGCATTACCCCTGCTATTCTTCCCAACTCCATGAGGTAGATACTACTGACAGCTGAAGAAAGCAAGATAGCGGTTTGATTGCCCAAAGTCATACAGCAGGTAAACGGCAGAGCTGGGCATCAAATCTACATTTGTCTGATGACGCGCGCTCACCAGCCTGCAGTGAGCACAGAACGCTGCGGATGGCTCGTCGACACACGAGGAAAACATACACAGAGACAACAAGGTCCGGTGGGGAAGTAGGAACGGAATGGCCACTCTCTCTAGTGGGGAGTGCCTGTTTCCATTCCCAAGCAGATTTTTAAAGTTGAGAATACAGACTTAGTTTGTGGATTCACAGTCTGGCAGAAAAGATCAAAAGAAGTAGGTGACTTACAAAGGTGCAGACAGAACCCCCCGCTGTGATTCTGGGCAGAGATTGGAGTTTTAACATTTGAAAGGAGCAACAGGGCTCAAAGGGCAGTTTTGGTTTCCTGTCTATGCCTTCAAATTCTAATCTAATAACATCCTCCAGCAAACAGATCTCACAGAATCTTGCATATTCTATGTCCCAGGCCTGATTACCTCGGGGGTCTGCCATTTCTGGTGTGGGCTCCACCACCCCTGCTATTTCCGCAGGCCTGAGTCAACAGAGATAAAGGTAGCCAGGAGACTTGGATTGCTCACTTCTAAGAACAAAGGCTCAGGCTTTGACAAAGCCGAGGGGGCAGGGGTTGATGTCCACCACCCCTTCATTTCCACAGCCCCGAGTCTCTTCCCAGAAGCCTCCACATGATCATGCCTGTCTTAGGCGATTCCCTTTGTGGGAAATCTTACCCATCATTGACTAACTGATCAAGGAGGTTTAGGCACAGACAGGGCAGCATTCATGCCAGGGAAATAAGTTTTTGTCTCCTCAGTGGCTCCTGGTCTGGAGGTCTCTCACTCAGCCTAAGTCACAGGGGGTTACAGCTTCCTGAGACCATGCAGGGCAGTCCCCAAATGTCTGATTCCAGGGCCTGCCCCTTTACGGCACACTGTCTTACGGATGAAGACAAAAATATCTGTAAACTCTATAAAACTAAGAACTATTTTAAAAGCCTAATAATAAAAATAATGGTTGCAGTAGAAGCAATAACAGTTACAGGGGAAAATCAAAGCATCTGGCTTCTATTTTTCCCTTGACAACAAATTGGTTAACCTTTTTTTAAAAAATTATTGATTCTAGAGAGACAGAGGAAAGGGAAGGGGGAGAGTGGGAGAGAGAGAGAGAGAGCGAGCGAGCTAGCGAGTGAGAGAGAGAGAGAAATACGTTGATTTGTCTTGATTCTTGTATGTGCCCTGACCCGGTATCAAACCTGCAACCTTGGTATATGGGGATGATGTTCTAAGTAACTGAGCTACCCAGCCAGGGCTGTGACAACAAATAGGTTAACTTGGAAGGCCTCAAAATCTTAAGGAGTGGGGAGGTAAGGGGAAGACTAAAGAATATTGAAGGTTTTTTTTCTTGAAAAGTTAAATTCTAGGTCTCTGTCTTCAGAATGAATCATTTTTCCAAAATGATGATGCAAAACATGAGCCTGGCAACCTTCATTATTACATTCTGAGTGGAAGGACCTGCGAGCGTTTACCCTGTGGATGCAAGGAGGCCAGCTCACCTGTAAATGAATGGAGCCACCGTGGCCGTATTGGGGTGGCTGTGCTGCTGTTGTTGAGGGAGGTGGACAGCACCATTTCCCGTGGTCTGCCCACTGCCCTGCGCCACTGACCCAGCACAGGGGCCAGCGGGGGAAGCTTGGCTGGCTTCCCTTCCTTCCGCAGGAACAGGGCAATTTGATGTGCTTGCTTTCTCAGTGGTTATGGGCTTAGGCAAGGACTGCGAAGGGCTTCCCTTGGCAGTCCTGAATTTTTCAGACTCTTTGCTTGCTGTGCTGCCTGGTGAAATGGTTTGTTTTGCTGCTGGCACCTTTGAGCCCGGCTTGGGAATCCCACTGGAGGATGGGATTAAGCTTTCCTTCTTGGCCGCTGTCGACTTACTGCCCTTTGGGATCAAGCTTGCAATTTTAGAAGTCTTTTTTGGAGCGGTCTCCGTCACCTGATCCTTCTCATCCTTGGCTGGTTTTTCAGTGCAAACTTTATTTTTGTCCCTGTTCTTTTCCTCTTTTTCCTTTGGCTGTAGCAAAGACTTTTTATTGCTGAGATTTTTGCTTCCAGCTTTTGGAGGGGCTAATTTAGGTGATGCTTTGGGGCTGCTATTTGTTGAGCCACCACTGTTCAGCCCACTGCTAAAGCCTTCCATTTCACCAGGCTCAGAAATGGCATCGTCGTCCTTCCCACCCTCGCTGGGTCCTGAACTGGGAGGCTGCGGGGCGCGTAAAGCAGTCCGGGCATTGACCAGCTTGAATTTTTCAAGCATGGATTTCTGTCCCGAGGGAGCTGTTTTGACCCCTTCTGAGGCAGGGGGCTTCAGTCTGTCTGCAGGTGGTGGCGTGGGAGACGTGGCTGGACTGGACTGCTTCACGGTCAGCATGGTAGAGGTGGCACTGTGCTTGACATTCATGGACTTGCTGCGCCAGGGCTTGCTGGCACTCGGAGAAGGGATGGCAGAGGCAGGGGGCTGCCCAGCAGGGCCGGGGGGCTGCATGTTGCCATTTACACCTGACGATGGCTGAGGTCCTTTAGAGGAATCTGGACATCAAGAAATAAAGAAAAAGCTCATTAGTTTTGGTCGTTTGTATCACAGCACAGAGTACTTCTAACGACAGACACGTAGCAGTCCTGTGAACTAAAAACAGACCTGCTGTGTGGCATCAGTCACTTTTGTGGTGTGCTTGTTTTTCTTCATTTTAACTTCTAAAATTACTCTTATCGAAATGAACATCGCTAGTCACAGATATCTAAAGATGAATAAAACACTGTCCCTCCACCTAACCAAGTTTGTGTATTTCTTCCAATTACTGATGTAGTCGATTGTTATTCCACATAGTAATACAAAAATGTCACATAATGAATACTGAGAAATTGCTTAAGAGACAGGGGGCCTAGCTTATTGTTATCTGATTCAATATGCTCAAGAGTCATGGTTTAGCTTTTGGTTAATACTGTTTATTTTTACTTGTATAAAAAGAATTTAAATTTGTGCTTTATATGGGTCAAATAATCTACTATGAAATATAAATATATGTATTGATAAAATCTTATAATAATCTTGCAAGGCATGTTAGTATTATTATATTTTCACTTTCAAATTAAAAAACTGAGGCACAGAAAAACCATCTAACATGTTCAAGGTCACCCAGCCTGGATTCAAACTGAATTCAAAGCCTGTGTTTCTAACTAGCATAGCTACAGCCTCCCGTAGTGGTCTGATTAAACCTCAAATTTTAATAAAAAATTGAGCTACATTTCAGAGGCCATAGGAAAATAAGGTCTTTGTCATGTAGCTACTTTATACTGCACACATTTCTAGTCAGAAATCTCATTGTATGATTTTATATGATTGTCCTAGCACTGATTAATGTTTGATTATAAGCCTTACTTTTAAGTATAAAAAACTAAATAAAAAAGATATTTATAATATGGTATAAATAAAAAAGAACTGAGCATGGATTCAAAGACCTCAGTGTGAATGTTAACATGTGGGAACTGTATAATTCTGATCAAGTCATTTACCATAAATGCCTTCCTCTTTCATACTCTTATTTTTTTTTAGAGAGATAGGATGATAGATGATTACATTAGACATTTATGTAAGAGTCGTCATTTGGTAGTATTAATATACCAGATATCGACAAATACATGCAAAGCTGTTTTTGATGAAATGCCCAAAGGAAATATTTTACAAATAATATTCTTTTCATAATATTCAGGATTGGGGCCCATTAAGTTTCATTGAATATGCATAAATATAAAAATACAATGCTTTTACTTTTAAATGCTGTCCTCAAAGACATGAAAATATATAAGAAACAATATGTAATCAAGGCAATTAGTACCATGTACTAGTCTCACCCATTTTTCAGAAGAAATTGACATAGAAAAAAGAAAATGAAGAATAGAGGAAATAAAGAATAGGGAAAAAGGTTATATCAGTTGAAATTTGCTTCAGTTAGATTTTTAAAAATAAGTGTGCCTAAAATAATATAATAGATTTGTAAAACTGGTATCAACAATAATAATAGTGTAGAAAAATGCATTTATATAAATTTTCTTAAACCAATTGTCTACCAACATTGACTTCAAACTTACTACCTTTCTACAATTCCACATTTCAAACACAATAGACGACCGTGCATACATATGCTAGATTACAGTGTAGTGGATCCCTAAAGTCAAAATGCTTACATGGTAATATTTAAATTTTAAAGCATATGATGATGAATTACTTTTTCACTATTCATGTAAAGTTGGCAATTTTGTCAATTTCTACAATAGTTTTAGAAATCTAGGTTCATATTCAAACACTAAGGTGTTCTAAACAGTAGTAGTATTGACTAAGACAAATACACACAAGAAGCTTCAAAATACGCCATGTTTCAAATACACTCACTCTCTGAGAATGGATTTCAATTTTCTGCCTCTATCTATTTCAGCATATTTAATTCCAAATTTATTTCACTTACAGAGAGGTCCCTTTCAGAGATTGATAACATTTCTTCCTAATTTAAATCATTCTTGGTAGCAGATAGAGTATATCCATGACCTACAGGTAGAAATGCCTACCACATACTTCTTCAGAATTATTACTATTTATTGGTTAAGTCTCAAGTTTTGGCCTCATTTCATCTAGAGGAAAAAACCAAAAACCTTGTCCCCATGCCCACCTCTGACCATCCTACAGGATCAGGTAGCTACTCTGCGTCCTTTCATAGCTTATTATTTCCTCTGTTACAGCTACAGTAACTCCAATGCAGTGGCCTGTTTGTCCACTACACTGCACATCCCACGAGAGTAAAGACCGCACCTGAATCACGCAGTTTTATACCATGCACACAAACCATGCTCACAGTCCAGTGCAGTGGCTGCACATGTGGCAGTCACTGAACTAAGTATTTGACTTACGTTAACTCAATCCTCCCAATGACTGCACCAAGTTTCATCAATACTGTCATTTCATACACAAAGAAACTGAAGCACCATGAGGTTAAACAACTTGGTCAAAGTTATTCAATGTGGAAGGGACAAACCTGAGAGCTAAGCTTACCTTGGATTCTAACTTAATTCTATCAACAACTATACTATACTATTTCTTAAACGTATAAAGTTCAATGGCTCATTAATTGTCATGTTATTCCTTGAATACAGAAACATAGAAAATAAAGATTGTCAAATTAATGCTTTAATTGAATTATATCAAGTGAACTTTATTTCCTAATTGTCCGGATTCAACTGGACACCAAGAATACCTCTGAATAAACTAAATTTTCTCAAGTGCATTGAATTATGATCATGTTCACATATTTCATATAATGACTTCACTGTTTTGCTCAGTTTTGTCCAACATACATGGCTATTTTTCTACTATTTCCAGCGATATTAATTGTTGCTATTTAGTTCCTACAATCTATAGAATGTGAATCTATACAAACCACCAGTTAATATGTACTGAGTATGTAGTCCATGCAGGACACACCAAGACACCATATAATCTAGTCAGAGGAAAGAAAACAGACTCATAAAAGATGAGACGTGTGTGTGTGTGTGTGTGTGTGTGTGTGTATAATATTAAATGAGTAGGACGCAGGAAAGAAGATGGTAGCAGTCAGAGCTGCACCCCTCTGGGGTGCACAATATCTAATCAAATCAAGACTGATGCTATGAGGGAGAGACGTAAGGATTCAAAGCAGGAGAAACTTTTATAGATTTCTTTTAGGGAGCTATGTGAAAATTTTGTTCTACTTATTTATATTTGAAAATATGTACATACATATATCGGGGCACAGGGTTGTAGAGAAACATCACCCTCCCCTTTCCCCAAATCAAAGCATCGTCTGCTGTGAATATGAAGGGGAACGTAATGGCCTCATATTGAGTTCATCTTCACTTTCTTACACTGACTTCCCTCAAAAGTTATTTATAATCTTCCTTATTCTATAATGAAAACAATGTTAACAATTATTACAAATATAATAATGCTAACTGGTATTTTATTAAAGGTTCTTTTACTGCATTATCTCGCATCAGTGCTCACAACAACCAGTAAGGTGGGAAGGGCTCTGATTTCTAATTCACATCTGTGGAAAGCAAAGCTTTGAGAGCCTAAAGAACTCATTCACTGGTCCACATCGAGTGAGGAGTTTGGGGTGGAGCGAGGATGTGATCCCATATCCTATGATTCTAGAGCCACAGCTCTACAATCTATTGAATGTAGACCAGCCTAAGGGGTTAACATAGCTGTTCTCAAACTGTACTGTGCGTACAAGTCACCTGAAGTCTCACTGAATGTCCATCCCATTGTGACTCAGCAGATCCGCTATGGCCCTGAGGTGCTGCACTGTAAAGAAGCTTCCAAATGACATTAAAGCCACTGGCCACAGACCAAGTTCTGAGTAGCAAAGGTTTAACAGACTCAGAAATCATGGCAACTGCTGATTATTAGCTTTAAAGGCTCGTTTTTTATTACAGTACCCACATTGGCTAAATTTGTTAGACATTCTATAGCTGTGTGGCATCAACACTCTTTCCTCTTTGAATACTCGAAACCTTCGCCAGTTCCACGCTCACCTCGATGGCTGACCATTTTCAGCGAGGGACCACAGAAAACAAAAGCAGCCTACCATCAGGTTTTCCTAATGCTCTTTATTTCTTCATTTTACCTACATATGTAACATGTGTCTTCCACATTTATACAATTAAGTTAAGAAGGCAGGTAACGCCCACCCTTGCATGCCTGGGAGCTTTGGTGGGGATGAGAGGAGAGGGTAAAAAAATAAGACCAGTCTTATTAAATGTGCTGACAGTAGCTAGATAGGCTGCTATAGGAGCTCAAGGGCAGAAGAGGAACTTCAATATCACTACCCTAGAAAATGAGACAGCAGGGACAACAAATGATAACATCCACAGCCCCAGTCCCAGCGACAGCTGTAAAACTGTCCGCAGACGAGTACACACATATAAGACACTTCTCTAAGCTCAACTTAAATCTGTCCCCAGCCTGTCTCTGTACAGCAGTGATGAGGTGCTTCAAGTTTCATTAAGAGGGCAAACCATAAGCTGCTGTGCTTCGGGAGGGCACTGGAACAACAGGAGTCTCTCTGGACTCCTCACAATAAAGGCTACACGACCACCTCGGCTGAAACGGTGGCGTCTGTCGCTCCTGTGCAATGGGTGTAGCCACAGATTCCAGCCTCTGTGCCATTTACACATTCAATGCTAAGTCCCTGGGCAAACTGATCTGTTTCTGAATGTTGATAACTCAACTTTGATTGTGAATGAGTTGTTATGTGGGCATGGGGAAAGGAAGAGATACCCGTGTCTGCACTTACAGGCGCTCCTACAGTTGACCCGCATCTCACACCTGCAGGGCCTGTCTGTGCCGACAGCACTGTTTCTCACCTCTGACCTCCAAAAAAAGTTTCTCCCACCCCCTCCCTGTCCTCTTCTTTCTCCTCTCTTTCCATTTCCAAATCCACTGTAACCAAACAATGTAATTTATCAACTGCCTAATTTTTCCAAGTACTTTCTTCCACACAGAATATCACATTTAAAGATCTTCGTACATGGTATCTCATTTACAGCCATAATAATCTGCATTATACTTATGATTTCTCTTGTTATAAATAAGAAAAGTGATGCTTAGAAAGAGAAAGTAACTTGTTCTAATTCATACATATAGTATAAAATACAAAATAAAAATTGGAACTTGGGTTCATCAGACTCCAGAATTTGGGGGCTTTTGATGCTTCTTTTCACGTCAGCTGCACACCCAGTTCTGCTGGGACAGCCCGTGTTCGTCACAACAGTGAAGTTAACTGGGTGACTCCTTGAAGTGTGGTTTTCTTCTCCCTCAATGAGCAGAATATAAATGAGGGAACATCATAAAGACACTCTCTACTCAGTAAGGTATATATGGGTGGGCAAAGGGAGGTTTACAGTTGTAATACAAGCAAATAACACAGTAATTAATAATAAAAATACAATACACCACTATGCTGTCTCGCATACTCACAACTGTAAACCTCCCTTTGCCCATGCCTGCACACTGTCCCCGGGGGCATCCTGCTTGCACCACCCTTTTGAGTTGATGTATGAAAAGATTTCATGTTTAGGAAACATCTAAATTTGTATTATCTCATCTTGCAGAAAAAATAACACTGATGACTTGGGGAAACTGTCAATCTAGCTCTAAAATGAATGCATGGAGGTAACTGTGGCGGCCACAGGAGGCGTACGGGGAGCTTAGACAAGGGGGTTTGTGTGTGGAACTCCAGGCTGCTTCCAAGGCCTGTGCTGCGCTGCCAACGGTGTTGTCAGGCTCAGAAAAGACACAGGGAACATCCACAACTACTTACCGCTTTTCCTTGGAATAGTGTATTTTTTAAATGGAAGCAAACCAGCTTTCAACTCAAGGCAACAACAACAAAGTAACAATAGAGAAGGTACCAGAAGGTTACAACATGGATAACAACACAGGATTGTTTTCAAAGTACTGACTGTGTAGCAGCAGTCATACTCAGTTATATGTGTGTGTCCTGCCAAAATTGAACAATTTCAGTCTCAAGAAACATTGTGGAAAAGAGAAAATGATTAATCAATGGGGCTATGGCAATTAGTTTGGTAAATAATAAATTTAGACTCTCATTTCACAATATACTCCAAAATACCTTTGAACATTTTAAAAGGTTAAAACAAGTAGCATTCATATTCAAATATATGCTATCGTTACCCACTGGCCCCTGTTCACATCCCCAACTCTCTTCTCCAAACAATTGCGTGTACAGTGCCCAGTTATCAATTTTATGACTCAGCAAAACATGGAGTGTTATCACAGGAATCCTAGAGGTCTTGTCCATTCTTCACATGCTTATTTCATACCACTTGCAAGGTTAGAGTACCACTCTGTAGAGTATTGTAAAATTTAGGGAAGATTCCATTCACCAGCCAGTTTGACAAAAAGTATGTGATTTCCGTACAGGCATGTGTAATATGTGTGAACCTAAATATGAGCATTTATACATAAGCATCATATACTGATGGCTACTAAAACAAAGTAATATTGTGTATGTGTACCACAGCATATATTCCCAAGTCTATTTAATCATATTGTGGAAGGAAAAGAAACTGCTCTCTGTAACACTTGCAAGTTTTGTTGGGACAAAAGCTGAGTAAAAGTTATTTTTAGGTTAAGGGGTCAGCTAGCAGACATTGCTATGTAACGTTATCTGAAGGCCACTAACCTTGCTCCTGCTTCTGAATGCTTGCTTTCAGCAGCTGGTTCCCCCTCCCTTTCTGCCTGTGTAACTGGTATATAAAAGGACTCCAAACCCAGCTTTTTCGGCTCAGGATTTGGAAATTAACCCCCCTTGAGCCCTCAGGCAATAAAATTTGTGCTTCGTTATCTCCCCGAGTGTGGGTGGATTTTCCACAACAATATCACCTGATATATATACCTAATTGTATTGCCTAATGGAAATCCCCAAGATTAACTTGAAGTTATCATGTAAACATTATTTTTCAGGCTTATGTAAGTATTAAGAAGATAGAAGTCATGAAGGAATACATAATTAAATCACCAGTAAAGATATAAGTAAAACATACTTGCACTGCCTTGAAAAGAAAAACTATTCAGTGCATTAATCTTACAGTCATTACAGAATAATAATAATAATAATCATAATAATAAAAACAGAAATCAACCAACAAGTGTTGGAGAGGATGTGGAGAAAAGGGAACCCATGTGCTGTGTTGGTGGGAACGCAGGGTGGTGCAGCTGCTGTGGAAAACAGTAAGGAGGGTCCTCAAAATATAAAAAATGGAACTGCCTTGTGACCTGGGGATTCCACTTCAGGGAATTTATCCAAAGAAACCCAAAACACTAATTTGAAAGAATATACATTCCCCTATGTTCATTGCACAGGATTTACAGTAGCCAAGGTTTGGAAGCAGTTCAAGTGCCCATCAACAGATGAGTGGATAAAAAAGCTGTGGTACACATACACAATAGAATATTGCCCAGCCATAAAAGGAAGGCATTCTTATCATTTGTGGCAGCATGAATGGACCTAGAGGGTATCATGCTAAGTGAAATAAATCGAGCAGGGAAAGACAAATATCATATGATTTTGCTTATATGTGGAATCTGAAGAACAAAACAATGAACAGACAAAATAGAAACAGACTCATAGATACAGAGAAAAGACTGATGGCTACCAGAGGGTAGGGGTGTTGGGGAAATGGGTAAAAAATATGAAGGTATTAAAAAGTACAAATTAGTAGCTACAAAATAGTCAAGGGGATATAAAATACAACACAGGGAATATCATCAATAATATTGTAATAACTATGTATGGTGCCAGCTGGGTTCCGGAAATGTCAGAAGGAACACTTTGTAAAGTATATGATTATCCAACCACTATGCTATACACCTGAAACTAAAACAAAGTAATATTGAATGTAAGCTGTAGTTTAAAAACTTTTTTTTCAGCCCTGGCTTGTGTGGCTCAGTGGTTGAGTGCTGGCCTGCAAATCAAGGGCTCGCCGGTTCAATTCTCAGTCAGGGTACATGCCTGGGTTGCAGGCCAGGCCCCCCATAGGGGGCATGAAGGAGGCAACCACACATTGTTGTTTCCTTCTGTTTCTCTCTACTTTTCCCTCTGTCTAAAAATAAATAAAATCTTTAAAAATGAAAAAATTTTAATTTTTGGTTCCTAATTTTATTTTATTATTTTACTTTTTATTTAATCTTTATTGTATTTTTTCCATTACCATTTAGTCCCTTTATACCCTCCTCCCCCCAGCAATCACCACACTGTTGTCCATGTACATGGACGAAAATAAAGTTTAAATAAAAAAATAAATATTCCCCAAATTAGTTAATTTCAGGAAGAAAATGTCACAGGATCTATGCTCCCCACCCCCCCCCGCAAAAAAAAAGAGAGAGACAGAGAGAAAATATTTGAGAACTAGATCTCTATGTTTTAGTTATCAAAATTCCATGGCTAATGCAACATTCACATTATACCTTATAGTTTTAAAAAGTTCAATTGAAAACATTGCCAAATTCTAAGCATCGATCCTAGTAGACCTACGTTGAGTGTTGATGAAAGTAAACACTCGCACACCAGAAGACACTTCGTCTGGATCCCGGAGAATCTGGACGTCTCCTGTCCCATAGATGGGCGGGTACAAGGAACAAATCGCACCAGAGAAACAGTAAGGAGATGGTTCTCTGGTTCTGTGGCAACCTCGTAGCAGCATGAAGAAACAGCTCTCTGCTAACAACCTCTGTTCAGTGATAAGTGGTGAAGGATTGTAATTTGGAAACTGAATTCCAAATTTAGCTTTGAATAGTAACATTCCTAATAATTCTAATCTGCTTAACTTTTTATGTATGTATCCAGATTTTATAAACCAAGAATGATTTCTTAAGATAATTTGTCTCGGGGATGTAAAGTGTATGCCCAAATGAACCAGGGCATCGTTTTCAGAGCATCCCTGACTCCCAGCGAGCAGGTGCTTGATCTTGAGAGCATACATTAGTCTAGAGTGCTCTCGTTGGGTGCACGGGCAGACGGATACACGCTGGTGTCAGGACGTGCTCCTCATGGTTAGTTTCTAAATGGCAGGCCACCAAGAGAGGAAATGTGGACTCTCAAAAGAAACGTTTTTCTAAAAACGATGCTATCTTCATTTTCCCACATGTTCTGAGAAATCTGTTCCCACGTTCCATTTCAACAGAAGGACGAGATGACACTGCTTCCTACCACAGTAACATGTCTATCTCAGCCGTCTCTGCGAGCAACAACCTACGGCCATGTTCACTGATATTTTAATTTCTTTGGTGACATGGGGAAATGAGCACACTATTTTTTGAATTGCATTATTATTAAAATAATGTTAGGTGTATCTTTTGAAGTGCAGTTTGTGATTCTCTGTGATTTCCTTTCATTGGATGTCACACAATTTGCACGTGAGCTATTTTACAATCCCAAACATGTAAAAAGCTACTGTGTTTTCAATGGCATTTAATTTTTCTTATTGATTGATTTTAGAAAGAGAGGAAAAGGAAAGGAAAAAGAGGAAAAAAATCAATTTCTTGTATGTGCCCTGACAGGGTCGAACCTGCAACCTTGATGTATCAGCACAATGTTCTAATCATACAGCTAGGGTCTCAACAACCCTTTTTAAATAGGGAGATAAAATTATTTTAGTTGTGAATAAACCTGTACTACCTATTAACAAACTCTAGAGATTTTTCAATTGATTCATGTAAGTCATCAACTTAGACTTGCTAAAGAAGGTAGAAAGTATATTTCTACTTACAAGGAGTCAGGGAGCACATTAGAGATAATTTGGTTAGACTTCAAGTAAAATATCTTAATTCATTAATTTTAAATGTTACAATTCCTAATAACTAAAAGGAATAGCACTTACAATTAGAATACTAAAGCTAGTACTTTCTGAACACTGTCATTAGAATACTGTACCCTTTGACAATTCTTGTTTAATTTTCATTTTTCTCAGTTATGCCCAGGGTTGTATGCAAGTCAGTGTTGACAGTAACCAATGTGTCCCCGGATGAATCCTGCATTTTCATGTAAGTGATGGCCCCACTACAAATCTCCATCTCAAAGGGGTTAAAACAGGATATTTGTACCAAAAAAGATATACCACTGGAATAGGCTAAAGAACAAATAATAAATTGTTTCATGTGAAATGTTTATTATTGTTTTGTTTGCTCTCATTATTTGAGATCTTGTTTTTGAAATATAAAATATTATGACACAAATATTAATTTAAAAACATCAAAATTAGATATGTTGACATAAATCTGTAACATGCATATTAATATAAATAGCCATGCAGCATGTAAAACAAATTCTAGATGGTTATATTATGTCATGTGATATAATTTATGCTTAAGTTATTACTGGTAGCTTTCAGGCATTTAATGCCTCCATTTGAGGTGTTATACATATTTGTGAATGTGAGATCATACACACTAAATATTTTGTAATTTTTAGCTAGTTAGAATTAGAAGTAATGGCTAACTCACCATGAAAACTTATCTTTTGCTCTAGATTTGGACCTAAGGATATCTGCTGTTCATAGTCAAGAACCTCATAATGAAGGTCGTCTGTCTCCACCTTGTGGTCACTGTAAATCTTGCTACTTTTGACTGAAGGAATGAAAAAAACTACTCCTTGCCTACCTTTGGATTTTTACTTTTAAACATCAGAAATTTTTAAAAAATTATTACACATGACAGAAAAATTCAGATACATTATGCTATCAGATTAGGTCATCTAAAGCATTTCTAGGTCTCTTTGTCAATGCTATTAGTAATTGCTTGGAAAAGCATTATATACCTGTAGCATCTCATAGCTAAACTGGATACTTGAGCAGTCTCTTCAAGACAACTCCATGTGTAAATATGTTTCATTTACCTTAGAATTTCATAGCCCATGCAGACCCTGTATGATACTTTCTGGGAAAGTTACACAACGAGGGAAATATTTTTCTAATAAGAAATTGTTTTTTCCCTTCTCTCCAGGAAAGTTGTAAGTATTCAGTAATACATCTTAGGTTCTTTAGTCAATGCTTTTATTCTACATTTTAGAGCCAAATATGTAACTTCTAAATACACACTAATTTCTTCTTTATCCATTCAACCATAAAAACTGCGGATATTTCAGGGATGGAGACACATTGCTTTGCTTTCAGGGATTTAAGGTCTGCACAATTTTGTGTGAGTGGATGAGAAATTTTCACAAAAGTATTTAAGTCATAGATTACCCCTGTCAATTCAGGTCCGAGTAAGAAACAGTTTTTTGATCAGGTCATCTATAGGAAATAATTTGAGATGATCTAATCTGAGCAAAAAGTTCCTGCTTGGTTGAACTGGTTAAACCAAAGTTGCAAGCCATTATATTAACTAAGCATATATTTATCTTTTGTGTCTTTTGAATTTCATACCTTTTTTGCATGTAGAGTTCAGTATCATCAAGAGAAGTTAAAATTCCATTGATTTGAAGACTCGACCTCAGAATCAGCAGAATGCCCTAGTCCCTCACTTACCCACATTCCTCACAGCAGTGTAAATTCCTGGTTTTCTCAGGGCTTAGGCGTGAACTACCTACTCTCTGGTTTGGACGACAATCCACAGTGAGATAGATGCAGCAAGCCCGCCCCTCTTTAAATGCACATGTTGTACATCACAGAGAACTGTGCATCATGTAGTCAACATATAACCTGACCAGAGCACAGACTTCCACTCTGTGCTCTTTCTCCCTGACAACGTTGAGTTTTGACGGTTCTATTACACATCCCTTCAATAAAGTAAAATAAACATGAGTAATTTGTCTCTTTAGAAAAAACGAAGGTCATAATATGTCTGTGTATTGCTGCTTTCAAATGCCCATAATCATATCTCAGATTTTGATGCTCCAACCTTAGCTGCCCAAACACTATGGTACTTATGTTAACTAAAGCTTAGGATTCAAATAAACTTAACAGAGATTTATGATTTCCAGAGAAGTATTCATAAAACATAAGACAAAAGATAATGCTATTTAAGTACATCTGTGAGAAACTGTTCTGAGAAATAGATTTTATATTGTATATAATTAACCACCGTAACATAAATGAGTCTGTTTCCTTAAAATTTTCTTCGGATAAAAAAACCCTGAAGAAAGTGGGAATTCAGGAGGGGACAGTTAGAAAATACAGAAAACTTCACTGTTAGCATTTCCATTCCAAAGGCTGGAACACTGCTCAAATATTGGACTTAGCATTTAATTCACAAGTCACATAGGTCAGACGGGCGCCCTCATGTGGGAACAGGCTAGGGCTTACCTTTTTCATTGCCATTTGCATATGCTGGAGGCTTGTTTTTGTCAATGCTGTTAAAGCTCTGACTCCTCCTGTTTAAGTTGGAGGCTCCCTGGACCTTGCTGCTGCTGCTGCCCGCGGCTGGCACCCTGGAGGGCCCGGGAAGCCTGAAGCAGTGTAAGAAAAAGGACATCACTATTGTGCATTACCAAAATGGGGGAGGGAGGTGGTAGCGGGAGGTTCTAAGCAGGGAAAAGTTAATGCGAAAATCACAATACACAATGTTCTAAAATCTACTTAAAAAACTGTTGCTTTAAGTGACAGACAAATAGCTAAACATAAGGTTTGAGAATCTTCAGAAAAAAATCTTGTTTCACTTTTTAATAAATATGGCTCCAAAGTATATTCATAATATAGAGCAATTAGAAATAAAGTCACCTGTAACAAAAAAAAATCATACTTACCACACCCTGATGAATAAAAATTGGACCTAAAGGTACTGTAACAATTACATAAAAAGCAAGGGAAATAATAACGCTTAACTTTATTATGTTCTCAGGGCATTGCTCAGCTAAATGGCTAAATGGTAAATACCTATTGACCATCTGAGCTAGTTAGCTGCTTCTGAACACGCAATGGAGAGCAAGGTCATGAGCTGGTTCATTTTTGACCAGTCTGAGTCTCATGAAGACTTCCGTTCTCTTTCCAAAAGGAACCACCTAGGCTTCATCTCAGAAGTGCGGCTAAGCAATCACAAAGGCAATGTACCGGGAAGGGACTCGGGTCTCAGGAGAGAGTCTCTGCTCGCAGAAGTACAGTTTAAAATACACCTGCAGTCTCAGTAGCGTCAGCTATTCTTTGTGTATGAAGGACAGAACATTAGAAAATAATGCAGACTATTTTAAAACTAGAAGTTTGACAGGAAGTACTAATCTGCGGTTATTTTCCTGGGACTATAAATAGATTGGATCATTCACTGTTTAAACAGTTTCTATATTAAAATTTCAAGTCTCAATTTTTTCAATGAATTGTGCCTAAAATGTGCAATTACTATTTTATTTTATACTACTAACATACACTGTATACATAATAGACTCAATCTGCATACATTAAAAACTAGAAATTAAGAAATCATATTCGCATTCTGAGACGTTTTTAAATATATGATATGAAAAGTTGCTGGCCATTTCGGTAGTGCCTGCTGCCACCATGTGACTGCCACTGTGTACTGCTGTGATAATTTCTATTTTAAAAGAAAAATAAAAGTAACCCACGGCTTACAAAACACTACTGAATTTTTTACTGTTCTCTTTTTAAATATTTCAAATATAAAAGAATGTTTATATCTGTTATATCAGTGCCTAATATATTACAATTTCACAGTTGGTTGTGACAATATTCACATTTAAACTCATTGCATAATATTACTTCATATATTATTTCCATAGATTATTAGGAGATTGAATGCTTCATAATATATCAATAAATACTTTTTAGTAGTAACAGAACAGTAAAATGGAATGGACATCAGGAAAGCACATATACCAGCTTAAAAACAGAAGTGTTGATTTCTTAGAATAGTTAACAGCTTCAAAATGTTGACTGTATTTTGGAGTTTAAGTACATGTGGCTAATAAAGAATCTCATCAGCTATTTTGCTAATTAGAGGTTGTGTCATATGCAAGATGAGAATTTTTTCCAAATGATTCCAGCATTTAAACTTGTTGAAATCCATCTCCAGATTTACACGAATTTTGTTGCAAAGCTTGCTGTGCTTGTGATAAAAGTTGATCTGTTTCTAGAAAGTAATTGAAATATGCATTTTAATCTTTACTGTGACCCATGAGGCCAAGTGATCTTTAGTTCTGAGAAGATCAAATTAAAATAATTTTAGAAATCCATTTGCTCTCCTCATTACCCTAATTTGACAGGCAGCCAGGGTTCCAGAACACCCATCAAAGTAATAAGAAGAAATTAGAATAAAGACCCAAAAAAGAAGAGGTAGAGGTATTCTATTGAATCAAAGTCCTTAAAATATATTTTATATGCACAAGTCTTAGAAGTGATAATAAAATGCTCATGCACATGGCAGGTCATTGCTCTTGCACATCCTAACTTACAGCATGCCTTCTGGTTTTTAATTAAATACCCTTTTAGTTTGTCTCTCCAGAACAATTTTAATTACTACAGAAAACCAAGGCAAGGGGAAAAGCACATATTGCAAGTCAAGGCACCATGATGAGTAGGCCTCGCGGTCAAACGTTGCACAGTAGGACTCATCCTTGCAGCAGTGCCCAGTGAGCCCCTGAGACACCTCCCCAGGAGTGAGGCAGCATCTGGAACCACCTAGAGTCAGGGGCACAGACACACGCACTGTGCTGCGCTCAGCTGCTCCACGCCGCCTTCATGCCTTCGGCAACTTAACATTTAACAGAGAACCAAAACTTTCAGCATGTTTTTATATACCAGTACTTTCCGAACAGTCCAGGCTGACTTGGCACTAACTTCTAAGCAAATAAATAAATAGATAGATAGATAGATAAATAAATAAATAAATAAATGTTGGCCATTGTTTCTTAATTCTGCTTCAAAAAATGCAATCATCAATGCATGTCCATCTCAAAAAGCATTTGTAATTTTGCTGCATAACTTTCAGATTCCGAAACCTGGAATGGGACCTTCAAGGCAGTTTTTTTCCTTGACTTTCCTTAAGCCTGGAACCTAGACTTCAGCCCAGTTAAAGCACTGAATCTGACAAAGCTCAGTTAAAGAAGCCAAACCCCATTTTAGTGCTCAGACTCAAACATGCTCATCCCTGAGGCTGCGCAAGGATATCCTCCTGGAAGAATTCAGTCCTCTAAACTGTTCGCCCAGAAGTGTGTACTTTTTGAAAAAAATTGGAGTGATGGGACAAAATATCACTGGGAATTTACTTTATCATCACTAATAAGCAATAAATTAGACATTAACTGACCTAGTAGGCTTTTTCTGACTGGTTGCAATTCCACTGTGATTAGACTGAGGTGCATATCTGGCTGCCAGACTGTATGAGAAGAAACAGAGAAATTGAATTAAAGAGATTTTTTGAACATGGAAAGAAAGCACAAACTTACAAGAAAACTATGAGTTAATGAAATGCAATTGGAACATGTACACACATGGATAAAGAATAAATCAATTAGAAAATTATGATAATGCAACATATACACCATGGTATTTGATTGTGAACACGCTGGGAGGTAATGTGGTGCACCCCTTGTGACATAGGGTGTCATTACTGGCTCTAAAGGTAAGCCTGTGTGACATCATTCACCTTATTTTAAGTAGTATTAATTCACCTTATAAAAGATTTAACTGTTGTAAATGACTACAAAAACTTCAGGAAAACTAGTTTGGTGCATACAATAGAAAGATCTCTTCCTCAAAGAGCTAAAATGAAAATTGGAGTATGAAATGAGCCATCATTTTCCTTAATAAACTCTTCTAATTTGCTGTTTTCACCTAAATGTTATTTTCAAAACCACATGATTAAAATATCTGCTTTCTAATAACTTATTGTTGATCTTCCATCTCAGAGTGTTTTAAAGAAGTCAACTACACAGACGTTTTCCTGAAGAAAGAGTTACACAAGAATTGAGGTGAAAGTGCAGTTAAATTCTTCAAAAACCAAGTGAATGACTACTAATGACAAGTGGGTATTCTTGAATTATAATTCTTAATAATAAAAAATGGATCAAAAACACAGAAGACACATTATTTAAACCAAGTTTTGAAGAACAGTCAATACTTTATAAACAAAATGAAAAGTTGCACTTGAAGATAAACTGATTTCCAAATTCCCCAAGGGGTTTGAACCCGGTGCTCTAAAGGGTGTGGTGAGACACCCGATAGCCCTGAAGGATGCTGACACACCCCCTGATGGCCACGTGCTGACTGATGCCTGTGTGGGCAATCACTTTGCAGGTGAATCGTGATGGCTCTGCATGAACCCAGGGGTTGCATGCACAGTTTCCAAAGCCTCCAAGGAAACAGGAGCACTGTGGGGGTGTTGGAATCAGGGAGGAAGGGGCACTTGGAGCCCTGCTGCAGTCGATCCAGTTGTTTTGCTGCCAACCACAGGGTATTTCAGTCAAAGGATGGGTTTCTCAAGATGATGACATATTTCCTAAGTTATTTCTCACTCCACTGAGCGAGTCTGTGGTGGAAGCACGCAGGTCCTTAAAACCGCCTGGTTAGACAGGAATCAATCCTAATGTCTAGGAAGCTTTTCAGGTTCACAGAGCACTTGTTTTTCACATTTCATTTGAGATATGTTGTTATCTGCATAAAGCATTGCTTTCTATATTATAAGTACTCTGGACTCTGAGTCAGCTGCCATAACCTGCCAAACTACCCAAATAATAATAATAACAGAAGATGATTTAAAATAAAAACCAAAAGTGTCTCAATGAAATTAGAAAATTATTTTTTTAAATTTAAATTTAAGAATAAATGTACCAAAGAAAATCTTTTGTGAGCTCAGCCTGCTTTGTCAATCCAAGAGTCAGAACTGCCTAAAGGTTCGCCTGTAACTCTCCAAATGAAAGACCAGTTTTAGCAGGAGAGACGACAGTAAAACAAGGTACTTTCCTTCATGAAGCTGAAGCTACCTCATTGGTTTTTCTTCCATGATTTTAAGAAATATCATAATTTCTAGTATAGAAATGAAAAAAAATTTAGAGAGGTCAACTGATGTGGCCAAAATCAACTTGGTTTAATGGCTCATGTGTGTTTTCTAATGTGTTACAGAGAGTCCTTGCCACCTATGTTTTTGTAATATGCCCTCACACTTCAATCTTTTGAAATGAGACTTCTGCCCTGGTTTCCTACACTTGTCAAACTGCTACTGGAAGAACAGAGCTGAATTCAGTTCGTATCATACTCCAACATCTTTGCACTTGACCGCATTGTTCCCTTTGCCCTTTTCAGTCTCTCTCCTTTTCAGTCTCTCTCTCTCATACAGATATGCTCACTGAATTGGCCCACCATCTTTTTTTCAAAGGTCCTCTTCCTTAATCCATCTCTTAAGGAAATGAGTTTTCTTATGTCCTCTTTACTCAAATATTTGCATGTGTTCTTTTACTTTGCAATTTGTTTCTTACCCAAGATTTCAAGTAAAATTTACTAGAAATTAGAATTAATGTCTACAACACACTCCCATCCATCAATATCCACTGAGTAAAAGAGGCACCTTTCCATGATCCTCAAAATCACCATATTAAACTCACCATGTTCCTTCTTTTACCACCCAAGTCCCAGTCAGATCCTTCCCTTCATTTCTTGGTTTCTCCTTGCAGCACCACTATTTGGTCCTATGAGCTGAAACCTCTATAGTTGTTTCTTCCCTTTTTCTTTTTAATTATTGTAGGTGTTCAGTCATCACTATGTCATTTGCATGTATATTCTTGTTCAATTTCCATATTGATCACACTAAACTCATGATCTCAACACTTTCTTTAAAACATCTAGCTCCCTTTATTTTTCTTAGTTTTGTTTTTTTTTTTTTAATCTGGTTCTGCTTTCCTAAATAGCAGAAAAACATTTTTCTTTCTCCAGAGTGCTTGAAATACCATTTCCCAAGTTTCAGATTTATAAACACTAGTGAACAGCAGGTAAGTAGGTAAGCTAACACAAGCTATTAGTAAAACAGACACAAAGAACATGTAGACACAGCACTGAGGCAAGTGGGGTAGAAACACAAAGTCAGGGCACCAGTAAACCAAGGCTTTTCACACATCTGGACTCAATGAAGATTGCATATTTTTTTCCTGAAATATTGTCAAATGAGACTATAGCTAATGAGTGGCAAAAATATCAGTAACAGAACAAAAGAAATAAATATTTTGAGATTCACTGTGGGTTCTACTAAAGGAAGTATCAGCTCCTCTACCTGATAGAGTGGAACACTAAGGGAATTCTTTTCATTTCCCATAACTTGGAAGGGATAAGGGGACTAGGGACAGCCAATGGTGGGGGTTGGGGGAGGAGGAATGAAACTCATCTGGGGCCCACTACACAGAGAGTTTTAAACTGAGTTCTTTAAACAGGACTTTCTAATCTGGCATCAGTGCAAGTTCCGATGCGAGACTGTAATGTCCAGTTAGTATAAGGAAAGAAAGGTTCTCAAAGCAAACATCCTGAATTGCCATCACCCATTTTTAACAACCACCAGAGCTTTGCTACTCACAAATGCTGTCCATGGACCAACAAAAGGGGCACTGAGTCAGAATCTGTTTAAATAGCAAAATCAAAGCAGTTGATTACTCAACAGCAGATATTACTCATCTGCTGTTTAATAGCAGAAACATTTTAATAGAGTCCCCAAGTGATTCCTATGCATAATAAAATTGAAGGAGCTGCACTCTGCAGAATATCCACAAACTACAACCCCTTGGAGGAAAAAAGTTTGTAGTTTCCTAAATCAAACAGCATAATCTAACTCAAGGCACACTTCATCTTCTATCTAGCTGCTGCTTCATTTTTTTATTTAATATTTTATTGTTTATGCTATTACAGTTGTCCCACTCTTTCTCCCTTAACACCCCTCCATGCAGCCTGTCCCCCACTTCCATAACCAGTCCTCTCATCCAGCTACCGTCGATACCTTTCTTCTTCTAGAAACCCGGGTCTCACCTTTCTCCATGCGATAGCTCTCTCTCCAGCTACTCCTCCTGTTTCCCAAATACGGGTCCACTCACTATCCCCACCTGTAAATTTTGGACTACCATGATGAATATTTCAAAATCATAATCCTAAGCATCAGGATTATGCCTAGAAAGAATTGCTCTCCATTCTTTTTACATCACATCACATTCTATTTTGTACCCAAATCTCAATCCTAAACTCAGAGCCTCTTTTCAATGTTTCCTTAATACTTCTTACATACTCCACCAGGATCTACCACCTACATTTCTTCCAGATATTCCAAATATGTTCCAAACTTCATTCGCTTTCCTTCCTTCAGACCACCTTCTCTCTCTTTGATTTTGCTATTTAAATTCAGCATCACTAACATTTTCTCCACTGAACAATATGGAGTTGTCCTAATAATTACTCAGGTTTTTTTTTAACTTCCTTGTCATTTCTTTTGTGGACTCTAACAATACCTCCTCACTAGATTCTTTGTTATCAGTCCATTTTTATGTCCAGGCAAATCAAATTATTCTTCCCACAGCCAACGGAATTAACTCCCCTAAGAAAGAATGGAAGCCAGTCTCTTTCTTTGAAATTGCTGTTGACTCTCCATTGTCTCCAGGATAAAATCCAAGCTCTGAGGTTTGTGTATGCAGCATTCAACATGTCTCCTCATCCTCTCCTACGGTTTCATCTCCTCTGCCACACTGCACCCCACGCTCTCCATGGTCACCACCTCTTCCCCTTGCCTGTGGCCTCGTTTCTCATGGGCCCATTGATTTTCTCATGAGGAGTCCTTCATCTGAAACCATTCCTTCTCTCTTTCACATTATGAAATCATACTTGCATTTCAAAATCTTGTCCACATATCAATTTAAATTGAAGCATATTTCAAGTTCAGAGTTAGTTTTTCCTCCACGGGTTTATAGGTCTTCATTCATCTGTAGCTATTAAGTTCATATGGGAATTCATCATGGTAAATGTTTCCCAAACTGACGGTTTATTGTCCAAGACAGAAATACAAGGTATGTTCAGAAAGTATCCAGCCATGTAATATTAAAAAAAGAGAGAGACATTCATTGAAGAAGATATAAGATATAAGAAACGCTGTACAAAGGACAATGATGCCTCTGTACCCTTCACAGTAGGCACCTTGGGACCTCACACAGTTCCAGTCACCATCAGCTGCCCTATCATATTTTCCTGAATCTCCTCGATAGTCTGAAATCTCTTCCCTTTCAAAGGTGATTTTCATTTTGGGAAAAGCCAGATTTTGCAGGGCGCCAAGTCTGGGTTGTAGGGGGACTGAGTCACCTGGGTGGATTTGACATTGCACCAAAAACCTCTGTAGGAGATATGATGCATGAATGGGAGTGTTGTTGTGATGAAGCTGCCAATCACCAGCTGCCCATAGCTGTGGCCTTCTGAATCATCTGAATAGTTTCAGTGGAGGAATGTTCAAGCTTAATGTAAAATTTGATGCAGATTCATTGCTCTACTCACTCAGTCATTTTGAATGTGATGGCCACACAGTACACATGCTCACTCAATGGCATCTACCATCCCCACTGACTAGTACAGTGAAGTCGTCATTGTTCATGCATGAGCATTCCAGTCCACTCTCCTTGGCTGTCAGGTTACAATGATGTCACACAAACCATTCTCACTATATTAACAATGGCTGGACTTTTTCCAGACAGACCTCATATATTATGTTCATTTTTTTTGCATCTTCAGTTCCTCTCATGGGATTGGTATGTGTTCAGTAACTAAATGATTAATGGATGTTTACTGGATAGTATTATCAAACAATGGTATGTTACAGCCCCATCATTTCAGCTAGGGGAACTGTTTCAAGAATGGGATTATTAAAAGTACACTAAAGAAATACTCTCATCTTATTGTGTCCTTATTAAATGACAAGCAGTTTACATTTATTTTCTCATTTTCTTTCTTTCTTTCTTTCTTCTGATGATTTTCAGGGATTCTTTTCTTTATTGAATTATTTTGGGTGACACTGGTAGCATTTAAACATTAAGCCATTCATTCGTACCAGTTATACCTCTTGTAAGTAGCAGTACTAAAATTTAAACTTTGACTTGTTAGTTTCTATACTCTGTCCTAGCATATAATATCATCTTGTTGCAAATTCATTACAAATTATAATATTTTAATGCTTCTTTTACTATTAATTTATTGTCTTGTAAATCTGCAAATATCTCAAAGACATTATAATAGTAATTTTATATTCCATACATAAAACCATCTCTTCTAATGTCAAATAAGTCTACTTTCAATAGATACTCTGCAACATTCAGATATATAACATTGAATAATTTCATTCAACAGGTCAGTTACTGTACATAGAATTCTAGAATAGGCAATAACAAATGTTAAATGGCAAGATACTTTTAGCATCTAAGCAGCTCTCCTCAAATATCTTCCAAGTAAACTCTATCTTTAAAAACTTTAAGCAGCACGTTAGTCAGAGTGAGCAAATATGGGACATTATTTATAACCTCTCACTGCCCCCCCCCCATTGAACACATGGCCAATCAATCACAGCATGCTGTTTTCTGATGAGCCCTATATGGGCCTCAGAACCCTCGGCCGAGACTCATGTAACATCTCTTAATAAAAAAAAATAGAATAAGAGTGAAAATTATTTTCATCTCTTTTTTAAGTTCTCATCAAAATATTGTTAAGTTTTAATGGTTTAGTACAGGAATTTTGTAGAAGATTCTATTTCTGTTGTAGTTATTCCATCAGTGGACTTCCATGAGAAGTAAAGATTATGTAATCTTATTCCTTAGTTTTCATCCTCAAAAATAAAGTTAAACCCAGACATAAAGCACATGTGCATCATTAAAAATCACCAAAATGTAATATCTGAGCCTCACACAATTTATCATTCTTTATTTCTGTTTACTACTAACAAGTTTATTTAAAAAAATCTCAGTGGAGACTGTTGGTATTTGAATTGTCTTGATTTTTGCTTAATTACAAATATTTTAAAATATTTTTTAAAAATTTTATTTATTTATTTTTAGAGAGAGGAGAAGGGAAGGAGAAAAAGAGGGACAGAAACATCAATGTGTGGCTGCCTCTCACGTGCCCCCTACTTGGGGACTTGGCCCATAACCCAGGCATGTGCCCTGGAATGGGAATCGAACCAGTGACCCTTTGGTTTGCAGGTCTGGGCTCAATCCACTGAGCTACACCAGCCAGGGCTAAAGTATTTTTTCTTATTTATTAAGTCTGCAATATTTTTTTAACACCTACTATTTTCCCAAGTCAGAACCTAGAAAGCCACAGCAACTTGCTAAGGAACTGGGCCTTTTTCCTGCCTGCAGTGGGAACACCAAAGATTTTAATTGCAGAATAAATAATAAATTTCAGATTAGAGAGAGATTCTTTTCTAAGAGATATAAAGGTGGAATTGGAGGAGGAAGGAGCCTAGAGACCAAATAGAAAATTACTGCTATAATTAGTCAAGACTCAATGATGGTCTACATGAAGGGAGAGGCCCAGGAAACAGAAGTCAACAATTAATTAGAGATGTTACAATCATGGCCATAGAAAGTGTAGGAAAGAGAGGGACCCAAGGTGGCTACAGGATGTCTGGCTTGAGTTGCATAAGAAAGTTACATAGAAGTTATGTAGTAGTAGAATGGGACTGAACATCCATGGTATAGTGTACAAAGATTAAAAAAATCAAGTCTCCACTTTTAAGTTATGTCACCAGTCAGACTGTGAATGAAGTAACAGGAAATTCGAGGAAGATGGATTTTCACGGGTGACTAAGTCCACTTTCATAATACAGACAAAGCAAAAATCACTTTATGATCTTATAGTAATAACAGTGGTTCTCTTATAAAGTACATGAATGCCTCTGGATGTTGAATAAATGAATAAATAGGCAATTGCCTTCATATGCCTAAAGTTTTTACAGATAGACACAGATATTGAGAGACTGATTTGGTTGATTGTTCCTTAATTCTAATAAGCATATATTCATTGATCTAATCAACCAATTAATGAATTGTTAAAAAGACTTGCTGACTATTGGCCCTATGCTGGAAAGATTTAATTTGGAAAAATTAGGTTTAAATGTTCAGGGATTAGTGTTTTGCTTTGAGAAGTGATTTCTTGAAAGTGAATACAATTACTATATTTTTAGGACTATAAGAAACACCAGACCATAAGATGCACCTAGGTTTTAGAGGAAGAAAATAGGAAAAAAATTTTGAAGCAAAAAATGTGGTAAAAATTTTCATAACCTGTGACCCCGCTCCACCTCTGCCCGGCCCCCACAGTGAGCCAGGTAAGCTATATTTGGACTATAAGACACAGCCCATTTTCCTCCCAAATTTGGGGGGAGGGGGTGCGTCTTATAGTCTGAAAAAATATGATAACTTTTAAAACCATATTTACTAACTCAGAACCCTTCCTAACAATTATAATTTGATATTTAATAGAAACTGAATTTACTTCAAGCTTGGGGAAATACAAAAATACTAAGTAGGTGTGCAAAAAGTGGCACATTGGAATATTTACTTTCTGTGGATTATTAAATTGAAATGCTGGCAGTAAAAATCTAGTATCTTGGTTAATAACACAGAATCTAGAACTAGGCAGCCCTACCTGAAGACCAGCTCAGCTGTTCTCCGCCTTTGTCCACATCGGTTAATGAGGATTAAACTGCAAACTGCTTAGAAGGCTGTCATGTACAAATAAGTGTTGTTACAGTTAAAAAAATTCTGTGGGATTTAGATGTACATTAGAGAACCCCCAACTACACTAAGTAATCTCCCACAGGAGGCCGTATAAATATTCAGGTGAATTTAGTACAACATAACTTCCTGTGTTCTTCAATGCCTATAATTACCCTGCCCTCCTGAGCTTGGTAGTCTTACTAACACCACACCCTTTGGTTCTCACCTATCACTTTTGGGATTGCTACCTGCTCTTACTCCACAAGCATGGACAGTACTTGAGCTTTTAACTCTTGCTCTCAGCCTTCTGGTTTATAAAACCATGATTTCTTGAAGGTGATTATAATGAAATTTTATTCTCTCTCCAACCTTCCTGGACACTACTCACTCTTCTTTCTCAAAATCAGCAATATCGATCCCTATAGGTCCCAATCCTATAAAGAGCCATAAGAAGTTGTCCCAAAGAACATGCAACAACCATTATTCCCAAAGTAACACACACTGAGTGAGCCTTCTGAACCCCATAATTCTCAGCACTGAACAGAATTCAAAAAGTATTCAAATGTAGAATTTAATAAATGTTTTGTTTTGTGATGTATGATTATATGAAAATATAGTTTTGATATGTTTAGAAAATATAGTATATTTACTTCACTATTTCAACCAGAGTTTTATGTTGGATTTATACTCTAGATTTCATGACTAGTTCGAAAGACAAGGATAAATGTCTTAGAAAATGAGACATTCTTCAACAAAAATAACAAAAAAAAGTAATTTGCCTTTAAGAAGGTAGCAAACAAGCTACCATAGCTCTAAATATGTTGCAAGACAAATGAAAGGAACATTTTGTTGTTTGCTCACTTCACCCACAAATGTAGTCACCACAGTGTTGTTCTGAGTCCTCCTTTTTCCTCCCCAGCTTTACACAATTTTCTTGAAGAATCTTTTCCCTTTCTGTCACTTCAATCAATAAAACATGGTTAAGCTAATGTTCCCCAGTCTTTATCCCTGACCCTATCGGTTCCCCTGGGCCCCAGAGCCACACACTAGAAAAAGTCCCACTGAAATATCAAATTCATGAAAACCGAAGTTAAACTTTTTCTCTCCACCTCCTTCTTTACATCTGTTTTCACTATTACATTATTATTTTATTCTCCCCAAGCCCGTTCACCCAGTCTGACCCCATGCCTGCTAACACTGACCTGCTAGTTCTCCTGCCTCTGTATCTGCATTGCCCGCCCCCCTCACTGCTCCCCAAAGCCCAACTCTACTCTGTCACTAAGCTTATGTTCCTCAGTTAAAAATGGCATCATTTTTCCTGTTAAAAAAAAAACAGGCAATTTTCCTTGACATTCAAGAAGTAAGTCTCACCCACTAGATGCATCATGCAGGGCCTCCAGAAACTGACCTCTGTCTACTTCTTTAGTCTTATTTCTCATCAGACCCTGAGGCAATTTAAACCCAGAACTGTAATAAACTGTTTGATGCTCTGCTGCAATTTAAATACAGGGCTATAATAAATTCTTTGATGCCCCTTTCATTAAGAGGTGGGATCTTTGTCCCACCCCTACCCCTTGAATCGGGGTGGGTTTGTCACTCCTCAACCAACAGGTCCCCATGTAGCAAGTAGAATGTCCAGGAGGCTGTTGTGCTGGAGAGGCCCTGTGTAGTCACTATTCCAGCTTAGCTGCCAGACATGTGAAATAAAGTTCCCTTAGAAGTGGATTCTCCGGCTACAGATGTTTTGCTTCCCAGAAGTTCCCTCTAGAGGCATGCCCTGTCTGATTCCTAGGCCCACAAAATCCATAGTATCATAGATGGTTATTGTTTTGCGCCACTATATTTTAGGTGTTTTTTTTAAAACAGCAATAGATACCCTGAACACACTTTCAGTTACAGGTTTGCCTTGACCGAACAGTTGCCATCTTCTGACTGAAAAATAGAGCTTCTTTCCCCAGTGCATGGGCCTCCCTCCCCCTGTGGTCACTGGGTACCGTCCTCGGCTAGACCGGTTAGCAGACCCTGCTGAATTATCTGGTTAGACACATTAGAGTGTGGGCAAGTGAAAGGTAAAGCACCACCATTTCTCTGCCACACATCTAGCGTGGTTCTTGGCACGTGGTGGGTGCTGAATCTTTATTTGTGAAAAGGTAACATTTGAACTCTCAAGTCACTCATAGGGGGAAAAACACTGAGCTTTAATGTAATAGGTAAAGATTCACTAAGAACAATGTCATCTTTCATTAAAACATTTCATTTCATGTCCATGTGGTATTCATTAACTATGCCCAACTGCATTGCGATTGGCTGATTAACACACAAAAATTAGGCACAAAACATTATTCTTAAAATGTTGGTACTTAATACAAATCTAATAGAATAAACTATGTTTATCAGAGAAACAGAGAACATAAAGGCAATTTTTCATATTGTATAGATTTTTATAACTCCATCTGTATTAAGAAATCATATAGAAAATTATTTTAGAATCACCTTTATTCCTCCCTTGTCTATCTGACTTCAGTCCTGAAGTCACACAAATGCATATACAGAAATCCCTATACAGAAAACGTATACAAACATTTAGTACTCTTGATTCCCAAATAAAGGGAAAAATGTGCTTAACCCTAACATCACATTTGTCCTTTTGACAGCATTATGCCCAAGGCACCGAGGAGGGGCACAAAGAAAGAAAGCACAGAATTTGAAGTAAGAAATTTTCTGGGCATGGGTTTTACTGAACACTTTTTACCTCCTAACTGTACTTTTCTTTTTCAAGATGGCATGTTACAAGGGTAGAAATTATTTCCTTTGAGATTCACTGAATATAACTTGAGAGAAAATTAAAAATGAGTTACCCAAGACACACTATAATTAAATATATGGGAATAAAGTTTTAAACTGAGGATTTTTTGGCAAAACAAACTTTGAAGACAGTGAAGCACACTCACTAAAATGTTAAGACTCAGATATATTGAAAGATATGTCCTGTGATTGCTGCATAAAAATGAAACCATATATTCAGAGTTAAGATTTGAAGAATTCTTTTAACCAAATTCTTCCTTTAGTATGAAGATTTTTTAAAAAGATTTTATTTTCTTATTTATTTTTTAGAGAGGGAAGGGAGGGAGAAACAGAGAGAGAGAGAGAGAGAAACATCAATGTGTGGTTGCTGGGGGTCATGGCCTGCAACCCAGGCATGTACCCTGACTGGGAAAGTATGAAGATTTTTATGTGTGTATGATCTTTGTGTAATATCACAAATGGTAGCTGACCAGCTAATAACTCTAAGAAAGAGGGAGGTCTTCAGTTACTTCTGAAAAGTACTTATGTATCTCAAAACCATATACGCTCCTTCAAAAATATTTATGACATTTGCAACAACTATACTTACATCAGAGAATGTAATCAACATGCTTTCCTGTTCAATTTAAATTTTGCTGAGACTTCACTATAAACAGCTATTGCCTAACTCACACATGAGTCAGAAACTAGCTTTCATTCACATGTGTTTCATTTTAGCAGCTGGGTGGCTGCAATACCATCCCAATCATGTGCAAGACAGGTTACTGTGATAACTTATCTCATTAGTGAATTATGATATGTAAATATGTTATGACCTCTGTCTTATCTTAAATTTCGACTGACAATTCATCAGGCCACCTGCACAGTCTGCTCTTGTGGGAATTCAAAGCAGAGCTAAGGAGGGAGATGCCTGTGTAACAGAGGCCCACATGGAAGTCTCGTGCTCTCTCAGGAATGCAGAATTTTAAGATAAAGAACTCGGGAATCTGGGGCCATATTTCTTTCACCATATTATCATAAACTAGATTTTCCACAGTGCTCTTACTTACATGTAGCTCAAAACATTATGCTCTTCCATGAACTGTTACATTTAGAATTTTCAGCATGAAGTAAAATTATATCCTAATACATTAAGTGCCCCATTATAAAAGTTAACTTTAATGTAACCAACTCAAAACATTTGACTCTGAATACTAGTAGACAAAAATATTTTGTTAGGCTGAGAATCTGAACAAGCTTTTGCAAAGACTACTACCCTGATTAGTGAAAAATATTGATTAATACTTCTAAAGACTTAAAAAATGTAGTAAGCACAAAATATATTAAATTCTTTCTTACTTCATGAAAATGACCTTTAATTTTAATACTTACAAAGCAATTATATAAATGAATGTTTTTAACGTGTTTGAAGAACAGTTAGAATGTCAATTTTATAGAGTTCTTATAATTGAGCTACTCTCAATTTACAGCAAAGTAAATGTGATTATCAGTATGGTCCATCTTATAGTATTAAGGAGTGGCTGGAGTCTCAAAACATCTGAGGGTGAGCTTTGGCCCAAAGCCTGTCCCTCAGCTCTGCAGGGACAGAATACCAATTTCATTTATATATCTATGAGACTAAGAGGTTAGTCAGGAAGGGGGAGACAGTAGGTAGGGGTGGTCAGAAGTGGAAGCACAGGAAACAGAATATGAAGAAGCAAATGTTGACAGTGTACTTTATAATAAAAAAGGACCCATGGCCAATGGTGAAAATCTCACTGGCAAGATGTAGTCACAGAAATGTGTAAGTCCCTTAAATCTACCTCAGTGTCACCCAGTCACCCCCTGAATATAGTCTGGTCTTCCATGGAAGTCTGAATACAGGAAAATAATTCAATGATCATACTGACAAGATCATTATGTATTTTATGACAGTTGCATTTTCTATAAATCAATAAGTTGAAATTTTAAAGTACAATCTTTAGTGGAAAACATTAATATATAATAATTTCATACAGTTTAAAATTGCAGGTATATAATCAAATCTCCATTACCAGTGCTCTATTTAGAGGAGAGTGCCCTGTAAATACTAAAAATAAAATAGAACCAAATAATTTCTAGCACCTGGGAGATAATGTTCATAAAATACATAAAGTATCTCAAAATATCCTTTGGTGAAATGTTAAAGAAATAAATGCAAGTCAATTATCCTGGATCACAGTTCTGTGATGATACACAAATCACATTTTTAAAAAGATTCAGTAGTTGTAAGACCAAAACATAAAAACTGGCTTGCTATTGTTTTTATCTAGATATCTATATCAAAAAGCGTAAGTCATAATTTAAATTCTCTAAATTAGGAGTCAGATTCTTTAAAATATATATTATATTCTCACAACTCCCTTGGAAAGATAGAGTATAATTATAACGTTTTCATTTTCACCTGGAGAAATTATGTTTAATTCATTGATTTTTATTTTGTTAAAGAAAAAAATAAAGTTATCAGAACTAAGAATGATTCTGTCCAAGCCTTCTCCCTAACATGATGTCACTAACATGTTGATAAAGGAATAATAAAGTTTTAAGTTCGTAATATCAAGGATGACTGAATAGAGACAGGGGACATAAATGGACAAGTCTTCAAGAGATTTTGGAGATCTGAAAATAAATCAAGTCATGTTAATGGAAAACACATTGTAAGGGAAGCCTCATTCCAGTATGTACCTGGAGAGAGGGCTAAATATAGAAAAATATGGAGAGACAATGGACAAGCTAATGATAGACAAAATGACAGGACTATGAGTAAAAGGGAGTTTAATCAAATGTTTATTTCAATCACTATCAAGGACCAGTTATGGCCAGACATAAAGAAACCAATTAATTAACCACCCAAAAAACAGAAGGAGTAAGAAGAAAGAAGATAAAGAAGTAGCAGCAGCAGCAGCAGCTACTTTAACTATAATAACTGAGTAATCTCAGAAAAAAAGATGCTGGCATAGAAGGGCCCCTCAGTTTACCTGGACTAATCCCTCTAAGGCTTCAGTAAATGAACCTTGGTCCATTCTTAAAGTTATCTATCAGTTTATGCTTACAATTCAATCAAATATCTACTTTCAATAGACATTCACAGAAGGGCTTGAATAGTGAAGAATCAGAGTTTATGTATTAATTCTGCAGAGCACCCTTACAATTGCCATTATATAAATACTCCACTGGCTTTAAAATTATTGGAATCAACCTATTCTAAGAACTCAGAAAAATCCTATATGTACAACACAGAATATAAATTATTTGAAACTTAGTAAAAACTAAAGTGCAAATGACTAAGGTTAGAAATTGTTAGTGGGTGGGAGAGAACTACACAGAAGTGCTGATATCCTGTTTTACAAAACACAATGTCAAAACATATTCTATAGTTGATTGAGAAAGAATTAAAGGTGTTAATTTCATTATATAAAGTTACTAACCTAACTAGCAAAAGAACAAAAGAGTAAAATTTAACCGTTAGTAGCACTCCTATAAAGAACTGTCTCTATTTACTATCTCCAATTCCTCCCTCCAGTTTTATATCAAATAGATTGCAGAAGCTATCACAGCCACTACTCCAGTGGAATAGCTCCTGTCAAAGTCTCTAGTGCAAAGCCCAATCATGGATTAATCTGCAGCACTCATTCTACTTATGTGCAACATTTAATGCAGCTGGGGTCATGTGGGTAACTAGGCTAGAAACATAAACTTGGTGGCCACATTGTCTGGATTTAATTTACAAATTAATTATGGTGTGTGCAATTTAATAGATCTTTCCATTTTCAGTGTCCTCATCTGAACACAGGATTAATAATAGTACCCATGTCACAGGGGTGTTGTAAGGACTGCAAGAATGAAAGTGTGGATAAGGTACTTAGAATGGTGCCTCGAACATAGCAAGGGCCACACATAAACTATTACTGTTGACCGCTCCCTGCCACTCAGACCACTTCCTTCACTCCTTCCCAGGGGGGGACAAGTTCTGGCTCTCCTCCTGCATTATTACAGGTGGCCTCTTCTCGGCTTCCTCTACCAGGTCTTGCCATCTGCCTGCTCTATGAACACTGGTGGGCCCCTGAACCCATCTTCAATCCTCTTCTCTTCATCTACACACAGATTTTGGTGACTTTATTATGTCTAGTGTCATCACTGTTTATAATTTCTATACATTTATATTTCCAGAATTTTTGTTGATAGCCTACACCTGTCCCTTAAACTCCAGTCTTGGAACTCCAATTGTCTCCTCACTATCTTCAATTAGATACACTTACTAGACATTTCAAAACTGACATGTCCTAGATGAATATATGGCCTTCTCCCCATCAAACCTGCTAGTCCCCATTCTTTTCTCTTTCAGTAAATGGAAGCACCATCTTTCTAATAGTTAATACAACATTAGAGTCTCCTCTGTTTCCCAGTCCTACTTCAGACCTGTGAGCTAAGTACCCTCAAGATATATTTGGAATTCATCCTCCTCTGCCCACTTTCACCATGGAAGTTCGAGCTTTCCTCCACAACTCCACAACAGCTTTCATCTTTTCCCACCATAATCTGTGTTCAACACAGTAGCCAGAGCGGCCCTTTGATTTGTCTTCCTGCTTATGTCCTTCTTTATGGTGCATCATATCTTCCCATCTCTCCCGGAGCAACATCCAAAGTCCTTACAATGATGACAGGGTCATACTAGTTTCTCCCTGCTCCTTATCTGAATTATGTTACTCTTCTGTCTCTTTTCCTCTAATCCAACCTAACTGGGACAGGCTCCCACATCAAGCCCTTAGCTATTGTTCGTCTGTCAGCCTGAAGCACCTACCACAAGATAATCACCCAGTTCCTTTGCTCAGTATTGTACACCTCTTTGCCCCCCTTTTTGATTTATTTTTCTCCACTATCAGCTATCCAATTACTGTTATGTATTTTAGTTGACTGTTTATTTTTGGTCTACCATCACCAGAATGAAAGCTTCAAGAGGCAAGGATTCTCTGTGTATTCTGTCCTCTGCTGTATCTCTATTGCCTAGAAGAGTGTGTGGAACAGACTCAGTGCTACATAAATATCTGTTGACTACATTAAAGGGGGATGGGAGGGCCTGGGGAGTGAATCAAAACACAATGACCAAATCAATAAATAAAAACTAATAGAAGTATTTTATTTAGCTATGTGGTATTAACTACTAAAGAAAATACCTAAAATAATTAAAGGAGTTACCGCTGTGTAGCTAGATTGAGCTTGGAAAGGTCTGATCATTATGCTGTTATTTTTAATCATAAGGATATTGTTACTTTGAATTACATTTAATAAAAATTAGAAATAACATGGATTAGAAAAAGTGAGAAAGGAAGAAAGTGATGAGGTTGACAAAGTTTTTAATGTGAGTCAATCTATTTTATTAACACATGTGATATGATTTTAAGGTAGAAGAGAATATAAAAGTAGTTTTTGCATGTCTACTATACTCGTATGCTGAGTATTAGGGTAAAGAGCCACATTATGCACAAATTATTTCATGTAGTCTTTTTTATATCCATATGAGGAAGTTATCATCATTTTGACATTAGAGGGAAGAACACTGGCATTTGAGCAGGCTAAAATCACGTGCCCAATGTCCCGTCCCTGGGAGCTGGCAGGCAGGATTCAAACCCATGTCTGCCTGACTCTAAAATAACCAGTGCTCTACAGCTACTGCCTCATCTATAACAACAGAAGAATGAGTGGTTTCAAGCTTTGTAAATCATTTTTCAAGCTTTGAAAAAAACAGAGTATGACCAAAGTGTGTGTACATACATTCTTTTCATATTATATCCCCTTAAGTTTCTCAATTAAAGAATAATTTCTGGGAACCAAAGTGTCCCAGGTTCGATTCCCAGCTAGGGTACATTCCTGGGTTGCAGGCCATAACCCCCAGCAACCGCACATTGATGTTTCTCTTCTCTCTCTCTCTCTCTCTCTCTCCCCCCCTTCCCTCCCTAAAAATAAATGAATAAAATCTTTTAAAAAAAAGAATAATTTCTTTCCCTTCAATTATTTCTCTTTAGGCATAAAATATCCTGATCTTTTCTTTTCTGAATACTCTTTTTGTTAAATCCTCAGCCAAGGGTATCTTTATTGATTTTACGAGAGAGAGGGAGAGAAAGAGATAGAGAGATAGAGACAGAGACAGAGACAGAGACAGAGATAGAGATAGAGATATATAGAGAGAGAGATGTGAGAAACATCAGTTGGCTGCCTCCTGTACTCACCCTGTCTAGGGACTGTACCTGCAACCTAGGTATGTGCCATGACTGGGAATTGAACACGCAACCTTGTTTGGTGTACAGGGTGACGCTGCAACCAACTGAGCCACATGGCCAGGGGAAATTATCCTGCTTTTTAAAAAAGATTCATAAATGTCCTTTTAGTTTTGTTTTGTTTAAAGTTTAACTGATTCACTGACTTTTTTTTAATACCACACTGTAGGCCAGAACACAGAGCTGAGTTCAGCAACTAATAGAAGCCAGGTTCGTGAGAGCTTAGATTACCAGTGCCTTCCTGTCATCTTAAATTAAACTTCCTCATGTACTTTACAAGATTTATAACCCCAGGCTGAAAAGCTGTAAACTGTCCCAGTTTCAGAGTGAATCTCCCAGAAGGAAATTATGTTTCCTGTAAAAGAAAGGCGAAATCCTCCATGGGAGAGTCTTCCAAGAGCAACGTGGGTGGTGGGGTTGCAGGAACCTTGGGACAGGGCTACAAAGGGAACAGACCAGTCACTCAAAAAGCTTGTACCCCAAGGTTTGCAACTTGAGTTGTGGGCTCTACAGGAGCAAGTTTATCTACATTGGGCATTGACACGGTCTTGATTTTCTCCTACGAAATGAAAAGCACAAGCGTAAATGATCATCTGGGCAGATCATGAGCTCTCATAGTCCTAAACCAACTCTCATCTGAGTTCCGAGTGTTACCATCATCACTGCCTTTAACATTTCTATCACCTATCAGTGTGACTTCTTATCTACTTCCCGCTCACATTCAATTATTTTCTGACTTACATGTTTCAATTCTATAAAACCTGTAACTAAAGTATTTGCTCGTGTGATTCAAACTATTTAATAGCAGAATAAAAAACATTTACTAATCTGGCTCAAAATTAAACTAGAAAGCCCACATTTTAAGGAAAATCACCTCCCTTTTTAAAAAGTATTTAACAAATAAAAAGTATCTTTTCCACATACTATCATCTGACAACTCACATGTATAACCAGACTAGTATCAAATAAGAATAAATTTTAATTTTATAATTTCCTTTCACTATAATACTTTACCAGATACTTTTTGGGAAAATTAAACACTCTCACATGAATTCTGCTCACTGCTGGCAGCTCTCACGCGCCACACATTGTGTGTGGTTTTGATGCAGTTGAACTTTGTTATAACTAAAACTTTAATTGTCAAAAAATGGGAAAAATATGATTAGCAGAAATATTCTGAATACCTAAGACATACTTATGGATAGAAATTAGTTTTCTGATTTTGAAAGTTAAAGAATTCATTTCCACCTTTTTTTCGACAAAGGGATAGTGCTTCCCTCATCTCATAGTTAATATCTATAGAAATAACTCTGATTTTAACTCATCATTTTATATGAAAATATTTCTCATACTTTCCAAGTTAGTTGGAGAATGGGTATTTAGTGTACTTTTTTCAAAACAGAACGAACAGGTTTTATCTTTTGTATTAAGTAAATGCAAATAGGCAAAGCATTATGTAATACAGGAAGATAGTTAATCTTTACCAATGTCACATTCTTCTAGAGATCATTGAGATAGAGAAAATCTAGTTTTATGTTCAATATATCCAAATTGTTGAGAATTGATTACTTGATTAATTAAGTCTTTATTATCCAAATACAACCAAATGTTTTCCCATGTGAAGGATTAAGAAATTTAAAATTAAGAGTCCCACCTTTATTTTAATACAGATACCACAATGGGTGATTCAGGTCAAATGATGAGACACTGGTGATAAAGAAACAAGACTGCCTGCACATGTCATCAATTTAAACCACATAAACAAGTCGATTTCAGGGTTAATTCAGAAGTACGTAGCTTTCAATAGTATATTCCCTTTGCAAGATTAAATTTTATTGACAAGGGCAATTTTTGTATTTTCATATTATTAATTAGCAACATGAATTAATAATCTGGGTATCTTAAAGGCAATACTTTTATGTTGGATTAGTTGTAGCATTGATATTTTTTACCATTATGTAAATTTTTTTAAAGACAGACTGTGCTTTATTAGCTACAAATTAGATACATAATTTCTTTTTCTTTTTTAGAAATATTTTATTTATTTATTTTTATAGAAGGTAAGGGAGGGAGAAAGAGAGGGAGAGAAACATCAGTGTGTGCTAGCCTTTCACACGCCCTCCACTAGGGACCTGTTCCACACCCAGGGATGTGCCCTGACTGGGAAATGAACCAGCAACCCTTTGGTTCACAAGCAGGCATTCAATCCACTGAGTCATACCAGCCAAAGCAATAATTTCTGAATACTAGCTCAGTTATTGTATTTGGCTTGTCTGAGCAAAACAAGACTGAAAAGAAAGAAACTACAAACACAAGTAGCTTTAAACTATCAGTGACATTCCAAAGCCCAAGCCCTTCACTATATCACCTATTTACTTTTTCAGTACCAAACTGCTAACAGGCTTTGTAATCTGCTTCCTCATCCCACAGCACTGAAATCCCATATTAATAAAGGAACATTACTGCAGAGAGTTAGCCACACAGAGAGCAGTGAATTAATGGATGACTGCCAGAAAGCAAAAGGATCTGATAGCTATAACAAATCCATAAAAGACCAAAAGAAAGATATAGTCAGTGATTATTAGGACAGAAGCAAACAGTTCCATACACCTCGGTAATCTCTGATGGTTCCACTATGTGTCATTTTGAAACTTAATTGTAGTTCAATATGACCAACCAATAAACAAGAGAACATTTAATTATCTTAATTATATAAATTATATAAATATATACAAGTTTAACTTAAAATGACTTACAATTGTAAGTGTAAATCTATAAAGAGCTCCTACTTTAAATTTGAAGCTGCTATAATATAAATTCTTATATTTACTCATTTCAAAAATAATTATTAAGAACCTGTCTTGGCTGGTGTGATTCAGTGGACTGAGTGCCAGACTGTGAGCCAAAGGGTCACTGGTTTGATTCCCAGTCAGGGCACATGCCTGGGTTGCAGGCCAGGTCCTCAGTAGGGGGAGCACAAGAGGCAACTACACACTGATGTTTCTCTCCCTCTCTCCCTCCCTCTCTCTATAAAAATAAATAAATAAATAAATAAATAAATAAATAAATAAATAAGAAAACTTACTATATGCAAGGCCCTGTACTAATTCCTTGAACTACAACAATGACTAAAATATAAAAATATTGCTGTCCCCACAGTACTTACATTCAAGAGAGTAGAAAGTGGTAATAATAAGCTATAATTATAATAGGTAACTAAATTGTAGGTTAGAGAGTGATTAGAGCTGCAGAAAAAGGAAAAGTACAATGAAGTACTACAATGGGGAGTGAAGATGGGCAGCCTGTAGCATTAAAAGGTTAGTTAAAGTAAGCATCAGTTAAGAGGCAACACTTGAGCAGGTGTCTTGAAGAAGGTGAGGATTTAGCCAAGAAGCAGTCAGGGGAGACCATGCCAGGCAAATGGTCTACACCCATTTCCTAAGATGGGAGCGAGACTGGGCTACATGAAACCACTGCAAGCCTTTGAACAGGGAGTGAAATGTGCCAGTTAAGTTCAAAGTGTTTTATGAGTACTGACCCACTGAACCCCCAAAACGACCTCATATGATCAGGGCTATTTTTATTCTCTTTAAAATGAAAACATGGAGCACAGAGGAGTTGGGTAAGTTGCCTAGGGTCGCGCAATTGGGAAGTGGTAAAATTGGATCTAATTGCAGGCACTCCGATTCCAGGGATGAGCTCTTACTAAGTAGAGGTCTAGCTGTTCCTTGAACATGACACACACATGCATGCATGCTCACATGTTTGTGCACACGCCCACAAACACACACCTACAAGAGTACAGAGGAAGCTGAGAGATCAGAAGGGGAGAGTTTGTTCCCTACATTCTATTCCTCTTGGTCCACATTTTACTTTCTTCTACATTAGATATTTTACTTGTTAGTCTTTAGATCAAAATATCTGTTTAAATGAAAGATGTTCAAATTGATTGAAAGTACATGCTATTATTTTCAAAAGAGCTAAACCAAATTAGCCATTCTTAATGTATAAAATAAATATTGTGGAAATATATACAGTTATGCCTATTTATTTTAAATAAACAAAGAGAACATATCAAAACACTCATGCTGAATTGAAACAATATATCCTAATATTTTTTATTAATCTACAAGGAAAAGTATCAGAACATTTTCTGGCTAAATATCCTGAATAATATAGCAACTAATTGTTTATATTGTTTACTTGGAAAGTGCTTTGGAATCAATGGAAAGACCTCATAAATTATGATTTATAACTCACATCCCAGGCAAATGAAGATAAATGTGTCACTGGAATTATTTTTCTGCATAAATTACCTTGGTTCTATTACACACCATTCCTATATATATTATCATTGAGGGCTTTTGAAAAATGCTTAAATACATTGATTATTATATGTAAGTCCACAAAAATTCTAATTCACAGATGATTTCACTATGAAAAATCTATGCAAGTTGAAATAAATATTAATGCCTGAAATATAATATTCTCTAAATCATATAATAATCTTATTACAGTTAAGATGAGATCCTCAATATTGCATTTACAATAGCAAGTACTCTACTTTTATTAATTAATAATCAATCCAAAAAGTAATTAAATCCAATTTATCAGAAGGAAATTTTAAGGGAGAGTCTACCTCAGTCAAAAGGGTCACAGGTAAAAAGAATACTTTTCCTATACTATCAATAAAAGAAATAAGACAGTTTTCCCCCAAATGGTATAAAATTACCATGACTGTTATACACAGCTCTATATTTTAAAATGTAACACAGTTCCATAAGAGCAATGCATATTCAGCAAGAATAGAAAAAAAAATATCTCCCAAATGGCTGTAACCACGGAGAAATCCTGGGCAAGAAACCACACACAGCAGATACAGAAATGCGTGAGGTCAAAGACAAATGATATTCCACATAACCTCCAGGTTCAACATGCTTTGTATAAGACCATTTAACTTCCTATATTTTTTCAGCTACTATTCTTGCTTCTTGTGAATTCAAGCAGCTTAAATCAAACGCTAGAAAATATTACTTCTGGCAATTTTCTAAACCTAGATCTCTTTCTATTAACCAGCTGCCCAAAATTAATCATAAAAAATAAGAAATAATGTTTCCTTTTTTCTCCTTCTATATTCTTAAGAAATTCAAAGAACTTACACAGCAGAGAATTTTTTTTTCACTTTGCTGCAAAATTTCACTTGACATCACAAAAGCCAATATGAGCTTAAACCAAAGCACGCCTGCATTACTGAGTACTGAGAAATATCCCTTGTCACTTCATGGACTTTGTAGTATCTCCATATTTTTCAGTGAAACTATAATTTTTCTTTTTACTAATTAACTAAGTGAGAGCTGATTGACAGATGAAAGAGAAAGGGATTTCTGAATTGTTGAATATTTGACAATAAGTGGGGTGTGATTTGTGATTGTATTTTGGAGTTTCATTTTAACTTTTTGAGTCAATGCTAATTACCAAAAACAAAGTCAAGATAAGCTAATTATTATTAAGTTTCAAGCTTTGCTTCTCAGATGAAAAAAGCTAAATATTTATGCATGTTTTTATGTGTATATATTTTTAAAGACAATGAAGAGTATTTTCACATTATACCTTCTCCCTCCTTAAGAAAAATAACCATAGCTATTTATATTATAAAGCTAACTACCTGATACCTTGGTCATTGATCAGGAACCAATGTGTCAACTCGGCTAGGTTTATTCAGTCCCACTTGTTCAATCAAACACTAATCTATCTGTTACAGTGAAAATATTTGGTGGATGTGGTTCAAGTCTACAGCAGTTGACTTTGGGTAAGGAAGTTTATCCTAGATAATCTGAGTGGGTCTGATTCATTCCTCGAAAGGTCTCAAAAAGCAGAACTGAGGATTCCTTGAGATTAAATTCCAGTTGCACAACATGTTCAGCTCATGCTGAGTTTCAGCTTGTTCTTCCCACTGCACTGGTGTTAGGATTTGACTTGCCTAGCCTGTTCCCATGAACAAGTAAAATAATTCTTTACAATAAATCTCTTAATACATATCTCTTACTGGTTCTGCTTTTCTGGTTGGACTCTGACTAATAAAATTCCAAACTGGGGGAAAAAAGAAAAATCAGTAACGCAAGAGGGAAGGAAGTTGGCATACTTCGTTAACACCCGCCCCAGGCTGTGTCTACATGCACCAACAGACTCGAGTCAGACAAAACATGTGTGTGTGTGTGTATGCCTACACACACACCATAATGCACACACACTCACACACACCCAATCTCACATCAGAAACAGTAAGTTTCCAAACACTCAAAGTCCTGTGTGTTTTAGACCTGAAATTTTTGACATTTAGTGATTCAATTAATCAGAAGCATCAACAAAAGATACCTACACAAGTGAAGACTGGAATTCAACAATTCAATAGCACACTCTAAATAATACAGTAATGTGCAGGAGGAAGTAAGTGTGTCATATTACTTAACAAGAAAGACATTTTACACACTTCAATACAAACAATAATCATCTTTATGAAACAAACACAAATGCTTCAGCTAGTAAGTGATATGTGTTGCTCATTCAACCAAAAGAGGTTTTTACTTCGATAACACACATCAAATAATCCCATCACATTGACAGAACTACAGAAATACACTTTTCAAAATCATAAATGACAATTTGTTAAAAACAATTTTCTACAAATTGCTTTTAAACACATCCCCTGCTACCCTTCCTTACCTGGACTGCATATCTTGCTGGGCTCTGGCCTGACTGGCTTCTGCTGGAGGAGAGGTGTGAGTGACCCGCTGCTGAAGTTCCACCAAGGACTGGTAATACTGCTGTTGATGGTGTTGTTGCTGCTTGTAGCGAGACAAACTGAAAAACAGCCCTAGAATGGCTTTTAAGTTTCCATTTCTTATTTCTGTATCAAAGGGAAAATATAAAAGCAGTATCATGTGAAATGAATGTGGCTTTTATTTTTATTTTTTTACAAATGAAATTCTATATGCCATTCTCTTCGATGGTATATCTATGAATGTAGAAATGTAATTTGAGTCTCTCGGTCATACATGCAAGCACATCTGAACTTCTAAACTATGCTAACATTTCCAAATATTTGAAATTTCAGGGAGCAAGTAAAGGGACGGAGGGTACAGAGAACAAAGTTTACTTGAGTGATGCTGTTTGCTGACCCTGAACTACAATTTTCTAGAGTTAGCTTCTTCTTGGAAATCGATGGGCTCTCTGTCTCGTGCTAATTAATCATTTGACTTGGTACTCTGGTTCCCTCACAAATACACAGCTGTCACCCACAAAGCGATGGCTGTGAACCGAAGAAAGAAAGCCACTTTAAATGTCATTGTCCTGCATTATAAATACTGATGGGTTGGGTGCAACTCATAATAGCAATTGAATTTATAGCAGTCAACATTCCTTCTAAACATCCACCACACAACTTATTAAAATACATACATACAGATATACACACATACTATATGTACTCCAAAAAACTGAGTACATCATAGGTACAATTTTAGGTGGTCAAATTCTTTTATTTTTAATTCAAGATATATATCAATAAATAATAAAGATCAGTTTACTCATGACTTTAGATAAAATGAAAATCCTAATTCTAAGACAGGTCTGTGTAAATTTTTCTAATATGGAACAACAAATTTAAATGCACAGTATAAACTGCAAACTGAGACTTTTTTCAAAAGTTTTCTCTTTAAGTTATAATTGAAAAAAAAATAGGAAAAGAGAGAGAGCAAAGCTTGAAACCAGTAATCATATTTTAAATAAAACCTGCTACTGACAATAAAACACACCTTACTGTGAGGTCAAGGCTTTATGTCTTTTAGGAGTTTAGGAACATTAATAAGCTATTTAGAATCTTTGCTCTCTGATGGTTTAAAAAGTCATACAAACTGTGCAGCAGAATTACTCATATGAAATGAGGCTCTAAGTTTTTCTTCTATTTATTCACCCAAACTTTCCTCACAGTTGGCATAATATAGAAGAGTGGGCTTGATCTGTATGAAGCTACAGTGAGAAAGTATTTTCTTACATAAACCTGAATGATCTTAGAGTTTTAAAGTGTTTCTTGTTTTATTACGATGCAGCGTTAATTAATTTAGAAAGTCATTTTGAGCATTCATATATTTTAGAAAATAAATAAAAATCCAAAGGTTTATGTTAATAAAGAATGTCATATGAGAAGGAAGATATATATAAAATAGTAGCATTTTTAGTTTGCTGTTAACCACTTAGAAAGTAAAACACCATCCTGGGGAATCTTAGCAAGTTTCAGTCTAAGTGACAGAACAATCAGTGAGGTCTGATTCTAAGCTTTTTGGCTATTAAATAGGTAATTTAATATCAGACATTATAAATATAAACATAATAAAAATGGGGAGTGGTGGGCGAAATGGAGACAACTGCAGTTGAACAACAATACAAATTAATTAAAAATATAATTAATGTTATATTAATTATATATGAAGTGTAATATAAAAGAAAATCTAAATATAGAAGAAAAATGGAGAAAAGTCAGTCAGTAATTCTACCAAATATCATTATGTTTGAAAAGCCACACAATTCCTCTTTGTCCAATGATAGCAAACGTTTAAAAACTTAGAATTATCTAGTATTTCTAGTGTCTGTGAGACAAAAGGCCTTTTCAGAGCAAACTGATTGTGGAAACTTTAAGCAATCTAAATGTTCACAGTGTTTAACAGTAGCTAGCAAATTTTTTAAATATAAGGATTAGTATTCTAATTAAAAATGGTTGTCATTTATACAGATCTTGCCATTTCATAACTTTAGCAATTGGTTTTTGTTAACAGTACTTGACAGTTTTTCATATATATATATGAAATATATATATATGTGGGAGACAAAGATTCAGAAAAAAAGATGACAGAACTAGTTGCCTTTTTCTGCTTTTCTGTATTCAGTTTTAATGATGATCTTTTAAACCTTAATGACTTAAAGTCTTTATACATAACAGTTATTAAATACTGTTAATGCTAATTATTTAAGAACTCATGCTGACTTATTTAAAATTATGGAATATTTAAACTAGAATTGCCAATTTGATCATATTGATAAAATATTTGAGCATTACACTATCATTACCTGTATTTAAATCTATTTATTATCCAGCATTATCTATCCACCAAAATCACTCTAGTTAAGACTCTAAAAATACTGTACATTGGTGATATCATAAAAATGTTCTGTTAATTTGCCCCCCTCCCGTATACCTAGTAATATAAAAAGCAGTTAACTAAAGCATACATTAATAACCATTGCATTTACATTTCTATTAGTTTAGAAACTTTACTCATTTTCTTTATTGTACTAAGGAGCTCTGCACTTTCAACTTACATTTCTTGCATTTTAAAAAAAACATCTTTTACAAACTTGGGCGTCATCTGTGACAACTGCACTTTTTCTTACCTTCGGCAGATAGACCTTGGACATTGACTCCTCTGGCTGCTAGAAAACTAAGGCAGACATCAACATTCTCAATCTGTAACACAGAGAGCAGGGAAAAAGTAACTTAGAGCAACATATTTAAATAAATAAACGAGCTAGAATAAAACCAGAGAGAAAGATAAGGAAAGAATGAATGCTTTACATTCATTTCATACTAGAGATCTCTACCAGAGTTGAACTAGAATTATTTTGGCTAATTGCAGAGTGAATATAAAGCGTGCATTGTCCAGTTTGGTACTTACAAACAATTCATAAAGGCCTGGTCAAGAATGGCATTCTTACAGATTAGCAACCCACCTACTCATACAACCCAATTGTTGTGATCCACAAATAAGATCACTTCACAAATGAGTCTCAACTAAATCACCCATGCAGGAGGACACAGTTGCTTGTGCAAGTCTTGGAATGTTAGGATGTGGGTATTTGAGATTCAACCAGTAATATCTGCTAAGTATGCCTAAAGATAAATAAGATGGACAAGGAGTTGATACAGCATGAGTGGGATGAAGCATATTTTCATCCTAAACCATGGCAAGTCTTTATTTTTAAAACTGTATTTGTATTTTTTTAAAGATTTTACTTATTTATTTTTAGGAGAGGGAGAGAAACATCAATGTGTGGTTGCCTCCCGCACCCCTCCACCCCCACTGTGGACCTGACCCATAACCCAGGCATGTGCCCTGACTGGGAATCAAACCTGGAGTCCTCTGGTTCACAGGCCAGTGCTCAGTCCATATCAGCAAGGGCAAAACTGTATTTGTATTTCTATAGCTGGTTGAATAATTCTCTGATTAAATACATGTGTTGCCTTTGTAATTTAAAAGACTGATGCCGTGGCTTTTAAATAGTTTCAATATGATAACCAGCTTGTTAACGACTTAGCGTGACAGAAAATCCCAATCATTTATGTTGATTCACAGGCTGATCTCAACATTGGCCATGGTGTTATACTGCAGTTAAATGTCTAAGTCTTTTTTAAAAGAATATAGTTCCAGTTCTTTATGATTATCTCCCTGGGTTTTTTGGTATTCCATAAATATTGAAATTCTAAAGTAATTAGGAGATTTAAAGTTAATGCTTGCCAAGGTATTATTTTCTGTCTCATTAAGTTCTCATCAAAAGCTATGCATGAGGACAAACGAAATTCTGCCAAAGTCCTCTCTAGCTTACCTTCATAACAAGGTCAAAATGTCTCTTAAAAATAAAAAGAAAAAAGAGATTCGAGGATCCATCTTATAAAATAGACAACTATTTATGTTTCTTTTTAAAAGTAATTTTGTATACAATTAATGATATCCCATGAGATGGTCTTTGCTTCAAAATGATTATAGACAGGGTATACACATTTATTCTGAGAAAAATTCATTTTTATATTGATTCATTTCAAAATGAGTTTAACTTAAATGATTCTATTGAAAAAACAATAGAGTTGAAGATGCTGAATATAACATGACCAATCTCAGCCTATCTTCCTCTTTACAGCTTAAGTAAAAATGACCTGCAAGGATGGTCTCACATAAAGATGAGCAAGAGAAGCCAAGAAAATAGCATATACTATATGATGCTCAAGTTATATGAAATTCAGGGTGAGCAGTACTAAACCATGAAAACAAAAGTTAGAATAGTGATGAACTGTGGAGGGACACCATCTGGACAGGGGCACTGGGGACCAGGCATGCTGGCAGTGTCCTTCACTGGGATCTGAATGATGACAACCCTGGTGTACACACAATGTAAAAAACTGATCCGCTATATAGTGAAGACTGTAGGGCTTTATATACTTTCCATTTGCTTTACCTCGATTTCCATTAGAGTACTTTACACTCTCCTACATAAGTTTTACTTGAATTAAGAATAAGAGTAACATGATGACTATTTGTTTTTTTGAGAACAGACGCTTGGCATACAAGGATAGAAGTATGGAAACATGTCAGGTGGGTGTTGCACGTAACTAAAGTGGAAGATTATCGTGTTCCAGATAAAGGTGATGAGAAATGGTCTGATTCTGGAAACATTTTGAAGAAAGCTAATAGGAAGATATGGCATAAAAGAAGAGAGGAGTCAAAGATGACTCTAAGGTTTTGGGCCTCAGCAAATTGACTGATGAAGTCTTTATCCACTAAAATGGAAAAAGACACGGATAAATACACAGAGTTGACTTTTGGACATGTTGTCTCATCTACTGGACACACACTTGGAGATTCTGAGTAGGCAGCTGGACACACAAGCTGGAGTTCACTGAAGAGGTTTGGGAGTATAGTTCTAAATTTGGAAGTCATCTTCATACATATGGTAATTAAAGCCATGAGGCCAGATTGAATCACCAAGAGGGTGCAGATACAAAAATGAAAAAGAAACAAACATTGAGCCCTAGGAGACTATTACTGGAAAAAAGAGAAGGAACCACCAGAGACTGAGCTCCATTTACAGTGAAAATAAAAGAAAATCCATTCTAAGTGCTGTGGCAGCACGTTTCTCACTTGGCTAGGTCACAACCACATGCATAGTGCATGGACAGTCACTCCAGGACTGCTACTTGCCTGTGACTGCATCATGCACGATTTCTTGGGTCCTTCTATTTGTAGCTTACATTTTATCAGAACGCCTACGTTGCCTCTCTTTTTCTTGTTAAGTTTAAACATGGTTAGATAACTACAAAATATTGACTGTATAATGGAAACAAAACAAAAAGATTCTAAGTTCTAGATATAGTCATAGATACAGTCAATATTTTCAGAAGTTTCAAAATGTATGGGCACATTGAGCCATGAGCGTTTTGGAGATTCTATGGAAATCATTAATGTTATATAATGGCCGAACCAAAAACACAATTTCTTTGGAGTTGATCTGAAAATGGACTGCTGTGTATGTTCTCTTTGTTGAAGATACTAAACAAATTCGATATAAGGCCCATATTTTACAACCGAGTAGTTTCTACTTGTATAATTAATATTTGTCTTGAAACATTATCATTTAATTTTGATGAGATTCTATAAAACCTAACCATTCATTTATTCAGTCTTCAAACACTTATTAAACTTACTTTAATCCTGGAATTATGCTCAGTACTATGGATACAAGTTTCAAGGCAGAGTCACTATTCTTATATTTTCTAAAGAAGATTTATTGATTTCTAATATTTTCCACTATTCCCATGAAAAAATGAGAGCCATTTTTCAAAACAAAAAATTTCCCTGTCTAATTTCATAATTGTATATTTATCTTGACTCTTATAAACTTGGTAAGTATTAGCATATCTATTGTTCAATTACAAATTGGGCTTCAAATGAGGAACAGTTAGAATATGTATTGAAAATACCAGTATTTATTCATTTTAGTGTGGAATAAAATATTCCCACAAAATGCAGAGTTTTTAATTAGTACAGCTCTTCATTGAGCTCCCACACTTCAACCTGCATATTCTATGACACTGAGCCTTTTAGTATTTTTACTATGATATCGATATAACTTGTTTTGGGAAATGCAACTGGAGGAATCTTTCACAATATTAACAAAGTTGTATCTTGTTCATTCACAGGTTTCTTTCACTTTTACTTATGGGTACTTAATAGAAATTATATTTAGGTACTAAATATGTGGATATAATTAATATTACCTTTATAGTTATTGATTCAATTTAAACCACAGTACCAACACAATGGTTAATAAATTCATCAGCAACTACTGACTCTTCGATATGAGGAAAGAGCTCTGCGGGCAGTGAAGGGATATAAAAATGAACTATAGGTCTTTGCCTATGCAAGCTTCTGAAACAGCTGAAGAAACAAAAACGATTCATAAATTATCACAACACATACTCCAAAAGGGAATTATAAACAACACTGTATGGCAGTGAAGAGAATGGACTTACTAACTTTCACTACATATCTGGGGAAGCTTCACAGAAGGAGCATCATTTAGACTCAAACGCTAAGTCTGATTTTCATACGGTGAAACAGGCATCTGAAGGAGAGGCGGGCATGCCTATGAGAGCAATGAGGAGTGAAAGTACTCACAAGGATGCTTGAGATCATACCAATCTTTACTTTCTGCAATTAGGTTTATAGGGCTAAACTTAGCCTCCAGTTAAACAGCTCTGTTGCCCCTTGGATTCTCTAACTAAAACTACTGCAATGCAAAAAGTTAAGTAATTGTAAACCAGGAAGCAGGCATAAAACTTCACAGACTAAGTCCTCACTCAAGATGTAACGCATCATGGTTACGGCACGTCTTAGGTGCTAGGTACTACTATTGTGAGTCGTACATGGAAACGGTCTAGAATATAAAATGTTCTTAACCTTTTCTGGATGGTGAATTGTTTTCTGACTTGTGATATTTTTGATTAACTTATACTTCCGATTTTTCATTATAAACTTGTGCTATAGTGCCATTATATAAATTAGTAACTGTGATTTCAACTAAAAACATAGGTAAGATGACTCAGTTTGGGCAAACTCTTACCCTACCATAGAATTCAAAGAGTTATATAGATTTTTAGCCCAAGGTATTACCCAGATATAAAGGTGTCTGGTGAATTAAAATAAAATGCAGTAATATTTTTGCATTAAATAAAATTGGTTAAGGTGTTTATTTTCATTCACATAATTATTAGTTCAGTCCTCTCTCCTTTCCACAAAGAAATCACCTCGTGCCCTGCAGAGGTCTTTTCTTTTCACGTGGTGGCTGCAGGGCAGTTTGTTTGGCTTCTCATTTATTCCCACGTGAGCAGACCCACTACACTTCTTGCATATAAACAGAGAAAATGACAATATAAAGGAGTT